>NC_058523.1:522493447-523118447 GCF_904849725.1 Hordeum vulgare subsp. vulgare
GATTGAACTCTTGATATATACATTGATGTACTGAGTGTGTACCAGCATGATCTTGGGATGGTACGGAAACACCAGAGGCTTGACTCGTTTTGAGTCGGGTCGCTACAGATCTTCCCCAACCTCTCCCTCCTCCTTGCTGGATCAACATGCAGGAGACGTCACCGGGCTGCACGTGTGTTGAACGCGGAGGTGCCGTGGTTCGGCACTAGATCGGAATCACACGGCAATCTGAATCGCTGCGAGTATGACTCCACCAACCGCGTTCTAGCAACGCTTCCGCTTAGCGATCTTCAAATGTATGAAGATGCACTCACCCCTCTCTCGTTGCTGCTCTCTCCATAGGAAGATTTGAATATGAAGTAGGAAAATTTTGAATTTATGCTACGTTCCCCAACGGTGGCATCCGAGCCAGGTTTTCTATGCGTAGATTCTATGCACGAGTAGAACACAAAAGGTTGTGGGCGCTGATTTGTCAATTGCTTGCCGCTACTAGTCTTATTCTTTTCCGACGGTATTGTGGGATGAAGCGGCCCGGACCGACCTTACACGTACGCTTACGTGAGACAGGTTCCACCGGCAGACATGCACATCGTGCATAAAGATGGCTAGCGGGTGTCTGTCTCTCCCACTCTAGTCGGATTAGATTTGATGAAAAGGGTCCTTACGAAGGGTAAATAGCTTTGGCATATCATCGTTGTGGCTGTCACGTAGGTAAGAAGGCGTTCTTGCTAGAAACCCAAATCAGCCACGTAAAACTTGCAACAACAATTAGAGGACGTCTAACTTGTTTTTTCAGGGTTTGACATGTGATGTGATATGGCCTAAGTTGTGATGTTACATGTGTGATGTATGAGATGATCATGTTATTGTAATAGGATTCACGACTTGCATATCGATGAGTATGACAACCGACAGGAGCCATAGGAGTTGTCTTAATTTATTGTATGAGATGCAACGCCATGTGTTTACTACTTTTACTTCACTGCTAACGGTTAGCTATAGTATTAGTAGTAGTAGTAGTAGTAGTAGTAGTAGTAGTAGTAGTAGTAGTAGTAGTAGTAGTTGGCGTGACGACTTCACGGAGACACGATGATGGAGATCATGATGATGGAGATCATGGTGTCACGACGGTGACAATGATGATCATGCGATGCCCGAAGATGGGGATCGAAAAAGCAAAGTTGACAATGGCCATATCATGTCACTATATGATTGCATGTGATGTTTATCATGTTTTTCATCTTATTGCTTCGAACGACAGTAGCATAATAAGATGATCCATCTTAAAAAAATTGAGAATGTATTCCCCTAAGTGTGCACCGTTGCGAAGGATCATTGTCTCAAAGCACCATGTGATGATCGAGTGTGATAGATTCTAACGTTCGCATACAACGGGTGTAAGCCAGATTTACACACGTGAAACACTTAGGTTGACTCGACGAGCTTAGCATGTACAGACATGACCTCAAATACAAGAGACCGAAAGGTCGAACATGAGTCGTATGGTTGAATACGATCAGCATGAAGTTGCTCACCATGGTGACTAGTCCGTCTCACGTGATGATCGGACACGGGTTAGTTGACATGGATCATGTATCACTTAGATGACTAGAGGGATGTCAATTTAAGTGGGAGTTCATACTTAATTTGATTAAATGAACTTAATTGTCATGAACTTAGTCTAAAGGTTGTCTTTATAAATATTGTAGATGGCCAACGTCAACCTCAATTTCAACGCATTCCTAGAGAAAAACAAGCTGAAAGATGATGGTAGCAACTATGCGGACTGGGTCCGCAACTTGAAGCTCATCCTCGAAGCAGCTAAAAAGGCTTATGTCCTTGATGCGCCGCTAGGTGACCCTCCTCCTCCCGCAGCAGCCCAGGACATTCTGAATGTCTGGCAAACGCGGGGTGATGACTACTCTCTGATTAGGTGTGGCATGTCATACAGTTTGGAAACGGGGATCCAAAGGCGTTTTGAACAACACGGTGCATATGAGATGTTCCAAGAGCTGAAACTAGTTTTTCAATCTCATGCCCGTGTCGATAGATATGAAGTCTCCGACAAGTTCTTTAGCTGTAAGATGGAGGAGAACAGTTCTGTCAGTGAGCATATACTCAAAATGTCTGGGTTACACGGTCGTCTGACTTCACTTGGAGTCGAACTTCTGGATGACGCTATAATTGACAGAATCCTCCAGTCTCTCCCACCAAGCTACAAGGGTTTTGTGCTGAACTACAACATGCAAGGGATGGAAAAGACCATTCCCGAGTTGTACTCGATGCTGAAATATGCAGAAGTAGAAATCAAGAAAGTGCATCAAGTGTTGATGGTCGATAAGACCACCAGTTTTAAGAAGGGCAAGGGTAAGAAGAACTTCAAGAAAGACGGCAAAGTTGTTGCCGCGCCCGGTAAGCCAGATACCGGGAAGAAGAAAAAGAATGGACCCAAGCCTGAGACTGAGTGCTTCTATTGCAAGGGAAAAGGTCACTAGAAGCGGAACTGCCCCAAGTACTTAGCGGACAAGAAGGCCGGCAACGTTAAAGGTATATATGATATACATTTTATTGATGTGTACCTTACCAGCGCTCGTAGTAGATCCTGGGTATTTGATACCGGTGTTGTTGCTCACATTTGCAACTCAAAGCAGGAACTGCGGAATAAGCGGAGACTGGCCAAGGACGAGGTGATGATGCGCGTCGGGAATGGCTCCAAGGTCGATGTGATCGCCGTCGGCGCGCTGCCTCTACATCTACCGTCAGGATTAGTTTTAAACCTTAATAATTGTTATTTAGTACCAGCTTTGAGCATGAATATTGTATCAGGGTCTTGCTTAATGCGAGACGGCTACTCATTTAAGTCAGAGAATAATAGTTGTTCTATTTATATGAGTGATATGTTTTATGGTCATGCTCCGCTGGTGAATGGTTTATTCTTGATGAATCTCGATCGTGATGTTACACATATTCATAGTATGAGTACCAAAAGATGTAAAGTTGATAATTATAGTCCCACATACTTGTGGCACTGCCGCCTTGGTCATATCGGTGTTAAGCGCATGAAGAAGCTCCATACTGATGGACTATTAGAGTCTCTTGACTTTGAATCATTTGACACATGCGAGCCATGCCACATGGGCAAGATGACTAAGACTCCATTCTCAGGAATAATGGAGAGAGCGACCGACTTATTGAAAATAATACATACTGATGTGTGTGGTCCAATGAACGTTGAAGCTCGCGGTGGCTACCGTTATGTTCTCACTCTCACCGATGATTTGAGTAGGTATGGGTATATCTACTTGATGAAGCACAAATCTGAGACGTTTGAAAAGTTCAAGGAATTTTAGAGTGAGGTTGAGAATCAACGTGACAGAAAAATTAAGTGTCTACGATATGATCGTGGAGGAGAATATTTGAGTCATGAGTTTGGCACATACCTAAGGAAGTGTGGAATTGTTTCACAACTGACGCCGTCTGGTACACCGCAACGCAACGGAGTGTCTGAATGTTGTAATCGCACTTTATTAGATATGCTACGATCTATGATGTCTCTTACCGACTTACCGCTATCATTTTGGGGATACGCATTAGAAACTCCAGCATTCACTTTAAATAGGGCACTGTCTAAATCCGTTGAGACGACACCGTATGAACTATGGTTTGGCAAGAAACCTAAGCTGTCGTTTCTAAAAGTTTGGGGCTGTGATGCTTATGTGAAGAAACTTCAACGAGAAAAGCTCGAACCCAAAGAGGAGAAATGTGTATTCATAGGATACCCTAAGGAAACTATTGGGTATACCTTCTACCTTAGATCCTAAGGTAAAACCTTTGTTGCCAAGAACGGATCCTTTCTAGAGAAAGAGTTTCTCTCGAAAGAAGTAAGTGGGAGGAAAGTAGAACTTGATGAGGTAATTACACCCCCTCTCGAACCGGAGAGTAGCGCAGCGCGGGAAATTGTTCCGGTGGCGCATACGCCAACTGAAGAGGAAGTTAATGATGATGATCATGAAGCTTCGGATCAAGTTGCTACTGAACCACGGAGGTCCACAAGGGTACGCTCTGCACCGGAGTGGTTCGGCAACCCTGTGATGGAAATCATGTTGTTAGACAACGGTGAACCTTCGAACTATGAAGAAGCAATGGCGGGCCCGGATTCCAACAAATGGCTTGAGGCTATGAAATCCGAGATAGGATCCATGTATCAGAACAAAGTATGGGCTTTGGTGGACTTGCCCAATGATCGGCGAGCCATAGAAAATAAATGGATCTTCAAGAAGAAGACTGACGCAAACGGTAATGTGACCGTTTACAAAGCTCGACTTGTCGCAAAGGATTTTCGACAAATTCAAGGAGTTGAGTACGACGAGACTTTCTCTCCCGTAGCGAAGCTGAAGTCAGTCTGAATCATGTTAGGAATTGCCGCTTTTCATGATTATGAAATTTGGCAAATGGACGTCAAAACAGCATTCCTTAACGGGTATCTTAAGGAAGAGTTGTATATGATGCAACCAGAAGATTTTGTCAATCCTAAGAGTGCTAACAAGGTATGCAAGCTCCAGCGCTCCATCTATGGGCTGGTGCAAGCATCTCGGAGTTGGAACATTCGCTTTAATGAGGTGATTAAGGCGTTTGGGTTCATACAGGTTTATGGAGAAGTCTGTCTGTACAAGAAAGTGAGTGGGAGCTCTATAGCTTTCCTCATACTATATGTGGATGACATATTATTGATGGGGAATAATATAGAGGTGTTGGAGAGCATAAAGGCCTATTTGAACAAGAGTTTTTCAATGAAGGACCATGGAGAAGCTGCATACATATTAGGCATCAAGATCTATAGAGATAGATTGAGACGCCTCATAGGTCTTTCGCAAAGTACATACCTTGACAATATATTGAAGAAGTTCAATATGGAAAACTCAAAGAAGGGGTTCTTGCGAGTTTTGCAAGGTATGAGATTGAGTAAGACTCAGTCACCGACCACGGCAGCAGATAGAGAGAAGATGAGTATTGTCCCCTACGCTTCAGATGTAGGCTCTCTAATGTATGCCATGCTGTGTACCAGACCTGATATAAACCTTGCCATAAGTTTGGTAGGGAGGTACCAAAGTGATCCCAGTGTGGAACACTGAACAACGGTCAAGAATATCCTTAAGTACCTAAAGAGGACTAAGGAGATGTTTCTCGTTTATGGAGGTGACGAAGAGCTCGTCGTAAAGGGTTACGTTGATGCTAGCTTCGACACAGATCCGGATGACTCTAAGTCACAGACCGGATACATGTATGTTTTGAATGGCGGGGCAGTGAGCTGGTGCAGCAGCAAGCAAGAAGTCATGGCAGCATCTACATGTGAAGCAGAGTACATAGCTGCTTCAGAAGCGGCTCATGAAGGAATTTTGGTGAAGGAGCTCATCACCGACCTTGGAGTAGTCCCAAGGGCGTCGGGTCCGATGACACTCTTCTGTGATAACACTGGGGCCATTGCCATAGCCAAGGAGCCCAGGTTTCATAGGAAGACCAAGCACATCAAACGCCACTACAACTCCATCCAGGACCATGTCCAGAGTGGAGTAATAGATATTTGTAAAGTGCACACGGATCTGAATATTGCAGAACCGTTGACTAAACCTCTTCCTCGAGCAAAACATGATCAACACCACAATGCTATGGGTGTTCGATACATCACAATGTAACTAGATTATTGACTCTAGTGCAAGTGGGAGACTGTTGGAAATATGCCCTAGAGGCAATAATAAAATGGTTATTATCATATTTCCTTGTTCATGATAATCGTCTATTGTTCATGCTATAATTGTATTAACAGGAAATAGTAATACATGTGTGAATAAATAGATCACAATGTGTCCCTAGCAAGCCTCTAGTTGGCTAGCTCGTTGATCAATAGATGATCATGGTTTCCTGATCATGGACATTAGATGTTATTGATAACGGGATCAAATCATTGGGAGAATGATGTGATGGACAAGACCCAATCCTAAGCATAGCACTAGATCGTGTTGTTTGTATGCTAAAGCTTTTCTAATGTCAAGTGTCTTTTCCTTCGACCGTGAGATTGTGCAACTCCCGGATACCGTAGGGGTGCTTTGGGTGTATCAAACGTCACAACGTAACTGGGTGACTATAAAGGTGCACTACGGGTACCTCCGAAAGTGTCTGTTGGGTTGGTACAAAACGAGATTGGGATTTGTCACTCCGTGTGACGGAGAGGTATCTTTGGGCCCACTCGGTAGAACATCATCATGAGCTCAATGTGACTAAGGAGTTAGTCACAGGATGACGTGCTACGGGTCGAGTAAAGAGACTTACCGGTAACGACATTGAACAAGGTATAGGTATACCGAGGATCGAATCTCGGGCAAGTTCTATACCGACAGACAAAGGGAATTGTATACGGGATTGATTGAATCCTTGACATCGTGGTTCATCCGATGAGATCATCGTGGAATATGTGGGAGCCACCATGGGTATCCAGATCCCGCTGATGGTTATTTGCCGGAGAGTGTCTCGGTCATGTCTACATGATTCCCGAACCCGTAGGGTCTACACACTTAAGGTTCGATGACGCTAGGATTATAGGGAATTGTTATACGAGGTTACCGAAGGATGTTCGGAGTCCCAGATGAGATCCCGGACGTCACGAGGAGCTCCGGAATGGTCCGGATGAAAAGATTGATATATAGGATGGATGGGTTTGGACGCCGAAAATGTTTCGGGCACCACTGGCAAAGTGTCGGGACCACTCGAAGGGTTCCGGAGGCCCACCGGGAGAGGACACAAGCCCCGGAAAGCTACATGGGCTAAGTGCGGGAGGGAACAGTCCCTAGGTGGGCTGGTGCGCCCCCCCCCCCCCCCACACACACACACACTCAGCCCGGGCGCACCAGAGAGGGAGGGAGGGGAAACCCTAGGCGCTGGTGGGCCTAAGGCCCACCTAGGGGTGCACCACCCCCTCTCCTCCCTGGCCACCCCTCTCTCCCATCTAGGGCTGCCGCCACCCCCCCCCCCCCCCTCCAGGGGAAAACCCTAAAGGGGGAGCCACCCCTCCCTTCCCCATATATAGTGGGGGTTTTGGCCTTTAGAGATACGGTTTTCCATCTCTCTCTCGGGGCAGCTGTGCTCTTCTTCTTCCTCCTCTCCTACAGTGCTTGGTGAAGCCCTGCCGGGAGACCTCGTCTCTCCATCGACACCATGTCGTCGTGCTGCCGGAGATCTTCCCCAACCTCTCCCTCCTCCTTGCTGGATCAAGGTGTGGGAGACGTCACCAGGCTGCACATGTGTTGAACGCGGAGGTGTCGTGGTTCGGCACTAGATCGGTATCACACCGCGATCTGAATAGCCGCGACTATCGACTCCATCAACCGCATTCTAGCAACGCTTCCGCTTAGCGATCTTCAAAGGTATGAAGATGCACTCACCCCTCTCTCGTTGCTGGTCTCTCCATAGGAAGATCTGAATATGGCGTAGGAAAATTTTGAATTTATGCTACGTTCCCCAACACATTCATCTAGGCGCACTCATTTTCAACGTCGTGTCCACACCATGAGAGCTCCACCGCGACGGCAAACTCTGGCGATCTCCCCAATAACGGTTTCGTGCACCCGGACGGCCATTACGAGCACCAGAAGGACCGTGATGACGAGACAAGTCCAGTCATACCCCACGTGCCACTAGGAAATCACGAGAACCCCGATCCCGATGAGATCCGTGCATTGCATCGCCACGTTCACGTTTTTCGACCATTTTCGATGGCCCAGCTTTGGTGAACCACACCCGATTTAATTCCATTTGTTAGATCTCGGCCGCACGACACACACACCCACTTAACCAAATCAGCATAGACCAGTAAAAATTGTGCCACGTGTCCAACCTTATCTAGAAGTTTATCCAAAAAATCCGTTTAATTCAATTGAATTGCAGTTTTACAAAATAACCCGTAAAACTTCAAACTATCATAAGTTTTATTCCATAAATCCAATGAGTGTTTTTTGCAAATTAAACCTTATGAAATATACTTTCACCTAGACTTATCAAATTTAGAATATAAGTAGTTTAAAATTTAAAATGAAACGGAATGTATTCAAATTTGAATAGGACATACCATACCGAAAATGCGCTTTGGTGGCCGAGCTACCTGCAGGCCGGTATCAGGCCCGTGAGTGTTCGTTGTGATTGGTGCCAAGCCGGTATGCTGCTACTGTATTTGTAGTATAGGCTATTGCAAAGTACCCGTATTTGCTTGCAAAGGAACAATGACGGCTAACGTATATAAAGTAGGCAGCAGTGCGTGCACAGCTGTCTGGCGCGGTCACGTGCGCACTATGACAGTGGCACATGCACACGACTGGGATTGACTCCGTCAACATGTTCCAAGAGTTGTTCGAGTCGAAGGTTGGGCATGCAGCCAGACCTCGTATATTTGGGTGAGAAATATGTTTTGTTGTAGATCATGCTTCTCGAGCATAGACGCCCAATCATCCTCAAACTCTTTCTCACTAACCATATGATACAACAGTTGTGTTTTCTTTGTGAAACACTAAGTAGTCTTTTATTCATCTGCCAATGTACTACAATCGTTTTGGATACATCTTGCAAGGAAAGGTGGAATACTTCCAGACCACGAGTTACAAGTTCACACAACTAGCCACATAGATGGACATCAAATTTAGCCTCACGTCTTGACAAAGATCAAACTACAATCTAGCAATTGTGAGGCAAACTCTTGAGTTTGATGGAGGATTTCCATAATTTCAGACCGATGATGTTAACGAGCCTCGCAAGGCTGCACCAAATTATGATAGTCAGTTCCAACTAATACCCGCTGGAAGCTCCGAGTATTTGCAAGTTCAACACCAACACCATCAAGGAAAGTGGAATAGTTCCAATCCTAATACTGCAGTTTCATCACTTCCAATCCTAAACAGAACAATCCTTACAAAATAATGATGCGAAATCACACCGAATCCCAAAAGTATGACCTCACGCTTTCGAAAACAAAAGTATGACCTCCACACAGATAACTAACAGAAAAACCTAGAATGAGACTAGCAAAATGTTAATGAGTGCGTGTTTGTTACCGACGAATCCATCATGAGCCCTTCGAGTTGTTTTGTTTGACGACGACACCCTCTGCATCCCATCCTCTCTTACAGCTGCATTTGTCGTATCCTGATGAGCCATATTGTTCGAGTCACCAACCACCTCACTAGCACTGTTGTATGAGCCAACATTCTCTTGTGCCTCTCGAAACTGCCCTTCGCCACCAGTGCTGGCCATGGGGTCAAGAGATCAAATCTGCATAGCGCACGCCAGCTTCATGGATGGAAGCAACCAAGAACTCCACAACATCGATTTTGCCCCCTAAAATATCACCTGCATCCACCTAGGAACCAATCTGCAACACACCCATGATTCTCATCCTGTCTGATCCAACAAGTCAAGAAAAGATTTGTAGCAAAATCAAGCAGCAAATAGCACGACACATAGATTTCTCGCTGGAAAGAATAAGAGAAGGAGGCATAAAATTTGGCAGACTTGGTAGTTCATTACCCTGAATCTGCTTCCTCAAAGAAGAATTTCATGTCATCCATGGTGAATCGCCGCTTTCCCAGATACCACGCGAAGGGGATGAATGGTCTAACCAGAAAAAATAAAATAATCACCGCGTGAAAGTAAAGCAACCTGCAGCAGCGCCAGATGGCCCCATGAAACCAGAAATTAATATCGCAACAGCCCAACCTAAAGCAGCCCAGCAGGCACATCACGTGCATGGAAACCCTCTGTGGCCGAGGCCCACGTAAAATGATAGCACCCGAGCCATGGCACGAGTGTATTTCATCTTTACACCGATCGTATATACGGCAGAAAACAGATCAGCACACATCGTAGCGCTATATTACACGGCGTGAGATTCCAGCCTGCAGGTAGGTCGGCCACCAAAACGCCTTTCTCGTACCATACATTTTATAAAACCCAATTAAATTGATTCCTTTTGCAAAATAAAACTAGAGAATGTAGTTTCAACTTAGCTATATGGACATAAATTTGAATAATTTAAATTATGAATTGAAATGTAGTTCGGTAGAAACTAGAAATTCAAAATAAATTTAGAATGATTTAAGGTATTAATTTAAAACAAAGGTCTTAATGGTTTACTTATTCTTTTGCAATCGCTTAAAAATCTAATTGACTTTAGTAATTATTCTTGGATTTATAATGAATTTAGGATTCCATTATTATTTTAATTTAGTTCAACTTTAGTTTGACTAGAATGTAAAACCCATAGAGTAAACTTGAATCGTAATTGCACTGAAATTTAGGAACCTAGAAATTAACTTCAGCAATCTTCATGTGGTCACCCGGTACCAATCAACACAAAAAAGGACCAATCCAATCTTGGTCAGTGTTAGAGAGCTCTCGCCGGTATAACTGACAAATCACCTACTGCTGCCTCTCATGCGTCTCTGTATCTGGTATCTCTCTCCCTCTCTATGTACGTGTACATGTGTGACTGTCGTCTCCAGGCATATGAGTGGATGGGCTCCCGCCGCTCGAGCGCTCCGGTGCTCTACAGGCGAGAGTCGGCCGGCCGGGGCTGGACGATGGATGGTTGATCAGGAGGTGATCTTTGCGCGGGCGCACGGGGAAAAGGAGTAGCCCTGCTCCGGGTGGGCGCCGGCGTGCACGCGGTGCGAGGAGGAGGAGTGGGAGTGCGCCGTCTCCCGGTCGACGAGCGCGCGCAGGCGGAGGAACTCGTCGACGGAGCAGGGCAGCCGGAGCGGGCCGGCCGAGTCGTAGCCGTACGTGTCCCGCGCCGCCTCCAGCAGCCGCTGGAAGAGCGGGTGGTAGAGGTAGGCGATGGGGATGACGAACCGCCGGAACCCGTCGCCCTGCTGCTCCGCCTGGCCGACCCGCACCGCCAGCCACCCCTTCTTCACCTTCCCCCTCTTCTCCGCCTGGTCCCCTTGCATGATGATGGCAGCTCCCTCGCCGGCGGCCCAACCGCAGCCGCCTTCTCGCCGTCGCTGCTGCCGCGAAGTTACTGCTCGATAGCAGAGCTAGCCAGCTAGAGCCAAAGGGCCGAGCGAGAGGTGTGTGGTGCGGTGTGGTTGGCGGCACTCGCGGTGGTTTTTATAGGACTTGCACGGCCCGTGGATTAGCCGCCGGTGCGTGGCGCCGCTGCCTGTACGTACGGCGTCCTTTGCTATGGAACCCGGTCCTCGGGGGCTTCCGTGTCGGGCTCGGGCGGGGACGGCGGATGATAGATGATAGATCTTGTGCGTGGCTGACACGCCGGCCCGTCGGAATAATCGGGTTACGGCGTCAGGTCGCTGGCTGTACCGGCCGACCGTCGCGTGCGCGACAGGCCTCAGTTACGGTGAGGGGGGTGGGTAGGGTGGGGGTGGGGGTGGGGGTGGAGCCGTGCGCGCGACCGAGTGGAAGATGCGATGTGGTTTGGACGGACGGAGGGATGGCCACGGAGAAAGAGTTGGTGCATAGGTGGTACGTACGTCGTCCTTTGCTCGTGGCGCGCTTGGCCCACGACGGCGGACTGGCCGTGGCAGCTGAAATTGTTTTCATGAGTTGTTGCTGCACTGTAGCATGCAGGTCGTAGGTGGCTGCTGCTCACAGCCACGAGAGATATTGATGCATGGGGTAATTAATTGGTCGGGCTCTAGCCCCGCTCATCGCCGAGCTGTTGGATTTTAGCTGCTCGAGCGAGTTGAGTTTCCTGTTCGGATTTGGGGAAGGTTTCTTTCTTTTCAGGGAGCCTTCTACTAGTTGTTTGCGTTCAAGGTCTCACACATGGTTTTTCTCTCATCGTCTGCACTTCATTTTGGGTTGCAGACATGCTACGTGTATAAAATCCTACAGTTGCTAAGGAAAATCCTACACACCTACGTACGGTTTGCACAGGTTTTTACAGGTTCATTACGGACCATTCATAAATAATCTCAACCTCACCTGATTTTCCACCGGGGTGGTTCACCTTACTCTCCTTCTTTCCAATCACCTATTGCCATGTCAGCATGTAAACAAAATCAGTCCGTAATTGTCTGTATGTGTAGCATTACTCCCCCCCCCCCCTCAGAAAAATGGTACACCTACGTAATAACCTACGCATTGTTACGTAACTTAACTAACTATTAATCCTTCTCCCCCTGATTTCAATTGGGTGGGTCCTGTCCCCTAATTTCCTCCAACTGAAAAGTGTCACCTAGGCTATCACGTTAGTTTACGTAGGATAGCTACGTAGGTGTAGCATTGCTGCCCCCCCCCCCCAAAAAAAAAAAACACACACACACACATCATTTTTATGGGGCGGTGGCCCTCCCTCCCCCGAGTCCAATCCTCATCCTTCACGTTGCCTAGTACTCCGTATGTAATAGCACCTCCAGCCGTTGAGCCCTAAGGAGGCCTTTTTTTTATGCTGGTTAAGGTTTTTCCGGCATAATTTTTATTTTGGGGATGAATTTTTTTTTATCATTCGGTTTCCAGCCACCAGACGGGGCACTCCACGCCGGCCACGCGTCCTCTATGCAGTTCCTATGTCATGTAAGGAGGAGAGAGAATAAAGAGGAGAGAGAGGGGATGGACGACTCGTGATGGGTCATTTGCATAAAAAAGTAGCGTCGGTACTCCTGAGTGCATTCGGTGGCATGGGTTTGGCCTGGGAGGGCCGGCTCTAATTTTGGCCAAATCCAACAAAAAGTGAAGCGTTGGGGGCACGAGTGGGACTTTTTTTCATCTGCCGGCGTTGAAAAAGTGCTTTTGCAGGGCGACTTGGGGGCGGCTGGAGATGCTCTAAGAACATCTACAGCCGGACCCATATGTCCTCCTCAAACGATTGAAACGCTCTTTCGATCTGTTTTCGTAAAAAAAAAGTTGACATAATCGGACCCTTCATTTTCTTCCTAAACGTCCGGACTAACCGACACCCCTCATATCCATCTTAAATCTCGAGAAAATATGAGGGCTCGCGGACGCGCACGGGCATGCCCGGTCATTTCGTCACGTAGGACGCGACACTACCCTGGACCGCATTTTCTTTTTCTTTATTCATTCTTTTCTTTCTCGTTTTTCCTCTTCACAAATCACGTGCAAGGCACCGTACATATGACAAAGAAAATAAAGAATGGCTGCACGGACGGACAAATAGGGGATACGTCCGGTCACTGACCGGACGCATCTGCGAATGTTTAGGGGGTTATATTTGCTAAGTCTGGCTGTTAGATATCCGCAAAAAAAAGTCTGACTGTAGATGCTCTAAGTTTACGTAAATAAACTACGCACGTGCAGCAAAGCCCTTCAACTAATCAATAGTGCTCAAGATTATATCAATGGTGATTATTCATAAGATCAGTAAAGAGAGCTATATAACACATAGCTACTACCACAAACCTAGGAATACTCTGGATCGCCATGGGAGCAACAATGCTTGATGAAGATATTGAAGGTGAAGGTCCCACCCTTGGGCAAAGGGCTAGATCAGAGGTAAACATAAAGATCACATCCGAACACGGAGTGGTGGCATCCTGAAAAATCACAGAGTGGGTCCAGGGATACCTCTCCAATACAAGATCATATGACTAACGTCTTAGTCATATTGCTCGCAAGTTTATTGTGATGTTGTATTACCGAGTGGGCCCAGGGATACCTCTCTGTCATACGGAGTAATAAATCACAGTCTCGATTCACGCCAATCCAACACACATCTTGGGAGATACCTCTACATCACCTTTATGGTCATCCAGTTACGTTATGACGTTTGATACACACAAGACATTCCTCCGGTGCCCGGATTTGCATGATCTCATGGTCACAGAAACACATACTTGACATGCAGAAAACAGTAGCAATAAACCGACACGATTATATGCTACGTTCATAGTTTGAGTCTTATTCATCACATCATTCTTCTAATGACGTGATCCCATTATCGAATGACAACTCATGTCTATGGTCATGAAACCCTAACCATCTTTGATCAACGAGGTAGTCCTTAGAGGCTCACTAGGAAGAGTGTGTTGTCTATGTATCCACACATCTATTTGAGTTTTCAATTAATACAATTATAGCATGGATAATAAACGATTAACATGAACAAGGAAATGTCATAATAATTAATTTATTATTGTCTCTAGGGCATATTTCCAACACCTGTTACGGCTCGCCATCCTACTCCAGTTGCTCCTCTCCGTCACCGTCCAGCGACTCGCCGATACGGTGGCTCTTGCTCTGTCCATGATGACTTGGACGGTCTGGACAATGAGAGAGGGAGGAAGGAGACGAGACGATAAGATGATTAACTCCTAATACATTTCAAGCGAGCCACCGACATGTTTTTTCTGTTGTCACTCTGGCCGGACTCGCTAGAAACTACCGATTTAGTAGTTTCTGGCGAGCCGGGCCAAAAGGTGCTTTAAAAACCGTACGATGCACACCAATAGTATACACAGATAAATCAAATAACCTAATATAAAAAATGTTGCATACAACGCACCTAGTTACGATTTTGTGGGAAACCAAATGTGACCTAGAACCCCCGACCCCGAGGTGATTCATAGCAGATAGAACTAAAATTAGCCCACCGTGGGAGCCATTTGTTAGCGAGCGCTCCTTTGAGAGCCTTCCAGCGAGCACTCTCGCGCACTGCTACTTGGCGCGTTCTCAATTGCCGCCATGTGTCGTGCTCCGAGCGCTTCCTCCGAATTTCGTTTTTTTATTTTTCGCATGCGTTTTCGGCTTTTTAGAATGAGTTTTTTCTGATTGTTTTGGTGTTTTCGTTTTTCACCGGTCTTTCTTAGCTTTGTGACAAAAATAAAATAAAATAAACATGAAAAAAACACATTTTTTGTGAAAGGCACGGTTTTCCTTTCGTGAGAGGCACAATCGTGACTCTCGAAAACGAAAAAAAATGTGATTTCAGTTGTTGTTTTTTGCGAGAGGCACGGTTTTGTTTCCACGAAAGACACAATTTTTTTTTCGTGAGAGGCACGCTTTTGCCTTCGAGAGAGGCATGGACGTGTCTCTAGGAAAGCGAAAAACACGCTTTCTATTTTTTTGCGAGAGGCATGGTTTTGCTTCTGCGAGAGGCATCGTTTTACCTTTGTGAGAGGCACGCCCGTGCCTCTCGGAAAGGAAAAAAATGGGCTTTTTTCTGTGAGAGGCGCAATTTTGCTTTCATGACAAAACACGGTTTTGCATTCGTGAAAGGCACGATCATGCCTTTCGGAAAGGATAAAAAAACTTTTTTTCTACGAGGGCCACGATTTTGCTTTTGTGAAAGACATGGTTTTGCCTTCGTGAAAGGCACGGACGTGTCTCTCGGAAAGGGAAAACACACTTCCTATTTTTTTGCGAAAGGCACGGTTTTACCTTTGTGAGAGGCACGCCCGTGCCTTTCGGAAAGGAAAATGGGATTTTTTTCTGTGAGAGGCAAAATTTTGCTTCCGTGAAAAACACGGTTTTGCCATCGTGAAAGGCACGGCCATGCCTTTCGAAAAGGATAAAAAAACTTTTTTCCACGAGAGCCACGATTTTGCTTGTGTGAGAGATATGGTTTTGACTTCGTGAAAGGCACGGACATCTCTCTAGGAAAGGCAAAAAAACACTTTTTTTACGAGAGGCGCGATTTTACTTCTATGAAAGACACGGTTTTGCCTTTCGAAAAGAAAAAAAAAACACTTTTCTTTTCTACGAGAAGCACGATTTTGCTTGTGTGAGAGACGATTTTGATTTCGCGCCGTGCCTTTCGGAAAGGAAAAAACATATTTTTTATTATTTTTTCTATGACGACAGTCATGATTTTTTGGGTCCCTTTTTTGTGAAAAATAAGTTCGTCAAAATCTATCAACATGCGATTTAATTTTAAAGACTTGACGTGAGAAATCCAACGATGAAAGTTATTTAAGATTTAAACGCATGATTTAAAAGATAAAACGTTTTAAAATACAAATCTACAAAAAAACTTCTAGGTTACGACATATAACACGCATAGAGTGCGTCATTTGTCGCAGATCTTTCAAGTACTTATTTTCATGCTAATTTTTTTTTAATATTGCACTTTTTTATTCTTTTTGAAAAATATTGCATAGATTAAAAAAAATTCAAAAATAAGTCTGCCTCGGCTTAGGCGTGGCCGATAGGGACTAATCGGCCTAGCCAAGACCAATTAGTCACAGTCGGCCTTGGCTAGGCCGACAGGCCTGTCAATCTGCCAATGGGTGGATGATAGGGACTAATCGGCCTTGGCTAGGCCAATTAGTTTCTGTCGGCCTAGCCAAGACCAATAAGTCCCTGCCAGGACTAATTGGTCTTGGCTAAGCCAATAGGTGCATGGAATTTTTTTTCAACGTTAGCTATTTTCCTGGCTCCATTTCCTGCCCATATTCCCCCAATCGGCCACGCCATTTTGTTCCCTCCTCCGTTGCCGCCAATATTTTCACGTCTTCATTCCCGCCAAATTTTTCGCACCATCTTTCCCGCCAAATTTTTCGCACCACATTTCTCGCCAAATTTTGCCCGTTTCTTTTCCCGCCAACTTTCTACCCTCTTATTTCCCACCAAATCTTTCCCGCCTCATTTCCCTCCTCGCTTTCCCTCCATCTTCCTGGTCATCTGAGTCTATAAAAGGAGGCATTGGACTGCCTTCCTCCATCATCCAGCCTCACTTGAGAACACTAGCACTGCCTTCCTCCATCATCCAGTCAATATGAGTTTGCCTTGCTCGGATCAGAGCATCAGGCCTAAGAAAATGCAGAGTGCGAGTTTGCCTCGGGGTGTGGAAGCAGTTCGATGTTGGTGCGGTGATCTCTGCAAGGTGAAGGAAGTGACGGATTTTTCACATTGGTTGGGCATGAAGCTTTTCATGTGCGCCAATTATGAATTTGATCCGTCCGAATCTATTTCTGCGTACCTCAGGCCTCCGGTATGCTCAAGTTATCCAGAGTAAATATGTTGTTGATATTATTGTTTACTTGATATTTATATATATATATTGTAGTCTCCTCCTCCTCTCTGCATGTACTATCGTTGGATTGACACGGAAATGCTGGACTGGACGGTGACCGAGATTCGTGAAAGAGGTCGCCGTGCATGGGCTAGCTTGGACTTGGAAGAGCGCCGCGAGAAGGCTGAAGCAGAGGAGAAAGCAGCGCAGAAGAAAGAGTGGGAAGAGTACTGTGTGGAGCAGAGGGTTTTATTGATGAGATGAAAAGGAAAATCAAGAAGAGAAACTTCGGTTGGAGGAGGTTTACAGACAGCGAGAACAGGCCTGTCAAGCTGAGAGGGAGAGAAAGAGAGAAAGGGCTCGTGCGACCAAGGCAGCAGAAGAAGCCGGTGATGGAAAAGGAAAATATCCACGCTGGACTCAGTAGATTTATTTTAATTTTAGCAAGTTGTATCTTAATTTCAGCAAGTTGTATCTTAATTTCAGCAAGTTGTGTGAGCACGTTGTATCTTAATTTCAGCAAGTTGTATTTTAATTCCGGCAAGGTGTATCTTACTTTCTCTGTAATCTCAAGTTATTGGTAGTATATGTGTTATCCACGAAGAACCAACTGAGCATATTTTCCCGTCATTTCCTATAAGTCTCTCTTTCCCGCCATATTTTCCCGCCTATAGCTTTCCCGCCATTTTGTTCCCGCCTTGCTTTCTCGCCATTTATTTCCCGCCTCGCTTTCTCGCCATTTATTTCCCGCCATTAGGTTTTCGTCTCGCTCTTCGGCACCTATAAAACCCTCTCCACAGCAAGGTTGGTAAGGAGTGTGCTCAAAACGTCTCATTATCCTTTCGATCGTAGTTTTCACAGTGGTATGTCCGAGTATCTTCTACGCTTGGCTAGCAATTTTAAGATAGACAATAGAATAGTTTCATGGGACGAACACATCAGTAGTGACACGCTACTGAATGAGGTTGCTCATGCATTAGCTAGGAAGGGGTGGCCTGCAAGGACATATGAGGAGATTCAGAAGGAACTTCTGCGGTTGAATGAAAGATAGAAGAAGAAAGGCCAGCACATACGCGGTGGAGGTGGAGTAAAACATCCCTTTTTATGGATTGACGATAGCGAGGACGAAGACGATATCTTCATGCCGAGTAGCAAGGACAAGAGGGCAGCATCAACGAGTGCCAAGAGTACCGCTTTGTCGAAGGGCCAGAGCTCTACATCATTGAAGGATGACGACGACTTTATGTAGTTTTTGTATGAACTCTGCATCTTAATGTATCTTATTTTATGTCTCTTATTTCATGTATCTTATTTTATGTATCTCCGGAATCTTACTTTGTTTATAATCTCAAGTTATTGGTAGTATATGTGTTATCCACGATGAACCAACTGAGCATAGAAATAGATAGGAATATGTCTCTTAGATAGGACTATTAGAGTCTCTTGACTTTGAATCATTTGACACATGCGAGCCATGCCACATGGGCAAGATGACTAAGCCTCCATTCTCAGGAATAATGGAGAGAGCGACCGACTTATTGAAAATAATACATACTGATGTGTGTGGTCCAATGAACGTTGAAGCTCGCGGTGGCTACCGTTATGTTCTCACTCTCACCGATGATTTGAGTAGGTATGGGTATATCTACTTGATGAAGCACAAATCTGAGACGTTTGAAAAGTTCAAGGAATTTCAGAGTGAGGTTGAGAATCAACGTGACAGAAAAATTAAGTGTCTACGATATGATCGTGGAGGAGAATATTTGAGTCATGAGTTTGGCACATACCTAAGGAAGTGTGGAATTGTTTCACAACTGACGCCGTCTGGTACACCGCAACGCAACGGAGTGTCTGAATGTTGTAATCGCACTTTATTAGATATGCTACGATCTATGATGTCTCTTACCGACTTACCGCTATCATTTTGGGGATACGCATTAGAAACTCCAGCATTCACTTTAAATAGGGCACTGTCTAAATCCGTTGAGACGACACCGTATGAACTATGGTTTGGCAAGAAACCTAAGCTGTCGTTTCTAAAAGTTTGGGGCTGTGATGCTTATGTGAAGAAACTTCAACGAGAAAAGCTCGAACCCAAAGAGGAGAAATGTGTATTCATAGGATACCCTAAGGAAACTATTGGGTATACCTTCTACCTTAGATCCTAAGGTAAAACCTTTGTTGCCAAGAACGGATCCTTTCTAGAGAAAGAGTTTCTCTCGAAAGAAGTAAGTGGGAGGAAAGTAGAACTTGATGAGGTAATTACACCCCCTCTCGAACCGGAGAGTAGCGCAGCGCGGGAAATTGTTCCGGTGGCGCATACGCCAACTGAAGAGGAAGTTAATGATGATGATCATGAAGCTTCGGATCAAGTTGCTACTGAACCACGGAGGTCCACAAGGGTACGCTCTGCACCGGAGTGGTTCGGCAACCCTGTGATGGAAATCATGTTGTTAGACAACGGTGAACCTTCGAACTATGAAGAAGCAATGGCGGGCCCGGATTCCAACAAATGGCTTGAGGCTATGAAATCCGAGATAGGATCCATGTATCAGAACAAAGTATGGGCTTTGGTGGACTTGCCCAATGATCGGCGAGCCATAGAAAATAAATGGATCTTCAAGAAGAAGACTGACGCAAACGGTAATGTGACCGTTTACAAAGCTCGACTTGTCGCAAAGGATTTTCGACAAATTCAAGGAGTTGAGTACGAAGAGACTTTCTCTCCCGTAGCGAAGCTGAAGTCAGTCTGAATCATGTTAGGAATTGCCGCTTTTCATGATTATGAAATTTGGCAAATGGACGTCAAAACAGCATTCCTTAACGGGTATCTTAAGGAAGAGTTGTATATGATGCAACCAGAAGATTTTGTCAATCCTAAGAGTGCTAACAAGGTATGCAAGCTCCAGCGCTCCATCTATGGGCTGGTGCAAGCATCTCGGAGTTGGAACATTCGCTTTAATGAGGTGATTAAGGCGTTTGGGTTCATACAGGTTTATGGAGAAGTCTGTCTGTACAAGAAAGTGAGTGGGAGCTCTATAGCTTTCCTCATACTATATGTGGATGACATATTATTGATGGGGAATAATATAGAGGTGTTGGAGAGCATAAAGGCCTATTTGAACAAGAGTTTTTCAATGAAGGACCATGGAGAAGCTGCATACATATTAGGCATCAAGATCTATAGAGATAGATTGAGACGCCTCATAGGTCTTTCGCAAAGTACATACCTTGACAATATATTGAAGAAGTTCAATATGGAAAACTCAAAGAAGGGGTTCTTGCGAGTTTTGCAAGGTATGAGATTGAGTAAGACTCAGTCACCGACCACGGCAGCAGATAGAGAGAAGATGAGTATTGTCCCCTACGCTTCAGATGTAGGCTCTCTAATGTATGCCATGCTGTGTACCAGACCTGATATAAACCTTGCCATAAGTTTGGTAGGGAGGTACCAAAGTGATCCCAGTGTGGAACACTGAACAACGGTCAAGAATATCCTTAAGTACCTAAAGAGGACTAAGGAGATGTTTCTCGTTTATGGAGGTGACGAAGAGCTCGTCGTAAAGGGTTACGTTGATGCTAGCTTCGACACAGATCCGGATGACTCTAAGTCACAGACCGGATACATGTATGTTTTGAATGGCGGGGCAGTGAGCTGGTGCAGCAGCAAGCAAGAAGTCATGGCAGCATCTACATGTGAAGCAGAGTACATAGCTGCTTCAGAAGCGGCTCATGAAGGAATTTTGGTGAAGGAGCTCATCACCGACCTTGGAGTAGTCCCAAGGGCGTCGGGTCCGATGACACTCTTCTGTGATAACACTGGGGCCATTGCCATAGCCAAGGAGCCCAGGTTTCATAGGAAGACCAAGCACATCAAACGCCACTACAACTCCATCCAGGACCATGTCCAGAGTGGAGTAATAGATATTTGTAAAGTGCACACGGATCTGAATATTGCAGAACCGTTGACTAAACCTCTTCCTCGAGCAAAACATGATCAACACCACAATGCTATGGGTGTTCGATACATCACAATGTAACTAGATTATTGACTCTAGTGCAAGTGGGAGACTGTTGGAAATATGCCCTAGAGGCAATAATAAAATGGTTATTATCATATTTCCTTGTTCATGATAATCGTCTATTGTTCATGCTATAATTGTATTAACAGGAAATAGTAATACATGTGTGAATAAATAGATCACAATGTGTCCCTAGCAAGCCTCTAGTTGGCTAGCTCGTTGATCAATAGATGATCATGGTTTCCTGAGCATGGACATTAGATGTTATTGATAACGGGATCAAATCATTGGGAGAATGATGTGATGGACAAGACCCAATCCTAAGCATAGCACTAGATCGTGTTGTTTGTATGCTAAAGCTTTTCTAATGTCAAGTGTCTTTTCCTTCGACCGTGAGATTGTGCAACTCCCGGATACCGTAGGGGTGCTTTGGGTGTATCAAACGTCACAACGTAACTGGGTGACTATAAAGGTGCACTACGGGTACCTCCGAAAGTGTCTGTTGGGTTGGTACAAATCGAGATTGGGATTTGTCACTCCGTGTGACGGAGAGGTATCTTTGGGCCCACTCGGTAGAACATCATCATGAGCTCAATGTGACTAAGGAGTTAGTCACAGGATGACGTGCTACGGGTCGAGTAAAGAGACTTACCGATAACGACATTGAACAAGGTATAGGTATACCGAGGATCGAATCTCGGGCAAGTTCTATACCGACAGACAAAGGGAATTGTATACGGGATTGATTGAATCCTTGACATCGTGGTTCATCCGATGAGATCATCGTGGAATATGTGGGAGCCACCATGGGTATCCAGATCCCGCTGATGGTTATTTGCCGGAGAGTGTCTCGGTCATGTCTACATGATTCCCGAACCCGTAGGGTCTACACACTTAAGGTTCGATGACGCTAGGATTATAGGGAATTGTTATACGAGGTTACCGAAGGATGTTCGGAGTCCCAGATGAGATCCCGGACGTCACGAGGAGCTCCGGAATGGTCCGGATGAAAAGATTGATATATAGGATGGATGGGTTTGGACGCCGAAAATGTTTCGGGCACCACTGGCAAAGTGTCGGGACCACTCGAAGGGTTCCGGAGGCCCACCGGGAGAGGACACAAGCCCCGGAAAGCTACATGGGCTAAGTGCGGGAGGGAACAGTCCCTAGGTGGGCTGGTGCGCCCCCCCCCCCCACACACACACACACTCAGCCCGGGCGCACCAGAGAGGGAGGGAGGGGAAACCCTAGGCGCTGGTGGGCCTAAGGCCCACCTAGGGGTGCACCACCCCCTCTCCTCCCTGGCCACCCCTCTCTCCCATCTAGGGCTGCCGCCACCCCCCCCCCTCCAGGGGAAAACCCTAAAGGGGGAGCCACCCCTCCCTTCCCCATATATAGTGGGGGTTTTGGCCTTTAGAGATACGGTTTTCCATCTCTCTCTCGGGGCAGCTGTGCTCTTCTTCTTCCTCCTCTCCTACAGTGCTTGGTGAAGCCCTGCCGGGAGACCTCGTCTCTCCATCGACACCATGTCGTCGTGCTGCCGGAGATCTTCCCCAACCTCTCCCTCCTCCTTGCTGGATCAAGGTGTGGGAGACGTCACCAGGCTGCACATGTGTTGAACGCGGAGGTGTCGTGGTTCGGCACTAGATCGGTATCACACCGCGATCTGAATAGCCGCGACTATCGACTCCATCAACCGCATTCTAGCAACGCTTCCGCTTAGCGATCTTCAAAGGTATGAAGATGCACTCACCCCTCTCTCGTTGCTGGTCTCTCCATAGGAAGATCTGAATATGGCGTAGGAAAATTTTGAATTTATGCTACGTTCCCCAACACATTCATCTAGGCGCACTCATTTTCAACGTCGTGTCCACACCATGAGAGCTCCACCGCGACGGCAAACTCTGGCGATCTCCCCAATAACGGTTTCGTGCACCCGGACGGCCATTACGAGCACCAGAAGGACCGTGATGACGAGACAAGTCCAGTCATACCCCACGTGCCACTAGGAAATCACGAGAACCCCGATCCCGATGAGATCCGTGCATTGCATCGCCACGTTCACGTTTTTCGACCATTTTCGATGGCCCAGCTTTGGTGAACCACACCCGATTTAATTCCATTTGTTAGATCTCGGCCGCACGACACACACACCCACTTAACCAAATCAGCATAGACCAGTAAAAATTGTGCCACGTGTCCAACCTTATCTAGAAGTTTATCCAAAAAATCCGTTTAATTCAATTGAATTGCAGTTTTACAAAATAACCCGTAAAACTTCAAACTATCATAAGTTTTATTCCATAAATCCAATGAGTGTTTTTTGCAAATTAAACCTTATGAAATATACTTTCACCTAGACTTATCAAATTTAGAATATAAGTAGTTTAAAATTTAAAATGAAACGGAATGTATTCAAATTTGAATAGGACATACCATACCGAAAATGCGCTTTGGTGGCCGAGCTACCTGCAGGCCGGTATCAGGCCCGTGAGTGTTCGTTGTGATTGGTGCCAAGCCGGTATGCTGCTACTGTATTTGTAGTATAGGCTATTGCAAAGTACCCGTATTTGCTTGCAAAGGAACAATGACGGCTAACGTATATAAAGTAGGCAGCAGTGCGTGCACAGCTGTCTGGCGCGGTCACGTGCGCACTATGACAGTGGCACATGCACACGACTGGGATTGACTCCGTCAACATGTTCCAAGAGTTGTTCGAGTCGAAGGTTGGGCATGCAGCCAGACCTCGTATATTTGGGTGAGAAATATGTTTTGTTGTAGATCATGCTTCTCGAGCATAGACGTCCAATCATCCTCAAACTCTTTCTCACTAACCATATGATACAACAGTTGTGTTTTCTTTGTGAAACACTAAGTAGTCTTTTATTCATCTGCCAATGTACTACAATCGTTTTGGATACATCTTGCAAGGAAAGGTGGAATACTTCCAGACCACGAGTTACAAGTTCACACAACTAGCCACATAGATGGACATCAAATTTAGCCTCGCGTCTTGACAAAGATCAAACTACAATCTAGCAATTGTGAGGCAAACTCTTGAGTTTGATGGAGGATTTCCATAATTTCAGACCGATGATGTTAACGAGCCTCGCAAGGCTGCACCAAATTATGATAGTCAGTTCCAACTAATACCCGCTGGAAGCTCCGAGTATTTGCAAGTTCAACACCAACACCATCAAGGAAAGTGGAATAGTTCCAATCCTAATACTGCAGTTTCATCACTTCCAATCCTAAACAGAACAATCCTTACAAAATAATGATGCGAAATCACACCGAATCCCAAAAGTATGACCTCACGCTTTCGAAAACAAAAGTATGACCTCCACACAGATAACTAACAGAAAAACCTAGAATGAGACTAGCAAAATGTTAATGAGTGCGTGTTTGTTACCGACGAATCCATCATGAGCCCTTCGAGTTGTTTTGTTTGACGACGACACCCTCTGCATCCCATCCTCTCTTACAGCTGCATTTGTCGTATCCTGATGAGCCATATTGTTCGAGTCACCAACCACCTCACTAGCACTGTTGTATGAGCCAACATTCTCTTGTGCCTCTCGAAACTGCCCTTCGCCACCAGTGCTGGCCATGGGGTCAAGAGATCAAATCTGCATAGCGCACGCCAGCTTCATGGATGGAAGCAACCAAGAACTCCACAACATCGATTTTGCCCCCTAAAATATCACCTGCATCCACCTAGGAACCAATCTGCAACACACCCATGATTCTCATCCTGTCTGATCCAACAAGTCAAGAAAAGATTTGTAGCAAAATCAAGCAGCAAATAGCACGACACATAGATTTCTCGCTGGAAAGAATAAGAGAAGGAGGCATAAAATTTGGCAGACTTGGTAGTTCATTACCCTGAATCTGCTTCCTCAAAGAAGAATTTCATGTCATCCATGGTGAATCGCCGCTTTCCCAGATACCACGCGAAGGGGATGAATGGTCTAACCAGAAAAAATAAAATAATCACCGCGTGAAAGTAAAGCAACCTGCAGCAGCGCCAGATGGCCCCATGAAACCAGAAATTAATATCGCAACAGCCCAACCTAAAGCAGCCCAGCAGGCACATCACGTGCATGGAAACCCTCTGTGGCCGAGGCCCACGTAAAATGATAGCACCCGAGCCATGGCACGAGTGTATTTCATCTTTACACCGATCGTATATACGGCAGAAAACAGATCAGCACACATCGTAGCGCTATATTACACGGCGTGAGATTCCAGCCTGCAGGTAGGTCGGCCACCAAAACGCCTTTCTCGTACCATACATTTTATAAAACCCAATTAAATTGATTCCTTTTGCAAAATAAAACTAGAGAATGTAGTTTCAACTTAGCTATATGGACATAAATTTGAATAATTTAAATTATGAATTGAAATGTAGTTCGGTAGAAACTAGAAATTCAAAATAAATTTAGAATGATTTAAGGTATTAATTTAAAACAAAGGTCTTAATGGTTTACTTATTCTTTTGCAATCGCTTAAAAATCTAATTGACTTTAGTAATTATTCTTGGATTTATAATGAATTTAGGATTCCATTATTATTTTAATTTAGTTCAACTTTAGTTTGACTAGAATGTAAAACCCATAGAGTAAACTTGAATCGTAATTGCACTGAAATTTAGGAACCTAGAAATTAACTTCAGCAATCTTCATGTGGTCACCCGGTACCAATCAACACAAAAAAGGACCAATCCAATCTTGGTCAGTGTTAGAGAGCTCTCGCCGGTATAACTGACAAATCACCTACTGCTGCCTCTCATGCGTCTCTGTATCTGGTATCTCTCTCCCTCTCTATGTACGTGTACATGTGTGACTGTCGTCTCCAGGCATATGAGTGGATGGGCTCCCGCCGCTCGAGCGCTCCGGTGCTCTACAGGCGAGAGTCGGCCGGCCGGGGCTGGACGATGGATGGTTGATCAGGAGGTGATCTTTGCGCGGGCGCACGGGGAAAAGGAGTAGCCCTGCTCCGGGTGGGCGCCGGCGTGCACGCGGTGCGAGGAGGAGGAGTGGGAGTGCGCCGTCTCCCGGTCGACGAGCGCGCGCAGGCGGAGGAACTCGTCGACGGAGCAGGGCAGCCGGAGCGGGCCGGCCGAGTCGTAGCCGTACGTGTCCCGCGCCGCCTCCAGCAGCCGCTGGAAGAGCGGGTGGTAGAGGTAGGCGATGGGGATGACGAACCGCCGGAACCCGTCGCCCTGCTGCTCCGCCTGGCCGACCCGCACCGCCAGCCACCCCTTCTTCACCTTCCCCCTCTTCTCCGCCTGGTCCCCTTGCATGATGATGGCAGCTCCCTCGCCGGCGGCCCAACCGCAGCCGCCTTCTCGCCGTCGCTGCTGCCGCGAAGTTACTGCTCGATAGCAGAGCTAGCCAGCTAGAGCCAAAGGGCCGAGCGAGAGGTGTGTGGTGCGGTGTGGTTGGCGGCACTCGCGGTGGTTTTTATAGGACTTGCACGGCCCGTGGATTAGCCGCCGGTGCGTGGCGCCGCTGCCTGTACGTACGGCGTCCTTTGCTATGGAACCCGGTCCTCGGGGGCTTCCGTGTCGGGCTCGGGCGGGGACGGCGGATGATAGATGATAGATCTTGTGCGTGGCTGACACGCCGGCCCGTCGGAATAATCGGGTTACGGCGTCAGGTCGCTGGCTGTACCGGCCGACCGTCGCGTGCGCGACAGGCCTCAGTTACGGTGAGGGGGGTGGGTAGGGTGGGGGTGGGGGTGGGGGTGGAGCCGTGCGCGCGACCGAGTGGAAGATGCGATGTGGTTTGGACGGACGGAGGGATGGCCACGGAGAAAGAGTTGGTGCATAGGTGGTACGTACGTCGTCCTTTGCTCGTGGCGCGCTTGGCCCACGACGGCGGACTGGCCGTGGCAGCTGAAATTGTTTTCATGAGTTGTTGCTGCACTGTAGCATGCAGGTCGTAGGTGGCTGCTGCTCACAGCCACGAGAGATATTGATGCATGGGGTAATTAATTGGTCGGGCTCTAGCCCCGCTCATCGCCGAGCTGTTGGATTTTAGCTGCTCGAGCGAGTTGAGTTTCCTGTTCGGATTTGGGGAAGGTTTCTTTCTTTTCAGGGAGCCTTCTACTAGTTGTTTGCGTTCAAGGTCTCACACATGGTTTTTCTCTCATCGTCTGCACTTCATTTTGGGTTGCAGACATGCTACGTGTATAAAATCCTACAGTTGCTAAGGAAAATCCTACACACCTACGTACGGTTTGCACAGGTTTTTACAGGTTCATTACGGACCATTCATAAATAATCTCAACCTCACCTGATTTTCCACCGGGGTGGTTCACCTTACTCTCCTTCTTTCCAATCACCTATTGCCATGTCAGCATGTAAACAAAATCAGTCCGTAATTGTCTGTATGTGTAGCATTACTCCCCCCCCCTCAGAAAAATGGTACACCTACGTAATAACCTACGCATTGTTACGTAACTTAACTAACTATTAATCCTTCTCCCCCTGATTTCAGTTGGGTGGGTCCTGTCCCCTAATTTCCTCCAACTGAAAAGTGTCACCTAGGCTATCACGTTAGTTTACGTAGGATAGCTACGTAGGTGTAGCATTGCTGCCCCCCCCCCCCAAAAAAAACACACACACACACACATCATTTTTATGGGGCGGTGGCCCTCCCTCCCCCGAGTCCAATCCTCATCCTTCACGTTGCCTAGTACTCCGTATGTAATAGCACCTCCAGCCGTTGAGCCCTAAGGAGGCCTTTTTTTTATGCTGGTTAAGGTTTTTCCGGCATAATTTTTATTTTGGGGATGAATTTTTTTTTATCATTCGGTTTCCAGCCACCAGACGGGGCACTCCACGCCGGCCACGCGTCCTCTATGCAGTTCCTATGTCATGTAAGGAGGAGAGAGAATAAAGAGGAGAGAGAGGGGATGGACGACTCGTGATGGGTCATTTGCATAAAAAAGTAGCGTCGGTACTCCTGAGTGCATTCGGTGGCATGGGTTTGGCCTGGGAGCGCCGGCTCTAATTTTGGCCAAATCCAACAAAAAGTGAAGCGTTGGGGGCACGAGTGGGACTTTTTTTCATCTGCCGGCGTTGAAAAAGTGCTTTTGCAGGGCGACTTGGGGGCGGCTGGAGATGCTCTAAGAACATCTACAGCCGGACCCATATGTCCTCCTCAAACGATTGAAACGCTCTTTCGATCTGTTTTCGTAAAAAAAAAGTTGACATAATCGGACCCTTCATTTTCTTCCTAAACGTCCGGACTAACCGACACCCCTCATATCCATCTTAAATCTCGAGAAAATATGAGGGCTCGCGGACGCGCACGGGCATGCCCGGTCATTTCGTCACGTAGGACGCGACACTACCCTGGACCGCATTTTCTTTTTCTTTATTCATTCTTTTCTTTCTCGTTTTTCCTCTTCACAAATCACGTGCAAGGCACCGTACATATGACAAAGAAAATAAAGAATGGCTGCACGGACGGACAAATAGGGGATACGTCCGGTCACTGACCGGACGCATCTGCGAATGTTTAGGGGGTTATATTTGCTAAGTCTGGCTGTTAGATATCCGCAAAAAAAAGTCTGACTGTAGATGCTCTAAGTTTACGTAAATAAACTACGCACGTGCAGCAAAGCCCTTCAACTAATCAATAGTGCTCAAGATTATAGCAATGGTGATTATTCATAAGATCAGTAAAGAGAGCTATATAACACATAGCTACTACCACAAACCTAGGAATACTCTGGATCGCCATGGGAGCAACAATGCTTGATGAAGATATTGAAGGTGAAGGTCCCACCCTTGGGCAAAGGGCTAGATTAGAGGTAAAAATAAAGATCACATCCGAACACGGAGTGGTGGCATCCTGAAAAATCACAGAGTGGGTCCAGGGATACCTCTCCAATACAAGATCATATGACTAACGTCTTAGTCATATTGCTCGCAAGTTTATTGTGATGTTGTATTACCGAGTGGGCCCAGGGATACCTCTCTGTCATACGGAGTAATAAATCACAGTCTCGATTCACGCCAATCCAACACACATCTTGGGAGATACCTCTACATCACCTTTATGGTCATCCAGTTACGTTATGACGTTTGATACACACAAGACATTCCTCCGGTGCCCGGATTTGCATGATCTCATGGTCACAGAAACACATACTTGACATGCAGAAAACAGTAGCAATAAACCGACACGATTATATGCTACGTTCATAGTTTGAGTCTTATTCATCACATCATTCTTCTAATGACGTGATCCCATTATCGAATGACAACTCATGTCTATGGTCATGAAACCCTAACCATCTTTGATCAACGAGGTAGTCCTTAGAGGCTCACTAGGAAGAGTGTGTTGTCTATGTATCCACACATCTATTTGAGTTTTCAATTAATACAATTATAGCATGGATAATAAACGATTAACATGAACAAGGAAATGTCATAATAATTAATTTATTATTGTCTCTAGGGCATATTTCCAACACCTGTTACGGCTCGCCATCCTACTCCAGTTGCTCCTCTCCGTCACCGTCCAGCGACTCGCCGATACGGTGGCTCTTGCTCTGTCCATGATGACTTGGACGGTCTGGACAATGAGAGAGGGAGGAAGGAGACGAGACGATAAGATGATTAACTCCTAATACATTTCAAGCGAGCCACCGACATGTTTTTTCTGTTGTCACTCTGGCCGGACTCGCTAGAAACTACCGATTTAGTAGTTTCTGGCGAGCCGGGCCAAAAGGTGCTTTAAAAACCGTACGATGCACACCAATAGTATACACAGATAAATCAAATAACCTAATATAAAAAATGTTGCATACAACGCACCTAGTTACGATTTTGTGGGAAACCAAATGTGACCTAGAACCCCCGACCCCGAGGTGATTCATAGCAGATAGAACTAAAATTAGCCCACCGTGGGAGCCATTTGTTAGCGAGCGCTCCTTTGAGAGCCTTCCAGCGAGCACTCTCGCGCACTGCTACTTGGCGCGTTCTCAATTGCCGCCATGTGTCGTGCTCCGAGCGCTTCCTCCGAATTTCGTTTTTTTATTTTTCGCATGCGTTTTCGGCTTTTTAGAATGAGTTTTTTCTGATTGTTTTGGTGTTTTCGTTTTTCACCGGTCTTTCTTAGCTTTGTGACAAAAATAAAATAAAATAAACATGAAAAAAACACATTTTTTGTGAGAGGCACGGTTTTCCTTTCGTGAGAGGCACAATCGTGACTCTCGAAAACGAAAAAAAAATGTGATTTCAGTTGTTGTTTTTTGCGAGAGGCACGGTTTTGTTTCCACGAAAGACACAATTTTGTTTTCGTGAGAGGCACGCTTTTGCCTTCGAGAGAGGCATGGACGTGTCTCTAGGAAAGCGAAAAACACGCTTTCTATTTTTTTGCGAGAGGCATGGTTTTGCTTCTGCGAGAGGCATCGTTTTACCTTTGTGAGAGGCACGCCCGTGCCTCTCGGAAAGGAAAAAAATGGGCTTTTTTCTGTGAGAGGCGCAATTTTGCTTTCATGACAAAACACGGTTTTGCATTCGTGAAAGGCACGATCATGCCTTTCGGAAAGGATAAAAAAACTTTTTTTCTACGAGGGCCACGATTTTGCTTTTGTGAAAGACATGGTTTTGCCTTCGTGAAAGGCACGGACGTGTCTCTCGGAAAGGGAAAACACACTTCCTATTTTTTTGCGAAAGGCACGGTTTTACCTTTGTGAGAGGCACGCCCGTGCCTTTCGGAAAGGAAAATGGGATTTTTTTCTGTGAGAGGCAAAATTTTGCTTCCGTGAAAAACACGGTTTTGCCATCGTGAAAGGCACGGCCATGCCTTTCGAAAAGGATAAAAAAACTTTTTTCCACGAGAGCCACGATTTTGCTTGTGTGAGAGATATGGTTTTGACTTCGTGAAAGGCACGGACATCTCTCTAGGAAAGGCAAAAAAACACTTTTTTTACGAGAGGCGCGATTTTACTTCTATGAAAGACACGGTTTTGCCTTTCGAAAAGAAAAAAAAACACTTTTCTTTTCTACGAGAAGCACGATTTTGCTTGTGTGAGAGACGATTTTGATTTCGCGCCGTGCCTTTCGGAAAGGAAAAAACATATTTTTTATTATTTTTTCTATGACGACAGTCATGATTTTTTGGGTCCCTTTTTTGTGAAAAATAAGTTCGTCAAAATCTATCAACATGCGATTTAATTTTAAAGACTTGACGTGAGAAATCCAACGATGAAAGTTATTTAAGATTTAAACGCATGATTTAAAAGATAAAACGTTTTAAAATACAAATCTACAAAAAAACTTCTAGGTTACGACATATAACACGCATAGAGTGCGTCATTTGTCGCAGATCTTTCAAGTACTTATTTTCATGCTAATTTTTTTTTAATATTGCACTTTTTTATTTTTTTTGAAAAATATTGCATAGATTAAAAAAAATTCAAAAATAAGTCTGCCTCGGCTTAGGCGTGGCCGATAGGGACTAATCGGCCTAGCCAAGACCAATTAGTCACAGTCGGCCTTGGCTAGGCCGACAGGCCTGTCAATCTGCCAATGGGTGGATGATAGGGACTAATCGGCCTTGGCTAGGCCAATTAGTTTCTGTCGGCCTAGCCAAGACCAATAAGTCCCTGCCAGGACTAATTGGTCTTGGCTAAGCCAATAGGTGCATGGAATTTTTTTTCAACGTTAGCTATTTTCCTGGCTCCATTTCCTGCCCATATTCCCCCAATCGGCCACGCCATTTCGTTCCCTCCTCCGTTGCCGCCAATATTTTCACGTCTTCATTCCCGCCAAATTTTTCGCACCATCTTTCCCGCCAAATTTTTCGCACCACATTTCTCGCCAAATTTTGCCCGTTTCTTTTCCCGCCAACTTTCTACCCTCTTATTTCCCACCAAATCTTTCCCGCCTCATTTCCCTCCTCGCTTTCCCTCCATCTTCCTGGTCATCTGAGTCTATAAAAGGAGGCATTGGACTGCCTTCCTCCATCATCCAGCCTCACTTGAGAACACTAGCACTGCCTTCCTCCATCATCCAGTCAATATGAGTTTGCCTTGCTCGGATCAGAGCATCAGGCCTAAGAAAATGCAGAGTGCGAGTTTGCCTCGGGGTGTGGAAGCAGTTCGATGTTGGTGCGGTGATCTCTGCAAGGTGAAGGAAGTGACGGATTTTTCACATTGGTTGGGCATGAAGCTTTTCATGTGCGCCAATTATGAATTTGATCCGTCCGAATCTATTTCTGCGTACCTCAGGCCTCCGGTATGCTCAAGTTATCCAGAGTAAATATGTTGTTGATATTATTGTTTACTTGATATTTATATATATATATATTGTAGTCTCCTCCTCCTCTCTGCATGTACTATCGTTGGATTGACACGGAAATGCTGGACTGGACGGTGACCGAGATTCGTGAAAGAGGTCGCCGTGCATGGGCTAGCTTGGACTTGGAAGAGCGCCGCGAGAAGGCTGAAGCAGAGGAGAAAGCAGCGCAGAAGAAAGAGTGGGAAGAGTACTGTGTGGAGCAGAGGGTTTTATTGATGAGATGAAAAGGAAAATCAAGAAGAGAAACTTCGGTTGGAGGAGGTTTACAGACAGCGAGAACAGGCCTGTCAAGCTGAGAGGGAGAGAAAGAGAGAAAGGGCTCGTGCGACCAAGGCAGCAGAAGAAGCCGGTGATGGAAAAGGAAAATATCCACGCTGGACTCAGTAGATTTATTTTAATTTTAGCAAGTTGTATCTTAATTTCAGCAAGTTGTATCTTAATTTCAGCAAGTTGTGTGAGCACGTTGTATCTTAATTTCAGCAAGTTGTATTTTAATTCCGGCAAGGTGTATCTTACTTTCTCTGTAATCTCAAGTTATTGGTAGTATATGTGTTATCCACGAAGAACCAACTGAGCATATTTTCCCGTCATTTCCTATAAGTCTCTCTTTCCCGCCATATTTTCCCGCCTATAGCTTTCCCGCCATTTTGTTCCCGCCTTGCTTTCTCGCCATTTATTTCCCGCCTCGCTTTCTCGCCATTTATTTCCCGCCATTAGGTTTTCGTCTCGCTCTTCGGCACCTATAAAACCCTCTCCACAGCAAGGTTGGTAAGGAGTGTGCTCAAAACGTCTCATTATCCTTTCGATCGTAGTTTTCACAGTGGTATGTCCGAGTATCTTCTACGCTTGGCTAGCAATTTTAAGATAGACAATAGAATAGTTTCATGGGACGAACACATCAGTAGTGACACGCTACTGAATGAGGTTGCTCATGCATTAGCTAGGAAGGGGTGGCCTGCAAGGACATATGAGGAGATTCAGAAGGAACTTCTGCGGTTGAATGAAAGATAGAAGAAGAAAGGCCAGCACATACGCGGTGGAGGTGGAGTAAAACATCCCTTTTTATGGATTGACGATAGCGAGGACGAAGACGATATCTTCATGCCGAGTAGCAAGGACAAGAGGGCAGCATCAACGAGTGCCAAGAGTACCGCTTTGTCGAAGGGCCAGAGCTCTACATCATTGAAGGATGACGACGACTTTATGTAGTTTTTGTATGAACTCTGCATCTTAATGTATCTTATTTTATGTCTCTTATTTCATGTATCTTATTTTATGTATCTCCGGAATCTTACTTTGTTTATAATCTCAAGTTATTGGTAGTATATGTGTTATCCACGATGAACCAACTGAGCATAGAAATAGATAGGAATATGTCTCTTAGATAGGACTATTAGAGTCTCTTGACTTTGAATCATTTGACACATGCGAGCCATGCCACATGGGCAAGATGACTAAGACTCCATTCTCAGGAATAATGGAGAGAGCGACCGACTTATTGAAAATAATACATACTGATGTGTGTGGTCCAATGAACGTTGAAGCTCGCGGTGGCTACCGTTATGTTCTCACTCTCACCGATGATTTGAGTAGGTATGGGTATATCTACTTGATGAAGCACAAATCTGAGACGTTTGAAAAGTTCAAGGAATTTCAGAGTGAGGTTGAGAATCAACGTGACAGAAAAATTAAGTGTCTACGATATGATCGTGGAGGAGAATATTTGAGTCATGAGTTTGGCACATACCTAAGGAAGTGTGGAATTGTTTCACAACTGACGCCGTCTGGTACACCGCAACGCAACGGAGTGTCTGAATGTTGTAATCGCACTTTATTAGATATGCTACGATCTATGATGTCTCTTACCGACTTACCGCTATCATTTTGGGGATACGCATTAGAAACTCCAGCATTCACTTTAAATAGGGCACTGTCTAAATCCGTTGAGACGACACCGTATGAACTATGGTTTGGCAAGAAACCTAAGCTGTCGTTTCTAAAAGTTTGGGGCTGTGATGCTTATGTGAAGAAACTTCAACGAGAAAAGCTCGAACCCAAAGAGGAGAAATGTGTATTCATAGGATACCCTAAGGAAACTATTGGGTATACCTTCTACCTTAGATCCGAAGGTAAAACCTTTGTTGCCAAGAACGGATCCTTTCTAGAGAAAGAGTTTCTCTCGAAAGAAGTAAGTGGGAGGAAAGTAGAACTTGATGAGGTAATTACACCCCCTCTCGAACCGGAGAGTAGCGCAGCGCGGGAAATTGTTCCGGTGGCGCATACGCCAACTGAAGAGGAAGTTAATGATGATGATCATGAAGCTTCGGATCAAGTTGCTACTGAACCACGGAGGTCCACAAGGGTACGCTCTGCACCGGAGTGGTTCGGCAACCCTGTGATGGAAATCATGTTGTTAGACAACGGTGAACCTTCGAACTATGAAGAAGCAATGGCGGGCCCGGATTCCAACAAATGGCTTGAGGCTATGAAATCCGAGATAGGATCCATGTATCAGAACAAAGTATGGGCTTTGGTGGACTTGCCCAATGATCGGCGAGCCATAGAAAATAAATGGATCTTCAAGAAGAAGACTGACGCAAACGGTAATGTGACCGTTTACAAAGCTCGACTTGTCGCAAAGGATTTTCGACAAATTCAAGGAGTTGAGTACGACGAGACTTTCTCTCCCGTAGCGAAGCTGAAGTCAGTCTGAATCATGTTAGGAATTGCCGCTTTTCATGATTATGAAATTTGGCAAATGGACGTCAAAACAGCATTCCTTAACGGGTATCTTAAGGAAGAGTTGTATATGATGCAACCAGAAGATTTTGTCAATCCTAAGAGTGCTAACAAGGTATGCAAGCTCCAGCGCTCCATCTATGGGCTGGTGCAAGCATCTCGGAGTTGGAACATTCGCTTTAATGAGGTGATTAAGGCGTTTGGGTTCATACAGGTTTATGGAGAAGTCTGTCTGTACAAGAAAGTGAGTGGGAGCTCTATAGCTTTCCTCATACTATATGTGGATGACATATTATTGATGGGGAATAATATAGAGGTGTTGGAGAGCATAAAGGCCTATTTGAACAAGAGTTTTTCAATGAAGGACCATGGAGAAGCTGCATACATATTAGGCATCAAGATCTATAGAGATAGATTGAGACGCCTCATAGGTCTTTCGCAAAGTACATACCTTGACAATATATTGAAGAAGTTCAATATGGAAAACTCAAAGAAGGGGTTCTTGCGAGTTTTGCAAGGTATGAGATTGAGTAAGACTCAGTCACCGACCACGGCAGCAGATAGAGAGAAGATGAGTATTGTCCCCTACGCTTCAGATGTAGGCTCTCTAATGTATGCCATGCTGTGTACCAGACCTGATATAAACCTTGCCATAAGTTTGGTAGGGAGGTACCAAAGTGATCCCAGTGTGGAACACTGAACAACGGTCAAGAATATCCTTAAGTACCTAAAGAGGACTAAGGAGATGTTTCTCGTTTATGGAGGTGACGAAGAGCTCGTCGTAAAGGGTTACGTTGATGCTAGCTTCGACACAGATCCGGATGACTCTAAGTCACAGACCGGATACATGTATGTTTTGAATGGCGGGGCAGTGAGCTGGTGCAGCAGCAAGCAAGAAGTCATGGCAGCATCTACATGTGAAGCAGAGTACATAGCTGCTTCAGAAGCGGCTCATGAAGGAATTTTGGTGAAGGAGCTCATCACCGACCTTGGAGTAGTCCCAAGGGCGTCGGGTCCGATGACACTCTTCTGTGATAACACTGGGGCCATTGCCATAGCCAAGGAGCCCAGGTTTCATAGGAAGACCAAGCACATCAAACGCCACTACAACTCCATCCAGGACCATGTCCAGAGTGGAGTAATAGATATTTGTAAAGTGCACACGGATCTGAATATTGCAGAACCGTTGACTAAACCTCTTCCTCGAGCAAAACATGATCAACACCACAATGCTATGGGTGTTCGATACATCACAATGTAACTAGATTATTGACTCTAGTGCAAGTGGGAGACTGTTGGAAATATGCCCTAGAGGCAATAATAAAATGGTTATTATCATATTTCCTTGTTCATGATAATCGTCTATTGTTCATGCTATAATTGTATTAACAGGAAATAGTAATACATGTGTGAATAAATAGATCACAATGTGTCCCTAGCAAGCCTCTAGTTGGCTAGCTCGTTGATCAATAGATGATCATGGTTTCCTGATCATGGACATTAGATGTTATTGATAACGGGATCAAATCATTGGGAGAATGATGTGATGGACAAGACCCAATCCTAAGCATAGCACTAGATCGTGTTGTTTGTATGCTAAAGCTTTTCTAATGTCAAGTGTCTTTTCCTTCGACCGTGAGATTGTGCAACTCCCGGATACCGTAGGGGTGCTTTGGGTGTATCAAACGTCACAACGTAACTGGGTGACTATAAAGGTGCACTACGGGTACCTCCGAAAGTGTCTGTTGGGTTGGTACAAATCGAGATTGGGATTTGTCACTCCGTGTGACGGAGAGGTATCTTTGGGCCCACTCGGTAGAACATCATCATGAGCTCAATGTGACTAAGGAGTTAGTCACAGGATGACGTGCTACGGGTCGAGTAAAGAGACTTACCGGTAACGACATTGAACAAGGTATAGGTATACCGAGGATCGAATCTCGGGCAAGTTCTATACCGACAGACAAAGGGAATTGTATACGGGATTGATTGAATCCTTGACATCGTGGTTCATCCGATGAGATCATCGTGGAATATGTGGGAGCCACCATGGGTATCCAGATCCCGCTGATGGTTATTTGCCGGAGAGTGTCTCGGTCATGTCTACATGATTCCCGAACCCGTAGGGTCTACACACTTAAGGTTCGATGACGCTAGGATTATAGGGAATTGTTATACGAGGTTACCGAAGGATGTTCGGAGTCCTAGATGAGATCCCGGACGTCACGAGGAGCTCCGGAATGGTCCGGATGAAAAGATTGATATATAGGATGGATGGGTTTGGACGCCGAAAATGTTTCGGGCACCACTGGCAAAGTGTCGGGACCACTCGAAGGGTTCCGGAGGCCCACCGGGAGAGGACACAAGCCCCGGAAAGCTACATGGGCTAAGTGCGGGAGGGAACAGTCCCTAGGTGGGCTGGTGCGCCCCCCCCCCCCCACACACACACACACTCAGCCCGGGCGCACCAGAGAGGGAGGGAGGGGAAACCCTAGGCGCTGGTGGGCCTAAGGCCCACCTAGGGGTGCACCACCCCCTCTCCTCCCTGGCCACCCCTCTCTCCCATCTAGGGCTGCCGCCACCCCCCCCCCCCTCCAGGGGAAAACCCTAAAGGGGGAGCCACCCCTCCCTTCCCCATATATAGTGGGGGTTTTGGCCTTTAGAGATACGGTTTTCCATCTCTCTCTCGGGGCAGCTGTGCTCTTCTTCTTCCTCCTCTCCTACAGTGCTTGGTGAAGCCCTGCCGGGAGACCTCGTCTCTCCATCGACACCATGTCGTCGTGCTGCCGGAGATCTTCCCCAACCTCTCCCTCCTCCTTGCTGGATCAAGGTGTGGGAGACGTCACCAGGCTGCACATGTGTTGAACGCGGAGGTGTCGTGGTTCGGCACTAGATCGGTATCACACCGCGATCTGAATAGCCGCGACTATCGACTCCATCAACCGCATTCTAGCAACGCTTCCGCTTAGCGATCTTCAAAGGTATGAAGATGCACTCACCCCTCTCTCGTTGCTGGTCTCTCCATAGGAAGATCTGAATATGGCGTAGGAAAATTTTGAATTTATGCTACGTTCCCCAACACATTCATCTAGGCGCACTCATTTTCAACGTCGTGTCCACACCATGAGAGCTCCACCGCGACGGCAAACTCTGGCGATCTCCCCAATAACGGTTTCGTGCACCCGGACGGCCATTACGAGCACCAGAAGGACCGTGATGACGAGACAAGTCCAGTCATACCCCACGTGCCACTAGGAAATCACGAGAACCCCGATCCCGATGAGATCCGTGCATTGCATCGCCACGTTCACGTTTTTCGACCATTTTCGATGGCCCAGCTTTGGTGAACCACACCCGATTTAATTCCATTTGTTAGATCTCGGCCGCACGACACACACACCCACTTAACCAAATCAGCATAGACCAGTAAAAATTGTGCCACGTGTCCAACCTTATCTAGAAGTTTATCCAAAAAATCCGTTTAATTCAATTGAATTGCAGTTTTACAAAATAACCCGTAAAACTTCAAACTATCATAAGTTTTATTCCATAAATCCAATGAGTGTTTTTTGCAAATTAAACCTTATGAAATATACTTTCACCTAGACTTATCAAATTTAGAATATAAGTAGTTTAAAATTTAAAATGAAACGGAATGTATTCAAATTTGAATAGGACATACCATACCGAAAATGCGCTTTGGTGGCCGAGCTACCTGCAGGCCGGTATCAGGCCCGTGAGTGTTCGTTGTGATTGGTGCCAAGCCGGTATGCTGCTACTGTATTTGTAGTATAGGCTATTGCAAAGTACCCGTATTTGCTTGCAAAGGAACAATGACGGCTAACGTATATAAAGTAGGCAGCAGTGCGTGCACAGCTGTCTGGCGCGGTCACGTGCGCACTATGACAGTGGCACATGCACACGACTGGGATTGACTCCGTCAACATGTTCCAAGAGTTGTTCGAGTCGAAGGTTGGGCATGCAGCCAGACCTCGTATATTTGGGTGAGAAATATGTTTTGTTGTAGATCATGCTTCTCGAGCATAGACGCCCAATCATCCTCAAACTCTTTCTCACTAACCATATGATACAACAGTTGTGTTTTCTTTGTGAAACACTAAGTAGTCTTTTATTCATCTGCCAATGTACTACAATCGTTTTGGATACATCTTGCAAGGAAAGGTGGAATACTTCCAGACCACGAGTTACAAGTTCACACAACTAGCCACATAGATGGACATCAAATTTAGCCTCACGTCTTGACAAAGATCAAACTACAATCTAGCAATTGTGAGGCAAACTCTTGAGTTTGATGGAGGATTTCCATAATTTCAGACCGATGATGTTAACGAGCCTCGCAAGGCTGCACCAAATTATGATAGTCAGTTCCAACTAATACCCGCTGGAAGCTCCGAGTATTTGCAAGTTCAACACCAACACCATCAAGGAAAGTGGAATAGTTCCAATCCTAATACTGCAGTTTCATCACTTCCAATCCTAAACAGAACAATCCTTACAAAATAATGATGCGAAATCACACCGAATCCCAAAAGTATGACCTCACGCTTTCGAAAACAAAAGTATGACCTCCACACAGATAACTAACAGAAAAACCTAGAATGAGACTAGCAAAATGTTAATGAGTGCGTGTTTGTTACCGACGAATCCATCATGAGCCCTTCGAGTTGTTTTGTTTGACGACGACACCCTCTGCATCCCATCCTCTCTTACAGCTGCATTTGTCGTATCCTGATGAGCCATATTGTTCGAGTCACCAACCACCTCACTAGCACTGTTGTATGAGCCAACATTCTCTTGTGCCTCTCGAAACTGCCCTTCGCCACCAGTGCTGGCCATGGGGTCAAGAGATCAAATCTGCATAGCGCACGCGAGCTTCATGGATGGAAGCAACCAAGAACTCCACAACATCGATTTTGCCCCCTAAAATATCACCTGCATCCACCTAGGAACCAATCTGCAACACACCCATGATTCTCATCCTGTCTGATCCAACAAGTCAAGAAAAGATTTGTAGCAAAATCAAGCAGCAAATAGCACGACACATAGATTTCTCGCTGGAAAGAATAAGAGAAGGAGGCATAAAATTTGGCAGACTTGGTAGTTCATTACCCTGAATCTGCTTCCTCAAAGAAGAATTTCATGTCATCCATGGTGAATCGCCGCTTTCCCAGATACCACGCGAAGGGGATGAATGGTCTAACCAGAAAAAATAAAATAATCACCGCGTGAAAGTAAAGCAACCTGCAGCAGCGCCAGATGGCCCCATGAAACCAGAAATTAATATCGCAACAGCCCAACCTAAAGCAGCCCAGCAGGCACATCACGTGCATGGAAACCCTCTGTGGCCGAGGCCCACGTAAAATGATAGCACCCGAGCCATGGCACGAGTGTATTTCATCTTTACACCGATCGTATATACGGCAGAAAACAGATCAGCACACATCGTAGCGCTATATTACACGGCGTGAGATTCCAGCCTGCAGGTAGGTCGGCCACCAAAACGCCTTTCTCGTACCATACATTTTATAAAACCCAATTAAATTGATTCCTTTTGCAAAATAAAACTAGAGAATGTAGTTTCAACTTAGCTATATGGACATAAATTTGAATAATTTAAATTATGAATTGAAATGTAGTTCGGTAGAAACTAGAAATTCAAAATAAATTTAGAATGATTTAAGGTATTAATTTAAAACAAAGGTCTTAATGGTTTACTTATTCTTTTGCAATCGCTTAAAAATCTAATTGACTTTAGTAATTATTCTTGGATTTATAATGAATTTAGGATTCCATTATTATTTTAATTTAGTTCAACTTTAGTTTGACTAGAATGTAAAACCCATAGAGTAAACTTGAATCGTAATTGCACTGAAATTTAGGAACCTAGAAATTAACTTCAGCAATCTTCATGTGGTCACCCGGTACCAATCAACACAAAAAAGGACCAATCCAATCTTGGTCAGTGTTAGAGAGCTCTCGCCGGTATAACTGACAAATCACCTACTGCTGCCTCTCATGCGTCTCTGTATCTGGTATCTCTCTCCCTCTCTATGTACGTGTACATGTGTGACTGTCGTCTCCAGGCATATGAGTGGATGGGCTCCCGCCGCTCGAGCGCTCCGGTGCTCTACAGGCGAGAGTCGGCCGGCCGGGGCTGGACGATGGATGGTTGATCAGGAGGTGATCTTTGCGCGGGCGCACGGGGAAAAGGAGTAGCCCTGCTCCGGGTGGGCGCCGGCGTGCACGCGGTGCGAGGAGGAGGAGTGGGAGTGCGCCGTCTCCCGGTCGACGAGCGCGCGCAGGCGGAGGAACTCGTCGACGGAGCAGGGCAGCCGGAGCGGGCCGGCCGAGTCGTAGCCGTACGTGTCCCGCGCCGCCTCCAGCAGCCGCTGGAAGAGCGGGTGGTAGAGGTAGGCGATGGGGATGACGAACCGCCGGAACCCGTCGCCCTGCTGCTCCGCCTGGCCGACCCGCACCGCCAGCCACCCCTTCTTCACCTTCCCCCTCTTCTCCGCCTGGTCCCCTTGCATGATGATGGCAGCTCCCTCGCCGGCGGCCCAACCGCAGCCGCCTTCTCGCCGTCGCTGCTGCCGCGAAGTTACTGCTCGATAGCAGAGCTAGCCAGCTAGAGCCAAAGGGCCGAGCGAGAGGTGTGTGGTGCGGTGTGGTTGGCGGCACTCGCGGTGGTTTTTATAGGACTTGCACGGCCCGTGGATTAGCCGCCGGTGCGTGGCGCCGCTGCCTGTACGTACGGCGTCCTTTGCTATGGAACCCGGTCCTCGGGGGCTTCCGTGTCGGGCTCGGGCGGGGACGGCGGATGATAGATGATAGATCTTGTGCGTGGCTGACACGCCGGCCCGTCGGAATAATCGGGTTACGGCGTCAGGTCGCTGGCTGTACCGGCCGACCGTCGCGTGCGCGACAGGCCTCAGTTACGGTGAGGGGGGTGGGTAGGGTGGGGGTGGGGGTGGGGGTGGAGCCGTGCGCGCGACCGAGTGGAAGATGCGATGTGGTTTGGACGGACGGAGGGATGGCCACGGAGAAAGAGTTGGTGCATAGGTGGTACGTACGTCGTCCTTTGCTCGTGGCGCGCTTGGCCCACGACGGCGGACTGGCCGTGGCAGCTGAAATTGTTTTCATGAGTTGTTGCTGCACTGTAGCATGCAGGTCGTAGGTGGCTGCTGCTCACAGCCACGAGAGATATTGATGCATGGGGTAATTAATTGGTCGGGCTCTAGCCCCGCTCATCGCCGAGCTGTTGGATTTTAGCTGCTCGAGCGAGTTGAGTTTCCTGTTCGGATTTGGGGAAGGTTTCTTTCTTTTCAGGGAGCCTTCTACTAGTTGTTTGCGTTCAAGGTCTCACACATGGTTTTTCTCTCATCGTCTGCACTTCATTTTGGGTTGCAGACATGCTACGTGTATAAAATCCTACAGTTGCTAAGGAAAATCCTACACACCTACGTACGGTTTGCACAGGTTTTTACAGGTTCATTACGGACCATTCATAAATAATCTCAACCTCACCTGATTTTCCACCGGGGTGGTTCACCTTACTCTCCTTCTTTCCAATCACCTATTGCCATGTCAGCATGTAAACAAAATCAGTCCGTAATTGTCTGTATGTGTAGCATTACTCCCCCCCCTCAGAAAAATGGTACACCTACGTAATAACCTACGCATTGTTACGTAACTTAACTAACTATTAATCCTTCTCCCCCTGATTTCAGTTGGGTGGGTCCTGTCCCCTAATTTCCTCCAACTGAAAAGTGTCACCTAGGCTATCACGTTAGTTTACGTAGGATAGCTACGTAGGTGTAGCATTGCTGCCCCCCCCCCCCAAAAAAAACACACACACACACACATCATTTTTATGGGGCGGTGGCCCTCCCTCCCCCGAGTCCAATCCTCATCCTTCACGTTGCCTAGTACTCCGTATGTAATAGCACCTCCAGCCGTTGAGCCCTAAGGAGGCCTTTTTTTTATGCTGGTTAAGGTTTTTCCGGCATAATTTTTATTTTGGGGATGAATTTTTTTTTATCATTCGGTTTCCAGCCACCAGACGGGGCACTCCACGCCGGCCACGCGTCCTCTATGCAGTTCCTATGTCATGTAAGGAGGAGAGAGAATAAAGAGGAGAGAGAGGGGATGGACGACTCGTGATGGGTCATTTGCATAAAAAAGTAGCGTCGGTACTCCTGAGTGCATTCGGTGGCATGGGTTTGGCCTGGGAGCGCCGGCTCTAATTTTGGCCAAATCCAACAAAAAGTGAAGCGTTGGGGGCACGAGTGGGACTTTTTTTCATCTGCCGGCGTTGAAAAAGTGCTTTTGCAGGGCGACTTGGGGGCGGCTGGAGATGCTCTAAGAACATCTACAGCCGGACCCATATGTCCTCCTCAAACAATTGAAACGCTCTTTCGATCTGTTTTCGTAAAAAAAAAGTTGACATAATCGGACCCTTCATTTTCTTCCTAAACGTCCGGACTAACCGACACCCCTCATATCCATCTTAAATCTCGAGAAAATATGAGGGCTCGCGGACGCGCACGGGCATGCCCGGTCATTTCGTCACGTAGGACGCGACACTACCCTGGACCGCATTTTCTTTTTCTTTATTCATTCTTTTCTTTCTCGTTTTTCCTCTTCACAAATCACGTGCAAGGCACCGTACATATGACAAAGAAAATAAAGAATGGCTGCACGGACGGACAAATAGGGGATACGTCCGGTCACTGACCGGACGCATCTGCGAATGTTTAGGGGGTTATATTTGCTAAGTCTGGCTGTTAGATATCCGCAAAAAAAAGTCTGACTGTAGATGCTCTAAGTTTACGTAAATAAACTACGCACGTGCAGCAAAGCCCTTCAACTAATCAATAGTGCTCAAGATTATATCAATGGTGATTATTCATAAGATCAGTAAAGAGAGCTATATAACACATAGCTACTACCACAAACCTAGGAATACTCTGGATCGCCATGGGAGCAACAATGCTTGATGAAGATATTGAAGGTGAAGGTCCCACCCTTGGGCAAAGGGCTAGATCAGAGGTAAACATAAAGATCACATCCGAACACGGAGTGGTGGCATCCTGAAAAATCACAGAGTGGGTCCAGGGATACCTCTCCAATACAAGATCATATGACTAACGTCTTAGTCATATTGCTCGCAAGTTTATTGTGATGTTGTATTACCGAGTGGGCCCAGGGATACCTCTCTGTCATACGGAGTAATAAATCACAGTCTCGATTCACGCCAATCCAACACACATCTTGGGAGATACCTCTACATCACCTTTATGGTCATCCAGTTACGTTATGACGTTTGATACACACAAGACATTCCTCCGGTGCCCGGATTTGCATGATCTCATGGTCACAGAAACACATACTTGACATGCAGAAAACAGTAGCAATAAACCGACACGATTATATGCTACGTTCATAGTTTGAGTCTTATTCATCACATCATTCTTCTAATGACGTGATCCCATTATCGAATGACAACTCATGTCTATGGTCATGAAACCCTAACCATCTTTGATCAACGAGGTAGTCCTTAGAGGCTCACTAGGAAGAGTGTGTTGTCTATGTATCCACACATCTATTTGAGTTTTCAATTAATACAATTATAGCATGGATAATAAACGATTAACATGAACAAGGAAATGTCATAATAATTAATTTATTATTGTCTCTAGGGCATATTTCCAACACCTGTTACGGCTCGCCATCCTACTCCAGTTGCTCCTCTCCGTCACCGTCCAGCGACTCGCCGATACGGTGGCTCTTGCTCTGTCCATGATGACTTGGACGGTCTGGACAATGAGAGAGGGAGGAAGGAGACGAGACGATAAGATGATTAACTCCTAATACATTTCAAGCGAGCCACCGACATGTTTTTTCTGTTGTCACTCTGGCCGGACTCGCTAGAAACTACCGATTTAGTAGTTTCTGGCGAGCCGGGCCAAAAGGTGCTTTAAAAACCGTACGATGCACACCAATAGTATACACAGATAAATCAAATAACCTAATATAAAAAATGTTGCATACAACGCACCTAGTTACGATTTTGTGGGAAACCAAATGTGACCTAGAACCCCCGACCCCGAGGTGATTCATAGCAGATAGAACTAAAATTAGCCCACCGTGGGAGCCATTTGTTAGCGAGCGCTCCTTTGAGAGCCTTCCAGCGAGCACTCTCGCGCACTGCTACTTGGCGCGTTCTCAATTGCCGCCATGTGTCGTGCTCCGAGCGCTTCCTCCGAATTTCGTTTTTTTATTTTTCGCATGCGTTTTCGGCTTTTTAGAATGAGTTTTTTCTGATTGTTTTGGTGTTTTCGTTTTTCACCGGTCTTTCTTAGCTTTGTGACAAAAATAAAATAAAATAAACATGAAAAAAACACATTTTTTGTGAGAGGCACGGTTTTCCTTTCGTGAGAGGCACAATCGTGACTCTCGAAAACGAAAAAAAAATGTGATTTCAGTTGTTGTTTTTTGCGAGAGGCACGGTTTTGTTTCCACGAAAGACACAATTTTGTTTTCGTGAGAGGCACGCTTTTGCCTTCGAGAGAGGCATGGACGTGTCTCTAGGAAAGCGAAAAACACGCTTTCTATTTTTTTGCGAGAGGCATGGTTTTGCTTCTGCGAGAGGCATCGTTTTACCTTTGTGAGAGGCACGCCCGTGCCTCTCGGAAAGGAAAAAAATGGGCTTTTTTCTGTGAGAGGCGCAATTTTGCTTTCATGACAAAACACGGTTTTGCATTCGTGAAAGGCACGATCATGCCTTTCGGAAAGGATAAAAAAACTTTTTTCTACGAGGGCCACGATTTTGCTTTTGTGAAAGACATGGTTTTGCCTTCGTGAAAGGCACGGACGTGTCTCTCGGAAAGGGAAAACACACTTCCTATTTTTTTGCGAAAGGCACGGTTTTACCTTTGTGAGAGGCACGCCCGTGCCTTTCGGAAAGGAAAATGGGATTTTTTTCTGTGAGAGGCAAAATTTTGCTTCCGTGAAAAACACGGTTTTGCCATCGTGAAAGGCACGGCCATGCCTTTCGAAAAGGATAAAAAAACTTTTTTCCACGAGAGCCACGATTTTGCTTGTGTGAGAGATATGGTTTTGACTTCGTGAAAGGCACGGACATCTCTCTAGGAAAGGCAAAAAAACACTTTTTTTACGAGAGGCGCGATTTTACTTCTATGAAAGACACGGTTTTGCCTTTCGAAAAGAAAAAAAAACACTTTTCTTTTCTACGAGAAGCACGATTTTGCTTGTGTGAGAGACGATTTTGATTTCGCGCCGTGCCTTTCGGAAAGGAAAAAACATATTTTTTATTATTTTTTCTATGACGACAGTCATGATTTTTTGGGTCCCTTTTTTGTGAAAAATAAGTTCGTCAAAATCTATCAACATGCGATTTAATTTTAAAGACTTGACGTGAGAAATCCAACGATGAAAGTTATTTAAGATTTAAACGCATGATTTAAAAGATAAAACGTTTTAAAATACAAATCTACAAAAAAACTTCTAGGTTACGACATATAACACGCATAGAGTGCGTCATTTGTCGCAGATCTTTCAAGTACTTATTTTCATGCTAATTTTTTTTTAATATTGCACTTTTTTATTCTTTTTGAAAAATATTGCATAGATTAAAAAAAATTCAAAAATAAGTCTGCCTCGGCTTAGGCGTGGCCGATAGGAACTAATCGGCCTAGCCAAGACCAATTAGTCACAGTCGGCCTTGGCTAGGCCGACAGGCCTGTCAATCTGCCAATGGGTGGATGATAGGGACTAATCGGCCTTGGCTAGGCCAATTAGTTTCTGTCGGCCTAGCCAAGACCAATAAGTCCCTGCCAGGACTAATTGGTCTTGGCTAAGCCAATAGGTGCATGGAATTTTTTTTCAACGTTAGCTATTTTCCTGGCTCCATTTCCTGCCCATATTCCCCCAATCGGCCACGCCATTTCGTTCCCTCCTCCGTTGCCGCCAATATTTTCACGTCTTCATTCCCGCCAAATTTTTCGCACCATCTTTCCCGCCAAATTTTTCGCACCACATTTCTCGCCAAATTTTGCCCGTTTCTTTTCCCGCCAACTTTCTACCCTCTTATTTCCCACCAAATCTTTCCCGCCTCATTTCCCTCCTCGCTTTCCCTCCATCTTCCTGGTCATCTGAGTCTATAAAAGGAGGCATTGGACTGCCTTCCTCCATCATCCAGCCTCACTTGAGAACACTAGCACTGCCTTCCTCCATCATCCAGTCAATATGAGTTTGCCTTGCTCGGATCAGAGCATCAGGCCTAAGAAAATGCAGAGTGCGAGTTTGCCTCGGGGTGTGGAAGCAGTTCGATGTTGGTGCGGTGATCTCTGCAAGGTGAAGGAAGTGACGGATTTTTCACATTGGTTGGGCATGAAGCTTTTCATGTGCGCCAATTATGAATTTGATCCGTCCGAATCTATTTCTGCGTACCTCAGGCCTCCGGTATGCTCAAGTTATCCAGAGTAAATATGTTGTTGATATTATTGTTTACTTGATATTTATATATATATATTGTAGTCTCCTCCTCCTCTCTGCATGTACTATCGTTGGATTGACACGGAAATGCTGGACTGGACGGTGACCGAGATTCGTGAAAGAGGTCGCCGTGCATGGGCTAGCTTGGACTTGGAAGAGCGCCGCGAGAAGGCTGAAGCAGAGGAGAAAGCAGCGCAGAAGAAAGAGTGGGAAGAGTACTGTGTGGAGCAGAGGGTTTTATTGATGAGATGAAAAGGAAAATCAAGAAGAGAAACTTCGGTTGGAGGAGGTTTACAGACAGCGAGAACAGGCCTGTCAAGCTGAGAGGGAGAGAAAGAGAGAAAGGGCTCGTGCGACCAAGGCAGCAGAAGAAGCCGGTGATGGAAAAGGAAAATATCCACGCTGGACTCAGTAGATTTATTTTAATTTTAGCAAGTTGTATCTTAATTTCAGCAAGTTGTATCTTAATTTCAGCAAGTTGTGTGAGCACGTTGTATCTTAATTTCAGCAAGTTGTATTTTAATTCCGGCAAGGTGTATCTTACTTTCTCTGTAATCTCAAGTTATTGGTAGTATATGTGTTATCCACGAAGAACCAACTGAGCATATTTTCCCGTCATTTCCTATAAGTCTCTCTTTCCCGCCATATTTTCCCGCCTATAGCTTTCCCGCCATTTTGTTCCCGCCTTGCTTTCTCGCCATTTATTTCCCGCCTCGCTTTCTCGCCATTTATTTCCCGCCATTAGGTTTTCGTCTCGCTCTTCGGCACCTATAAAACCCTCTCCACAGCAAGGTTGGTAAGGAGTGTGCTCAAAACGTCTCATTATCCTTTCGATCGTAGTTTTCACAGTGGTATGTCCGAGTATCTTCTACGCTTGGCTAGCAATTTTAAGATAGACAATAGAATAGTTTCATGGGACGAACACATCAGTAGTGACACGCTACTGAATGAGGTTGCTCATGCATTAGCTAGGAAGGGGTGGCCTGCAAGGACATATGAGGAGATTCAGAAGGAACTTCTGCGGTTGAATGAAAGATAGAAGAAGAAAGGCCAGCACATACGCGGTGGAGGTGGAGTAAAACATCCCTTTTTATGGATTGACGATAGCGAGGACGAAGACGATATCTTCATGCCGAGTAGCAAGGACAAGAGGGCAGCATCAACGAGTGCCAAGAGTACCGCTTTGTCGAAGGGCCAGAGCTCTACATCATTGAAGGATGACGACGACTTTATGTAGTTTTTGTATGAACTCTGCATCTTAATGTATCTTATTTTATGTCTCTTATTTCATGTATCTTATTTTATGTATCTCCGGAATCTTACTTTGTTTATAATCTCAAGTTATTGGTAGTATATGTGTTATCCACGATGAACCAACTGAGCATAGAAATAGATAGGAATATGTCTCTTAGATAGGACTATTAGAGTCTCTTGACTTTGAATCATTTGACACATGCGAGCCATGCCACATGGGCAAGATGACTAAGCCTCCATTCTCAGGAATAATGGAGAGAGCGACCGACTTATTGAAAATAATACATACTGATGTGTGTGGTCCAATGAACGTTGAAGCTCGCGGTGGCTACCGTTATGTTCTCACTCTCACCGATGATTTGAGTAGGTATGGGTATATCTACTTGATGAAGCACAAATCTGAGACGTTTGAAAAGTTCAAGGAATTTCAGAGTGAGGTTGAGAATCAACGTGACAGAAAAATTAAGTGTCTACGATATGATCGTGGAGGAGAATATTTGAGTCATGAGTTTGGCACATACCTAAGGAAGTGTGGAATTGTTTCACAACTGACGCCGTCTGGTACACCGCAACGCAACGGAGTGTCTGAATGTTGTAATCGCACTTTATTAGATATGCTACGATCTATGATGTCTCTTACCGACTTACCGCTATCATTTTGGGGATACGCATTAGAAACTCCAGCATTCACTTTAAATAGGGCACTGTCTAAATCCGTTGAGACGACACCGTATGAACTATGGTTTGGCAAGAAACCTAAGCTGTCGTTTCTAAAAGTTTGGGGCTGTGATGCTTATGTGAAGAAACTTCAACGAGAAAAGCTCGAACCCAAAGAGGAGAAATGTGTATTCATAGGATACCCTAAGGAAACTATTGGGTATACCTTCTACCTTAGATCCTAAGGTAAAACCTTTGTTGCCAAGAACGGATCCTTTCTAGAGAAAGAGTTTCTCTCGAAAGAAGTAAGTGGGAGGAAAGTAGAACTTGATGAGGTAATTACACCCCCTCTCGAACCGGAGAGTAGCGCAGCGCGGGAAATTGTTCCGGTGGCGCATACGCCAACTGAAGAGGAAGTTAATGATGATGATCATGAAGCTTCGGATCAAGTTGCTACTGAACCACGGAGGTCCACAAGGGTACGCTCTGCACCGGAGTGGTTCGGCAACCCTGTGATGGAAATCATGTTGTTAGACAACGGTGAACCTTCGAACTATGAAGAAGCAATGGCGGGCCCGGATTCCAACAAATGGCTTGAGGCTATGAAATCCGAGATAGGATCCATGTATCAGAACAAAGTATGGGCTTTGGTGGACTTGCCCAATGATCGGCGAGCCATAGAAAATAAATGGATCTTCAAGAAGAAGACTGACGCAAACGGTAATGTGACCGTTTACAAAGCTCGACTTGTCGCAAAGGATTTTCGACAAATTCAAGGAGTTGAGTACGACGAGACTTTCTCTCCCGTAGCGAAGCTGAAGTCAGTCTGAATCATGTTAGGAATTGCCGCTTTTCATGATTATGAAATTTGGCAAATGGACGTCAAAACAGCATTCCTTAACGGGTATCTTAAGGAAGAGTTGTATATGATGCAACCAGAAGATTTTGTCAATCCTAAGAGTGCTAACAAGGTATGCAAGCTCCAGCGCTCCATCTATGGGCTGGTGCAAGCATCTCGGAGTTGGAACATTCGCTTTAATGAGGTGATTAAGGCGTTTGGGTTCATACAGGTTTATGGAGAAGTCTGTCTGTACAAGAAAGTGAGTGGGAGCTCTATAGCTTTCCTCATACTATATGTGGATGACATATTATTGATGGGAAATAATATAGAGGTGTTGGAGAGCATAAAGGCCTATTTGAACAAGAGTTTTTCAATGAAGGACCATGGAGAAGCTGCATACATATTAGGCATCAAGATCTATAGAGATAGATTGAGACGCCTCATAGGTCTTTCGCAAAGTACATACCTTGACAATATATTGAAGAAGTTCAATATGGAAAACTCAAAGAAGGGGTTCTTGCGAGTTTTGCAAGATATGAGATTGAGTAAGACTCAGTCACCGACCACGGCAGCAGATAGAGAGAAGATGAGTATTGTCCCCTACGCTTCAGATGTAGGCTCTCTAATGTATGCCATGCTGTGTACCAGACCTGATATAAACCTTGCCATAAGTTTGGTAGGGAGGTACCAAAGTGATCCCAGTGTGGAACACTGAACAACGGTCAAGAATATCCTTAAGTACCTAAAGAGGACTAAGGAGATGTTTCTCGTTTATGGAGGTGACGAAGAGCTCGTCGTAAAGGGTTACGTTGATGCTAGCTTCGACACAGATCCGGATGACTCTAAGTCACAGACCGGATACATGTATGTTTTGAATGGCGGGGCAGTGAGCTGGTGCAGCAGCAAGCAAGAAGTCATGGCAGCATCTACATGTGAAGCAGAGTACATAGCTGCTTCAGAAGCGGCTCATGAAGGAATTTTGGTGAAGGAGCTCATCACCGACCTTGGAGTAGTCCCAAGGGCGTCGGGTCCGATGACACTCTTCTGTGATAACACTGGGGCCATTGCCATAGCCAAGGAGCCCAGGTTTCATAGGAAGACCAAGCACATCAAACGCCACTACAACTCCATCCAGGACCATGTCCAGAGTGGAGTAATAGATATTTGTAAAGTGCACACGGATCTGAATATTGCAGAACCGTTGACTAAACCTCTTCCTCGAGCAAAACATGATCAACACCACAATGCTATGGGTGTTCGATACATCACAATGTAACTAGATTATTGACTCTAGTGCAAGTGGGAGACTGTTGGAAATATGCCCTAGAGGCAATAATAAAATGGTTATTATCATATTTCCTTGTTCATGATAATCGTCTATTGTTCATGCTATAATTGTATTAACAGGAAATAGTAATACATGTGTGAATAAATAGATCACAATGTGTCCCTAGCAAGCCTCTAGTTGGCTAGCTCGTTGATCAATAGATGATCATGGTTTCCTGATCATGGACATTAGATGTTATTGATAACGGGATCAAATCATTGGGAGAATGATGTGATGGACAAGACCCAATCCTAAGCATAGCACTAGATCGTGTTGTTTGTATGCTAAAGCTTTTCTAATGTCAAGTGTCTTTTCCTTCGACCGTGAGATTGTGCAACTCCCGGATACCGTAGGGGTGCTTTGGGTGTATCAAACGTCACAACGTAACTGGGTGACTATAAAGGTGCACTACGGGTACCTCCAAAAGTGTCTGTTGGGTTGGTACAAATCGAGATTGGGATTTGTCACTCCGTGTGACGGAGAGGTATCTTTGGGCCCACTCGGTAGAACATCATCATGAGCTCAATGTGACTAAGGAGTTAGTCACAGGATGACGTGCTACGGGTCGAGTAAAGAGACTTACCGGTAACGACATTGAACAAGGTATAGGTATACCGAGGATCGAATCTCGGGCAAGTTCTATACCGACAGACAAAGGGAATTGTATACGGGATTGATTGAATCCTTGACATCGTGGTTCATCCGATGAGATCATCGTGGAATATGTGGGAGCCACCATGGGTATCCAGATCCCGCTGATGGTTATTTGCCGGAGAGTGTCTCGGTCATGTCTACATGATTCCCGAACCCGTAGGGTCTACACACTTAAGGTTCGATGACGCTAGGATTATAGGGAATTGTTATACGAGGTTACCGAAGGATGTTCGGAGTCCCAGATGAGATCCCGGACGTCACGAGGAGCTCCGGAATGGTCCGGATGAAAAGATTGATATATAGGATGGATGGGTTTGGACGCCGAAAATGTTTCGGGCACCACTGGCAAAGTGTCGGGACCACTCGAAGGGTTCCGGAGGCCCACCGGGAGAGGACACAAGCCCCGGAAAGCTACATGGGCTAAGTGCGGGAGGGAACAGTCCCTAGGTGGGCTGGTGCGCCCCCCCCCCCCCCACACACACACACTCAGCCCGGGCGCACCAGAGAGGGAGGGAGGGGAAACCCTAGGCGCTGGTGGGCCTAAGGCCCACCTAGGGGTGCACCACCCCCTCTCCTCCCTGGCCACCCCTCTCTCCCATCTAGGGCTGCCGCCACCCCCCCCCCCTCCAGGGGAAAACCCTAAAGGGGGAGCCACCCCTCCCTTCCCCATATATAGTGGGGGTTTTGGCCTTTAGAGATACGGTTTTCCATCTCTCTCTCGGGGCAGCTGTGCTCTTCTTCTTCCTCCTCTCCTACAGTGCTTGGTGAAGCCCTGCCGGGAGACCTCGTCTCTCCATCGACACCATGTCGTCGTGCTGCCGGAGATCTTCCCCAACCTCTCCCTCCTCCTTGCTGGATCAAGGTGTGGGAGACGTCACCAGGCTGCACATGTGTTGAACGCGGAGGTGTCGTGGTTCGGCACTAGATCGGTATCACACCGCGATCTGAATAGCCGCGACTATCGACTCCATCAACCGCATTCTAGCAACGCTTCCGCTTAGCGATCTTCAAAGGTATGAAGATGCACTCACCCCTCTCTCGTTGCTGGTCTCTCCATAGGAAGATCTGAATATGGCGTAGGAAAATTTTGAATTTATGCTACGTTCCCCAACACATTCATCTAGGCGCACTCATTTTCAACGTCGTGTCCACACCATGAGAGCTCCACCGCGACGGCAAACTCTGGCGATCTCCCCAATAACGGTTTCGTGCACCCGGACGGCCATTACGAGCACCAGAAGGACCGTGATGACGAGACAAGTCCAGTCATACCCCACGTGCCACTAGGAAATCACGAGAACCCCGATCCCGATGAGATCCGTGCATTGCATCGCCACGTTCACGTTTTTCGACCATTTTCGATGGCCCAGCTTTGGTGAACCACACCCGATTTAATTCCATTTGTTAGATCTCGGCCGCACGACACACACACCCACTTAACCAAATCAGCATAGACCAGTAAAAATTGTGCCACGTGTCCAACCTTATCTAGAAGTTTATCCAAAAAATCCGTTTAATTCAATTGAATTGCAGTTTTACAAAATAACCCGTAAAACTTCAAACTATCATAAGTTTTATTCCATAAATCCAATGAGTGTTTTTTGCAAATTAAACCTTATGAAATATACTTTCACCTAGACTTATCAAATTTAGAATATAAGTAGTTTAAAATTTAAAATGAAACGGAATGTATTCAAATTTGAATAGGACATACCATACCGAAAATGCGCTTTGGTGGCCGAGCTACCTGCAGGCCGGTATCAGGCCCGTGAGTGTTCGTTGTGATTGGTGCCAAGCCGGTATGCTGCTACTGTATTTGTAGTATAGGCTATTGCAAAGTACCCGTATTTGCTTGCAAAGGAACAATGACGGCTAACGTATATAAAGTAGGCAGCAGTGCGTGCACAGCTGTCTGGCGCGGTCACGTGCGCACTATGACAGTGGCACATGCACACGACTGGGATTGACTCCGTCAACATGTTCCAAGAGTTGTTCGAGTCGAAGGTTGGGCATGCAGCCAGACCTCGTATATTTGGGTGAGAAATATGTTTTGTTGTAGATCATGCTTCTCGAGCATAGACGCCCAATCATCCTCAAACTCTTTCTCACTAACCATATGATACAACAGTTGTGTTTTCTTTGTGAAACACTAAGTAGTCTTTTATTCATCTGCCAATGTACTACAATCGTTTTGGATACATCTTGCAAGGAAAGGTGGAATACTTCCAGACCACGAGTTACAAGTTCACACAACTAGCCACATAGATGGACATCAAATTTAGCCTCACGTCTTGACAAAGATCAAACTACAATCTAGCAATTGTGAGGCAAACTCTTGAGTTTGATGGAGGATTTCCATAATTTCAGACCGATGATGTTAACGAGCCTCGCAAGGCTGCACCAAATTATGATAGTCAGTTCCAACTAATACCCGCTGGAAGCTCCGAGTATTTGCAAGTTCAACACCAACACCATCAAGGAAAGTGGAATAGTTCCAATCCTAATACTGCAGTTTCATCACTTCCAATCCTAAACAGAACAATCCTTACAAAATAATGATGCGAAATCACACCGAATCCCAAAAGTATGACCTCACGCTTTCGAAAACAAAAGTATGACCTCCACACAGATAACTAACAGAAAAACCTAGAATGAGACTAGCAAAATGTTAATGAGTGCGTGTTTGTTACCGACGAATCCATCATGAGCCCTTCGAGTTGTTTTGTTTGACGACGACACCCTCTGCATCCCATCCTCTCTTACAGCTGCATTTGTCGTATCCTGATGAGCCATATTGTTCGAGTCACCAACCACCTCACTAGCACTGTTGTATGAGCCAACATTCTCTTGTGCCTCTCGAAACTGCCCTTCGCCACCAGTGCTGGCCATGGGGTCAAGAGATCAAATCTGCATAGCGCACGCGAGCTTCATGGATGGAAGCAACCAAGAACTCCACAACATCGATTTTGCCCCCTAAAATATCACCTGCATCCACCTAGGAACCAATCTGCAACACACCCATGATTCTCATCCTGTCTGATCCAACAAGTCAAGAAAAGATTTGTAGCAAAATCAAGCAGCAAATAGCACGACACATAGATTTCTCGCTGGAAAGAATAAGAGAAGGAGGCATAAAATTTGGCAGACTTGGTAGTTCATTACCCTGAATCTGCTTCCTCAAAGAAGAATTTCATGTCATCCATGGTGAATCGCCGCTTTCCCAGATACCACGCGAAGGGGATGAATGGTCTAACCAGAAAAAATAAAATAATCACCGCGTGAAAGTAAAGCAACCTGCAGCAGCGCCAGATGGCCCCATGAAACCAGAAATTAATATCGCAACAGCCCAACCTAAAGCAGCCCAGCAGGCACATCACGTGCATGGAAACCCTCTGTGGCCGAGGCCCACGTAAAATGATAGCACCCGAGCCATGGCACGAGTGTATTTCATCTTTACACCGATCGTATATACGGCAGAAAACAGATCAGCACACATCGTAGCGCTATATTACACGGCGTGAGATTCCAGCCTGCAGGTAGGTCGGCCACCAAAACGCCTTTCTCGTACCATACATTTTATAAAACCCAATTAAATTGATTCCTTTTGCAAAATAAAACTAGAGAATGTAGTTTCAACTTAGCTATATGGACATAAATTTGAATAATTTAAATTATGAATTGAAATGTAGTTCGGTAGAAACTAGAAATTCAAAATAAATTTAGAATGATTTAAGGTATTAATTTAAAACAAAGGTCTTAATGGTTTACTTATTCTTTTGCAATCGCTTAAAAATCTAATTGACTTTAGTAATTATTCTTGGATTTATAATGAATTTAGGATTCCATTATTATTTTAATTTAGTTCAACTTTAGTTTGACTAGAATGTAAAACCCATAGAGTAAACTTGAATCGTAATTGCACTGAAATTTAGGAACCTAGAAATTAACTTCAGCAATCTTCATGTGGTCACCCGGTACCAATCAACACAAAAAAGGACCAATCCAATCTTGGTCAGTGTTAGAGAGCTCTCGCCGGTATAACTGACAAATCACCTACTGCTGCCTCTCATGCGTCTCTGTATCTGGTATCTCTCTCCCTCTCTATGTACGTGTACATGTGTGACTGTCGTCTCCAGGCATATGAGTGGATGGGCTCCCGCCGCTCGAGCGCTCCGGTGCTCTACAGGCGAGAGTCGGCCGGCCGGGGCTGGACGATGGATGGTTGATCAGGAGGTGATCTTTGCGCGGGCGCACGGGGAAAAGGAGTAGCCCTGCTCCGGGTGGGCGCCGGCGTGCACGCGGTGCGAGGAGGAGGAGTGGGAGTGCGCCGTCTCCCGGTCGACGAGCGCGCGCAGGCGGAGGAACTCGTCGACGGAGCAGGGCAGCCGGAGCGGGCCGGCCGAGTCGTAGCCGTACGTGTCCCGCGCCGCCTCCAGCAGCCGCTGGAAGAGCGGGTGGTAGAGGTAGGCGATGGGGATGACGAACCGCCGGAACCCGTCGCCCTGCTGCTCCGCCTGGCCGACCCGCACCGCCAGCCACCCCTTCTTCACCTTCCCCCTCTTCTCCGCCTGGTCCCCTTGCATGATGATGGCAGCTCCCTCGCCGGCGGCCCAACCGCAGCCGCCTTCTCGCCGTCGCTGCTGCCGCGAAGTTACTGCTCGATAGCAGAGCTAGCCAGCTAGAGCCAAAGGGCCGAGCGAGAGGTGTGTGGTGCGGTGTGGTTGGCGGCACTCGCGGTGGTTTTTATAGGACTTGCACGGCCCGTGGATTAGCCGCCGGTGCGTGGCGCCGCTGCCTGTACGTACGGCGTCCTTTGCTATGGAACCCGGTCCTCGGGGGCTTCCGTGTCGGGCTCGGGCGGGGACGGCGGATGATAGATGATAGATCTTGTGCGTGGCTGACACGCCGGCCCGTCGGAATAATCGGGTTACGGCGTCAGGTCGCTGGCTGTACCGGCCGACCGTCGCGTGCGCGACAGGCCTCAGTTACGGTGAGGGGGGTGGGTAGGGTGGGGGTGGGGGTGGGGGTGGAGCCGTGCGCGCGACCGAGTGGAAGATGCGATGTGGTTTGGACGGACGGAGGGATGGCCACGGAGAAAGAGTTGGTGCATAGGTGGTACGTACGTCGTCCTTTGCTCGTGGCGCGCTTGGCCCACGACGGCGGACTGGCCGTGGCAGCTGAAATTGTTTTCATGAGTTGTTGCTGCACTGTAGCATGCAGGTCGTAGGTGGCTGCTGCTCACAGCCACGAGAGATATTGATGCATGGGGTAATTAATTGGTCGGGCTCTAGCCCCGCTCATCGCCGAGCTGTTGGATTTTAGCTGCTCGAGCGAGTTGAGTTTCCTGTTCGGATTTGGGGAAGGTTTCTTTCTTTTCAGGGAGCCTTCTACTAGTTGTTTGCGTTCAAGGTCTCACACATGGTTTTTCTCTCATCGTCTGCACTTCATTTTGGGTTGCAGACATGCTACGTGTATAAAATCCTACAGTTGCTAAGGAAAATCCTACACACCTACGTACGGTTTGCACAGGTTTTTACAGGTTCATTACGGACCATTCATAAATAATCTCAACCTCACCTGATTTTCCACCGGGGTGGTTCACCTTACTCTCCTTCTTTCCAATCACCTATTGCCATGTCAGCATGTAAACAAAATCAGTCCGTAATTGTCTGTATGTGTAGCATTACTCCCCCCCCTCAGAAAAATGGTACACCTACGTAATAACCTACGCATTGTTACGTAACTTAACTAACTATTAATCCTTCTCCCCCTGATTTCAGTTGGGTGGGTCCTGTCCCCTAATTTCCTCCAACTGAAAAGTGTCACCTAGGCTATCACGTTAGTTTACGTAGGATAGCTACGTAGGTGTAGCATTGCTGCCCCCCCCCCCAAAAAAAACACACACACACACACATCATTTTTATGGGGCGGTGGCCCTCCCTCCCCCGAGTCCAATCCTCATCCTTCACGTTGCCTAGTACTCCGTATGTAATAGCACCTCCAGCCGTTGAGCCCTAAGGAGGCCTTTTTTTTATGCTGGTTAAGGTTTTTCCGGCATAATTTTTATTTTGGGGATGAATTTTTTTTTATCATTCGGTTTCCAGCCACCAGACGGGGCACTCCACGCCGGCCACGCGTCCTCTATGCAGTTCCTATGTCATGTAAGGAGGAGAGAGAATAAAGAGGAGAGAGAGGGGATGGACGACTCGTGATGGGTCATTTGCATAAAAAAGTAGCGTCGGTACTCCTGAGTGCATTCGGTGGCATGGGTTTGGCCTGGGAGCGCCGGCTCTAATTTTGGCCAAATCCAACAAAAAGTGAAGCGTTGGGGGCACGAGTGGGACTTTTTTTCATCTGCCGGCGTTGAAAAAGTGCTTTTGCAGGGCGACTTGGGGGCGGCTGGAGATGCTCTAAGAACATCTACAGCCGGACCCATATGTCCTCCTCAAACAATTGAAACGCTCTTTCGATCTGTTTTCGTAAAAAAAAAGTTGACATAATCGGACCCTTCATTTTCTTCCTAAACGTCCGGACTAACCGACACCCCTCATATCCATCTTAAATCTCGAGAAAATATGAGGGCTCGCGGACGCGCACGGGCATGCCCGGTCATTTCGTCACGTAGGACGCGACACTACCCTGGACCGCATTTTCTTTTTCTTTATTCATTCTTTTCTTTCTCGTTTTTCCTCTTCACAAATCACGTGCAAGGCACCGTACATATGACAAAGAAAATAAAGAATGGCTGCACGGACGGACAAATAGGGGATACGTCCGGTCACTGACCGGACGCATCTGCGAATGTTTAGGGGGTTATATTTGCTAAGTCTGGCTGTTAGATATCCGCAAAAAAAAGTCTGACTGTAGATGCTCTAAGTTTACGTAAATAAACTACGCACGTGCAGCAAAGCCCTTCAACTAATCAATAGTGCTCAAGATTATATCAATGGTGATTATTCATAAGATCAGTAAAGAGAGCTATATAACACATAGCTACTACCACAAACCTAGGAATACTCTGGATCGCCATGGGAGCAACAATGCTTGATGAAGATATTGAAGGTGAAGGTCCCACCCTTGGGCAAAGGGCTAGATCAGAGGTAAACATAAAGATCACATCCGAACACGGAGTGGTGGCATCCTGAAAAATCACAGAGTGGGTCCAGGGATACCTCTCCAATACAAGATCATATGACTAACGTCTTAGTCATATTGCTCGCAAGTTTATTGTGATGTTGTATTACCGAGTGGGCCCAGGGATACCTCTCTGTCATACGGAGTAATAAATCACAGTCTCGATTCACGCCAATCCAACACACATCTTGGGAGATACCTCTACATCACCTTTATGGTCATCCAGTTACGTTATGACGTTTGATACACACAAGACATTCCTCCGGTGCCCGGATTTGCATGATCTCATGGTCACAGAAACACATACTTGACATGCAGAAAACAGTAGCAATAAACCGACACGATTATATGCTACGTTCATAGTTTGAGTCTTATTCATCACATCATTCTTCTAATGACGTGATCCCATTATCGAATGACAACTCATGTCTATGGTCATGAAACCCTAACCATCTTTGATCAACGAGGTAGTCCTTAGAGGCTCACTAGGAAGAGTGTGTTGTCTATGTATCCACACATCTATTTGAGTTTTCAATTAATACAATTATAGCATGGATAATAAACGATTAACATGAACAAGGAAATGTCATAATAATTAATTTATTATTGTCTCTAGGGCATATTTCCAACACCTGTTACGGCTCGCCATCCTACTCCAGTTGCTCCTCTCCGTCACCGTCCAGCGACTCGCCGATACGGTGGCTCTTGCTCTGTCCATGATGACTTGGACGGTCTGGACAATGAGAGAGGGAGGAAGGAGACGAGACGATAAGATGATTAACTCCTAATACATTTCAAGCGAGCCACCGACATGTTTTTTCTGTTGTCACTCTGGCCGGACTCGCTAGAAACTACCGATTTAGTAGTTTCTGGCGAGCCGGGCCAAAAGGTGCTTTAAAAACCGTACGATGCACACCAATAGTATACACAGATAAATCAAATAACCTAATATAAAAAATGTTGCATACAACGCACCTAGTTACGATTTTGTGGGAAACCAAATGTGACCTAGAACCCCCGACCCCGAGGTGATTCATAGCAGATAGAACTAAAATTAGCCCACCGTGGGAGCCATTTGTTAGCGAGCGCTCCTTTGAGAGCCTTCCAGCGAGCACTCTCGCGCACTGCTACTTGGCGCGTTCTCAATTGCCGCCATGTGTCGTGCTCCGAGCGCTTCCTCCGAATTTCGTTTTTTTATTTTTCGCATGCGTTTTCGGCTTTTTAGAATGAGTTTTTTCTGATTGTTTTGGTGTTTTCGTTTTTCACCGGTCTTTCTTAGCTTTGTGACAAAAATAAAATAAAATAAACATGAAAAAAACACATTTTTTGTGAGAGGCACGGTTTTCCTTTCGTGAGAGGCACAATCGTGACTCTCGAAAACGAAAAAAAAATGTGATTTCAGTTGTTGTTTTTTGCGAGAGGCACGGTTTTGTTTCCACGAAAGACACAATTTTGTTTTCGTGAGAGGCACGCTTTTGCCTTCGAGAGAGGCATGGACGTGTCTCTAGGAAAGCGAAAAACACGCTTTCTATTTTTTTGCGAGAGGCATGGTTTTGCTTCTGCGAGAGGCATCGTTTTACCTTTGTGAGAGGCACGCCCGTGCCTCTCGGAAAGGAAAAAAATGGGCTTTTTTCTGTGAGAGGCGCAATTTTGCTTTCATGACAAAACACGGTTTTGCATTCGTGAAAGGCACGATCATGCCTTTCGGAAAGGATAAAAAAACTTTTTTCTACGAGGGCCACGATTTTGCTTTTGTGAAAGACATGGTTTTGCCTTCGTGAAAGGCACGGACGTGTCTCTCGGAAAGGGAAAACACACTTCCTATTTTTTTGCGAAAGGCACGGTTTTACCTTTGTGAGAGGCACGCCCGTGCCTTTCGGAAAGGAAAATGGGATTTTTTTCTGTGAGAGGCAAAATTTTGCTTCCGTGAAAAACACGGTTTTGCCATCGTGAAAGGCACGGCCATGCCTTTCGAAAAGGATAAAAAAACTTTTTTCCACGAGAGCCACGATTTTGCTTGTGTGAGAGATATGGTTTTGACTTCGTGAAAGGCACGGACATCTCTCTAGGAAAGGCAAAAAAACACTTTTTTTACGAGAGGCGCGATTTTACTTCTATGAAAGACACGGTTTTGCCTTTCGAAAAGAAAAAAAAACACTTTTCTTTTCTACGAGAAGCACGATTTTGCTTGTGTGAGAGACGATTTTGATTTCGCGCCGTGCCTTTCGGAAAGGAAAAAACATATTTTTTATTATTTTTTCTATGACGACAGTCATGATTTTTTGGGTCCCTTTTTTGTGAAAAATAAGTTCGTCAAAATCTATCAACATGCGATTTAATTTTAAAGACTTGACGTGAGAAATCCAACGATGAAAGTTATTTAAGATTTAAACGCATGATTTAAAAGATAAAACGTTTTAAAATACAAATCTACAAAAAAACTTCTAGGTTACGACATATAACACGCATAGAGTGCGTCATTTGTCGCAGATCTTTCAAGTACTTATTTTCATGCTAATTTTTTTTTAATATTGCACTTTTTTATTCTTTTTGAAAAATATTGCATAGATTAAAAAAAATTCAAAAATAAGTCTGCCTCGGCTTAGGCGTGGCCGATAGGAACTAATCGGCCTAGCCAAGACCAATTAGTCACAGTCGGCCTTGGCTAGGCCGACAGGCCTGTCAATCTGCCAATGGGTGGATGATAGGGACTAATCGGCCTTGGCTAGGCCAATTAGTTTCTGTCGGCCTAGCCAAGACCAATAAGTCCCTGCCAGGACTAATTGGTCTTGGCTAAGCCAATAGGTGCATGGAATTTTTTTTCAACGTTAGCTATTTTCCTGGCTCCATTTCCTGCCCATATTCCCCCAATCGGCCACGCCATTTCGTTCCCTCCTCCGTTGCCGCCAATATTTTCACGTCTTCATTCCCGCCAAATTTTTCGCACCATCTTTCCCGCCAAATTTTTCGCACCACATTTCTCGCCAAATTTTGCCCGTTTCTTTTCCCGCCAACTTTCTACCCTCTTATTTCCCACCAAATCTTTCCCGCCTCATTTCCCTCCTCGCTTTCCCTCCATCTTCCTGGTCATCTGAGTCTATAAAAGGAGGCATTGGACTGCCTTCCTCCATCATCCAGCCTCACTTGAGAACACTAGCACTGCCTTCCTCCATCATCCAGTCAATATGAGTTTGCCTTGCTCGGATCAGAGCATCAGGCCTAAGAAAATGCAGAGTGCGAGTTTGCCTCGGGGTGTGGAAGCAGTTCGATGTTGGTGCGGTGATCTCTGCAAGGTGAAGGAAGTGACGGATTTTTCACATTGGTTGGGCATGAAGCTTTTCATGTGCGCCAATTATGAATTTGATCCGTCCGAATCTATTTCTGCGTACCTCAGGCCTCCGGTATGCTCAAGTTATCCAGAGTAAATATGTTGTTGATATTATTGTTTACTTGATATTTATATATATATATTGTAGTCTCCTCCTCCTCTCTGCATGTACTATCGTTGGATTGACACGGAAATGCTGGACTGGACGGTGACCGAGATTCGTGAAAGAGGTCGCCGTGCATGGGCTAGCTTGGACTTGGAAGAGCGCCGCGAGAAGGCTGAAGCAGAGGAGAAAGCAGCGCAGAAGAAAGAGTGGGAAGAGTACTGTGTGGAGCAGAGGGTTTTATTGATGAGATGAAAAGGAAAATCAAGAAGAGAAACTTCGGTTGGAGGAGGTTTACAGACAGCGAGAACAGGCCTGTCAAGCTGAGAGGGAGAGAAAGAGAGAAAGGGCTCGTGCGACCAAGGCAGCAGAAGAAGCCGGTGATGGAAAAGGAAAATATCCACGCTGGACTCAGTAGATTTATTTTAATTTTAGCAAGTTGTATCTTAATTTCAGCAAGTTGTATCTTAATTTCAGCAAGTTGTGTGAGCACGTTGTATCTTAATTTCAGCAAGTTGTATTTTAATTCCGGCAAGGTGTATCTTACTTTCTCTGTAATCTCAAGTTATTGGTAGTATATGTGTTATCCACGAAGAACCAACTGAGCATATTTTCCCGTCATTTCCTATAAGTCTCTCTTTCCCGCCATATTTTCCCGCCTATAGCTTTCCCGCCATTTTGTTCCCGCCTTGCTTTCTCGCCATTTATTTCCCGCCTCGCTTTCTCGCCATTTATTTCCCGCCATTAGGTTTTCGTCTCGCTCTTCGGCACCTATAAAACCCTCTCCACAGCAAGGTTGGTAAGGAGTGTGCTCAAAACGTCTCATTATCCTTTCGATCGTAGTTTTCACAGTGGTATGTCCGAGTATCTTCTACGCTTGGCTAGCAATTTTAAGATAGACAATAGAATAGTTTCATGGGACGAACACATCAGTAGTGACACGCTACTGAATGAGGTTGCTCATGCATTAGCTAGGAAGGGGTGGCCTGCAAGGACATATGAGGAGATTCAGAAGGAACTTCTGCGGTTGAATGAAAGATAGAAGAAGAAAGGCCAGCACATACGCGGTGGAGGTGGAGTAAAACATCCCTTTTTATGGATTGACGATAGCGAGGACGAAGACGATATCTTCATGCCGAGTAGCAAGGACAAGAGGGCAGCATCAACGAGTGCCAAGAGTACCGCTTTGTCGAAGGGCCAGAGCTCTACATCATTGAAGGATGACGACGACTTTATGTAGTTTTTGTATGAACTCTGCATCTTAATGTATCTTATTTTATGTCTCTTATTTCATGTATCTTATTTTATGTATCTCCGGAATCTTACTTTGTTTATAATCTCAAGTTATTGGTAGTATATGTGTTATCCACGATGAACCAACTGAGCATAGAAATAGATAGGAATATGTCTCTTAGATAGGACTATTAGAGTCTCTTGACTTTGAATCATTTGACACATGCGAGCCATGCCACATGGGCAAGATGACTAAGCCTCCATTCTCAGGAATAATGGAGAGAGCGACCGACTTATTGAAAATAATACATACTGATGTGTGTGGTCCAATGAACGTTGAAGCTCGCGGTGGCTACCGTTATGTTCTCACTCTCACCGATGATTTGAGTAGGTATGGGTATATCTACTTGATGAAGCACAAATCTGAGACGTTTGAAAAGTTCAAGGAATTTCAGAGTGAGGTTGAGAATCAACGTGACAGAAAAATTAAGTGTCTACGATATGATCGTGGAGGAGAATATTTGAGTCATGAGTTTGGCACATACCTAAGGAAGTGTGGAATTGTTTCACAACTGACGCCGTCTGGTACACCGCAACGCAACGGAGTGTCTGAATGTTGTAATCGCACTTTATTAGATATGCTACGATCTATGATGTCTCTTACCGACTTACCGCTATCATTTTGGGGATACGCATTAGAAACTCCAGCATTCACTTTAAATAGGGCACTGTCTAAATCCGTTGAGACGACACCGTATGAACTATGGTTTGGCAAGAAACCTAAGCTGTCGTTTCTAAAAGTTTGGGGCTGTGATGCTTATGTGAAGAAACTTCAACGAGAAAAGCTCGAACCCAAAGAGGAGAAATGTGTATTCATAGGATACCCTAAGGAAACTATTGGGTATACCTTCTACCTTAGATCCTAAGGTAAAACCTTTGTTGCCAAGAACGGATCCTTTCTAGAGAAAGAGTTTCTCTCGAAAGAAGTAAGTGGGAGGAAAGTAGAACTTGATGAGGTAATTACACCCCCTCTCGAACCGGAGAGTAGCGCAGCGCGGGAAATTGTTCCGGTGGCGCATACGCCAACTGAAGAGGAAGTTAATGATGATGATCATGAAGCTTCGGATCAAGTTGCTACTGAACCACGGAGGTCCACAAGGGTACGCTCTGCACCGGAGTGGTTCGGCAACCCTGTGATGGAAATCATGTTGTTAGACAACGGTGAACCTTCGAACTATGAAGAAGCAATGGCGGGCCCGGATTCCAACAAATGGCTTGAGGCTATGAAATCCGAGATAGGATCCATGTATCAGAACAAAGTATGGGCTTTGGTGGACTTGCCCAATGATCGGCGAGCCATAGAAAATAAATGGATCTTCAAGAAGAAGACTGACGCAAACGGTAATGTGACCGTTTACAAAGCTCGACTTGTCGCAAAGGATTTTCGACAAATTCAAGGAGTTGAGTACGACGAGACTTTCTCTCCCGTAGCGAAGCTGAAGTCAGTCTGAATCATGTTAGGAATTGCCGCTTTTCATGATTATGAAATTTGGCAAATGGACGTCAAAACAGCATTCCTTAACGGGTATCTTAAGGAAGAGTTGTATATGATGCAACCAGAAGATTTTGTCAATCCTAAGAGTGCTAACAAGGTATGCAAGCTCCAGCGCTCCATCTATGGGCTGGTGCAAGCATCTCGGAGTTGGAACATTCGCTTTAATGAGGTGATTAAGGCGTTTGGGTTCATACAGGTTTATGGAGAAGTCTGTCTGTACAAGAAAGTGAGTGGGAGCTCTATAGCTTTCCTCATACTATATGTGGATGACATATTATTGATGGGGAATAATATAGAGGTGTTGGAGAGCATAAAGGCCTATTTGAACAAGAGTTTTTCAATGAAGGACCATGGAGAAGCTGCATACATATTAGGCATCAAGATCTATAGAGATAGATTGAGACGCCTCATAGGTCTTTCGCAAAGTACATACCTTGACAATATATTGAAGAAGTTCAATATGGAAAACTCAAAGAAGGGGTTCTTGCGAGTTTTGCAAGGTATGAGATTGAGTAAGACTCAGTCACCGACCACGGCAGCAGATAGAGAGAAGATGAGTATTGTCCCCTACGCTTCAGATGTAGGCTCTCTAATGTATGCCATGCTGTGTACCAGACCTGATATAAACCTTGCCATAAGTTTGGTAGGGAGGTACCAAAGTGATCCCAGTGTGGAACACTGAACAACGGTCAAGAATATCCTTAAGTACCTAAAGAGGACTAAGGAGATGTTTCTCGTTTATGGAGGTGACGAAGAGCTCGTCGTAAAGGGTTACGTTGATGCTAGCTTCGACACAGATCCGGATGACTCTAAGTCACAGACCGGATACATGTATGTTTTGAATGGCGGGGCAGTGAGCTGGTGCAGCAGCAAGCAAGAAGTCATGGCAGCATCTACATGTGAAGCAGAGTACATAGCTGCTTCAGAAGCGGCTCATGAAGGAATTTTGGTGAAGGAGCTCATCACCGACCTTGGAGTAGTCCCAAGGGCGTCGGGTCCGATGACACTCTTCTGTGATAACACTGGGGCCATTGCCATAGCCAAGGAGCCCAGGTTTCATAGGAAGACCAAGCACATCAAACGCCACTACAACTCCATCCAGGACCATGTCCAGAGTGGAGTAATAGATATTTGTAAAGTGCACACGGATCTGAATATTGCAGAACCGTTGACTAAACCTCTTCCTCGAGCAAAACATGATCAACACCACAATGCTATGGGTGTTCGATACATCACAATGTAACTAGATTATTGACTCTAGTGCAAGTGGGAGACTGTTGGAAATATGCCCTAGAGGCAATAATAAAATGGTTATTATCATATTTCCTTGTTCATGATAATCGTCTATTGTTCATGCTATAATTGTATTAACAGGAAATAGTAATACATGTGTGAATAAATAGATCACAATGTGTCCCTAGCAAGCCTCTAGTTGGCTAGCTCGTTGATCAATAGATGATCATGGTTTCCTGATCATGGACATTAGATGTTATTGATAACGGGATCAAATCATTGGGAGAATGATGTGATGGACAAGACCCAATCCTAAGCATAGCACTAGATCGTGTTGTTTGTATGCTAAAGCTTTTCTAATGTCAAGTGTCTTTTCCTTCGACCGTGAGATTGTGCAACTCCCGGATACCGTAGGGGTGCTTTGGGTGTATCAAACGTCACAACGTAACTGGGTGACTATAAAGGTGCACTACGGGTACCTCCAAAAGTGTCTGTTGGGTTGGTACAAATCGAGATTGGGATTTGTCACTCCGTGTGACGGAGAGGTATCTTTGGGCCCACTCGGTAGAACATCATCATGAGCTCAATGTGACTAAGGAGTTAGTCACAGGATGACGTGCTACGGGTCGAGTAAAGAGACTTACCGGTAACGACATTGAACAAGGTATAGGTATACCGAGGATCGAATCTCGGGCAAGTTCTATACCGACAGACAAAGGGAATTGTATACGGGATTGATTGAATCCTTGACATCGTGGTTCATCCGATGAGATCATCGTGGAATATGTGGGAGCCACCATGGGTATCCAGATCCCGCTGATGGTTATTTGCCGGAGAGTGTCTCGGTCATGTCTACATGATTCCCGAACCCGTAGGGTCTACACACTTAAGGTTCGATGACGCTAGGATTATAGGGAATTGTTATACGAGGTTACCGAAGGATGTTCGGAGTCCCAGATGAGATCCCGGACGTCACGAGGAGCTCCGGAATGGTCCGGATGAAAAGATTGATATATAGGATGGATGGGTTTGGACGCCGAAAATGTTTCGGGCACCACTGGCAAAGTGTCGGGACCACTCGAAGGGTTCCGGAGGCCCACCGGGAGAGGACACAAGCCCCGGAAAGCTACATGGGCTAAGTGCGGGAGGGAACAGTCCCTAGGTGGGCTGGTGCGCCCCCCCCCCCCCCCCACACACACACACACTCAGCCCGGGCGCACCAGAGAGGGAGGGAGGGGAAACCCTAGGCGCTGGTGGGCCTAAGGCCCACCTAGGGGTGCACCACCCCCTCTCCTCCCTGGCCACCCCTCTCTCCCATCTAGGGCTGCCGCCACCCCCCCCCCCCTCCAGGGGAAAACCCTAAAGGGGGAGCCACCCCTCCCTTCCCCATATATAGTGGGGGTTTTGGCCTTTAGAGATACGGTTTTCCATCTCTCTCTCGGGGCAGCTGTGCTCTTCTTCTTCCTCCTCTCCTACAGTGCTTGGTGAAGCCCTGCCGGGAGACCTCGTCTCTCCATCGACACCATGTCGTCGTGCTGCCGGAGATCTTCCCCAACCTCTCCCTCCTCCTTGCTGGATCAAGGTGTGGGAGACGTCACCAGGCTGCACATGTGTTGAACGCGGAGGTGTCGTGGTTCGGCACTAGATCGGTATCACACCGCGATCTGAATAGCCGCGACTATCGACTCCATCAACCGCATTCTAGCAACGCTTCCGCTTAGCGATCTTCAAAGGTATGAAGATGCACTCACCCCTCTCTCGTTGCTGGTCTCTCCATAGGAAGATCTGAATATGGCGTAGGAAAATTTTGAATTTATGCTACGTTCCCCAACACATTCATCTAGGCGCACTCATTTTCAACGTCGTGTCCACACCATGAGAGCTCCACCGCGACGGCAAACTCTGGCGATCTCCCCAATAACGGTTTCGTGCACCCGGACGGCCATTACGAGCACCAGAAGGACCGTGATGACGAGACAAGTCCAGTCATACCCCACGTGCCACTAGGAAATCACGAGAACCCCGATCCCGATGAGATCCGTGCATTGCATCGCCACGTTCACGTTTTTCGACCATTTTCGATGGCCCAGCTTTGGTGAACCACACCCGATTTAATTCCATTTGTTAGATCTCGGCCGCACGACACACACACCCACTTAACCAAATCAGCATAGACCAGTAAAAATTGTGCCACGTGTCCAACCTTATCTAGAAGTTTATCCAAAAAATCCGTTTAATTCAATTGAATTGCAGTTTTACAAAATAACCCGTAAAACTTCAAACTATCATAAGTTTTATTCCATAAATCCAATGAGTGTTTTTTGCAAATTAAACCTTATGAAATATACTTTCACCTAGACTTATCAAATTTAGAATATAAGTAGTTTAAAATTTAAAATGAAACGGAATGTATTCAAATTTGAATAGGACATACCATACCGAAAATGCGCTTTGGTGGCCGAGCTACCTGCAGGCCGGTATCAGGCCCGTGAGTGTTCGTTGTGATTGGTGCCAAGCCGGTATGCTGCTACTGTATTTGTAGTATAGGCTATTGCAAAGTACCCGTATTTGCTTGCAAAGGAACAATGACGGCTAACGTATATAAAGTAGGCAGCAGTGCGTGCACAGCTGTCTGGCGCGGTCACGTGCGCACTATGACAGTGGCACATGCACACGACTGGGATTGACTCCGTCAACATGTTCCAAGAGTTGTTCGAGTCGAAGGTTGGGCATGCAGCCAGACCTCGTATATTTGGGTGAGAAATATGTTTTGTTGTAGATCATGCTTCTCGAGCATAGACGCCCAATCATCCTCAAACTCTTTCTCACTAACCATATGATACAACAGTTGTGTTTTCTTTGTGAAACACTAAGTAGTCTTTTATTCATCTGCCAATGTACTACAATCGTTTTGGATACATCTTGCAAGGAAAGGTGGAATACTTCCAGACCACGAGTTACAAGTTCACACAACTAGCCACATAGATGGACATCAAATTTAGCCTCACGTCTTGACAAAGATCAAACTACAATCTAGCAATTGTGAGGCAAACTCTTGAGTTTGATGGAGGATTTCCATAATTTCAGACCGATGATGTTAACGAGCCTCGCAAGGCTGCACCAAATTATGATAGTCAGTTCCAACTAATACCCGCTGGAAGCTCCGAGTATTTGCAAGTTCAACACCAACACCATCAAGGAAAGTGGAATAGTTCCAATCCTAATACTGCAGTTTCATCACTTCCAATCCTAAACAGAACAATCCTTACAAAATAATGATGCGAAATCACACCGAATCCCAAAAGTATGACCTCACGCTTTCGAAAACAAAAGTATGACCTCCACACAGATAACTAACAGAAAAACCTAGAATGAGACTAGCAAAATGTTAATGAGTGCGTGTTTGTTACCGACGAATCCATCATGAGCCCTTCGAGTTGTTTTGTTTGACGACGACACCCTCTGCATCCCATCCTCTCTTACAGCTGCATTTGTCGTATCCTGATGAGCCATATTGTTCGAGTCACCAACCACCTCACTAGCACTGTTGTATGAGCCAACATTCTCTTGTGCCTCTCGAAACTGCCCTTCGCCACCAGTGCTGGCCATGGGGTCAAGAGATCAAATCTGCATAGCGCACGCGAGCTTCATGGATGGAAGCAACCAAGAACTCCACAACATCGATTTTGCCCCCTAAAATATCACCTGCATCCACCTAGGAACCAATCTGCAACACACCCATGATTCTCATCCTGTCTGATCCAACAAGTCAAGAAAAGATTTGTAGCAAAATCAAGCAGCAAATAGCACGACACATAGATTTCTCGCTGGAAAGAATAAGAGAAGGAGGCATAAAATTTGGCAGACTTGGTAGTTCATTACCCTGAATCTGCTTCCTCAAAGAAGAATTTCATGTCATCCATGGTGAATCGCCGCTTTCCCAGATACCACGCGAAGGGGATGAATGGTCTAACCAGAAAAAATAAAATAATCACCGCGTGAAAGTAAAGCAACCTGCAGCAGCGCCAGATGGCCCCATGAAACCAGAAATTAATATCGCAACAGCCCAACCTAAAGCAGCCCAGCAGGCACATCACGTGCATGGAAACCCTCTGTGGCCGAGGCCCACGTAAAATGATAGCACCCGAGCCATGGCACGAGTGTATTTCATCTTTACACCGATCGTATATACGGCAGAAAACAGATCAGCACACATCGTAGCGCTATATTACACGGCGTGAGATTCCAGCCTGCAGGTAGGTCGGCCACCAAAACGCCTTTCTCGTACCATACATTTTATAAAACCCAATTAAATTGATTCCTTTTGCAAAATAAAACTAGAGAATGTAGTTTCAACTTAGCTATATGGACATAAATTTGAATAATTTAAATTATGAATTGAAATGTAGTTCGGTAGAAACTAGAAATTCAAAATAAATTTAGAATGATTTAAGGTATTAATTTAAAACAAAGGTCTTAATGGTTTACTTATTCTTTTGCAATCGCTTAAAAATCTAATTGACTTTAGTAATTATTCTTGGATTTATAATGAATTTAGGATTCCATTATTATTTTAATTTAGTTCAACTTTAGTTTGACTAGAATGTAAAACCCATAGAGTAAACTTGAATCGTAATTGCACTGAAATTTAGGAACCTAGAAATTAACTTCAGCAATCTTCATGTGGTCACCCGGTACCAATCAACACAAAAAAGGACCAATCCAATCTTGGTCAGTGTTAGAGAGCTCTCGCCGGTATAACTGACAAATCACCTACTGCTGCCTCTCATGCGTCTCTGTATCTGGTATCTCTCTCCCTCTCTATGTACGTGTACATGTGTGACTGTCGTCTCCAGGCATATGAGTGGATGGGCTCCCGCCGCTCGAGCGCTCCGGTGCTCTACAGGCGAGAGTCGGCCGGCCGGGGCTGGACGATGGATGGTTGATCAGGAGGTGATCTTTGCGCGGGCGCACGGGGAAAAGGAGTAGCCCTGCTCCGGGTGGGCGCCGGCGTGCACGCGGTGCGAGGAGGAGGAGTGGGAGTGCGCCGTCTCCCGGTCGACGAGCGCGCGCAGGCGGAGGAACTCGTCGACGGAGCAGGGCAGCCGGAGCGGGCCGGCCGAGTCGTAGCCGTACGTGTCCCGCGCCGCCTCCAGCAGCCGCTGGAAGAGCGGGTGGTAGAGGTAGGCGATGGGGATGACGAACCGCCGGAACCCGTCGCCCTGCTGCTCCGCCTGGCCGACCCGCACCGCCAGCCACCCCTTCTTCACCTTCCCCCTCTTCTCCGCCTGGTCCCCTTGCATGATGATGGCAGCTCCCTCGCCGGCGGCCCAACCGCAGCCGCCTTCTCGCCGTCGCTGCTGCCGCGAAGTTACTGCTCGATAGCAGAGCTAGCCAGCTAGAGCCAAAGGGCCGAGCGAGAGGTGTGTGGTGCGGTGTGGTTGGCGGCACTCGCGGTGGTTTTTATAGGACTTGCACGGCCCGTGGATTAGCCGCCGGTGCGTGGCGCCGCTGCCTGTACGTACGGCGTCCTTTGCTATGGAACCCGGTCCTCGGGGGCTTCCGTGTCGGGCTCGGGCGGGGACGGCGGATGATAGATGATAGATCTTGTGCGTGGCTGACACGCCGGCCCGTCGGAATAATCGGGTTACGGCGTCAGGTCGCTGGCTGTACCGGCCGACCGTCGCGTGCGCGACAGGCCTCAGTTACGGTGAGGGGGGTGGGTAGGGTGGGGGTGGGGGTGGGGGTGGAGCCGTGCGCGCGACCGAGTGGAAGATGCGATGTGGTTTGGACGGACGGAGGGATGGCCACGGAGAAAGAGTTGGTGCATAGGTGGTACGTACGTCGTCCTTTGCTCGTGGCGCGCTTGGCCCACGACGGCGGACTGGCCGTGGCAGCTGAAATTGTTTTCATGAGTTGTTGCTGCACTGTAGCATGCAGGTCGTAGGTGGCTGCTGCTCACAGCCACGAGAGATATTGATGCATGGGGTAATTAATTGGTCGGGCTCTAGCCCCGCTCATCGCCGAGCTGTTGGATTTTAGCTGCTCGAGCGAGTTGAGTTTCCTGTTCGGATTTGGGGAAGGTTTCTTTCTTTTCAGGGAGCCTTCTACTAGTTGTTTGCGTTCAAGGTCTCACACATGGTTTTTCTCTCATCGTCTGCACTTCATTTTGGGTTGCAGACATGCTACGTGTATAAAATCCTACAGTTGCTAAGGAAAATCCTACACACCTACGTACGGTTTGCACAGGTTTTTACAGGTTCATTACGGACCATTCATAAATAATCTCAACCTCACCTGATTTTCCACCGGGGTGGTTCACCTTACTCTCCTTCTTTCCAATCACCTATTGCCATGTCAGCATGTAAACAAAATCAGTCCGTAATTGTCTGTATGTGTAGCATTACTCCCCCCCCCCTCAGAAAAATGGTACACCTACGTAATAACCTACGCATTGTTACGTAACTTAACTAACTATTAATCCTTCTCCCCCTGATTTCAGTTGGGTGGGTCCTGTCCCCTAATTTCCTCCAACTGAAAAGTGTCACCTAGGCTATCACGTTAGTTTACGTAGGATAGCTACGTAGGTGTAGCATTGCTGCCCCCCCCCCAAAAAAACACACACACACACACACATCATTTTTATGGGGCGGTGGCCCTCCCTCCCCCGAGTCCAATCCTCATCCTTCACGTTGCCTAGTACTCCGTATGTAATAGCACCTCCAGCCGTTGAGCCCTAAGGAGGCCTTTTTTTTATGCTGGTTAAGGTTTTTCCGGCATAATTTTTATTTTGGGGATGAATTTTTTTTTATCATTCGGTTTCCAGCCACCAGACGGGGCACTCCACGCCGGCCACGCGTCCTCTATGCAGTTCCTATGTCATGTAAGGAGGAGAGAGAATAAAGAGGAGAGAGAGGGGATGGACGACTCGTGATGGGTCATTTGCATAAAAAAGTAGCGTCGGTACTCCTGAGTGCATTCGGTGGCATGGGTTTGGCCTGGGAGCGCCGGCTCTAATTTTGGCCAAATCCAACAAAAAGTGAAGCGTTGGGGGCACGAGTGGGACTTTTTTTCATCTGCCGGCGTTGAAAAAGTGCTTTTGCAGGGCGACTTGGGGGCGGCTGGAGATGCTCTAAGAACATCTACAGCCGGACCCATATGTCCTCCTCAAACGATTGAAACGCTCTTTCGATCTGTTTTCGTAAAAAAAAAGTTGACATAATCGGACCCTTCATTTTCTTCCTAAACGTCCGGACTAACCGACACCCCTCATATCCATCTTAAATCTCGAGAAAATATGAGGGCTCGCGGACGCGCACGGGCATGCCCGGTCATTTCGTCACGTAGGACGCGACACTACCCTGGACCGCATTTTCTTTTTCTTTATTCATTCTTTTCTTTCTCGTTTTTCCTCTTCACAAATCACGTGCAAGGCACCGTACATATGACAAAGAAAATAAAGAATGGCTGCACGGACGGACAAATAGGGGATACGTCCGGTCACTGACCGGACGCATCTGCGAATGTTTAGGGGGTTATATTTGCTAAGTCTGGCTGTTAGATATCCGCAAAAAAAAGTCTGACTGTAGATGCTCTAAGTTTACGTAAATAAACTACGCACGTGCAGCAAAGCCCTTCAACTAATCAATAGTGCTCAAGATTATAGCAATGGTGATTATTCATAAGATCAGTAAAGAGAGCTATATAACACATAGCTACTACCACAAACCTAGGAATACTCTGGATCGCCATGGGAGCAACAATGCTTGATGAAGATATTGAAGGTGAAGGTCCCACCCTTGGGCAAAGGGCTAGATCAGAGGTAAAAATAAAGATCACATCCGAACACGGAGTGGTGGCATCCTGAAAAATCACAGAGTGGGTCCAGGGATACCTCTCCAATACAAGATCATATGACTAACGTCTTAGTCATATTGCTCGCAAGTTTATTGTGATGTTGTATTACCGAGTGGGCCCAGGGATACCTCTCTGTCATACGGAGTAATAAATCACAGTCTCGATTCACGCCAATCCAACACACATCTTGGGAGATACCTCTACATCACCTTTATGGTCATCCAGTTACGTTATGACGTTTGATACACACAAGACATTCCTCCGGTGCCCGGATTTGCATGATCTCATGGTCACAGAAACACATACTTGACATGCAGAAAACAGTAGCAATAAACCGACACGATTATATGCTACGTTCATAGTTTGAGTCTTATTCATCACATCATTCTTCTAATGACGTGATCCCATTATCGAATGACAACTCATGTCTATGGTCATGAAACCCTAACCATCTTTGATCAACGAGGTAGTCCTTAGAGGCTCACTAGGAAGAGTGTGTTGTCTATGTATCCACACATCTATTTGAGTTTTCAATTAATACAATTATAGCATGGATAATAAACGATTAACATGAACAAGGAAATGTCATAATAATTAATTTATTATTGTCTCTAGGGCATATTTCCAACACCTGTTACGGCTCGCCATCCTACTCCAGTTGCTCCTCTCCGTCACCGTCCAGCGACTCGCCGATACGGTGGCTCTTGCTCTGTCCATGATGACTTGGACGGTCTGGACAATGAGAGAGGGAGGAAGGAGACGAGACGATAAGATGATTAACTCCTAATACATTTCAAGCGAGCCACCGACATGTTTTTTCTGTTGTCACTCTGGCCGGACTCGCTAGAAACTACCGATTTAGTAGTTTCTGGCGAGCCGGGCCAAAAGGTGCTTTAAAAACCGTACGATGCACACCAATAGTATACACAGATAAATCAAATAACCTAATATAAAAAATGTTGCATACAACGCACCTAGTTACGATTTTGTGGGAAACCAAATGTGACCTAGAACCCCCGACCCCGAGGTGATTCATAGCAGATAGAACTAAAATTAGCCCACCGTGGGAGCCATTTGTTAGCGAGCGCTCCTTTGAGAGCCTTCCAGCGAGCACTCTCGCGCACTGCTACTTGGCGCGTTCTCAATTGCCGCCATGTGTCGTGCTCCGAGCGCTTCCTCCGAATTTCGTTTTTTTATTTTTCGCATGCGTTTTCGGCTTTTTAGAATGAGTTTTTTCTGATTGTTTTGGTGTTTTCGTTTTTCACCGGTCTTTCTTAGCTTTGTGACAAAAATAAAATAAAATAAACATGAAAAAAACACATTTTTTGTGAGAGGCACGGTTTTCCTTTCGTGAGAGGCACAATCGTGACTCTCGAAAACGAAAAAAAAATGTGATTTCAGTTGTTGTTTTTTGCGAGAGGCACGGTTTTGTTTCCACGAAAGACACAATTTTGTTTTCGTGAGAGGCACGCTTTTGCCTTCGAGAGAGGCATGGACGTGTCTCTAGGAAAGCGAAAAACACGCTTTCTATTTTTTTGCGAGAGGCATGGTTTTGTTTCTGCGAGAGGCATCGTTTTACCTTTGTGAGAGGCACGCCCGTGCCTCTCGGAAAGGAAAAAAATGGGCTTTTTTCTGTGAGAGGCGCAATTTTGCTTTCATGACAAAACACGGTTTTGCATTCGTGAAAGGCACGATCATGCCTTTCGGAAAGGATAAAAAAACTTTTTTTCTACGAGGGCCACGATTTTGCTTTTGTGAAAGACATGGTTTTGCCTTCGTGAAAGGCACGGACGTGTCTCTCGGAAAGGGAAAACACACTTCCTATTTTTTTGCGAAAGGCACGGTTTTACCTTTGTGAGAGGCACGCCCGTGCCTTTCGGAAAGGAAAATGGGATTTTTTTCTGTGAGAGGCAAAATTTTGCTTCCGTGAAAAACACGGTTTTGCCATCGTGAAAGGCACGGCCATGCCTTTCGAAAAGGATAAAAAAACTTTTTTCCACGAGAGCCACGATTTTGCTTGTGTGAGAGATATGGTTTTGACTTCGTGAAAGGCACGGACATCTCTCTAGGAAAGGCAAAAAAACACTTTTTTTACGAGAGGCGCGATTTTACTTCTATGAAAGACACGGTTTTGCCTTTCGAAAAGAAAAAAAAACACTTTTCTTTTCTACGAGAAGCACGATTTTGCTTGTGTGAGAGACGATTTTGATTTCGCGCCGTGCCTTTCGGAAAGGAAAAAACATATTTTTTATTATTTTTTCTATGACGACAGTCATGATTTTTTGGGTCCCTTTTTTGTGAAAAATAAGTTCGTCAAAATCTATCAACATGCGATTTAATTTTAAAGACTTGACGTGAGAAATCCAACGATGAAAGTTATTTAAGATTTAAACGCATGATTTAAAAGATAAAACGTTTTAAAATACAAATCTACAAAAAAACTTCTAGGTTACGACATATAACACGCATAGAGTGCGTCATTTGTCGCAGATCTTTCAAGTACTTATTTTCATGCTAATTTTTTTTTAATATTGCACTTTTTTATTTTTTTTGAAAAATATTGCATAGATTAAAAAAAATTCAAAAATAAGTCTGCCTCGGCTTAGGCGTGGCCGATAGGGACTAATCGGCCTAGCCAAGACCAATTAGTCACAGTCGGCCTTGGCTAGGCCGACAGGCCTGTCAATCTGCCAATGGGTGGATGATAGGGACTAATCGGCCTTGGCTAGGCCAATTAGTTTCTGTCGGCCTAGCCAAGACCAATAAGTCCCTGCCAGGACTAATTGGTCTTGGCTAAGCCAATAGGTGCATGGAATTTTTTTTCAACGTTAGCTATTTTCCTGGCTCCATTTCCTGCCCATATTCCCCCAATCGGCCACGCCATTTCGTTCCCTCCTCCGTTGCCGCCAATATTTTCACGTCTTCATTCCCGCCAAATTTTTCGCACCATCTTTCCCGCCAAATTTTTCGCACCACATTTCTCGCCAAATTTTGCCCGTTTCTTTTCCCGCCAACTTTCTACCCTCTTATTTCCCACCAAATCTTTCCCGCCTCATTTCCCTCCTCGCTTTCCCTCCATCTTCCTGGTCATCTGAGTCTATAAAAGGAGGCATTGGACTGCCTTCCTCCATCATCCAGCCTCACTTGAGAACACTAGCACTGCCTTCCTCCATCATCCAGTCAATATGAGTTTGCCTTGCTCGGATCAGAGCATCAGGCCTAAGAAAATGCAGAGTGCGAGTTTGCCTCGGGGTGTGGAAGCAGTTCGATGTTGGTGCGGTGATCTCTGCAAGGTGAAGGAAGTGACGGATTTTTCACATTGGTTGGGCATGAAGCTTTTCATGTGCGCCAATTATGAATTTGATCCGTCCGAATCTATTTCTGCGTACCTCAGGCCTCCGGTATGCTCAAGTTATCCAGAGTAAATATGTTGTTGATATTATTGTTTACTTGATATTTATATATATATATATTGTAGTCTCCTCCTCCTCTCTGCATGTACTATCGTTGGATTGACACGGAAATGCTGGACTGGACGGTGACCGAGATTCGTGAAAGAGGTCGCCGTGCATGGGCTAGCTTGGACTTGGAAGAGCGCCGCGAGAAGGCTGAAGCAGAGGAGAAAGCAGCGCAGAAGAAAGAGTGGGAAGAGTACTGTGTGGAGCAGAGGGTTTTATTGATGAGATGAAAAGGAAAATCAAGAAGAGAAACTTCGGTTGGAGGAGGTTTACAGACAGCGAGAACAGGCCTGTCAAGCTGAGAGGGAGAGAAAGAGAGAAAGGGCTCGTGCGACCAAGGCAGCAGAAGAAGCCGGTGATGGAAAAGGAAAATATCCACGCTGGACTCAGTAGATTTATTTTAATTTTAGCAAGTTGTATCTTAATTTCAGCAAGTTGTATCTTAATTTCAGCAAGTTGTGTGAGCACGTTGTATCTTAATTTCAGCAAGTTGTATTTTAATTCCGGCAAGGTGTATCTTACTTTCTCTGTAATCTCAAGTTATTGGTAGTATATGTGTTATCCACGAAGAACCAACTGAGCATATTTTCCCGTCATTTCCTATAAGTCTCTCTTTCCCGCCATATTTTCCCGCCTATAGCTTTCCCGCCATTTTGTTCCCGCCTTGCTTTCTCGCCATTTATTTCCCGCCTCGCTTTCTCGCCATTTATTTCCCGCCATTAGGTTTTCGTCTCGCTCTTCGGCACCTATAAAACCCTCTCCACAGCAAGGTTGGTAAGGAGTGTGCTCAAAACGTCTCATTATCCTTTCGATCGTAGTTTTCACAGTGGTATGTCCGAGTATCTTCTACGCTTGGCTAGCAATTTTAAGATAGACAATAGAATAGTTTCATGGGACGAACACATCAGTAGTGACACGCTACTGAATGAGGTTGCTCATGCATTAGCTAGGAAGGGGTGGCCTGCAAGGACATATGAGGAGATTCAGAAGGAACTTCTGCGGTTGAATGAAAGATAGAAGAAGAAAGGCCAGCACATACGCGGTGGAGGTGGAGTAAAACATCCCTTTTTATGGATTGACGATAGCGAGGACGAAGACGATATCTTCATGCCGAGTAGCAAGGACAAGAGGGCAGCATCAACGAGTGCCAAGAGTACCGCTTTGTCGAAGGGCCAGAGCTCTACATCATTGAAGGATGACGACGACTTTATGTAGTTTTTGTATGAACTCTGCATCTTAATGTATCTTATTTTATGTCTCTTATTTCATGTATCTTATTTTATGTATCTCCGGAATCTTACTTTGTTTATAATCTCAAGTTATTGGTAGTATATGTGTTATCCACGATGAACCAACTGAGCATAGAAATAGATAGGAATATGTCTCTTAGATAAAATACACATAAGTCTCATAGATAAAATACACATAAGTCTCATAGATAAAATACACATAAGTCTCATACATAAAATACACATAAATCTCTTACATAAAATACACATAAGTCTGAAGTGATACATAGAAGGGCAAAGAGTCTGCTTCACTCACGACGTCTCGGTTGGCGCTCTGGGGTGTGGGGGGTGTACTCCATCCCCACCTGTGGGGGCCCTAATGTTACGAGGAGGAATCTCGGATCCACCCTGGTCATACTATGTATCCTGTGTGGGCCACGATGGAGGAGTCGAAAACATGTCCAACCACATGTTTTGTTGCGATGGTGGCTCTTCCTCCTCCTCTTGCCCTCCCTCTTCCTCCTCTTCTTCCTCGGCTGCCTCGTCCACGCCTAGTGCCCCTTGTAGTGACGAAGGTGGGACAATCAGGATCCCTATGCCCAAATTCATTACATAGAATGCATTGCACGGTGCGCCCGCCGGCCTCAAATTCATCCATGTCATTCCGGATGCGCTGAATCTGCCGCCTTCCTCTACTTGTACGCATATGCGCAGGATGTGGAATATATCGCCTTTGAGCAGGCTCAACGGTGTTGAAGTTACCCATTGATCGGAAACCCATCAACTCACCTGTCCAGGTATTGAGGACGGCCTCTTTCAGAAAATACGGAGACACAAAAGGGATTGCGTCAAGACCTATGAGCCCGCAAGCAGCAAGTACATGCGAGCAAGGTAGGTGAAGCAACTTTGGTTTGTTGCATGTGCATTCGCACGTTGGCCACAATTCATTTCCAATTTTCACCTCGTGTGTTCTCATCTCATTTGCACATCCGAATTTGTTGTTAGCTAAGCGAACCTCGAACCTTCGCTCTAGATTTACAATGGTGACAACACTGTGTGACCGGGCTTTCTTCATCTTTTCATCCATGTACTTAATAACCCTTTCACAGTAATTTGTGTTCCGATTGTTTGTCATATGCTCCGCAGCAATTTGACGTCTTTCCCTGAAATACTTCACTGTGCCATAGAAAATGCCCTCAATGATCGCTGTAAGTGGCAAAGCTCCGTTTCCTCTGAGGACAAAATTATATGTTTCAGCCAGGTTGGTAGTCATGACACCGTACCTGGCTCCATGTGTGTCATGCAACAGAGACCACCTCTCCAATGGCTCATGCTCTATCCACTGATCAAAGGTTTTAATCGTCCTCGCTAGCCTTCTCCTTGTACCAGGAGGGTCAAATCCTGGCAAGTCACAAAGCCCAACCGGCTCTTCCTCCACGGTAGCAGATCTAGTTGCTAATTGTGCAGCTACTGCTTCAACATGTGCCCTGACAGCAGCATCTCTTGCAGCTCTCATGTCCCTAACATGTCTCTGTGTGCAAGCATTTAGTCTGTTACGTATCAGCTCATATTTCCATTGTTGGTTCTGCTTGCAGAGTTTCTTGAATAGATTCATGAGGTTCTTATTTCTAAACTGCGAGAAGAAATTTGCCCCTAGATGGCGCATGCACCAACGACTCTGAATGTCCTGCCAAGGAGCTTGTTCACCGGGAGCAGAGTTTCACAATGTGTTGATCGCGCTGAGTATACCTGCATGCCTATCATGAAGGATGCACACATTCTGCTTACCTTGCACAACAACTATTTTCAACTGCCTGAAGAACCATGTCCAACTCTCGATGTTCTCGCTCTCCACAAAAGCAAATGCAAGTGGGACGACTTGATTTTGCCCATCTTGACCTATGGCTGTGAGGATCTGACCCTTGTACTTGCCAATGAGAAATGTGCCATCAACACATATCACCGGTCGACAATGTCTGAAAGCTTCGATGCAGGCACCGAAAGAGAAGAACAACCGATGCAACACCCTAACCGTTGGGAACTTTGGCAGGTACAACTCTTTGATGTCAACATACGTGCCAGGATTCCGATTCTTCAGTGTCTGCACGAGCTGAACAACAGAGTCATATGCATCAAAATATGAACCAAATCTGGTCTCCAATGCCTTCTGCTTAGCCCTCCAAGCCTTGCCATATGATATGTTGTACTTTAACCTGACGAAGACTTTTTTCTGGATAGCCTTCACTTCCATCGCCTTGCACTCCACAATCTCGTTGTAAAGCAAGCGAGCAATCACAGTGGAAGTAAGGTTGGGATGATCTTGAGGGATGCATGGAATAACACAATTATGACTAACTAAGTCACTTATGACCCAACTTGTGTCGTACTTAGGGAGATATCCATGCACCCTTGCGGGACAACCCTGATTTCTGCAAACCATTGTCAACTTATCCGGACAAGAAACTTGAGCTACAAATACCCTTTGAGCGGACATTGCCCAATTAAGGATGGCATCCTTCAGAGCTTGTTTGTTCGGGTAGAGGGCACATGTTGCAATGTTGTTCTGGTGATACTGCCAGGCAGAATCATGATCGTCGTTCACCAACATTGCAGATGAGAAGTCCTGATTCCATGATGCGGGAATAGGCACTTCATGTGCATGCTCTTCTCCATCTGATTCGGCGGATTCGTCGGAAATATCACCCGCTATATCTTCTTCATGCATCTCGTTTTGCATGTGCCCATCTATCTCGTCGGCATCCGCCTCACCGCTGAGATAATCATCTGCATCTCCCCCTTCTGCCTGACTACTCTGGCCTGCTTCGTAAACATCATCCCGAGCATGGGACGCATGAATTGACTGTGAATCATGCATCCCTACACTGCTCTCACCATATTCATAGCTACGTTCCACTTCAAGTTCAGTCACCGGGTTTAGCACGAGGAGCAGTAAGGCCACAGGATGACATCCCCTACGCTCGCAAGATTGTAACAAGCGCACCCACTGGTCGTCCCGCTCTATATGCTTCAAATACCAGAAAATACTAGCACTGGACCGGGTCCATAATGCATGAACACTGACGGTGTGTGTTTCAGTATTGAACCCTAAACATCGCGCAAGCCATTCTGTCAACTGACTAACACACCATGTTTTAGGGGAGGACACATGCACCTGTGTGTACTGAAATTCACTAAGATCAGCTCCCATCTTATTTGTTTGAACGGTACCAGGACCATAGTGCAAATATAACGTCACTAAATCAGACATCTCTGCTGACCTAACATATTATTCAACAAGGAAAAAAATTAGAAGAACGACAAACCGAAATATATTTTCCAAATCTATCGGAGAACATAAAAATAATTAAACTACTTCATTCACTAAACTAAATTTATACTAATCTACCGGACCACCTAAAACTAGTTAAACAACTAAATTTATACTAATCTATCGGAGCACCTAAAACTAGTTAAACAACTAAATTTATACTAATCTACCGGACCACCTAAAACTAGTTAAACAACTAAATTTATACTAATCTACTGGAGCAACTAAAAGTTTATAAACTACTTAATACACTAATCTAAAAAAAATACCGTTGAAGCGTGCACATAAACGATGAACGACGAACGACTCTTGACGAACACCGAGAATAATCTCACACCACCACCTCCAACTCCACCAAAACAACCAACTTCACCCACACCACCACCACCACCAGCACCACCACTACAACCTCCACCTCAACCTCCACCACCACCATCAAAAATAGCTTCAAAACAAGCACCACAAACTACCCCATCGCGAGTGAGACGAATAGTTTGGATGCCCTCCTCCTTACACAATAAAAGTACGGTTCAAAACGTGAAAATGGAAGATTTTTTATGGGAGGGAGAATGAAGGAGGAGAAAGAGAGAAAGGAGATAAGGTAGAATGGGAGAAGGGAGAAGGGAGAAGGAAGAAGGAAGAAAGAGGATGGAGGAAGAAGGAGAGGGGGAAGGGGCTGGCTCGTGGCCACTAATCGGCCACGCCTAGGCCGACAGGCAGAGCCGACAGGGCAATCGACGTGGCCTGGCCACTAGTCAGCCGCCATGTGGCCGAGAACCACTAATCGGTCGGGCCTAGGCCGACTGCTTCCTGTCGGCCGCGCCAGAGCCGACAGCCTCCAATCGGCTTCGCAGTGGACGAGGCAGGCTTATTTTTGAAAAATTTCGAATCTGTGCATTATTTTTCAAAAAGAATAAAAAATGCAATATTAAAAAAAATAGCTATTTTCATCCGGCCGTTGTACACTCGAACGGGCACGACCACACGTTCAAGGCTAGGGCCAGGCCAGCGGCCAGCCGCACTCGGTCGTCCCTGGCATCGCACCATGATCCGACGGAGGCATTGAAAAAACCACCACCCCCGGCCGGACCGGATGGTTGCCTACGTGATTCCACGCCCCAACGCAATTCACCGGGCCGCGGCCCCGCCGGTGTCCATCCATCCATCCATCATCCACGGCCGATCCATGCGTGTTACTCCACTACTCCCTCCCCTCCTACAGTACTGACCACGATACGATTGGATGATCCAGCTAGGCACGGGCGATGGCGGCACCATGGACGGACGGCGATGGATGGACGCGCGCGCGTGCGCCGACATCGCGGTCACCGTCGCGCCCGCGACAGCCATCGAGACAGACGCACGCGTACGAGCCGTGCTAGGTGCGCACTTTGCATCGCCTCGCTCGCTCGCTAGCCGGCCAAGGGGCATGCACCTACACCTACACGGCCACGACCGTCGACCGCGCGCTTTTCTCCCAAATGCATTGGCCGGTGATCATCACTCATCAGTCGGTGGTGCGCGCCCGGATTTCTCCCCTCGAGCCGGGGAGCAGGCCGGCTGCATGCCTGCATGGTGCGGTGCACGCGCCGGGCAAAGCAAATCACCGGCCGGATGTTTTTGCTCTGCGTGCATGCGCGGCTGGTGAGTGGCACACTGGCACTGCTGCAGCACTATACCCCCACTGCACCTGCCACGGCATGGCAAACGAGAACACCGTACGTAGGCGGTACGGTAGCAGGGCCAACTTGTGCGTGCGTGTGTCATCGCGCATCATCGCCGTCCGTCGGCTAGCTAGCCGGGCAAGTTTGCACTGCACGGCACGTACGTACTTCACCACTGGCTTGGTTTGGGCGGTAGCTAGTAGGAGTACTTCCTTTTTCGCGCACAGATCTGGGTGGCGCTTAAGTTAAACGTACTTTAATTAGGTCATGAGTTTGCGTGTGCCACCAAGATGAACTGTGACTTCTGTTACTCACTTTGTTCACGAAGTATCTGCTTTGCCACTTGCTTCGCTCTCTTGCCGGGTGAAAAGCGATCCATCCATCGACCTCGACCGCCACGATAGAAAGCGAGCGAGAGGCGACGTCGTATGTTAGCTATAAAAAAGAAAACGATCGTTATGATAATAAGCGAAAGGCACTTGGTTAAGAACCAACTCTAGCACATGCTTCTAGATACTTTGTAAGAATGAAAGGTAGGTCATATAATTAAAAAAATGCAGTCTTCTAATCAACTATTATACTCCCTCCGTTCCTAAATATAAATCTTTTAAGCGATTTCATTAGATGTCTACATACGGAGCAAAATGATTGAATGTACACTTTAAAATATGTCTATATACATCCGTATGTAGTCCACTAGTGAAATCTCTACAAAGACTTATATTTAGAAACGGATGGAGTACATGTTAGCTATAAAATAAGTTATAGATGAAAACTTCTTTTAGAAAAGGAGGATGACCCCCGGCCTCTGCATCTGGAAGATGCATGCGGCCATATTATTGATTATTCTCGAGGACCTTACAAAACAGAACAACAATAAACGTGAATCCGTCATCTTGGCAACATCCGTCGCTACTCTTATCCATATGATGAAGGGGTGCAAGCCGGACCAAATACCCAGACCTCTCACCTAAGCCTAACATCTAAAGCTGAAGACCCTGATCGAGCCACATACCGGGTCCGGGGCACAAACCGGTCTGATACACTCACGTGTGTTGTCGCCGCCATCTTCCACTGGTCCATCTTTAGATCAGATTGAGGTACCAGACTTGGCAGGTGTCTCCACCATCGACGCCACCATGACGCCAAACGACGACCTCCACCTACGCGAGTCCATCTACAAGCAACGGACGGGGATCCATGCTAGGATAGGGCCGCACCACCGTCGTCGCCCACCACCCACAAGCGCCACCCAGCCCCAAGGTTCCCAAACCGGCTCCTTCAAGAAGGGAACGGCGGCATGAGCGCCGCCGCCACCCAACAAAGTTAAGACTTTCGCCCGGGAGACCTAGGGGAAGGGAAAGTGAGGGGATCGGTCCATACTGACGCCTCCAAGGAGGGGAACGGCGCCCTCAGGCATCGCCGTCGACGCGGCCAACCATGGCCGACCAGAGATTTCGCCCGAACTAGATCCCCGCCACAAACAGCGCCTCATGTACAAAACCGACGACCCAAGGAAGCGCTGTCCGACCAGGCTGGCCCGCACGCCGAACAGGGGAGGAGGGGAGGCGCCAGATTGCGCGCACAGGCCACCGCAGAAGCCGCCGCCGGACGCCAATGACCACCCGATCCCGCCGCCCGCGCGACCGAGACGTCAGATCCACCGCCCGCACGGCTGCTAGCCTGTCGTGCCTCGTCAATGAAGCCGTCGCTCCAGATCCGGGGCACCCCACGCAGAGGCGGGGCAGCCTAGGCCCCGCCGCCACCATCCTTGGTGCCCTGGGCTTGCCCAACGGCTGCCTCAGGCGGCGGCGAGGAAGGGAGGGGGAGGGGGAGGCGGCTAGGGTTGGGAGGGAGGGAGGGAGACGTGCGTGTCTATTAAGAATTATGACTAACAGCTAACTATACTATTAATTATGCTCTAGTGGTAGCACAACCTGCACCGTTGCTAAACGGTGTGAGGTCGGATCCTCATCGGAACAAGCTTAGCTTACTTTGTCATAAAGGTGCCCAACTTACCTTTCATAGACGATAGAATATCCTTATGCAATTAGCTGATTAGTTAAGGTTGGTGCTGAGCTTTCCTATGTCCTAATTAACCACGAAAATATAATATTCTAGAACTCTAGATAAAAGCTTGCAGTAACGGGCTTCGCTGGGGCCTGCCACTTCCCGACGCTCTTTGCACACAGACAGGCGACCATATCAGTTAGAACTAAATTAAACCGGCCGTTGTACGCTCGAACGGCCACGACCACACGGTCAAGGTTAGGGCCAGGCAGTGGCCAGCCGCACTCAGTCGTCACTGGCATCTCACCTCGATCCGTCGGGGAGGAGCAAAGTCTGTTTTAAACCTTGAGGTTGTAGAGCTCGTCGTAAATGAACCCTCATCTTTAAATCCCTGAAGTTTGTACCCTATATTCACTGATCCCGGTCAATCTCAACCCTTGTCCTGTTTGGCACACCGGGAAAAGATACATCCCGTTTGGGATAAAAGTCTACCTCTCACTTACATCCTTACCCTACATGTTAGATCCATCCTCCAGCAGGTAGCAGCGGCACACAGGTTGAGCAGTAGTTGTAGCTAGGAGCAGCCAGCAACAGCAAGTAGGCACGCAAGGCAGCGGCAGCAGTATATCTAGCAAGCAGCAGTATGCATGCAGCCACGCAACAGCAGCGGGAGGCGGCGACAGCAGCAGGCACGGGGCTGCACGGGCTCGGCCAGAGCAGCGGCATTGCGGCAGACGAGAGCGCAGTAGCGGCAACAGCAACACGCACGCACACGTATGCAGGAGATTGGGGACGATGACAAACGGCGACGAACCGAAGGGGAAAAGGAGGGGATCGACAGAGGAGCTACCATGGAGCTCTCGTGGACATAATTAGAGAATGCAGGGATGGTCAGATGGGTCGAGCTCGACGGCATGCACGTATCTGCGTTGAAGCGTGTCCTCCCCATTACCTACTACAGCCGGCCACGAGGGCCTCGTCTCAACCGCGACGACTCGATGGACAGGTGCATGCCGAGGGCTCGACGGACAGGTGCACCGCGGTATGACATGCAGCTGGCCGCGGTTTTTCGGAAAAAGAAATATAACATGTGGACCAGTCAAGTCAGTGACATTAGACTGATCCCGGACGGGATAATTGGTTTCTTGGATGGCAAACTGGTATAGACAGGTTTCGGGTTGAGATTGACCTAAGTACAAGGTATAAACTTCACGGATTTAAAGGTGAGGGTTCATTTACGACGAGCTCTACAACTTCAAGGTTTAAAACAGACTTTACTCATCCGCCGGTCATCGGCCCCCGGGCCGGACTGAACGGTTGCGTACGTGGTTCCACGCCCGAGCGCATGCAACGTCGGGCCGGTGTCAATACATACTCGTACCTAAATAATTGTTGTTAAAAAAATAGATTAATTTTCTTCAACAACGATTATTTAGGTATAGATAAAGTACCACGAATTATATGATGGGATGATCGAGCTAGGCACGAGCGATGATACTGCCACAACAACATAGACGGCGGTGGATGGGCGCGGTACCTGCGCGCGCCAACATCGCGGTCACCCTCGCGCCGTCGCGCCCGTGACAGCCATCGAGACGGACGCCCGAGGCCCGACACACGCGTACGAGTCGTGCTCGGTACGCGTGTGCTCCCTCGCTGGCCAAGGGGCCTGTGTCTAAACCTGAGAATGGTTATTGAAAAACCGGATGTAACGGTTCGGTTTTTTACTTTGGATTTGATTGGTTCAGGTTTTATTTGGCTGAGTTTTTTTAGTCTGGTTTTAGTTTGGGTATGTGGAGAAATCAGTTTGGATATAGTTGGTCATGAGTTCAAACAGTTTGGTTACTAGCGAATATAAACTATGGGTCCAATCCGATTTCTAGAAATTAGTTATGTGCAATAATCAACGACGACGGATAACGAGTATCTTTGATCCACGTGCATACTGTAATGCACTATATAATTATGTATTATGAAAAAACATCACATGAAAATCGAAAGTGTCTGCTTGTGCTTTGGCAAGCAATTTGGTTTTAGTAAACTTGGCAGTGAGTTTTTAGCCCTTTTTGTCTTTTGTTGTGTGTTGAATGTATCTTAAGGATAATTTTATTTCCAAACTGTTGTAGATGCATTTATGTCTTTTCTATCTCATTTGCTTCTTAACATGTCCATCTATGCAATCATATGTACGTTGACGCAAACTCATAGTTTGTATTGGGTTTAAACCCATGCTTATGTATTGAACTTTAATTGATTTTGAATGAAAGAAATAATGGATTTAACTTTAGTTAGATTAAAAATGACATTAAATGGGTATGATTTACCTTCCGCAAAAAAAATGGGTATGACTTACCTTCCGCAAAAAACAAAAAAAAAAGGGTATGATTTACCTGCACCAACACGTGGGCACGACCGCTCCCTTTGCTAGCTCGCGCATAGATGCCGTCCGTCGGCTCTTGATGAGTAGATAGCCGTGCAAACCTTTGCACGGCATGTACGTACGTACGTACTTCACCACTGGCTTGGTTTGGGTGGCACTTAAGTTAAACGTACTTTAATTAGGTCATGAGTTTGCGCGTGCCACCAAGATGAATTTTGAGTTTTGTTACTCGCTTTGTTCACGAAGTGTCTGCTTTGGCACTGGCTTCGCTCTCTCGCCGGGTGAAAAGCGATCCATCCGTGGAGCTCGACCGCCACGATAAAAAGCCGGAGGCGACGTCGCACGACCGATGATCAATCAACTTTTCTTTTCTTTTTTCAATCAACTTGGTGTGCCCGCGGGAACTCTTTTTCCGGCCCAATCGATCGCTCCTCTTTTCGGGTCCGACTCATTCTTGTACTTGACCTACAAGAAACAACACCATCGGCCGACATCGTGGCGCGTTCGCGGCCATAGTGTACAAGACAGCGTGACGATGACCACACAAGTGCGTGCATGCATGCATGCATGCATGTAACATGCAGAAGCTGCGGATGCCGTGCGAGCGAAGCAGTAACTCCGTTCCATGTAGTAATCTGCAACACCGTGTGGTAGAAATTCAGCAACGGTCCATTCAGACTGCGTGTCAGCAAAATCTCGAGCTAGCGCCTGGCTGCCACTCCTACTAGCTTGCAAGCGGGAGAATGCATGGCGCCACAGGCCTGCTCTTGTGCCCGGCGGAGCACGGCGGCCGTCCCATCTATCCGTCGTCTCGATTGAACCGGTCGATTGAACAAACCGTGTCGATCCGGCCACCAAGTTGCATTGCGAACCTAGGACGACAAGCGACGGGACCCGTCGCCGATCGTCGGCCAACAACGTTACCGACCGGTCGGGCATATCATGCATCGCGCCGTCGGAATCACCGGAAGAAAGAAATGCGCGCGTGTTCATACCGCCCGCCAGGCCGCCTCACAGAGAGAGACACGGCTGACGTGACATGACGGACAGTTTACCCCGGCCTGTCAGATGCAGCTGGGAATTAAGCTATGCGAAAAACCAGTTTTACCACGCGCGCGCGTTCATTACAGAGCCCACACGGTGCTCCTGTCATCATGCACTGATGTACAGTAGGCAGCTCGCGGCTGCTCTCGTGGTCGTGGACACAGCGCGTGGAGAGAGGCGTTGCGTGGCCGCCAAGGACCTGGATCAAGAGGCAATGCTATGTACAGTACGTAGGAGGGATTGGACGACATTCCATCGGCGGTACGTGCGTGCTCTATAGCTATCTATCTATCTATCTATCCCGGCCGCTTGGCGCTTTGGCGATGAGAGCGACGGAGCCACGGGCTGCAGGCAGCAAGTATTCCTTGCTTCCAAAAGCTTTGCCATTGCCATTGTGTGCGCTTGTAGTCAGAGAAACCAAGTGACACCGTACGTGATTCACCAGCAGGAGATTCGGCAAGGACACGAGGCAGTTGCCCGTTTTTGGAAGCTCGTGAATGAATGGCTTGCTTTTATGCCACAAGCAAACGTCTCAACAGCACACCAAAAGCTTGTTCCTACGAGGGAGAGGTGGCGAAATAAGTGCACAGCACAGATGACATGCTTTGCCTAGTGGTGAAAGCAAGGTCGTTTGTTCCAACCCCAAGACACCGGCTAAAGGGTGAATCACCAGCAGGAACAAACCAAATACTACCACTACGCAACAGGAACAGCGCTTGCAGTGCATCTGCACGCATATAGTATCTGAGACTATGTATCTGACGCAGCAAGGACCCAGAAGCCAAATGCAACAGCAGACAGAAGCCTGGCACTGCTACAAACGGGAAACGACAATTTTGAAGAGACTCCGCGCCAAATCGCCACATCAGCGTTTCTTTAGGAATACATACAAACAACATGATATGCCTGGCTCCAGTGTCCAGGCCCATCACCACTTGGAAACATACAGCAGGCACCAACTGTCAGGGCTCAAGCACAATTAATGGCACCAATTACCATTACAAAACTGAACAGATGTTTTTACATTGCCAGTGGGTGTTGCTTGCAGCACCACCCAACAACATTTGACCCAAACTTTACAAATCTGGACGGCAAGCAGAAAACACCTGTCTCAGACCAAAATATCTGAATCCCAGCACATAACTTGAGAATCTGGCAGACATGTTAACTTCCCCTTTGCTGTTGTCTTGCTTGACACCATAAATCATGTTAATCCTAGATAAATACTCCCTGGTACCAATCAAACGCAAAAAAAGGACCAATTCAACCTTGGCCTGTGCTATACCGGCTCTCACCGTAACTGCCTGCTCAACATTAGTAGCTGGTCCAGTCTATCAGACTGCTTTCACTGTCTCCATTCCTACAAATAACATGAATCAGATCTTGTTAGATATTACCAAATGCGTCCCAGTCACAGGTGGAATGCCATCCCGGAAGTCTTTCCAGGTCCCTTATTTTCTTCTACAGCCAAAACGGAATGGCAATTCTCACTCTCTTTTGCATAACTAAACTATGCATTTGTAAAGGTAGGAATGTACAAGGCAAATTTACAAAATCTGTACTCTAAAAGACAAATCTATATACACAGGTGACAGGCATCTTTGTATAGCCCTGCTAGGTGAATTGCACCTATGTTTCCATTCATCCAAGTCACCCCAGCTCATACCAAACACTCATTCACAACTAGTTTGGTTTGCATCATTCTACAGCTTGATTCCAATTAGTTTGGTAATCCTTGCAGCAAAAGCACAGGCCAGCACCGCTTGATGCTTGTGCTTTTCAGTTGACAACACTAGGCATGCGATTTTTTTGTGGATTTCAGCTATTCCTATCCACCAGGCTCTTGTGGTTCATGGGTCTGTGTATTTCGTTTCCATGGTTTCTCTTTAGAAAGAGAATCACGGGGTACATATGCATATCCCTTTGGAAGGCGTTGGTTCTGTGTGGAAGCTTGATCAGATGTCATAACCAGCTCCTTTTGAAAGGTTTCCGGCTGCTGCAAAATCATGCGTTGTGCGTTAGCTTGGTGCCAGAAATAACTGAACAACTGCAAAGAAAACAGTACAAACCTTATTATCTTTTGTTTTTTGTTTTCCATCTTCCAATTTCTGTAGGGCATTCACTGATCTCTGTGGAAGTCGCTTACCAGCAAGTGGCCCCCTCTCACTCAACTTCCGTTTGAAAGATATCAGTGTCCTTGAGCTATCAGCTGTGTTTCCCTCAGCATCTCTATTATTAAGGGGAAATCTGATGGTATTTTTTCCAGAAACACTGCTATCCACCGTGACATCATCAGATCTTTGCATGGTTCCACTGCATGATTTATTATTAACCGAAGTAGTGGCAGATTCTGAACTAGCTCCAGGTGTTCGGTAGGAGAAAACAACAGTATCCTTGGTTTTGGCGAGTATGTCATGGTCACATAGAACTGTCTCTCTCTGGCAAAACAAGTAACACAGCAAATTAGTTCATTGTAGGCAAATAGGCATATATAGAAAATTATCATTGCAATCTGGTTTCAGCAAAATATTTAAAACTGAAAGGGCCTCTGCTATTATGAACATTTACACAAAACCTAATAGGACAATATGTCAATATGCATTGAAGGCACGGCAGGGGTGAATGTGACTGGACTTCTCCTTTTGCCCAGAAAATACTGATGATATATTTTTTGCAGTTACCAGGCTCCCTGCCTATGCCAAATATTAATCCAATCTGATCAAACTCAATCCAACCAATCCCACTCGGCAGTTCAAAGTTAGATTTTAAAACAAGTACAGATGGAAGGAATGACCTCCCAAATATAGCCCAATCTCGTCGATTTAATTATTCAACCAATCTCAGTGCTTAACAATTGGAGGTCGGATTTTTGAAACAGTAGACGTGGAACAAATGACACATACCCCTCCTCTTGTGTGGCACTGAACCAACCACACACATACACTACAGAACTGAAAGGTATAGTTAGGTAGAAAGGCTGCACACCAATCAAGATCTCATAGGGGGCAGAAGCTGGGTAACGGTGCATATGATATTTCTTTTACAAAAGTTAAGAAGAAAAATATTCAATTCGAGGGAAAGATGAGTTATTTGATTTGGCAAAGGAGAGGTAAGACGGAAGAGAGGGCAGGGGACAAGGCAGAAGGCATTGTGGTGCTGGATGTTAGCATAAGCTTGATTGGTTAGATCAATTTGGAAAGTGTTGGTCAGTCTGGCTTGCATGTTATGGTCTTGGTTTGAGTTAGTTTCTTACGTCAGTTTTGTAGATGGGTTCAAACCGGTCTGGACTTTGCCGTGTACATGAGTCCAGTAAGCACTTGCATTTGTGTTGCCAAGTATTACTAGGAGTTCATGTTGGAGTTAGTACAAACTAGTTTAGGTTTACGGAGTGATCAAGGTAACGTGCGAACAGATTAGGAAGGAAACAATTTTGAGTCCAGTTCGGATTCAATACCGTGTCCGAGTAGGTGTTTGTCCTGGTTGTGCGCATAGTTAAAAAAGGTGTGCCTAGGCTCTAGGCGATAGAAGGGGAGCCTTGGCGCAGCGGTAAAGCTGTTGCCTTGTGACCATGAGCTCACAGGTTGGAGTCCTGTAAAAAGCCTATTGCAGAAATGTAGGGAAAGGCTGCGTACAAAAGATCCAAAGTGGTCGGACCCTTCCACGGACCCTACGCAAGCGGGAGCTACGTGCACTGGGGTGCCTTTTTTAGGCTCTAGGAGATAGCAAAACGCCTAGCGCTTAAGTGTGCGTTTTGGTAAGAAAAGTGCAAGGTGGTGGCAAAATGCACAATTAACACCTAGCGCTTTTTTAAACTTTGGTCGTATGTGAGTATACATAAACACAGCCAACCTATAGTTTTGTAACATGGATTTGTGACAGAAATAATACAAGGAGGTGCCTTTGGCTAAAGTATTTTGTGCCCAAGTGTTTGTGATACTTTGATATGATCGGTCCATGGGGAAAACTAACATTTGGTATCACAGTGACCATGATTAAACCGCGCTTGCAGTGAGGAGACCCCTACTAGTGCCCGGAGCGGCGGTCGTCATTCGGTGGAGCGACAAGGAAGTGAAGGCAGGCAGGCCGTCATCGGAGAGGTGGTGGAAGATTATTAGAGCGAGGCGATGAGTCAAGAACTTGGAGCGAAAGAGACAAAAGAGACAAGGTCCCTGGGAAGATCCAGGTTCATGTTCTTTTTCAGTTTGCTCCTTCTCGGAAGTGACAAATCACGAACCACGAATACGAATTGGAGGAAGAATCCACGCATTGGGCGATTTCGATTCACAAACTCGTATATAACATACTTTCTCACTACGTAGATCATCAACCACTTAAATGATCATGTATTTCTGTACACAGAAGACCCAGACTTGCTAAAAGAAGAAAGGGGCAAACTGTAAAGGGACAACTCTTTTCAGAAATGACAAACTGAAAACCACAAATCCGAATCGCGAACCTAGTGAACTCAGAATCAGGCAACTATGGTTGGAACAGCTGGAGATGAGGAATGAGTCCATGGGCGAAGCAGCAAGCCCCTCTCCGCAGGTAGCTGGAGCACGAGATGAAGCTCCTGCTTAATCTGCTTCTCTCCTGGGTGTATGGGTGTATGCATTCCATGGAGCAGACACCGTCATCAACCACACCTAACAAGCGTGTGGAGGCCCGCGGAGACCATTGCAATGTCCGTGTTGATCAGGCAAGTACCTTGTGTGGTCTAGCAGGCACACTTGGGGATGGCGACCACTTGTGTGGCAATGTCCAACCTTCTCCATAATCTCATATTTTTGGTTCTACTGGTTGGTGCATGAATCTTAATATAATACCAGAGCCAAGAGGTCTTGGGTTCAGGTTCAGCTTTGGCAATTCAAATTTAAAAAATTGCTTGCACTTCTCTATCCATGTTTAGGCCTTATCTACACACTTGCAAGAGAGTGTTGAACTATATGTGGATTGCCTGACCTTCTCCATCAGTTTGGACTTTTGGTTCTATACTGGTTGGTGCATGAAACTTCATGGCGATCAGCGGATGTCGATCCAGTGGTAAGGGTACTGGGGCAGGGGAGGTTAATGGGTGTGGTGCGTGATGCCAGAACAGAAATCTGCGAAGAGGCGAGCCAAAGCAGGGGCAGAAGGCTCCACACTGGTGGCTTCTGTGGGGACAGAAATGAATTTGGCAAATGGATGTACCAGCCGTTGCTGGAAAACCGTTCATGAGATTGGCATCTTGGATGTGGACGTGGTTGCTGTGGCCTGTGGCTGTAGCGGAGGTGGCAGCAGGTGGTGTGGGAACATATTTGGTGGTGACGGCGGAGGTGCATTAGTTGGAGATGGTGGCGGTGCTTTGCTGCAGGGCCGTGAGATCCTTCTTCAGAACAGCGTGGTTTGCCTATCCGTAATCTGATATCGGCCACAGCGAGGTAATTTGGGTGTGGTAAGGCCCGAATACTGGAGATAGGGAACTCATCCTCAATAATCCGGTAACAGGTCAATGATGTGGGTTCCTAACATCGACGAAAGGCTCCGAGGCCCAGAGAAGTTTTGTTTATTTCATTGCTTGATACGACGAGTTGCACAATGGATCTTCGTATAGGTGTGACTCAGCTTGTCCCACAAGAAATAAACTCTAAATCGATCTTGTATAACCTGATAACCTTCTGTGATTCCTAATTGCTGATGACCGATAAAGACATCTGCTAAGCATGGCTCGATTACCTCTTTAGCCCATAACACTACCATTCTGTAAATTCCGAAACAACACCATCATGAAGTAAATCGAAGAAAACACCAGACTGAAATGGCATATGCTGTTTCATAGGTTAATATTCAAATATTACTTCCATCTATTCTTGCAAGGAAAAAGGAAAGTGACTGATACAAAAAAATAGATGTAGCTTCAAGATGTACTTCAGTTTTCAAGGCACCACAGGAGAAGTACAATTGACGGCCAGACATACCTTCACCTTCTCTCTCTTGATTACCCTCTCACACAAGAGGCGGAACTTCTCCAACTCAACCTGCAAATAATATAATAATGCCTCAAGTAGTCAAAGACAATCTCTAGAAATGTCTTGTATCATAAACATATATGCCTGGCAAGCAAGGCTAGTGCAACAATCTGAAAGAACCATGTAGAACACAAAAAAGGTGGTTAGCTACGAGCATCTAGTGTGCACCACCATAACTTGAGCTAGCAGGTGCATCTCACCACTTAATAAGTTAATATGTACTCAGTTATCTTTCAGCAGCACTCCGTGATAAGAGATAAAAATGAAAATGGTGGGTGCATGGTGCTTCCATGCTCAACATGAAGCACCAACTGCTACTAGTACTAGTAAGGTTGATTGTTCAGATTATCAGTGATTACTAAGATCAAAACAAGAATCTAGTTACTGCATCCAGCTCACTAATATGATGTTAGGAAGTTATGCCAAGCAACAATCAACGCACAATAAAATCCTTTCCAAAAGAAGCTTCTGTTTGATACCTAATTATTGATAGGTTCAGTGTTCATCCAAATTTACTTGACAGCCAATAATATGTAACAGGCATTATTACTTACCCTCGTCCTTTTCAAGCTATTGACTTCCTCGGGCCAGTACTTCCAGGCATCAGTCTGCGTGAATTTTGAAGAGCAAAATAAGATACTGAAGATAACTGTACCAAGCACAGGAAAAACTAACAAATATGCCCCCCTTGATCCATGCCGGCCAGGAAAAATATGCATCAATAAATCAAAGAATATGCTGCAAATTGGATCTGTAATTATACTAACCCTTGCCAGTGCACATTATTTTACCTCATTATGGTAAAAATCTAACTCTATATTTAAGCTATCAATTTGCTATACATGTGCGGCAGGGAACCAAGTTCACTTACTGTTATAGTAGCACATTTATTTGCAGGATAGAAGGTGAATAGTTAGCTTGTTTGTAGGGACAAATGAAAGAAACCCATTGCTCCAAAATAGTCTTGATGCTGCACTTACCTCTTTCTGCTCACTGCTGTGTTTGCCACAGTATGCCTTGTGTTGCAACAGAGTCCCAGATCCTTTAGTGTTCATGTAGAACCCAGCATCCCTAGCACAAGAAGGATGAAAAGTGGTGTGGCAATCCTCACTGTTGCACTGCATAATAGGGAGAGAAACTTGTCAAAACTCTTAAGTATGTGATCTATTCATGCTCTAACTTACATAAGCAGGGACAGCTGATTATTTACCTTGAGACACACACCAACCTTGCTGGTGCAGACACAACAAGTATCTTTCTCCTTTACAAGGGTTTCCTGATAGATATACCATTAAGTAGCTAAATATTAAAATGATGTAGCATAACAAGAGATGATAACATTAACGAATAACAACAGCTTCTAATAACTATATGGACAGTAAAATCAAAGAGGTGTTATATTTATTCCTGAAAATGAACACATTTTGATTATATGGGCAACAAAATTAACAGAGGAGGTCCATCTATTCCTGTAAAGGTAAGCTAGAAAAAACTGCAATGCTGGACAGAGAAGAGTACCACTCCGCTCACTGGATCATCTTGTCCTCTCATGTACTTCGTCTCCAACAACCACTAGGAAAATATTAGAAAAAAAAATTAGAACTCAACCTCATATGAAAACAGAAGGTGACAATAATTTAAGTACCTCAGCACAGAAGGCATGAGTCCACTGCCCATCTATAGTCTTTCTAAAAGCACCAGATGTTCCATGGCAAAGAACACATCGCACCAGAGATAATTTTGTGTCATTGCTGTCAGATTGATCACTAAAGCTAGCAGCTTCTGGTGAAATATCTTCACAAAGTTCACATTTCCAGCGGCCAATGCATATCTCTAGATATTTATAGCAATCTATGTGGACAGCAGCCTGCTGAACAGGTCAAAGTTAATATAACACAATGGAGCATAATACCTCAAAATCAATAGAATCCAAAGCACCTTGCATCCGGAGCAGACAGATATTCGGTTCAACACAGTTTCACCCCGCAAGCATACATCACAGTAGAGTGCATTTTCTTTTGAGTAAATTGGCATATGAAAAATGCCGAAGTTAGTAACTGGTGAAACTTTGCTGTTGGATGGCTTTGACGAATCCTTGGGCCGTGGTAATGAAGGAGTCCGCTGGGCAACTCTTGAAGATCCAGCACCAAATTTTGGAGGACTCTACAAGTGCACAAGAGATAAGATACATAGGCTCTCAAAAATATTGAGAGTAGTCCATATTACCCCCCTAAATTTGTGTTGAAGTTTGGATTACAACCCTCAATTTAAATACCGTTCAAAATACAACCCCCAACTATGAAAACCGTTTAGATTACAACCCTATCCTGCTTGAGGTGGTTTTGTTCTCCGGTTTTGTCTTCCGTGGTGCGACATCAGCGTTTCCACGTCACTAAACTCTCTCCTTAAAAAGAACTCGCTACTTCTCTCTTCCCTCTCGTCCTGCGAAAGAAGCCACCTGCTGGGCGCTGCGGTCGTCATCATTGGTGACAGCCACAACGGCGTCGAAGAGAAGCTCCACCCCCTGCCCAACTCTTGTTTTTCCTCTCTGTCCCAATCCCCTTCCTACTTTTTCTTCTCTTCCTGAGCGAATAGGACTGAGCCGCCACCCACGCCTCTCACCAGTGTGTGTGTGTGTCGCATCTTACTGAGCCCCTCACCATGGGAGAAATAGCAGAGTTAATCCTATGCTGGAACCGGTAGCCAGCCAGTGCACGTCTGGCGGCAGACCAAATACAACTAGAAGCATGAACAGCAAAAAGAAGGAGAACTGGAAAAGGAAAGTGAAAAAACAATCTGTATGCTTCCATTGTACAAGAAAAGCACAAGAGGAAGTGAAAGAAAGAATTTGGAGAAATCGGGAGGGAGGAATCAAATCAAATGACTTTGTAGCAAGCTCATGGGCATCGCTACGAAACATCGCAGGTCTGGCATTCCATCAAATAGCTGCAGTGCAGCTTGATCAACATGTATCTTTTTTCCCCAAGCTCATGTATGATCCAATGACGAAGCCAGATCTCACAGCATCAAAGTACTGGAAAGATTCAAAAAACAGAACGATCTGGACACTAGACAGGATCACCAAAGTGCTCACAAATCACCATGATAGTTCAGGACGCGAGGCCACCGGGTGGATTGAGACTCCATCTCTGGAACTGTGAGATGTGGCTTCCTCGAGTTGGCCATTGGGTAGCCGTACGCGTTCTAACACCGTCGGAACTCGTACGAAATTAGCAGCCTCACGCACACCGCCCGAATCAAGGGGCCGAGATCTGACAGTTGCTCCACATGGGAGACAAACAAAAGGGATGCAGTGGGAACAAGAGAGAGGAAGCTGACATGGGCATGTTGACCTGGCAATACTAGGGTCAAAACCGCCTCAAACTGGGAAGGGTTGTAAACTGAACTGTTTTAAGAGTTTAAGAGTGTATTTTGAACGGCATTAAAACTGAGGGTTGTAATCTGAACTCCAACAAATGTTTAGGGGGGTAATATGGACTTCTCTCAAAAAGAACATCTAAAAAAAAGTACAGCAAAAAACCTCTTGAGGGACTACATCAGTTGCATCTTTTCTCACAGTGGAGTTACGTGAGGAGGCTGCGACAGCAGCTGCAGCTTCTGCTAGTACAGCCTGGGCTTCTTTATGTCTCTTCTCTTTCCTGCCACGTTTCTTAGCTTCTCTAACGTCACGAAGAAACTGATTGACACGGATGAAGTCCCATTTTCTTTTACTGAAAACATCCAACTCGCAAGAAAGATTCTGGACAACCTTTACTATTAAATCTTCTGCAAGATTCAAGTGTATACTGATTCAGAAAAATGAAGAAACGGCAGCTTCATTATATTAGGGCTGACAGTGTTGACACAATAAGGCCATTGACGTAAAATGAGCAACAAAGGAATCAACAAGGTTTTATTATTCTGGAAAAAACGCCACCAGAAAAGTAACAGATACAAATAATATATTAACAGAAGAAATCTCACCGTATCTGTGCTTCAGAACCATAGCATTGTCAAGCAGCCTAGCTTGTAAGAACAACATTTCTGCTTCTACTTCATCATCAGGCGAATGATCAAGGATTCCCAGAGCTTTTGCCTTAGAAAGTTGATCTGTCACGTCAATTCCTGTTGTTTCTGTAAGTTCTACTGAGGAATCCTCAGGCCTTTTCTCATCGGAAGAGCATAATTGCTCTTCTAATAATATTCGACCAAGGAAAAATAGATTCAGTTAGAGCATTGAAAGTAAAATATCATTAAAATATTAAGATGCCAAAAATATAGAGAAAATATTTATTTAGAGAAGGTACTAAGAATTTACCAGGATGATACTGTGTCTGTTTGTTCTGCTTAACAGCATGGTTCCATAGATGAGCAATCTTTGTCTTGATAAATGGATGAATGTAAGAATGCGAATCATCAAAGCTGCATGAAGCAAAATAGGGTTCAACAACCTGAGCAAAATAGGAGGAACGAAGTGGTTTCAAAGTAAAGAAAGAAGATGGTTAGAAGAAACCACAGCAGAATACGTCAATACACAATTAGTTGGGTTATTTACTTGAAGAAAGGCTGTCCATGAACGTGATCCATATTACAATCATGATGATTGCATATGCCATTTTCAACTGAATCTGACCCATGTTTAGCATTATCACCCCAAGAAGTGGTTTTATCCAATGAAGATACACATTCCTCCACTTCCGAGCTAAGTTCAGCGTCTGTCAAGTTGTTACTTTTCCTTCCAAGTGATGTACCTGTTCATAACATATTGTAAAAACTAGAACGATACCACACAATTACGTGAATAATTATGTAAATAATTTGTGAAATGCTGTAGAACATATATTTAAAAAGAAAATACTGTAATGCGTATATAAACAGTCCTTTCTGCGTGAATAAGAGTTAACTTTCACATCTAGGTCAGGAACATTTTGTTTATGCCATTCTAGCTTTTGCAATTTTCCTTATGCCACTCTAGATTTTGACATTTCATTTTTGCCACTCTTAGCTTTTGACAATTATCACAATTGCCATTTTGTGGTATAAACAAAATTTTCAGAGTGGCAATTGTGATACATTGTCCAAATCTAAGAGTGCCAAAAGCGAAATAAAATTATTTTGCTTTTGCCACAGAATGGCAATTGTGATAATTGTCAAAAGCTAAGGGTGGCAAAAGTGAAATGTCAAAATCTAGAGTGGCATAAGGAAAATTGGTAAAAACTAGAGTGGCAGAAACAAAACAAAAATCCATAAAATAAGCAATGCTTTGAGAACTTCCATACGGAAATCCTGTTTGTGAAAGGGATTTCTATATTGATTTGAGGATTTCTATACCTTCTCCCTGTATGTTTCATTTCACCCGTATTTATTATGTTCCATGTATCAGATCAGTTGGACCCATAAAAGGAAATAAAATACCACTTAGAAGTAGGAAGAAAGATGAAGCTTTACAAGTTACAACTAAAACTTCCAACTCACCTAAATTTTACAGGAGCTAGCTTACAATGGTACAATTTCAAATTCAGCAATATCACCGCATTTAACATGCAATGCCTTCAATTTCACCTATTTTTGTTATGCAGCACTTTGAGACCGCAAAAGAAATGAAATCATTAAATTAATCTTGCAAATGACTAGCTATGACTTTAACTGAAAGATTTAATTAAAATACAAAGTGTTGCTCATTTGTTATCACAACGGCTTCACAAAGTAATCACTGTTTTCAAAAGGTATTTACTTGGTCACCAGGTCCAGTTTTTAGGCAACAGGTGCCTCCATCCATTAGAGTTTTCTGACAGGAATGGATGCAAGGTGTGGGTCCTAGTTTAGAGGCAGATTACGTCTAAAGACTGGGTGCTCTTATAAGACTGGGTCCTAGTTTAGAGGAATGGATGCAAGTAGTTGAAAGTTTCTTTTTTGGGGTCATAACAGTGAAATCTTACTAGAATGGAAAACACTACTAAATAATTCAGCACAGAATAACAAACTCAAACTGGCCCTAGAATGAGTTGATCTAGCTAGTAAAGCACACTGTGCCTCACAAAGAGAACATTTACCAAAACGTTATTAACGAAAGGTTTCTTGCATGGTAGTAACGATGGGGAAGAACTGGTCTTCTCCAATACAAGAAAAAATTAAGAAGACACCAGCAATATCCTTCAAACGCTCACAATCGATAAATGTAGAACAGCACTGTCACGACCATTGCATTGCATTGCATCATTGCAAGGAATAATAAAGGTGAACTTGTAAGTTGTAACCCAGTTCCACTTACGAGTGGAGATATCTAATATAATTCAAAATTATAACAAAAAGTAATATGAGTAATGCATACTTGAAATTTGCAACCAATGAAACACTTCAACACAGAAAATAAGGATCCCCATGCAAGCTTGGAAAATTCACAAAGTTTGCAGCCACTTCCTTATAATAGAAGCAGACAAACTGAAACAAAGAGCATTTAGAGCTTGTGCAGCACTAAGTGAAGTTCTTTTCAGGCTGCCTCTCAGACTGGGTCACACCGTATATAAGACATCTAACTGGTAATCTTTGTTGAAATGTTTGTTTTGCTTTGTCTAATTTGGTTTCGTGAATGAACAATTTAACCAAAAGAAAACTCACATTCAGTGGCTAATAGAGAAGAGAACAGAAGGATAAAACAGCAAGCAGCTAAAATGCTCTCTAGAGCCTAGAGGTCATGCGAAAGGCAGTGATAACTCTGGAGTACTGGTCGAACAAAAGATTTTTACCTTGAAGTTTATTTGGTATCTCCATGGAAGTATCAAATACTTTATTGCCAGAGATGTTGTTCGATATCTGTCACAAGGATGGGAATCAAAACTGCATCCAAATTTAAAGTACATTTCCTTAAGACCGTAAATAATGACAGCACAGCCTACTAAGCAAAGGTAACCTGGAGGTCACAACCTAACCAGAATAGGGAGACACAAACGATGATGACAGAACTGAATCTAAATGCCACCGGTTAGCTATCATCTCAGTTGAACTTTTTGAGGTAAAGATTAAGAAGACACCTCAAAAACGAACGCTCAGCAGGAAGAGACAAGAAAGCTGAAGATTCCATTCACTTACTAATGAGTGGCGGAAGTGTGGGGAGTCTGTTACATTAAGGGGCAATCCATTTGTGAACGCTAACAGAAAACTCATCTACCATTTAGCACGGAATAGGTCCTGCAATCCTACATAATTAGTGTTCACCGCAAACAGCATACACACATATCACCTTGGCCACTTGGCCTTGTGGAACTTAAAAGAAATACCATCAGAGCAACTAAGGATATCCTCCCCTCAAAGGAACACAACAGATAAAATTTCCCTTATTTCCATTTTATACTTTTTCCAACACCCTAAAGCTCGCAGGAAAGCAGATATGGGTGCAGAAACATTGTCAATGAAGGTGTATGCTCACTTGGCCCTTTATGCAGGAAAATAAATCAAAGAAAACTATCGTCTACACACTGATATTTCATGCTTCGCACCAGTTCAGAAACAAGAAACAAACAAAGCTTCACAGAATACTCAATAGTATGTTTTTCTTACCAATTTTTTGTCCACTTCCTTTGAAGTATCCTTGCCTCCAACTAGGGACAAATTTCCAGTGTATTCTTTTGCAAGATCTTCAGCAAGAAAATACTCATGATCAGGACTTCCTTTAACCACGTTCTTTTTTCCATTTTCCAAAGTAGTTCCAGTTGCACGTATTGCCTTCTCTTCTTCAAGAATCTTGTTGTTATCTTTAGATCTTGGTGATGAGGGTTTTGGTACAGCAGAATCTGACATCTCAAATGTAGCTCCTTTGTCCTCTGGGACTAATGAACTCTTCACATTCACACTATCTGTACTGTCAGACCCATCTAGTTTGTTATCTTGCACCACCTCTGAGCTCCCTTTAAGAGTGATTGCTTGAACAGCTAGTATATGTGCAGATTTTTGAAGCCACTTGATGATTTTCAACTTCAACCCATGGGAAAAGGTCGTAGTTTCACCCTGAGAATGAGAGAATTAGCAAAATAGCTTGGAAATAAATTTGTAATACTAGGCATAAGCTACATCGAAAGTACCACGAGAGCAGCTTCCAAGGATGCTGGAGAAATACCCACTTCGGATGCTATATCACTCACGCTAACATTCCCTCTGTCGATTAACTGCAAATACAGTAGGCATGAAAAAAAATTGGCAAAGGCTCAGCAGTACATGCCTAAGTAATGATTGGATTCCGAATCAGGAGCAGTTAGCCGGTTACCTTTTTAAGCACCATAGCAATATCACCAGAGTTTCTCATAAGATTCTCACCAGCTGAGAGATGATCAGTATCAATTTCCATATTTCGAGTTGCTTGAGTATTTAAATTTCTAACTTTATAGGGCAAAGCACCATGCTCCATCGTCTCTACTTTGATAAGGTTATCAGGGTTAAAGCTAATGGTTTCATGGTTCAAGGATCTGTCCTTTTTCTTGCGTGTGAATCTCAGTTTTGGTATCTTTCCACTGCCGAGATTTGCATCGTTCAGCCTCACTTCTGTAGGTTTCTGCTCAGATGCATTATTACCTTTCTCTACAGAGTTCGCATATCCAACTGAAGAATGCTTTGAGCAAAACGCTCTCAGCTCAACCTGCAGAACAAACAAACATGAAAAATGAACTGCAGCAATCTACATGAGGTTGTGGCAGCTGCCAGAAGATAATGATCTCACATTAGGAAGTCCAGATTTTCCCCATATCTCCATTTGGTGCTTGGACTCTCGTGCACATATAGGATGAAAGGCTGTCCGGCATGCCCCTGAACCACATGGAGCTTACCATTAACAACATGCAAAAGTGGGTAAAACTCTGCACGACTGGATAGTAACCAAAAACTAATAATTCTTTAGCATGGCTATATATATCATAGATGGCACTAATTATAAATGGCACAAAAATTGAGGGAATAACAAAGATAACTCACACAGAACATGGTTCTTTTCATATAATGTATCACATATGAACAGCTTTTAGGGCACATATTTAGGACATAATTCAATGCTTACTCTATTTTGAGCAGCCATTTTACAAAAATAGCATATATCAAAAAGAGATCAGGGCATTGCGATATCTAAGAGAATATTTCAGCCATCAGAAAATAACACACAAAACATTGTTGGTTAATTGGGCAAGCAAGTCAATCAACACGAGACAATAACAGCATCATAATGAAATAAGTGTCAATCACATAGCCAATCAATCAACGTAAAACAAGATTCCTTCATGTGGCCATGAGAAAATAACAGAGAACATCTTTGTTTACTTAGACAAGCAAGTCAATTAACACAAGACAATACCAAAGTACCACAGGAAACCACTTAAGTCAAGGAAAACCTTACTAAGAGGCTGCATCCACTCGAGCACTACAAGTGCTGAAAGTGATGCTGGCTTTTTGAAAAGTAGCACCCGGGTGAAAACAATATTTCACGGGAAAAATAGCAGTCACGCATAATGCACCATTTTAGATGGATGATGAAGGTGGCACCCTGTCCTAATGGTCTTATTACAAAATATTACTACAGCAGTTTCTCACTCCACATAGGAGAAAGGATAGCAATACACGGAAGAGATACAAGCCAAATCAAGTATCACGAGGCCTATTGCTAGATCACTATTCTATAAAGCATTTTAATGCCCCTGCCTGGTACAGCAGAATACGGATTATTATGCTTGACTGCAAATAGCATTCTACACCTAATTTTAAAAAATTACCTTGTCAGGCACGGGTGAAAGTATTGCATACCTTTTTGTTTGAATAGGAGGACAAAATTTGTTGAATATATTGCATTGCAGAAGTAACATGTGGAGTTGAAAAACCGAATAAATGCATGTTGTCAAGTACTCCCTCCATTCCAAAATACTTGTCATGGTTTTAGTTAAACAGAGGGGGTATCAAATAAGGAAAAACTAGATACCAAAACTGACGTAGCTTGTGTCATACCATTCAAAAAAAGTGGGCTTGTGGCATACAGTACGCTTCAAAAAAAGGGAAGGAAGAACTACCTATTTGGATTTGTAAATTGTACAGGAAGTTGATAGTATCGCTGAATATAATGATATAACACAAGACTGCAGTTCTCAAGCAATATTCTGCAGAACATATGGTCTCATAACCTTACGAATTATATGTAGTCAATCAAAGCTCAAAATGTGATAATGGAAACAAGGAGTAAAAAGTACATACCATGGCTGCATCGAACGCATGCACCATGCTTAACCTTGCAAATGTTACACACCAGTTTCCTCTGATTCTCTTGCACCCATCCGACATTGGTAATAGGCTCCATTGAGTCCATGTCCTCCACAAGAGCCTCTGGCCTCCAAAGAGTACAAAACAGGTGTGCGAATTTTAGGTTGCCTCCATCCGCAGCTCGACTAGGTTCCCCTATTACAGGTTTTAGGGCCCCTTTCTCCTTTGGGCATAGCAAACAAGGCATTGAAAGGGTTGCATCTTTCTTCAGTGAGCACCCTGTGGACTCCACATACCTGCACCAAGTGCACAACCACAGGCCATCTGGCACAAGATGCAAACCATAGCACCACTGGTGCACGGAAACCTTACAGTTGTTACAGCAAAGCATCCTATTGGACGCCACGTCAGTCTCTCCCAAACAGCAAACGTCGCACATTGTCCCAGCCTGAGCTCCCGAGCGTGGAAGCAGCACAAGCTGCTCTAACCCAGCATCCACGCCTATGAGCTTCCTCTTCTTGTTTGGCCTCTCAGAAGTGAGCACAACTCGCTGCCTTGCTCCTAGCAGCCAATTGAGCGATGTGCCTGCCTCCCCTGTGCATGACGGCGACGCGGTGCCGCCGCTGCTGCTGCCTTGCTCCACTTCCATTGGCCACTCCCGCTTGACAACAGCATCGTGTAAGCGCTGCTCGATGCTCTGCTCGCCGCGCTCTCCGGTGGTGAGCAGCTGCTGCACGACCACATCATGTATGCCCTGCTCGGCACTCAAGTTGCTGACATAATCCACGCTCTGCCCGCTGCGCTCCTTGTTGCTGACGACCTCTTCGCCGCCCACGCCCAGGTAGGAGCTGGTCTCGGCCACGGCGACGTCGAACGTCTCGCCCTGGCTCAGCAACTCCCCGGCGGTGCCGAGGAAAGGGATGGCGAGGCACGGGTCGAGCCCCCCGTGGCCGAAGGGGGGCTTGGGGGCCAACATTTCGACGTCGCCCATGGTGACCGGCCGGAAATAGGCCTCGAAGTGGTCCCAGGCGCCCTTCTTCCCGGAGGAGGGCGCGGCGTTGAGCTGCGGGGGGCGCTCCTCGGCGGCCGCGTCGGGGAGCTCGAGCTTCTTGTGCTTCTTGCGGCGGTCGCTGGGGCCCGACCAGCTGACGAGGCGCGCGGGCAGGGTGGGCGCCCTGGACGCCGTCTCCTCGCCCTCGAACGGGGTCCGCAGGGACAGCGCCTTCCTGGCCTGCTCGAAGGGGTCGACGCCGCCGAGGGCCGGGCCCTCCGGCGAGCCCTCGGCGCCGGCCATGCCCCGGGCGGTCATGCGGGGGAGGGGCGCATCGCCGGGGGAGGGGGCCTCCGGCGGGGCGGGGCTAGGGTTAGGGTTTCGTTCCGAGCGAGCGAGCGAGCGAGCGACCGGGGCGAGCTCTGCTCAGTTTCCCGACCGCGCCTTCGATTTCTCTCTCCGGCCCGGTTTTTTCGGTATGGGGTTCGGATCCGATGGGAGGGAGGGAGGGAGGGAGGAGGGGGGTGGGGGTGGGGGTGGGGGTGGGGGCTAGCTGGCTTGGCCTTGGCTAGGGAGGGGAGGGGAGGGGCGTAGTAGGCGTGCGTGGCCGCGCCGGGACACGGGGTCGGTTGTGTATAGACCCAAATCGCGGGCTGGATGCGCGTCGCAAACGGTAAGCTTTACAGCCCCCGGGCTGGCGTACGTTCGGGGGGGAGTGCAAACGGGACGGAAAACGGGGAAACGTGTCCGCTCCTACTGGCAACCACATTTGGAGGGCTTCCATCTCCGGCGATTCGACGGTGCGGGATGTTATTGTCACAGCACGAGATATGCACCGACAACTAATGTTATTGTCTATCTCAAAAAAAAAAAACTAATGTTATTGTCCCGTCAAAAAAAAAACTAATGTTATTGATTATTTTTGCGGGCGATATACACCCTCGGCTCCGATCTGATTTTACCGGATAATTGCCCTTGCGTCGCAGCGGGACGTAAATATTTCATTGACATTACGGGTGTTTGATATGCATTTGTCGGACTTCCAAAGGAAAAGTTGAGTTTGGTAAGCATTTATTGACTTGCCAAGGAAACCATTAGAATTATCTTTGGTAATAAGCATTGTTGACTTCCAAAGAAAACACTAGGATTATACTGGTATTTGATAAGCATTTGTGGACTTCTATAGAAAAAATCTAGAATTATATTTGGTAAGCATTTGTTGACTTCTAAAGAAAACATTATAATTATTTGCTAAAAAATGTGGGACACTTAATAGCATCTACAACCGGATCCTTCATACCTCCTCAAATGCCGGACAGGCCGCCCGGGCACTAACGAGTCACGCAATTTCGATCTAGTTGAGCCTCTCGAACCGGCCTCAAACGTCCGGGCTTATCGGCATCACTCATATCCAGTCCAAGTATAGAACGGATATGGGGGCGCCCGGGCACGCCCGTCTGGCCCACACTAGCCCGCATCGATCTCATATATATTCGTCCTCATCCGCTCGCCAGACCAAATCCTAGCCACTTCACTCCACTCTCATCATCTACCTTAGCTCACCTCCGGCGATCTCCGACATGGAGGGCAGCAGATCTGACCCTGATCAGTCCGGATCCATCGACTGGGGGGTCGTCCCCTGTGGGTTGGAGGAGGCGATGGCTCTGTCGCTCCTGCGAGGACAGCCCCGGCCAACGGTAGGATCTGTCCGACGCAACTTCGTAGTGTCTGCTCAATGGGCGCTCGGTTCCTCTCGGGCGGGATCATCGAGGTCCCGTCGGGGGAATCTCCCCTTCCCCATCACCGGTCTAGTAGACTTCGAGTCACACTGGGAACGGGATGCTCGTTGTGAAAAGAAGAGGATAAGGGTCGCTAAGGCGTGTCTCGAGGAGGAAATGGCGGCGACACGGGCAGCTGATGCGGTGGCGCGGGCGGACGTAGAGGAGAAAGCCATCCACACCCGCATTTTGAAGAAACGACGGCCCGAGAACACACGCGCCCTCGCCCGAGAGCAGAATCGGCGGTCCATGAAATGGTCGAACTGCCATCAAAGGAGGAGGAAGAGGTGAGCGAAGGCGAGGACAGCTCCGATGACGAGCAAATCCGGCTCGATCAGTATTGTGTCTTCGACCGGTACTTCAGCGAGAAGGACGACAAGGGCTCCAGGAAGGGCAAGGGAAGCCATGGCTGATCGACACAAGGGGAGCCAAAAAATATTCTCGACTATTAACAACTGAGTTGTCAATTCAACCACACCTGAAAGACTTAATATCTACGGCAAAGTATTTAGTAGCAAAGTAGTATTGAAGTAACGGTAACGGTAGCAAACGTAGCAGTAGCAGTTTTGTAGTGACTGAAACAATAGCAACGGAAAAGTAACTTGGCAAAGATCAATATATGGAAAGCTCGTAGGCAATGGATCAATGATGGATTATGTCAGATGGCATTCATCATGCAACAGTCATAACATAGGGTGATACAGGACTAGCTCCAATTCATCAATGCAATGTATGTTGGAATTATGCCCTAGAGGCAATAATAAATATAGTTATTATTATAATTCTTGTATCAAGATAATCATTTATTATCCATGCTATAATTGTATTGAATGAAGACTCATTTACGTGTGTGGATACATAGACAAAACATTGTCCCTAGCAAGCCTCTAGTTGGCTAGCCAGTTGATCAAAGATAGTCACTGTCTTCTGATTATGAACAAGGTGTTGTTGCTTGATAACTAGATCACGTCATTAGGAGAATCACGTGATGGACTAGACCCAAACTAATAGACGTAGCATGTTGATCGTGTCATTTTGTTGCTACTGTTTTCTGCGTGTCAAGTATTTGTTCCTATGACCATGAGATCATATAACTCACTGACACCGGAGGAATACTTTGTGTGTATCAAACGTCGCAACGTAACTGGGTGACTATAAAGATGCTCTACAGGTATCTCCGAAGGTGTTAGTTGAGTTAGTATGGATCAAGACTGGGATTTGTCGCTCCGTGTGACGGAGAGGTATCTCGGGGGCCCACTCGTTAATACAACATCACACACAAGCCATGCAAGCAATGTGACTTAGTGTAAGTTGGGGGATCTTGTATTACGGAACGAGTAAAGAGACTTGCCGGTAAACGAGATTTAAATAGGTATGTGGATACTGACGATCGAATCTCGGGCAAGTAACATACCGAAGGACAAAGGGAATGACATACGGGATTATATGAATCCTTGGCACTGAGGTTCAAACGATAAGATCTTCGTAGAATATGTAGGATCCAATATGGGCATCCAGGTCCCGCTACTGGATATTGACCAAGCAGTCTCTCGGGTCATGTCTACATAGTTCTCGAACCCGCAGGGTCTGCACACTTAAGGTTCGACGTTGTTTTATGCGTATTTGAGTTATATGGTTGGTTACCGAATGTTGTTCGGAGTCCCGGATGAGATCACGGACGTCACGAGGGTTTCCGAAATGGTCCGGAAACGAAGATTGATATATATGATGACCTCATTTGATTACCGGAAGGTTTTCGGAGTTACCGGGAATGACGAATGGGTTCCGGGAGTTCACCGGGGGGGCAACCCACCCCGGGGAAGCCCATAGGTCTTGAGGGTGGCGCACCAGCCCTTAGTGGGCTGGTGGGAGAGCCCAAAAGGTCCCTATGCTCATTGGAAGAAAAAATCAAAGATAAAGAAAAAAAAAGGAGGTGGGAAGGGAAGGAAGGACTCCCACCCACCAAACCAAGTCCAACTCGGTTTGGGGGGGAGACCTTCCCCCCTTGGCTCGGCCGACCCCCTTGGGGCTCCTTCAGCCCCAAGGCAAGGCCCCCCCTCTCCCACCTATATATACGAAGGTTTTAGGGCTGATTTGAGACGACTTTTCCACGGCAGCCCGACCACATACCTCCACAGTTTTTCCTCTAGATCGCGTTTCTGCGGAGCTCGGGCGGAGCCCTGCTGAGACAAGGTCACCACCAACCAGCGGAGCGCCGTCACGCTGCCGGAGACTCTCTTCTACCTCTCCGTCTCTCTTGCTGGATCAAGAAGGCCGAGATCATCGTCGAGCTGTACGTGTGCTGAACGCGGAGGTGCCGTCCGTTCGACACTAGATCGTGGGACTGATCGCGGGATAGTTCGCGGGGAGGATCGAGGGACGTGAGGACGTTCCACTACATCAACCGCGTTCACTAACGCTTCTGCTGTACGGTCTACAAGGGTACGTAGATCACTCATCCCTTCTCGTAGATGGACATCACCATGATAGGTCTTCGTGCGCGTAGGAAAATTTTTGTTTCCCATGCGACGTTCCCCAACAGTGGCATCATGAGCTAGGTTCATGCGTAGATGTCTTCTCGAGTAGAACACAAAAGTTTTTGTGGGCGGTGATGTGTGTTTTGCTGCCCTCCTTAGTCTTTTCTTGATTCCGCGGTATTGTTGGATTGAAGCGGCTTGGACCGACATTACTCGTACGCTTACGAGAGACTGGTTTCATCGCTACGAGTAACCCCGTTGCTCAAAGATGACTGGCAAGTGTCGGTTTCTCCAACTTTAGTTGAATCGGATTTGACCGAGGAGGTCCTTGGATGAGGTTAAATAGCAACTCATATATCTCCGTTGTGGTGTTTGCGTAAGTAAGATGCGATCCTACTAGATACCCGTGGTCACCACGTAAAACATGCAACAACAAAATTAGAGGACGTCTAACTTGTTTTTGCAGGGTATGCTTGTGATGTGATATGGCCAACGATGTGATGTGATATATTGGATGTATGAGATGATCATGTTGTAATAGATAATATCGACTTGCACGTCGATGGTACGGCAACCGGCAGGAGCCATAGGGTTGTCTTTATACTAACGTTTGTGCTTGCAGATGCGTTTACTATTTTGCTAGGATGTAGCTTTAGTAGTAATAGCATGAGTAGCACGACAACCCCGATGGCGACACGTTGATGGAGATCATGGTGCGGCGCCGGTGACAAGAAGATCGTGCCGGTGCTTTGGTGATGGAGATCAAGGAGCACGTGATGATGGCCATATCATGTCACTTATGAATTGCATGTGATGTTAATCCTTTTATGCACCTTATTTTGCTTAGAACGACGGTAGCATTATGAGGTGATCTCTCACTAAAATTTCAAGACGAAATTGTGTTCTCCCCGACTGTGCACCGTTGCTACAGTTCGTCGTTTCGAGACACCACGTGATGATCGGGTGTGATAGACTCAACGTTCACATACAACGGGTGCAAAACAGTTGCGCACGCGGAACACTCGGGTTAAGCTTGACGAGCCTAGCATGTGCAGACATGGCCTCGGAACACATGAGACCGAAAGATCGATCATGAATCATATAGATGATAAGATTAGCATAGGGATGCTTACCACTGAAACTATGCTCAACTCACGTGATGATCGGACTTGAGCTAGTGTAAGTGGATCATGAACCACTCAAATGACTAGAGAGATGTACTTTTTGAGTGGGAGTTTAGCGAATAATTTGATTAAGTTAAACTCTAATTATCTTGAACGTAGTCTAAGTCCACTTTGAATATATTTGTGTTGTAGATCATGGCTCACGCTACAGTCACCCTGAATTTTAATACGTTCCTAGAGAAAGTTAAGTTGAAAGATGATGGAAGCAACTTTGTAGACCGGGCTCGTAATCTTAAGCTAATCTTACAAGCTGGGAAGAAGGATTATGTCCTTAATGCTGCGCTAGGAGATGAACCACCCGCTACGGCTGATCAGGATGTTAAGAACGCTTGGTTAGCACGTAAGGAGGACTACTCAATAGTTCAATGTGCAGTCTTGTATGGCTTAGAACCGGGACTTCAACGTCGCTTTGAGCGTCATGGAGCATTTGAGATGTTCCAGGAGTTGAAGTTTATCTTTCAGAAGAACGCCCGGATCGAGAGGTATGAGACCTCCGATAAATTCTATGCTTGCAAGATGGAGGAAAACTCGTCTGTCAGTGAACATGTGCTCAAAATGTTTGGGTACTCAAACCGTCTAGCTGAGCTGGGGATTGATCTCCCGCAAGAGGCTATCATTGACAGAATCCTTCAATCACTGCCGCCAAGCTATAAAGGCTTTGTGTTGAACTACAACATGCAAGGGATGAACAAGTCACCCGGCGAGTTGTTTGCGATGCTAAAAGTCGCAGAGTCTGAACTCCGTAAAGAGCATCAAGTGTTGATGGTGAATAAGACCACTAGTTTCAAGAGAAACAGCAAAGGCAAGAAGGGTAATTCAAAGAAGAGCGACAAGCCTGTTGCCAATCCGACGAAGAAACCCAAAGCTGGACCTAAGCCTGAAACAGAGTGTTACTATTGCAAGGGTATGGGTCACTGGAAGCGCAAGTGCCCCAAGTATCTGGCAGATAAGAAGGCGGCCAAAGAAAAATCAGGTATATTTGATATACATGTTATTGATGTGTACTTAACCGGCTCTCGTAGTAGTGCCTGGGTATTCGATACCGGTTCTGTTGCTCATATTTGCAACTCGAAACAGGAACTGCGGAATAGACGAAGGCTGGCAAAAGATGAAGTGACGATGCGCGTAGGAAATGGTTCCAAGGTTGATGCAATCACCGTCGGCACAGTTTCACTTCAGTTACCATCAGGATTAGTTATGAACTTGAATCATTGTTATTTAGTGCCTGCGTTGAGCATGAACATTATATCTGGATCTTGTTTATTGCGAGACGGTTACTCTTTTAAGTCAGAGAATAATGGTTGTTCTATTTCTATGAGTAACATCTTTTATGGTCATGCACCCAGTGTGAGAGGATTGTTCATATTGAGTCTTGATAGCGATACGCACATACATAACACTGAGACCAAAAGAGTTAGAGTTAACAATGATAGCGCCATATTTTTGTGGCACTGCCGCTTAGGTCATATTGGTGCAAAGCGCATGAAGAAACTCCATGCTGATGGACTTCTGGAGTCACTTGACTTTGATTCACTTGACACGTGCGAACCATGCCTCATGGGCAAGATGACTAAGACTCCGTTCTCCGGAACAATGGAGCGTGCAAGTGACTTGTTGGAAATCATACATACCGATGTGTGTGGTCCGATGAGCGTGGAGGCACGCGGCGGATATCGTTATTTTCTCACCTTCACTGACGATTTGAGTAGATATGGTTATGTCTACTTGATGAAGCACAAGTCTGAAACATTTGAAAAGTTCAAGCAATTTCAGAGTGAAGTTGAAAATCATCGTAACAAGAAGATCAAGTTCCTACGGTCTGATCGTGGGGGTGAATATCTGAGTTTCGAGTTTGGTGCTCACTTAAGACAATGTGGAATTGTTTCATAGTTAACACCGCCTGGAACACCACAGCGTAATGGTGTGTCCGAACGTCGTAATCGTACTTTATTAGAGATGGTGCGATCTATGATGTCTCTTACCGATTTGCCGTTGTCATTTTGGGGTTATGCATTAGAAACAGCTGCATTCACTTTAAATAGGGCACCATCAAAATCCGTTGAGACGACGCCATATGAACTATGGTATGGCAAAAGGCCAAAGTTGTCGTTTCTTAAAGTTTGGGGATGTGATGCTTATGTCAAAAAGCTTCAGCCTGAAAAGCTGGAACCCAAAGCGGAAAAGTGCGTCTTCATAGGTTACCCAAAGGAGACAGTTGGGTACACCTTCTATCTCAAATCCGAGGGCAAAGTGTTTGTTGCTAAAAACGGAGCTTTTCTCGAGAAGGAGTTTCTCTCGAGAGAAATGAGTGGGAGGAAGATAGAACTTGACGAGGTTGTCGAACCTCTCATCCCTCTGGATGGTGGCGCAGGGCCAGGGGAAACCTCTGTCGTTGCGACGCCGGTTGAGGAGGAAGTTAATGATGATGATCATGAAACTCCGGTTCAAGTTTCTGTCGAACCACGCAGGTCGATGAGACCACGTGCTGCTCCAGAGTGGTATGGTAATCCCGTCTTGTCAATCATGTTGTTGGACAACAATGAACCTGCAAATTATGAAGAAGCAATGGTGGGCCCAGATTCCAACAAATGGCTAGAAGCCATGAAGTCCGAGATAGGATCCATGTATGAGAACAAAGTGTGGACTTTGGAGGTACTGCCTGAGGGCCGCAAGGCTATTCAGAACAAATGGATCTTTAAGAGGAAGACGGACGCTGACGGCAATGTGACCGTTTATAAAGCTCGACTTGTGGCAAAGGGTTTTTCACAAGTTCAAGGAGTTGACTACGATGAGACATTCTCACCCGTAGCGATGCTTAAGTCCGTGAGAATCATGTTAGCAATAGCTGCATTTTTCGATTATGAAATCTGGCAGATGGATGTCAAAACGGCGTTCCTTAACGGTTTCCTTAAGGATGAATTGTATATGATACAACCCGAAGGTTTTGTCGATCCTAAGAATGCTAACAAGGTGTGCAAGCTCCAGCGATCCATTTATGGACTGGTGCAAGCATCTCGGAGTTGGAACAAACGCTTTGATGAGGTGATCAAAGCATTTGGGTTTATACAAGTGGTTGGAGAATCTTGTATTTACAAGAAAGTGAGTGGGAGCTCTGTGGCGTTTCTAATATTATATGTGGATGACATATTGCTGATTGGAAACAACGTGGAGTTTTTGGAGAGCATAAAGGATTACTTGAATAAAAGTTTCTCTATGAAGGACCTAGGAGAAGCTGCTTACATTCTAGGCATTAAGATCTATAGGGATAGATCAAAACGCCTGATAGGACTTTCATAAAGCACATACCTTGATAAAGTTTTGAAGAGGTTCAAAATGGAACAGTCCAAGAAGGGGTTCTTGCCAGTTTTACAAGGTACGAGATTGAGTAAGACTCAGTGCCCAGCAACTGATGAGGATAGAGAGCATATGCGCTCCGTCCCCTATGCTTCAGCCATAGGCTCTATCATGTATGCAATGTTGTGCACTAGACCGGACGTTAGCCTGGCCATAAGTATGGCAGGTAGGTTCCAGAGTAATCCAGGAGTGGATCACTGGACAGCGGTCAAGAATATCCTGAAGTACCTGAAAAGGACTAAGGAGATGTTTCTCGTGTATGGAGGTGACGAAGAGCTCGCCGTAAAAGGTTACGTCGATGCAAGCTTTGACACAGATCCGGACGACTCTAAGTCGCAAACCGGATACGTATTTATTCTTAATGGGGGTGCGGTAAGCTGGTGCAGTTCCAAGCAAAGCGTCGTAGCAGATTCTACATGTGAAGCGGAGTACATGGCTGCCTCGGAGGCGGCTAAGGAGGGTGTCTGGATGAAGCAGTTCATGACGGATCTTGGAGTGGTGCCAAGCGCACTGAATCCAATAACCTTGTTCTGTGACAACACGGGTGCCATTGTCTTAGCAAAGGAACCAGGGTTTCACAAGAAGTCCAGACACATCAAACGACGCTTCAACCTCATCCGCGACTACGTCGAAGGGGATGACGTAAATATATGTAAAGTGCACACGGATCTGAATGTAGCAGACCCGCTGACTAAACCTCTTCCACGGCCAAAGCATGATCAACACCAGAACTGTATGGGTGTTAGATTTATTACAATGTAATTCGCATGATGATGTGAGGGCTAGATTATTGACTCTAGTGCAAGTGGGAGACTGTTGGAATTATGCCCTAGAGGCAATAATAAATATAGTTATTATTATAATTCTTGTATCAAGATAATCGTTTATTATCCATGCTATAATTGTATTGAATGAAGACTCATTTACATGTGTGGATACATAGACAAAACACTGTCCCCAGCAAGCCTCTAGTTGGCTAGCCAGTTGATCAAAGATAGTCAGTGTCTTCTGATTATGAACAAGGTGTTGTTGCTTGATAACTGGATCACGTCATTAGGAGAATCACGTGATGGACTAGACCCAAACTAATAGACGTAGCATGTTGATCATGTCATTTTGTTGCTACTATTTTCTGCGTGTCAAGTATTTGTTCCTATGACCATGAGATCATATAACTCACTGACACCGGAGGAATACTTTGTGTGTATCAAACGTCGCAACGTAATTGGGTGACTATAAAGATGCTCTACAGGTATCTCCGAAGGTGTTAGTTGAGTTAGTATGGATCAAGACTGGGATTTGTCGCTCCGTGTGACGAAGAGGTATCTCGGGGGCCCACTCGTTAATACAACATCACACACAAGCCTTGCAAGCAATGTGACTTAGTGTAAGTTGCGGGATCTTGTATTACGGAACGAGTAAAGAGACTTGCCGGTAAACGAGATTGAAATAGGTATGTGGATACTGACGATCGAATCTCGGGCAAGTAACACACCGAAGGACAAAGGGAATGACGTACGAGATTATATGAATCCTTGGCACTGAGGTTCAAACGATAAGATCTTCGTAGAATATGTAGGATCCAATATGGGCATCCAGGTCCCGCTATTGGATATTGATCGAGGAGTCTCTCGGGTCATGTCTACATAGTTCTCGAACCCGCAGGGTCTGCACACTTAAGGTTCGACGTTGTTTTATGCGTATTTGAGTTATATGGTTGGTTACCGAATGTTGTTCGGAGTCCCAGATGAGATCACGGACATCACGAGGGTTTGCGAAATGGTCCGGAAACGAAGATTGATATATAGGATGACCTCATTTGATTACCGGAAGGTTTTCAGAGTTACCGGAAATGTACCGGGAATGACGAATGGGTTCCGGGAGTTCACCGGGGGGGGGGGCAACCCACCCCGGGGAAGCCCATAGGCCTTGAGGGTGGCGCACCAGCCCTTAGTGGGCTGGTGGGACAGCCCAAAAGGGCCCTATGCGCATTGGAAGAAAAAATCAAAGAGAAAGAAAAAAAAAAGAGGTGGGAAGGGAAGGAAGGACTCCCACCCACCAAACCAAGTCCAACTCGGTTTGGGGGGGGGAGACCTTCCCCCCTTGGCTCGGCCGACCCCCTTGGGTCTCCTTGAGCCCCAAGGCAAGGCCCCCCTCTCCCACCTATATGTACGGAGGTTTTAGGTCTGATTTGAGACGACTTTTCCACGGCAGCCCGACCACATACCTCCACGGTTTTTCCTCTAGATCGCGTTCCGCGGAGCTCGGGCGAAGCCCTGCTGAGACAAGGTCATCACCAACCTCCGGAGCGCCGTCACGCTACCGGAGAACTCTTCTACCTCTCCGTCTCTCTTGCTGGATCAAGAAGGCCGAGATCATCGTCGAGCTGTACGTGTGTTGAACGCGGAGGTGCCGTCCGTTCGGCACTAGATCGTGGGACTGATCGCGGGATAGTTCGCGGGGAGGATCGAGGGACGTGAGGACGTTCCACTACATCAACCGCGTTCACTAACGCTTCTGCTGTACGGTCTACAAGGGTACGTAGATCACTCATCCCTTCTCGTAGATGGACATCACCATGATAGGTCTTCGTGCGCGTAGGAAATTTTTTGTTTCCCATGCGACGTTCCCCAACAATTTATGCATGTATTCCATATATAGTCATACGTGCTTATGAAAAAGAACTTGCATGACATCTTTTTTCCTACCCTCACGTGGCAGCGGGCTCCTAATGGAAACTAAGGGATATTAAGGCCTCCTTTTAATAGAGAATCGGACCAAAGCATTAGCACTTAGTGAATACATGAACTCCTCAAACTACGGTAATCACCGGAAAGAATCCTAGTTATTGTCACCTTGGGGATGTGGATCATAACTCGTAATAGGTGTCTATAACTTGCAAGATAGGATCAAGAACACATATATAATCATGAAAACATAATAGGTTCAGATCTGAAAACATGGCACTCGGGCCCTAGTGACAAGCATTAAGCATAGCAAAGTCATAGCAACATCAATCTTAGAACATGGTGGATACTAGGGATCAAACCTTAACAAAACTAACTCAATTACATGATAGATCTCATCCAACCCATCACCATCCAACAAGCCTACGATGGAATTACTCATGAACGATGGTGAGTGTCATGAAATTGGTGATGAAGGATGGTTGGTGATGACGACGGCGTTGATTTCCCCTCTCCGGAGCCCAAATCAGACTCCAGATCTGCCCTCCCGAGGAAGAACAGGAGGTGGCGGCGGCTCTGTATCGTAAAACGCGGTGAACTCTTCTCTCTGATTATTTTTCTCCCCGGATAGTAATATATAGGAGTGGAAACGAGGTCGGTGGAGCTACAAGGGCCCCACAAGCCAGGGGCGCGCCCTGCAGGCTTGTGGCTTGGTGGTGGCTTGCTTCCAGTTGCTCAACAATTAGCAATTGTCTTGCAATGGCCCACCAACGTGTGGGATTGCGGCAGTTTTCGAGGGTAGAGTATTCAACCCAAATTTGTTGGTTCGACACGATGGGAGTGGAAGGATATTCTCCAGTATTAGCAGTTGAGTTGTCGGCTCAACCACACCTGAAAGATTAGTATCTGCAAGCAGGGTATAAGCAACAAAGGTAGTATGATAGCAACGGTGCTAGGAAAGAATCTGTTGACGGCAGATTATTCCTAACTGAAGTATCAATGGCGCCAGAAAAGTATTGTAGCAGGTAGCAGCAATGTAACGAGTAACAACAGTGGCAAGGAACAACATTAGTGACAACAGTAGCAAGTAGCAACAATAGCAAGTAGCAGCAACAACAAGTAATAGTAGTAGCAACAGTAGTGGCAGCAGCAGAAGGACAAAGCAAGTAACAGTAGCAACAAGTAACAGTAGCAGCAACAGCAAGTAACAGTAGTAGCAACAGTAGTGGCAGCAACAGCAGGACAAAGCAAGTAACAGTAGCAGTGGGACAAACTCGTAGGCAATGGATCGGTGATTTGTTGGATGACATTCATCATGCAACAGTTAAAACACGGAGAGATATGTGGCTAGCTCCCGTTCATCAATGTGATGTAGGCATGCATTCCGTGTGTAGTCATACGTGCTTAGGGAAAAGAACTTGCATGACATCTATTGTCCATCCCTCCCGTGGCAGCGGGTCCAAATGGATACTATGGGATATTAAGGTTCTCCTTTTAATAAAGAATCGAACCAACGCATTAGCACTTGGTGAACACATGAACTCCTCAAACTATGGTCATCACCGGGAGTGGTTCCGGTTATTGTCACTCCGGGGTTGCCGGATCATAACACATAGTAGGTAACTACAACTTGCAAGATCGGATCTAAAACACACATATATTGGTGACAACATAATAATTTTAGATCTGAATTCATGGCACTCGATCCCTAGTGACAATCATTAAGCATGGCAAAGTAGTAGCAACATCAATCTCAGAACATAGTGGATACTAGGGATCAATCCCCGTCAAAACTAACTCGATTACATGGTAGATCTCATCCTACTCACCACCGCCCAGCGAGCCTACGAATAGATTACTCACGAACGATGAAGAGCTTCATGTAATTGGAGAGGGAAGAAGGTTGATGATGACGATGGCGACGATCTCCTTGATTCACAGCCCAAAACGGACTCCAGATCTGCCCTCCACGGCAAGAACAGGATGTGGCGGCGCCTCTGGATCATGAAACGCGATGAACTCTTCTCTCTTGATTTTTTCCGGGATGAAAGGGAATAAATAGCGCTGGAATTGGGGGCGATAGATCCACGTGGGCCCCACAAGCCTGGTAGCCGCGGCCAGGGGGGAGGCCGCGGCTACAGGGCTTGTGGCCCACTGGCCCGTCCCCTCCGGTGGATCTTTGCGCAGGTATTTTTCATATTTTCCAGAAATATTCTCTGTAATTTTTTAGGACGTTCCGAGAACTTCCATTTCTGCACAAAAACAACACCATGGCAATTCTGCTGAAAACAACATCAGTCCGGGTTAGTTCCATTCAAATCATGCAAATTAGAGTCCAAAACAAGGGCAAAAGAGTTTGAAAAAGTAGATACGATGGAGACGTATCATGGCTCCTCTCCGGTAGATTCTTTCGCCAGTATTTTTTGTTAATTCCATAAATATTCTCCGTAAATTTTCAGGTCAATCCGAGAACTTTTATTTCTGCACAAAAATAACACTAAGGCAATTCTGCTAAAAACAACGCCAGTCTGGGTTAGTTCCATTCAAATCATGCAAAGTAGAGTCCAAAACAAGGGCAAAAGAGTTTGGAAAAGTAGATATGTTGGAGACGTATCAAGTCCCCCAAGCTTAAACCTTTGTTTGTCCTCAAGCAATTCAGTTGATAAACTGAAAGTGATAAACAAAAACTTTTACAAACTTTGTTCGATCTTGTTGTTGTAAATACGTCTAACTTATGTTCAGATCTTCAGCTAAGATTATAGACTAACCACATTCATAATAATATTTAGGTCTCATATTTACTTATATCAATGGCATAAACAACTAGCGAGCAATAATAATAAGTCTCAGATGACAATAATTTTATCAAAACAATCATAATACAATATGATAAACTGTTATCTCGCTAGCCCTTCCTGAGACCGCAACGCATAAATGCACATCACCTCGAAGAACAAGGACTGACTAGACATTGTAATTCATGGTAAAAGAGATCCAGTCATACTCATACTCAATATCAATTAATAGCAAATCATACAGATGATGGGGGTGCTCTCTAACTCGTGCCTTTTTATCAGAAGAGGATGACTCAACAATAAATTAAAATAGATAGGCCCTTCGCAGAGGGAAGCATTGATTTGCACAGGTGCCATAGCTCGAGCTTTTAAAACATGGATGAATCAAAATTTTGGGCGGTATGCTTTCATTATCAACGTAACAACTAAGAGTTTTCAATATCTTCCATGCTAAATACATCATAGGCGGTTCCCAAACAGAATAGTAAAGTTTTTACTCCCCTCCACCAATCAATCACATTCCACGGCAGTCCGCATCCACGGGTACCGTCCATACAAACAATAATCCTGGGGGAGTTTTGTTTCATTAAGTTTGATTTGACTTTTGAGCATGGAATTGGGCATCCCGATTACCAGCCACTTCTCGTGAATGATAGTGAATCAACACATATCGTGAGAATAACCCACCTAGCATGGAAGACACTGATAGCCCCTAGTCACCACATGAGCGATTCGGGCATACAAAACAGAATATTTATTTGAAGGTTTAGAGTATGGCACATGCAAATTTACTTAGGACGGCAGGTGAATACCGCATATAGGTAGGTATGGTGGACTCATATGGAGCAACTTTGGGTTTATGGAAATGGATGCACAAGCGGTATTCCTGCTTAGTACAAGTGGATGCTAGCAAAAGACTAGGAAGCGACCAACTAGAGAGCGACAACAGTCATAAGCATGCTTTGAGATTAACCAACATTGAATGCAAGCATGAGTAGGATATAAATCACTATGAACATAAACATCGTAGAGACTATATTGATTTTGTTTCAACTACATGCGTGAACATGTGCCAAGTCAAGCCACTCGAATCATTCACAGGAGGATACCATTCTATCATACTACATCTCAACCAATTTAATACGCATGCTGGCACTTGATACGTCCATTTTGCATCATGCTCGCTTTATGGACTGTTATTTTACTTTGTGGTACCATACTTATGCCTTTTCTCTCTTATTTTGCAAGGTTTATTTGAAGAGGTAGAATACCGGCAGCTGGAATTCTGGACTGGAAAAGGAGCAAATCTGAGTCCTCCATTCTGCGCAACTCCAAATGCCCTGAAAATCAACGTGGAATCTTTTGGGAATATATAAAAAATACTGGGCGGAAGAAGTGTCAGAGGGGAGCTGCCAGGGACCCACAAGCCTGGTTGCCGTGGCCTACCCCCTGGTCACGGCAACAGGGCTTGTGGGCACCCTGGTGGCCCAGTGGCCCCCCTCTTTTGCTATATGAAGGGTTTCGTCCGAGAAAATATCAGGGTGGAGCTTTTTCGTGGATTCTCCGCCGCCACGAGGAGGAACTTGAGCAGATCCAATCTAGAGCTCCGGCAGGACGATCCTGTCGGGGAAACTTCCCTCACGGAGGGGGAAATCGTCGCCATCGTCATCACCAACACTCCTCTCGTCGGAGGGGAGTCATCTCCATCAACATCTTCATCAGCACCATCTCCTCTCCAAACCCTAGTTCATCTCTTGTAACCAATCTCCGTCTCGCGACTCCGATTGGTACTTGTAATGTTGCTAGTAGTGTTGATTACTCTTTGTAGTTGATGCTAGTTGGATTACTTGGTGGAAGAGTTTATGTTCAGATCCTTGATGCTACTCATTACACCTATGATCATGATTATGATTATGCTTTGTGAGTAGTTACTTTTGTTCATGAGGACATGGGATAAGTCATGCTGATAATAGTCATGTGAATTTGGTATTTGTTCGGTATTTTGATATGTTGTATGTTGTCTTTTCCTCTAGTGGTGTTATGTGAACGTCAACTACATAACACTTCACCATATTTGGGCCTAGAGGAAGGCATTGGGCAGTAGTAAGTAGATGATGGGTTGCTAGAGTGACAGAAGCTTAAACCCCAGTCTATGCGTTGCTTCGTAAGGGGCTGATTTGGATCCACTAGTTTAATGCTATGGTTAGATGTTGTCTTAATTCTTCTTTCGTAGTTGCGGATGCTTGCGAGAGGGGTTAATCATAAGTGGGATGCTTGTCCAAGTAAGGGCAGTACCCAAGCGCCGGTCCACCCACATATCAAACTATCAAAGTAACGAACGAGAATCATATGAACATGATGAAACTAGCATGACAGAAATTCTTGTGTGTCCTCGGGAGCGTTTTTCCTCTTATAGGACTTTGTTCAGGCTTGTCCCTTGCTACAAAAGGGATTGGGCCACTTTACTGCACCGTTGCTACTCTTGTTACTTGCTACTTTTCACCTGCTACGTTTCACCTCACTACACCATCACTTGTTACTGCTACTTTCAGTGCTTGCAGTTATTACCTTGCTAAAAACCGTTTATCAGAGCCTTCTTCTCCTCGTTGGGTTTGACACTCTTACTTATCGAAAGGACTAGATTGATCCCCTATACTTGTGGGTCATCAAGACTCTTTTCTGGCGCCATTGCCGAGGAAGGAAGCGCCTTTGGTAAGTGGAATTTGGTAAGGAAACATTTATATACTGTGCTGAAATTTATTGTCACTTGTCACTATGGAAACTGTTCCTTTGAGGAATTTGTTCGGGGTATCTTCACCACGAACGGAAGCACGAGGGGTTGCTCCTCAACCTGAGGTACCTACTGAAAATATCTTTTATGAAATTCCTTCGGGTATGCTTGAGAAACTGCTGGCTAATCCTTCTACAGGAGATGGATCATCACATCCAGACTTGCATCTGATCTATGTAGATGAAGTTTGTGGTTTATTTAAGCTTGCAGGTTTGCCCGAGGGTGAGGTAAATAAGAAAGTCTTTCCTTTGTCTTTGAAGGATAAGGCTTTGACATGGTATAGGCTATGTGATGATACTGGATCATGGGACTACAATCGGTTGAAATTGGAATTTCATCAAAAGTTTTATCCTATGCATTTAGTATATCGTGATCGGAATTATATTTATAACTTTTGGCCTCGTGACAGGGAAAGCATAGCTCAAGCTTGGGGGAGGCTTAAATCAATGCTATATTCATGCCCCAATCATGAGCTCTCGAGAGAACTTATCACTCAAAACTTTTATGCTCGGCTTTCTCATGAAGATCGTACCATGCTTGACACTTCTTGTACCGGTTCTTTTATGAAGAAGGGTATTGACCACAAGTGGAATTTATTGGAAAGAATCAAACGTAACTCTGAAGATTGGGAGCTTGAAGAAGGTAAGGAGTCAGGTATGAATTTCCAATTTGATTGCGTTAAATCTTTTGTTGAAACAAACACTTCCAGAGATTTTAGCGCTAAGTATGGACTTGACTCTGAGATAGTAGCTTCTCTATGTGAATCTTTTGCTGCTCATGTTGATCTTCCCAAAGAGAAGTGGTTTAAGTATCATCCTCCTGTAGAAGTCAACATAGTTAAACCCAATCTAGTTGAAGAGAAAGTCATTGCCTTTAGTGATCCTATTGTTCCTTGTGCTTACACTGAGAAACCACCTTACCCTGCTAGGAAAAAGGATTATTCTAAAGCTCCAACTGTGATACGTAGGGGTTACATTAGACCACTTGCACCCCCTTAGGAAATTAGAGTTGAACCTAGTGTTGCTATTATGAAAGATCTCTTAGCCGAAGACATAGACGGGCATGTTATCAAATTCTGTGAGGACTCCGCTAGAATTGCTAAACCTCACGCGGAAGACAAATACGGACCTGTAGTTGGTCTGCCCGTTGTTTCTGTCAAGATAGGAGATCACTGTTATCATGGTTTATGTGATATGGGTGCTAGTGTTAGTGCAATACCCCAGTCCCTATATGGTGAAATCAAAGATGAGATTGCACCTGCTGAGTTAGAACCCATTGATGTCACTATTATGCTAGCTAATAGAGACACTATCTGCCCTTTGGGAATTATGAGAGACGTAGAAGTCATGTGTGGTAAGACAAAGTATCCTACTGATTTCCTCGTCCTTGCTACTGCACAAGATAGCTTTTGTACCATCATATTTGGTAGACCCTTTCTCAACACTGTCAATGCTCATATTGATTGCATTAAACAGACTGTCACTGTTAGTTTGGAGGGTGTGTTTCATGAATTTAACTTCTCTAAGTTTGGAAGACAACCCCATGAAAAAGAGTCGTCTGGTAGGGATGAAATCATTGCTCTTGCCTCTATTGCCGTACCTCCTACGGATCCTTTAGAGCAACATCTGCTTGAGCATGAAAATGATATGCATATGGATGAAAGAGATGAGATAGATAAAATTGTTTTAGAACAATATCCTATTCTTAAGAATAATCTGCCTGTTGAATTGCTTGGGGATCCTCCCCCACCAAAGGGTGATCCTGTGTTCGAGCTAAAACAGTTACCAAATACTCTTAAGTATGCCTATCTTGATGAGAAGGAGATATATCCTATTATTATTAGTGCTCACCCCTCGAATCACGAAGAGAAGAAGTTATTAAAAACTTTGAGGAAGCACCGTGCTGCTATTGCATATACTCTTGATGATCTAAAGGGTATTAGTCCCACTCTATGTCAGCACAAGATTAAAACCGATCCTGATTCTAAGCCAGTTGATGATCATCAACGGAGATTAAATCCGAGGATGAAAGAGGTCATGAGAAAAGAAATATTAAAGCTTCTGGAGGTAGGAATCATTTATCATGTTGCTCATAGTGATTGGGTAAGCCCAGTACATTGCGTACCTAAGAAGGGAGGTATCACCGTCGTTCCTAATGATAAGAATGAACTAATCCCACAGAGGATTATTACTCGCTATAGGATGGTGATAGACTTCCGGAAAATGAACAAGGCAACCAGGAAAGACCATTATCCTTTGCCATTTATCGACCAAATGCTAGAAAGGCTATCTAAACACACACACTTCTGCTTTGTAGACGGATATTCAGGTTTCTCGCAAATACCTGTTGCACAATCTGATCACGAGAAAACCACTTTCACCTGCCCCTTCGGTACCTTTGCTTATAGACGTATGCCTTTTGGCTTATGCAATGCACCTGCCACCTTTCAAAGATGTATGATGGCAATATTCTCTGACTTTTGTGAAAAGATTCTTGAGGTTTTCATGGATGATTTCTCCGTTTACGGTTCTTCCTTTGACGATTGCCTCAGCAACCTTGATCGAGTCTTACAGAGAAGCAAAGATACCAACCTCGTCTTGAACTGGGAGAAGTGCCACTTCATGGTTAATGAAGGCATCGTTTTAGGACACAAAATCTCTGAGAAAGGCATTGAAGTTGATAAGGCTAAGGTTGATGCAATTGAGAAAATGCCTTGCCCCACAGATATCATAGGTATACGAAGTTTCCTAGGTCATGTTGGTTTCTATAGAAGGTTCATTAAAGACTTCTCTAAGATTTCTAGGCCTCTTACCAACCTCTTGGAGAAGGATGTTCCTTTTGTTTTTGATGAGGATTGTGAGGAAGCTTTCGAAATACTTAAGAAGGCCTTGATAACCGCACCTATGGTTCAACCTCCTGATTGAAACTTGCCCTTTGAAATCATGTGTGATGCTAGTGATTATGCTGTTAGTGTTGTTCTAGGACAAAGAGTTGACAAGAAGTTGAATGTCATTCACTACGCTGGTAAAACTCTAGACAGTGCCCAAAGAAACTATGCCACTACGAAGAAGGAGTTTTTAGCAGTCGTGTTTGCATGTGAAAAGTTCAGATCTTATATAGTTGACTCCAAAGTCACTATTCACTCTGATCATGCTGCTATTAAGTACCTTATGGAGAAGAAGGACGCTAAGCCTAGGCTAATAAGATGGGTTCTCCTGCTACAGGAATTTGATTTGCAGGTTGTTGACCGAAAGGATGCTGATAACCCTGTAGCAGATAACTTGTCTAGGCTAGAGAATGTCCTTGATGACCCACGACCTATTGATGACAGCTTTCCCGATGAGCAATTGAATGTCATCCGCACTTCACATAGTGCACCGTGGTATGCTGATTACGCAAACTATATCATAGCCAAATACATACCACCCAGTTTCACCTACCAACAAAAAGAAGAAATTCTTCTTTGATTTGAGACACTACTTTTGGGATGATCCTCACCTTTATAAGGAAGGAGTAGATGGTGTTATTAGACATTGTGTTCCTGAACATGAACAGGGACAGATCCTACAGAAGTGTCATTCTGAGGCCTACGGAGGACACCATGCTGGAGACAGAACTTCTCATAAGGTATTACAATCAGGTTTCTATTGGCCCACTCTCCTCAAGGATGCCCGTAAGTTTGTCTTGTCTTGTGACGAATGCCAAAGAATAGGGAACATCAATAAGCGTCAGGAAATGCCTATGAACTATTCACTTGTCATCGAACCATTTGATGTCTGGGGTTTTGATTATATGGGACCTTTCCCGAGTTCCAATGGGTATACTCACATTTTAGTTGCTGTGGATTACGTCACTAAGTGGGTAGAAGCTATCCCCACTAGAAATGATGATCACCACACCTCTATTAAGATGCTTAAAGAAGTCATTTTCCCAAGATTTGGAGTCCCTAGATATCTGATGACTGATGGCGGTTCACACTTCATTCATGGTGTTTTCCACAAGAAGCTCGCTAAGTATAATGTCAACCATAGAGTTGCATCTCCTTATCATCCCTAGTCTAGTGGTCAAGTGGAGTTGAGTAATAGGGAGATCAAATTGATCTTACAAAAGACCGTCAATAGATCTCGAAAGAATTGGTCTAGCAAACTTGACGATGCACCATGGGCTTATAGGACAGCTTATAAGAATCCCATGGGCATGTCGCTGTATAAAATGGTTTACGGTAAGGCCTGTCATTTACCTCTTGAGCTGGAACACAAAGCTTATTGGGCAATCAAAGAGCTCAACTTCGATTTCAAACTTGCCGGTGAGAAGCGGTTGTTTGATATGAGCTCATTTGATGAATGGAGGGCCCAGGCATATGAGAATGCCAAGTTGTTCAAGGAAAAGGTTAAGAGATGGCATGACAAAAGAATACAAAAACGAGAGTTCAATGTAGGTGATTATGTCCTGCTATACAATTCTCGCTTAAGATTCTTCGCAGGCAAGCTTCTCTCTAAATGGGAAGGTCTCTACGTTGTCCAGGAAGTATATCGTTTCGGTGCCATCAAAATCAATAACACGGAAGGTAATTTTCCTAGAGTGGTAAATGGGCAAAGAATCAAGCATTATATCTCTGGTACTCCCATAAATGTTGAGACCAATATCATCAATATCATAACTACAGAGGAGTACATAAGGGATGTTTATCAGCCTGTTTCAGACCCTGAAAACGAAGAGGTATGTGTTTCGGTAAGTAATTGGACTCTGAAACTTTTCCAATAGGAATTTTTCTCTGTTTTGGAATTTATGGAAAATTTGAAAAATAAAAAGTAGTCCGGGGAGCGCACGAGGCGGCCACAAGCTTGGTTGCTGCAGCCTCCCCCCTGGCCGCGGCAACATGGCTTGTGGGCACCTCGTGTGCCTCCCGGACACCGTTTTCTTGCGGAGCACTCCTTCTGGTCTAGAAAAATCATTATATATACGCCCGAGGGTTTTGATGTCCGTATCGCGCAATTTTCCTCTGTCTTCGTTTCGAGCTTGTTGTCTGCCGCAGATTTAGAGCAAAGATGTCTCAGGAATCTGTTGGGGAGAATAATCCCCCTCAAGTTCATGAAGAAGTAGATGCTGATCTGAAAAGAGTAGAAGTCACGGAAGCTAGGGACAAAGCTAAGGAGAAAACCCAAGCTAGGGAGGAAGTTCAACCTATGTTCAACATTGAAGATGTTGAAGGAGTGGATTTTCTCCAACCTTTCCTCCACGTGTTGTCTCCATCCTTGATTGAACTCTTGAGGTTTTGTGAAACAACTCGTGCTCGCAATATTTCCCTTTCTCGTGAAGTTGTTTTGCTGGAAAACCATGTCGCAGATCTCCGAGGTTTAAATCAAAGATTGATAGCTCTCTTGGAATCAAAGGCAAAGACTCCGCCACCATCACCACCAAAGGAAGACAACTAAGCATTGGTATGGGCAACTCCCTTGGCTTATGCCAAGCTTGGGGGAGTTGCCCTGGTATCGTATCACCTTTATATCTTTTGCTTTTACCTTTGTTTTAGTTCTTTCTTTTTCAGTTCTTATTTCTTCTCTTAGTGGAATAAGTCTTTAGTGTTTAGCTTGAGTCTTTTGCCTTGTGTCTCCCCCAATGTATTCGAGCTTGCGAGCTATATAATAAAGAGTATCTTAGTCAAGGGCTTTGTTTTGTTCCGTGATCAAAAGTATGAAAAGAACGATAGCATGAAAGATCATGAGATGATCTTATGGAAAGTGATAACTTCACATATAACAAGTATGATGATTGAAACTTGTTGAGAATAGACCAACATAGACCTCAGTCATTGTTGCAATTAATAAGAAGTAATAAGGAAAGAGAGGTTCACATATAAATATATCATCTTAGACACTTTCTATAATTGTGAGCACTCACCAAACTATTACATGCTTAGAAGTAGATGTTGGGCAAGGAAGACAACATAATGAATTGTGTTTGCTTGGTTCCAAATAATGTTATATGATTAGAGATCCCTTAGCATGTGACGATTGCTTCCACCTCATATTAGCCAAAACTCCCGCACTAAGTAGAGATACTACTTGTGCATCCATAAACCTTCAACCCATTTTTGCCATGAGTGACCACCATACCTGCCTATGGATTGAATAAGATCCCTCAAGAAAGTTGTCATCGGTGCAAGCAATAAAAATTGCTCTCTAATATGTATGATCTATTAGTGTGTGGAAAATAAGCTTTATACGAACCTGTGATGAGGAAGACATAAAAGCGACAGACTGCATAATAAAGTTCTTTATCACAGGAGGCAATATAAAGTGACGTTCCTCCGCACTAAGAGGACACGCATCCAAACCTCAAAAGTGCATGGCAACCTCTGCTTCCCTCTGTGAAGGGCCTATCTTGTACCTTTAATTTTTGCCCTTGTAAGAGTCATGGTGATCTTCACCAATTCCTTATTTAGCCTTTTTCTTGGTGAACGTCATATGCTTGGGAAAGATCTATATTCATAGATCAACTTGGAGATGAGTACTTATGCTTTATTATTGTTGACTTTACCCTTGAGGTAAAAGGTTGGGAGGCAAAACTATAAGCCCCTATCTTTCTCTGTGTCCAACTGAAACTTCGATACCATGAGTACCACGTGAGTTGTAACAATTGTGGAAAACAAATAGATGATTGAGTATGTGGATTTGCTTTACAAGTTCTTATTTGACTCTTTCTGATGCTATGATAAATTGCAATTGCTTCAATGACTATGGACTGTTGTTGGCTACTTCTCGGTAAGGTTTTGTTTCATACTTTGCTTTGTGAAGGAATTGTTACTTTCCCATAAGAATCTCTATGATGTATTGCTGTTCTATGTGTGATTATGATGCCCTCATGTCCGTATTATGTTTTATCGACACCTTCATCCCTAAACATGTGGACATGTTATGGGTCTTTGTTTTCGCTTGAGGACAAGCGAGGTCTAAGCTTGGGGGAGTTGATACGTCCATTTTGCATCATGCTTTCATGTTGATATTTATCGCTTTATGGACTGTTATTTTACCTTGTGGTACCATACTTATGCCTTTCTCTCTTATTTTGCAAGGTTTATTTGAAGAGGGAGAATACCGGCAGCTAGAATTCTGGACTGGAAAAGGAGCAAGTCTGAGTCCTTTATTCTGCGCAACTCCAAATGCCTTGAAAATCAACGTGGAATTTTTTGGGAATATACAAAAAATACCGGGCGAAAGAAGTGTCAGAGGGGAGCTTCCAGGGGCCCACAAGCCTGGTTGCCGCGGCCTACCCCCTGGCCGCGGCAACAGGGCTTGTGGGCACCCTGGTGGCCCACTGGCCCCCTCTTTTTCTATATGAAGGGTTTCGTCCGAGAAAAAATCAGGGTGGAGCTTTTTCGTGGATTCTCCGCCGCCACGAGGCGGAACTTGAGCAGATCCAATCTAGAGCGCCAGTAGGACGATCCTGCCGGGGAAACTTCCCTCCCGGAGGGGGAAATCGTCACCATCGTCATCACCAACACTCCTCTCGTCGGAGGGGAGTCATCTCCATCAACATCTTCATCAGCACCATCTCCTCTCCAAACCCTAGTTCATCTCTTGTAACCAATCTCCGTCTCGCGACTCTGATTGGTACTTGTAAGGTTGCTAGTAGTGTTGATTACTCTTTGTAGTTGATGCTAGTTGGATTACTTGGTGGAAGAGTTTATGTTCAGATCCTTGATGCTACTCATTACACCTCTGATCATGATTATGATTATGTTTTGTGAGTAGTTACTTTTGTTCCTGAGGACATGGGATAAGTCATGCTGATAATAGTCATGTGAATTTGGTATTCGTTCAGTATTTTGATATGTTGTATGTTGTCTTTTCCTCTAGTGGTGTTATGTGAACGTCGACTACATAACACTTCACCATATTTGGGCCTAGAGGAAGGCATTGGGGAGTAGTAAGTAGATGATGGGTTGCTAGAGTGATAGAAGCTTAAACCCCAGTCTATGCGTTGCTTTGTAAGGGGCTGATTTGGATCCACTAGTTTAATGCTATGGTTAGACGTTGTCTTAATTCTTCTTTCGTAGTTGCGGATGCTTGCGAGAGGGGTTAATCATAAGTGGGATGCTTGTCCAAGTAAGGGCAGTACCCAAGCACCGGTCCACCCACATATCAAACTATCAAAGTAACGAACGCGAATCATATGTACATGATGAAACTAGCATGACAGAAATTCCCGTGTGTCCTCGGGAGCGTTTTTCCTCTTATAAGACTTTGTTCAGGCTTGTCCCTTGCTACAAAACGGATTGGGCCACTTTGCTGCACCGTTGCTACTCTTGTTACTTGTTACTTTTCACCTGCTACGTTTCACCTCACTACACCATCACTTGTTACCGCTACTTTCAGTGCTTGCACTCATTACCTTGCTGAAAACCGTTTATCAGAGCCTTCTTATCCTTGTTGGGTTCGACACTCTTACTTATCGAAAGGACTACGATTGATCCCCTATACTTGTGGGTCATCAGCACTCAAGACAAACCATTATTCACTCCTAGCTAATTAAGCATGGCATAAGTAACTGTGATCTCTAATTGTCATTGCAAACATGTTCAATCCATAACGAGCTGAATCCAGAACGAGGAGCTAATCATATTTACAAAAAACAAGATAGGTCGAGTTCATACCAGTTTTTTCCCATCTCCGTCACCTCATCATATATCGTCATTATTGCCTTTCACTTGCACGACCGAACGGTGTAAAAAATAATAATAAGAGTGTTCGTGCATTGGACTAAGCTGGAATCTGCAAATAATAACTCAAAGGAGAAGACAAGGTATTATGGGCTCTCTGATAGATAAATGATAATGAATATGAGAGCCACTCAGCATGTCATCGCGGTCTTCTCCTTACGACCAAAAGAATAAAGAAAACATATTTACACGGGGAAGCCCCCAACAAGCAAAAGAAGAACGGAAAATATTTTTGGGTTTTCTTTCAACACTACAACTAAACAAACTAGAAGGTCAAGCCAGAACTAATTTTTTTATATTTTCTCAAGGTTAATGAAACACAAACGAAGAAAACAAAAAGAAGAAATAAACTGCCATGGATGGTACGATGAAAAGGTATGAACACCGACAATTGGAATGCGTGTGTGAACATGAATTAATGTCGGTGAGAAATATGTACCCCCCAAGCTTAGGCTTTTGGCCTAAGTTGGTCTAAGGCCATGTCTAGAAATAACCCTCTCCTGGACACTCCGGAGAATACTGAGGGTTCCACTGGTTTGCGAGCTCCTGCGGCTCCCACTGAAAAACTAGAACTTGATACAGGTCGAGGGCTGGTGCAGGCTCACGTGCTGGGGGTTGCGACAGGCCCCAATATTTGTAAATATCCTCAGGCATAATAGTGTATCTTCCTGGATGGATATCAAACAAGGAAGGAGCAGGCAAAGTTATAATCTCACAGATACCCTGACTAAATACTAAGTTGTAAAGCAACCTCGTATCATTGTCTTTCTTAATAAAATCATGTGCTACCATCCTATCATAATCTAAATATCTTGTGGGCAGACGCATTTCCTCTTCCCCGTCAAGCCTAATAGGTATCTCAAAGTGTTGAGCTAAACGAGATGCATAGATACCTATGAATATAGGGCCCTTCGAACGGTTTAAGTTCAACCATTGAGCCACCATAGCGCCCAAACTAAAAGTTCTACCAGCAAGTAAAGTGTGGCGCAGAATAGTGAGGTCGGGGGCACTCAGGCTTTCACTCTCGCCGCGACCAACTAAACGTCTCCTGGTGACCCACAAGTATAGGGGATCAATCGTAGTCCTTTCTATAAGTAAGAGTGTCGAACCCAACGAGGAGCAGAAGGATCTGACAAGTGGTTTTCAGCAAGGTAAAATCAGCATGCACTGAAATTGTCGGTAACAAGTGATTGTGTGGTGAGATGATTCGTAGCAAGCAACAAGTAACAAAAGTAGCAACGATGCAGCAAAGTGTCCCAATACCTTTTGTATCAAGGGACAAGCCGGGACAAAGTCTTATAGGAGGAAAAGCGCTCCCGAGGACACACGGGAATTTCTGTCATGCTAGTTTTCATCATGTTCATATGATTCGCGTTCGTTACTTTGATAGTTTGATATGTGGGTGGACCGGCGCTTGGGTACTGCCCTTACTTGGACAAGCATCCCACTTATGATTAACCCCTCTCGCAAGAATCCGCAACTACGAAAGAAGAATTAAGACAAAGTCTAACCATAGCATTAAACTAGTGGATCCAAATCAGCCCCTTACGAAGCAACGCATAAACTAGGGTTTAAGCTTTTGTCACTCTAGCAACCCATCATCTACTTACTACTTCCCAATGCCTTCCTCTAGGACCAAATAATGGTTAAGTGTTATGTAGTCGACGTTCACATAACACCACTAGAGGAAAAACAACATACAACATATCAAATTACCGAACGAATACCAAATTCACATGACTACTATTAGCATGACTTATCCCATATCCTCAGGAACAAAAGTAACTACTCACAAAGCATAATCATATTCATGACCAGAGAGGTAATGAGTAGCATCAAGGATCTGAACATAAACTCTTCCACCAAGTAATCCAACTAGCATCAACTATAAAGAGTAATCAACACTACTAGCAACCTTACAAGTACCAATCAGAGTCGCGAGATGGAGATTGGTTACAAGTGATGAACTAGGGTTTGGAGATAAGATGGTGCTGATGAAGATGTTGATGGTGACGAATCCCCTCCGATGAGAGGAGTGTTGGTGATGACGATGGCGATGATTTCCCCCTCCGGGAGGGAAGTTTCCCCGGCAGGATCGTCCTGCCGGTGATCTAGATTGGTTCTGCTCAAGTTCCGCCTCGTGGCGGCGGGGAAACCACGAAAAAGCTCCTCCCTAATTTTTTTCTGGATGAAACCCTCCATATAGGAAAAGAGGGGAGCAAGTGGGCCAGTGGGTTGCCCACAAGCCCTCATGACGCGGCCTGGGGGGGGGGGGTGGCAGCGCCGTGCAGACTTGTGGGCACCCCCTGGTGCCCCTTTGGCACTTCTTCGGCCTAGTATTTTTGATAAATCGGGAAAACAACCCTCGTTGATTTTTACGACGTTTGGAGTTGTGCAGAATAGGTATCTCAACTTTGCTCCACTTTCAGGCCAGAATTCCAGTTGGCGGTATTCTCCCTCTTCATGTAAACCTTGCAAAATAAGAGAGAAAAGGCATAAGAATTGTACCGTGAGGTGAAATAACAGCCCAAGAAGCGATAAATATCAACATGAAAACATGATGCAAAATGGACGTATCAACTCCCCCAAGCTTAGACCTCGCTTGTCCTCAAGCGAAAGCCTAACTCACTAAATATGTCCACATGTTTAGGGAGAGAGGTGTCGACAAAACAAGATACGAACATGCATGCATCATGATCAAGATCAAAACAGCAATACAACATATAATCTCTCATGCTAAAGTGATAATTCCTTCACAAAGTAAAGCATGGATCAAGAACCTTACCGAGAAGTAACAACCGATAGCCTTTAGTCATTGAAGCAATTGCAATTTACCACAACATCAGAAAGAGTCAAATAAGAGCTTGTAAAGCAAATCCACATACTCAATCATTCTTTCGTTCTCTACAATTGCTACAACTCACGTGGTACTCATGAGATCAAAGTTTCAGCTAGACACAGAGAAAGATAGGGGCTTATAGTTTTGCCTCCCAACTGCTTACCTCAAGGGTAATGTCAACAATAATAATTCATGAATACTTAACTCCAAGTTGACATATGAATATAGATCTTTCCCAAGCATGTGACGGTAGCCAAGATAAAGGCGAGATAAGGAATTGGTGAAGATCACCATGACTCTTTCAAGGGCAAAAAGTAAAGGTACAAGATAGGCCCTTCGCAGAGGGAAGCAGAGGTTGTCATGCGCTTTTGAGGTTTGGATGCGTGTACTCTTAGTGCGGAGGAACTTCACTTTGTATTCCCCCTGTGATAAAGAACTTTATTATGCAGTCTGTCGCTTTTATGTCTTCCTCATCACAGGTTTGTACAAAGCTTATTTTCCACACACTAATAGATCATACATATTAGAGAGCAATTTTTATTGCTTGCACCGATGACAACTTACTTGAGGGATCTTATTCAATACATAGGTAGGTATGGTGGACACTCATGGCAAAACTGGGTTGATGGTTTATGGATGCACAAGTAGTATCTCTACTTAGTGCGGGAGGTTTGGCTAATATGAGGTGGAAGCAATCGTCACATGCTAAGGGATCTCTAATCATATAACATTGTTCGGAGCCAAGCAAACACAATTCATTATGTTGTCTTCCTTGTCCAACATCTACTTCTAGGCATGTAATAGTTTAGTGAGTGTTCACAATCATAGATGGTGTCAGAGATGATATATTTATATGTGAACCTCTCCTTCTTTATCACTTCCTATTAATTGCAACAATGACCAAGGTCTACGTTTGCCTACCCTCAACAAGTTTCAATCCTCATTCTTTTTATATGTGAAACCACCACTTCCCATAAGATCACTACATGATCTTTCATGCTTTTGTTCTATTATCACTCTTTTGATCATGGCAAGAGGCAAAGCCGTTCAACTAAGACACTCTTTATTATATGGCTCACGAGCAAGAATACATCAGGGGTGACACAAAGCAAAACTCAAGACTAAAACACTAAGACTTTTAATCTACTAGAGAGAGAGAAAACTGAAAAGGAAAGGTAAAACAAAGGTAAAGGCAAAAGATGTGATGGTGATACAATACCGGGGCAACTCCCCCAAGCTTGGCACAAGCCAAGGGGATTGCCCATACCAATGCTCAGTTGTCTTCCTTTGGTGGTGAAGGTGGAGTTGTTGCAGTCTTTGACTCTAAGAGGACCATTAATCTTTTATTTATACCTTGGAGATATGCGATATGTTTTTCCAGCAAAACAACTTCACGAGTGAGACAAGTATTGCGAGCACGAGTTGTTTCACAAAACCTCAAGAGTTCAATCAAAGATGGAGACAGTAGGTGGAGGTAGGGTTGGAAGAAATCCACTTCTTCAACTTCTTCCTTGTTGAGCACAGATCGCACTTCGTCCCATGCCTGATCCTTCTCCTTATCTTTGCCCTTGGTTTATTTAGGTAGCCTTTCCTTAGCCTCCATGACCTCCATCCTTTTCAGATCAGCATGAACTTCTCCATAGATTTGATGGAGGTTGTTCTCCCCCATAGATTCCTGGGACGACATCTTGACCTAGATCTGCGGCAGAAAACAGGCTCGAAACGAAAAACACAGGAAATCTGCGTGATGCAGGGGTCAGACCAAACGGGAGTATATATAATGATTTTTTTTCCAGACCAGAAGGAGTACCCTGCACAAAAATGGAGTCCGGGAGGCGCACGAGGTGGCCACAAGCCCTCGCGGCGTGGCCAGTGGGTGGGCCCGCGCCGTGCAGGCTTGTCGCCTCCTCGCGCACTTTCCGGACTACTTCCATTTTTTGTATTTTTCAAATATTCCAAAATGGAGAAAAAAATTTACTAGAAAAGTTTTGGACTCTGTTTTCTTACCGAATCACATACCTCTTTGTTTTCGGAGTCTGAAACAGGCTGATAAATATCCCTTAGGTATTCTTCCGGAGTTATGGTATTGATGATATTGCTTTCAACATTTATGGGAGTACCTGAGATATAATGCTTGATTCTCTACCCATTTACAACTCTAGGACAATTACCTTCCGTGTTGTTGTTCTTGATAGCACCGGAATGATATACTTCCTCAACAACATAGGGACCTTCCCATTTAGAGAGAAGCTTGCGTGCAAAGAATCTTAAATGAGAGTTATATAGCAAGACATAATCACCTAGATTGAACTCGCGATTTTGTATCCTCTTATCATGCCACCTCTTAACCTTCTCTTTGAACAGCTTGGCATTCTCATATGCCTGATTTCTCCACTCATCAAGCGAGCTAATGTCAAATAACCTCTTCTCACCAGCAAGTTTGAAATCAAAGTTGAGCTCTTTGATTGCCCAATAAGCTTTATGCTCTAACTCAAGAGGTACGTGACATGCTTTCCCATACACCATTTTGTACGGAGACATGCCCATGGGATTCTTATAGGCAGTTCTATAAGCCCACAGTGCATCATCGAGCTTCTTAGACCAATTGTTTCTAGACCTGTTGACAGTCTTTTGCAGAATTAGCTTAATCTCTCTATTGCTTAGCTCTACTTGACCACTGGACTGAGGGTAGGGAGACGCAATTCTATGATTGACATCGTACTTAGCAAGCGTTTTACGGAAAGCACAATGAATGAAGTGTGAACCACCGTCGGTCATTAGATATCTAGGGACTCCAAATCTACGGAAGATAACTTCGTTCAACATCTTGATAGAGGTGTTGTGATCAGCACTACTAGTGGGGATAGCTTCTACCCACTTAGTGACGTAATCAACAACAACTAAGATATGCGTATACCCGTTGGATTTTGGAAAAGGTCCCATATAATCAAAGCCCCAAACATCAAATGGTTCAATGACAAGTGAATAGTTCATAGGCATTTCCCGACGTTTGCTAATATTACCTATTCTTTGACATTCGTCACAAGACAAGACATATTTACGGGCATCCTTGAAGAGAGTGGGCCAATAGAAACATGATTGCAATACCTTGTGTGTAGTTCTATCTCCCGCATGGTGTCCTCCGTAGGCCTCAGAGTGACACTTCTGTAGGATTTGTCCCTGTTCATGTTCAGGTACACAACGTCTAATAACACCATCTACTCCTTCCTTATAAAGGTGAGGATCATCCCAAAAGTAGTGTCTCAAGTCAAATAAGAATTTCTTCTTTTGCTGGTACATGAAATTAGGTGGTATATATTTGGCAACGATATAGTTTGCATAATCAGCATACCACGGTGCACTACGTGAAGCATTGATGACATTCAATTGCTCATCGGGAAAGCTATCATCAATAGGTTGTGGGTCATCAAGAATGTTCTCCAACCTAGACAAGTTATCTGCTACTGGGTTATCAGCACCCTTTCTCTCAACAACGTGCAAATCAAATTCTTGTAGCAAGAGAACCCATCTGATAAGTCTAGGTTTAGCGTCCTTCTTCTCCATGAGGTACTTAACAGCAGCATGATCAGTGTGAATAGTGACTTTGGAATTAACTATGTAAGACGTGAACTTTTCACATGCAAACACGACTGCTAGAAATTCCTTCTTCGTAGTAGCATAGTTTCTCTGGGCACTGTCTAGAGTTTTACTAGCGTAGTGAATAACATTCAACTTCTTATCAACTCTTTGCCCTAGAACCGCACCAACAGCATAATCACTAGCATCACACATGATCTCAAAAGGCAAGTTCCAATCAGGTGGTTGAACAATAGGTGCAGTTATCAAAGCCCTCTTAAGTATTTTGAAGGCTTCCTCACAATCATTTGTCAAAGACAAAAGGAATATCCTTTTGCAAGAGATTGGTAAGAGGCCTAGAAATCTTAGAGAAGTCTTTGATGAACCTTCTATGGAAACCGGCATGATCAAGGAAACTTCTTATACCTTTGATATCCGTGGGGTATGGCATTTTCTCGATTGCATCAACCTTAGCCTTATCGACTTCAATACCTCTTTCAAAAAATTTGTGTCCTAAGACGATGCCTTCATTAACCATAAAGTGGCACTTCTCCCAACTCAAGACAAGATTGGTGTATTTACATCTCTGCAAGACTCGATCAAGGTTGCTGAGGCAATCATCAAAGGAAGACCCATAAACGGAAAAGTCATCCATGAAAACCTTGATAATCTTTTCACAGAAGTCAGAGAATATAGCCATCATACATCTTTTAAAGGTGGCAGGTGCATTACATAAGCCAAAAGGCATACGTCTATAAGAAAAGGTACCGAAAGGGCACGTGAAAGTGGTTTTCTCCTGATCAGATTGTGCAACTGGTATTTGGGAGAAACCAAAATAACCGTCTAGAAAGCAGAAGTGTGTGTGTTTAGACAGCCTTTCTAGCATTTGGTCGATAAAAGGCAAAGGGTAATGATCTTTCCTAGTGGTTTTATTAAATTTTCTAAAATCGATCACCATCCTATAGCCAGTAATAATCCTCTGAGGGATCAATTCATCCTTATCATTAGGGACAACGGTAATGCCTCCCTTCTTAGGGACGCAATGCACCAGACTCACCCAATCTCTATGAGCAACAGGATAGATAATACCCGCTTCCAGGAGCTTTAGTATTTCTTTTCTTACTACTTCTTTCATCTTAGGATTAGATCTCCTTTGATGATCAACAACTGGTTTGAAATCAGGATCAGTTTTGATCTTGTGCTGGCATAGAGTGGGACTAATGCCCTTAAGATCATCAAGAGTATATCCAATAGCAGCACGGTGCTTCCTCAGAGTTTTTAGTAACTTCTTTTATTCATGCTCCGAGAGGCTAGCACTAATAATGGCAGGATACATCTCTTTTTCATCAAGATAGGCATACTTAAGAGTATCAGGCAACTGTTTAAGCTCGAACACAGGATCACCCTTTGGTGGGGGTGGATCCCCAAGCAGTTCAACAGGCAGATTATTTTTAAGGATAGGATATTGTTCTAATACAACTCTATCTATCTCATCCCTTTCATCCATATGCATATCATTTTCATGCTCAAGCAAGTATTGCTCTAAGGGATCGGTAGGAGGCACGACAATAGAAGCTAAGGCAATAGTTTCATCCCTACTAGGCAACTCCTTTTCATGAGGTTTTCTACCAAACTTGGAGAAATTGAACTCATGTGACACACCTTCAAAGCCAACAGTGACAGTTTGCTTCTCACAATCAATATGAGCATTGACAATATTGAGGAAGGGTCTGCCAAATATGATGGGACAAAAGCTATCTTGTGCGGTAGCAAGAACGAGGAAATCAGCAGCATACTTCGTTTTACCACACAAGACTTCAACATCCCTAACAATTCCCATAGGGCAGATAGTATCTCTATTGGCAAGCTGAATAGTGACATCAATAGGCTCTATCTCAACAGGTGCAATCTCATCTTTGATTTCATCATATAAGGATTGAGGTATTGCACTAACACTAGCACCCACGTCACATAAACCATGATAACAATGATCTCCTATCTTAACAGAAACCACAGGCATGCCAACAACAGGCCTATGTTTGTCTCTAACGCAAGGTTTAGCAATTCTAGCAGCATCTTCATAGAAGTGAATATTATGTCCCTCAACTTCTTCAGACAGAAGATCTTTGATAATAGCAATGCTAGGTTCAACTCTAATTTGCTCAGGGGGTGTAGGTGTTCTAATATAGCCTCTACGTATCACAATTGAAGCTTTAGAATGATCCTTTATCCTAACAGGGAAAGGTGGTTTCTCAATGTAAGCACTGGGAACCACAGGATCATTATAGGCAATGACTCTCTCTTCAACTGGAGTGGGTTTGACTACATTGACTTCTAACGGAGGATGATATTTAAACCACTTCTCTTTGGGGAGATCAATATGAGCAGCAAAGGATTCACACAATGAAGCTACTATCTCAGAGTCAAGTCCATACTTAGCGCTAAAGTCAGAAAAAGTATTTGTCTCAACAAAGGATTTAACGCAATCAAACTTGAAATTCATACCTGACTCCTTACCTGATTCAAGCTCCCAATCTTTAGAGTTGCGTTTAATTATCTCCAATAAATTCCATTTGAAGTCAATATCTCTCTTGATAAAAGAGCCGGTACAAGAAGTGTCAAGCATGGTGCGATCATCATGAGAAAGCCGAGCATAGAAGTTCTGAATGATAATTTCTCTCGAGAGCTCATGATTGGGGCATGAATATAGCATTGATTTAAGCCTCCCCAAGCTTGAGCATTGCTTTCTCTTTCACGAGGCCAAAAATTATAAATATAATTCCGATCACGATGTACTAAATGCATAGGATAAAACTTTTGATGAAATTCCAATTTCAACCAATTGTAGTCCCATGATCCAGTATCATCACATAGCCTATACCATGTCAACGCCTTATCCTTCAAAGATAAAGGAAAGACCTTCTTCTTGACCTCATCCTCGGGCACACCTGCAAGCTTAAATAAACCACAAACTTCATCTACATAGATTAGATGCAAGTCTGGATGAGATGTTCCATCTCGTGTAAAAGGATTAGCTAGCAGTTTATCAAGCATACCCGAAGGAAATTCAAAGCAAATATTTTCAGTAGGTGCAGCAGGTTGAGGAGCAACTCTTTGTGCTTCCGTTCGAGGTGAAGATACCCCGAACAAGCCCCTCAAAGGATTAGTATCCATAGTGACAAGTGACAACAAATTTCAGCACACTATATGAATGTTTCCTTACCAAGTTCCACTTACCAAAGGCGCTTCACTCCCCGGCAACGGCGCCAGAAAAGAGTCTTGATGACCCACAAGTATAGGGGATCAATCGTAGTCCTTTCGATAAGTAAGAGTGTCGAACCCAACGGGGAGCAGAAGGATGTGACAAGTGGTTTTGAGCAAGGTAAAATCTATAGGCACTGAAATTGTCGGTAACAAGTGATTGTGTGGTGAGATGATTTGTAGCAAGCAACAAGTAACAAAAGTAGCAACGGAGCAGCAAAGTGGCCCAATCCCTTTTGTACCAAGGGACAAGCATGGACAAAGTCTTATAGGAGGAAAAGCGCTCCCGAGGACACACGGGAATTTCTGTCATGCTAGTTTTCATCATGTTCATATGATTCATGTTCGTTACTTTGATAGTTTGATATGTGGGTGGACCGGCGCTTGGGTACTGCCCTTACTTGGACAAGCACCCCACTTATGATTAACCCCTCTCGCAAGCATCTGCAACTACGAAATAAGAATTAAGATGAAGTCTAACCATAGCATTAAACTAGTGGATCCAAATCAGCCCCTTACGAAGCAACGCATAAACTAGGGTTTAAGCTTCTGTCACTCTAGTAACCCATCATCTACTTATTACTTCCCAATGCCTTCCTCTAGGCCCAAATAATGGTGAAGTGTTATGTAGTCGACGTTCACATAACACCACTAGAGGAAAAACAACATACAACATATCAAATTACCGAACGAATACCAAATTCACATGACTACTATTAGCATGACTTATCACATGTCCTCAGGAACAAAAGTAACTACTCACAAAGCATAATCATATTCATGACCAGAGAGGTAATGAGTAGCATCAAGGATCTAAACATAAACTCTGCCACCAAGTAATCCAACTAGCATCAACTACAAAGAGTAATCAACACTACTAGCAACCTTACAAGTACCAATCGGAGTCGCGAGACGGAGATTGGTTACAAGTGATGAAGTAGGGTTTGGAGATGAGATGGTGCTGATGAAGATGTTGATGGTGACGAGTCCCCTCCGATGGGAGGAGTGTTGGTGATGACGATGGCGATGATTCCCCCCTCCGGGAGGGAAGTTTCCCCGGCAGGATCGTCCTGCCGGAGCTCTACTTTGGTTCTGCTCAAGTTCCGCCTCGTGGCAGCGGCGAAACCACGAAAATGCTCCTCCCTGATTTTTTGTGTGGACGAAACCCTCCATATAGCAAAAGAGGGGAGTAAGTGGGCCAGTGAGCTTCCCACAAGCCCTCATGGCGTGGCCTAGGGGGTGCCCGCGCCGTGCAGGCTTGTGGGCACCCCTGGTGCCCCTTTGGCACTTCTTCGGCCTAGTATTTTTGATAAATCGGGAAGAAAGTCCTCGGTGATTTTTACGGCGTTTGGAGTTGCGCAGAATAGGTATCTCAACTCCACTTTGAGGCCAGAATTCCAGTTGCCGATATTCTCCCTCTTCATGTAAACCTTGCAAAATAAGAGAGAAAAGGCATAAGAATTGTACCGTGAAGTGAAATAACAGCCCAAGAAGCGATAAATATCAACATGAAATGATGCAAAATGGACGTATCATCTCCCTGCAAATAATGAATAATAACGTAGAACAAGAAAATGTATGCTGGCCGCTCTTGGTTTTGACACCCCTCTTTCTTCCCCTACAGTGATTGCGGGAATAAAATCCTCCATGTCTCTAGGACGTGGTTCACTGATGCTGCCCTCAAAAGGTAATTTACAAAGATTGCAAAAATCATAAAGTGACATTTCTTTAGGCACATCATATAAATGAAATTCTACCATGGGAGGATTCTTCCTAGGATAAAAGTGAAAATTTTGCACGAAAGTATTAGTAAGTAGGAGATACTGGTCACACTTATCGTTGAGGAAGTTGGTGATGCCTGCATTTTCTGGTATATAGTAAAAAAATCTTCATAAATTCCGGCCACCCTCAAGAATGCCTCACCTGTCCATTCACATGGTCGAACTTCCGCGGTGTGAGGAATATTGTATCTAGGCTTCTTATTTTCATTTTCTTTCAAACCCCAGCTTGAAGAGCCTCTTAACAATCTCCTCATCTTTTCTTTTTCTGAAAAACAAATCTGAGATTTTTAGTGACTCCACATAAAAATGAAAAAACTCAACCAAAACTTATAGCAACTACTCCCACAAGTGCCTAGAAGCTATATCATGCATCAAAACTACTTGGGACCCTGCAAATTTGACATGCAAGCTCAAGAACAAGGTCACCACAGCAACAAGATTTTGCAATATATAAAGCACTAGAAGAAAAACTAATTGGACCATTGGAGGAGTTACATACCGATGATCAATCCCCTAAAATAGTTTTGCAAATGGGACTTTGAGCAAAGAGATCGAAAATAGCAGCAAGATGAGCTAAAACACGGGTTTGAGAAATGGTGAGATTTTTTCTGGAGGAAGGAGTGGATGGGTATGGTAATAAGTGAAGGAGCTCCACGTGGGACCCACAAGCCAGGGGGCACGCCCACGGAGGTGGCCGCGCCCTGCAGGCTTGTGGCCCAATGGTGCAGTCCCCTAATGTGTTCTTAGTACGAGAAATTCTTAAATATTCCAAAAAATCATACTAAATTTTCAACGAGTTCTCAGAACTTTTATTTTTCAGGATATTTTTCTATTGCACAGATAAAATGGAAAATAGGGAAATAATAACTTTTTTACTAAATTGAAACTAAGGAATATCACCAAGCATTGAAATTTTCTTGTTTAGCTACAAAGTTATCAAATTCATCCAAGCATTGGCTAGCAGACTTATTATAAGGAATATCACCTTCTTCAAATCTACAAAGAGAATTTACCTCCACTACATGTGTCAGGTTATCAAGACCATGTATTTCTTTAATAGGTGGTAGTTTCTTAACATCTTCAACTTTAATACATTTTTCTTTCATAGATTTCTTTGCCTCTTGCATATCTTCAGGACTGAGGAATAGAATACCTCTTTTCTTCGGAGTTGGTTTTGGAGGTGGTTCGGGAATTGTCCAATCATTATCATTGCTCAATATATTATTCAATAGTAGTTCAGCTTGTTCAACAGTTCGTTCCCTGAAAACACAACCAACACAACTATCTAGGTGGTCCCTAGAAGCATCGGTTAGTCTATTATAAAAGTATCAAGTATTTCATTTTTCTTTAGAGGGTGATCACGCAAAGCATTCAGTAACTCGAAAAGCCTCCCCAAGCTTGTGGGAGACTCTCTTCTTCAATTTGCACACATTTAAATATTTCCTCCAAGGCAACTTGTTTCTTATGGGCAGGAAAATATTTTTCAGAGAAGTAATAAATCATATCCTGGGGACTACGCACACAACCAGGAGCAAGAGAATTAAACCATATCTTAGCATCACCCTTTAATGAGAACGGAAAAAGCTTAAGAATATAGTAGTAACAATTTTTTTCTCATGAGTAAATAGGGTGGTTATATCATTCAATTTAGTAAGGTGTGCCACAACAGTTTCAGATTCATAACCATAGAAAGGATCAGATTCTACCAAAGTAATTAACTCATGATCGACAGAGAATTCATAATCCTTATCAGTAACACAGATAGGTGAAGTAGCAAACTTGGGATCATATTGCATTCTAGCATTCAAAGATTCGATTAGGCGGGCATGATAATGCAACATGATGGATGGATTCAAAGTCGACTGGTGGTAGAGTAGAGTAGAGTGGAGTGTTGCTTACCTGGTGAGGAATCCCACATGTTGACATCAATCCTGACGGCCTCGACGAGGTAGCGGCATGCGGCAAGCTTGCCCTGGCCCCCGACGGCGGCGTGGAGCACGTTGATGCCATGGTAGGTTGTGGTCGCCACTATAGACACCATCGTGGTGTCCTCCCCTACCTTCCCCTTACGATCCAGCTTCTTGGTGATCTCTGCGACGCGTCGAGGCGGGAGGCGAGGCGGAGGTAGTTCATGTGCTCGGTGCGCTTGCGGATGGCGTTCTCGGCATAGATCCGGGCGTCGGCGCCGTTGCCCTTCTCGATGGCCTTCTTGACTTTGAGCTTCTTCTCCTTCTCCTCCTTCTCCCACTTGCACGCCTGCCGCTACAACGACTTGGAGATGAACTTGAGGTCGAAGATCTGCGCCATCAGCTTCTTGGGGTTGCCAATGGCCGATACCACCATCGCTACCGCTTGCTAGGGTTTCATCGGGGGTCAGGGTGGTGGAGATCGAGAATCGGGGAGGGGGCCGAGAGGATTGGGGAGGGGTCGAGGGAGGGGGACGCGGTGGTTTGATTCGATGTGTGTGTGGCTCTTCCATCGACGCGTGCATGTCATGGACTCAGGGTCGGACTAAGGGCGCGAGATGTTAGAAGACTGTCCCCTTTGCCGTACGCCTGGGGATTAAGCTGATGGCAAAGGGGTTGAGACAGACGACAAAGAGGCCCCTGACGACAAAGGGGACGACCTCACATGCGGTGACTCTTTGCCGTCTGCCTGGACCATCTTTGCCATCAGTCGCCTCTTTGCCGTCTGCCTATTCCATCTTTGCCGTCTGCCAGCAGACGACAAAGAACGCACTGATGGCAAAGAGTATCTTTGCCATCAACCGGCTCTTTGTCGTCTGTTTTTTGGCAGCTGACGGCAAATAGCTTCTTTGCCATCTGTCAGCAGACGGCAAAGATCAGGCAGATGGTAAATTCTCTGATTCCTGTAGTGAAGGGGATTTACATGCAAATGATGCACTAGAGCTATAAGTGTATGAAAAGCTCAACTGAAGCTAAGTGGGGTGTGCATCCAACTTGCTTGCTCATGAATACCAGGGGCATTTGAGGAAGCCCTTCATTGGAATATACTAGCCAAGTTTATGAAAAAGTGATTCCCGCTAGCATATGAATGATATAACATGAGACTCTCTATACGAAGAACAAGGTGTCACTTCGAGGCACATGTGTGGTAAAGGATAGTAGCAAAGTCCCTTCTCTCTTTTTTCTCTCATTCATTTTTTTATTGTGGTGGGCTCATTTGGCCTCCCTCATTTTTATTTCCTCACACTACAGGAATCAGCTTCTTTGCTAGCTGCCATAGCGGACAACAAAGGGCCACTCCACAGATGGCAAAGCCCTTTGCCGTCCACCGACAGACGGCAAAATGTCTACGCCTGCTTGCGTCGGTAAAGGGACTTCTTTGCCGTCTGTCGTCGGCCAGCGGGCGGCAAAGAGCTTTGCCATGTGTCTGACATGACAAGCAGACGAGAAAGTATTTAGACGACAGCCGACACACACCTACTCCGTTAGGTGGCTAATGGAGTATATGTCGTCCGCCACTGATGGGCCTTTGCCCTCTACCATTGGTGAGGCCTTTGCCACCTGACTGCGGTGGCCCTTTGTTGCTGCCAGGTGGCAGCACTTTGTCGTCTTCCATTTATGGGCCCTTGGTCGTCTGCCAGGTGTGGCCCTTTGCTGTATGTCGTGGGCTGTAGCAGACGACAAAGTGACCATATGGGTCAGCCGGCTGTCCCGGGTTGCAAAGGTGAGTGCCACGTGGCGCCTTTGCCATCCGTTGGCCAACAACAAAGCCCTTTGCCGTCTGCTGGCAGATGGCAAAACACCTGTATGGCCCCTGTTTTGTTTGCTTTTAGTTATTTCCTTGCATTTTAAAAATACACATATATATGATATATATAATTTCTAAGACGCACATATAGTTTCAAATATCATATAAGCAACATAGGCCATGTATCGAACATCATATAAGAGCAAGGCAACAAATAGGCTAGCTTCCAATACATACACATAGTTTCAATCGTCATTTTGGAGAAGATGGTTACAATACTTATCTCATCTCCATACGTACACATAGTTTCACACTGTTCATCAATATAAATCGAAACAAAAAGTAAACAGTAGTAGTCCATCAATGCTTGCTTCGATGAATGCTAGCTTCCATGAAGTGAATCAAATATGAAAAATGAGAATAAGAAAGTTAGAAGAAGAAGACGAAGAAAACTAGAAGAAGAAGAAGAAGAAGAAGAAGACTAGAAGAAGAAGAAGACTAGAAGAAGAAGAAGAAGAAGAAGAAGAAGGAGGAGGAGGAGAAGAAAGAGGAGGAGGAGAAGAAGAAGACTACAAGAAGAAGAAGAAGGAGAAGAGTAAAGAGGAGAAGAAGAAGGAGGAGGAGAAGGAGAAGAAGAAGAAGAATGAGAAGGAGGATAAAAAGAAGGAGAAGAAGGAGGAGGAGAAGGAGAAGGAGGAGGAGAAGAGGAAGAAGAAGAAGAAGGAGTAGATGGTTACAATACTTATGAAATGATCGAGAGTGACCTAGAGGGGGTGAATATGTAAAATTACAAATTTTAATTGTTTCTTAGCAATTTTAGGCAATAATGCGGAATATGAAAGTAAGCCTAACAATTGCAAAGATGGTAGTCATGCTACTCGTACTAAGCAAGACAACAATTAATTAAAGAGTTAAGCACAGGTAATACAAGTAATGTAAGAAATATCACAAAGACAAACAACCACAAGTAGAGACTTAGGGTTAGGGATAACCGCAACTCCGGGAGACGAGGATGTATGTCGAAGTTCACTTCCTTGGAGGGAAGCTACGTCACTGTTTAGAGAGGTGGATGTTACCACGAAGGCACACCAACGCCACGAAGTCTCACCCTATTCTCTCTTTGAGACAACACCACGAAGGTGATTCTCAACCACTAGTGGTAGACCTTGGGGTGGTCTCCGCATCCTCACAAACTTTCTGGGGGTAATTACAATGAAGGATTCCTCGCCGGAGTACTCCTACCGCCTAGGAGTCCCCAACCTCCATGAGTAACAAGATGCACCATGAAAACAAGGGGGGATCAACTTTTGCTTTGGTGAATGTGTAGATCACGCACTCCTACTTCACTCCTCAAAAGATCAAGAGCTTTGGTTGGCTAAGGAGGGAGAACTCTAAGAAATAGGGGTCTGAAAATGGCGGAGAGAGAAAAATAGAGTTTCTGATGTGCCTTAGGAAGAATAAGGCTATTTATAGGTGGGGAAGAAATCCAGCCGTTGGGGGCCAGATTCCTGCCAACCCCGGAAGTTCCGCGGGGACCGGAGGTTCCGTATCGTGGAAGTTTCGGCCAGGTTCTGGGCAGATTCTGGCTTAAACAGAATGATTGCACCCGGTTGGAGTCCCTCGGAAGCAGTCGGGATGTGACGGAAGATCCGGAGCCCGAAAGTTCCGGCCGTCGTGGAAGTTCTGGTGGCCGAAAGTTCTGGCCAGGGTCTGGCAAGGTTGCGGCCTAAACAAAAACCTTGCACAAAGGCTGGCAGTTTCTCTGGTAGCCGGGGAACCTCCCCGGACCTTCTGGTCCCCGAAAATTTCGGTCGTCCCGGAAGTTTCGGCCTAGACACAGCTTTGCACTATCAATTTTGATAGATCTAAGAAATGGATTTCCATAACTTATTTCTATGAAGAGTTGATTCCCAGATGATTTTGATGATGCACCCCCTCCTAATAGTGCGGTTGCCCTAAGGACTCAAGAAAGAAAGAAAAACTTTCATGGCACTCCATCTTTTTCCTTTTTTGAGTAGAGGAGAAATAAGCATCCATGCTTGTCTTTACTTTTGTCGGAGACGTTTACACTAGAGCATGTGGTTAGAAATACAATTGAAGTTGTCATGGATGTCAAAAACAATGAAGGACAATGATGCCCTTTCAGTCTCCCCCTTTTTGACATAGATGACAATAATGCTTGAGAGGGTAGACATACAACGTATGCATGCTATAGAGCAGTTTTGATGAAAGGAAATACCCCTCCACAACTTATGCCTTATTTTAGTTTTTTATTTGAATATTAAAGACACAATTGGAAGTAACTCCCCCTCACACTGTGCTACCAATACAAGCAGGACATAGCAACATGAAATGATTTACTAACCTTAATTTTTGTGTGTGACGACACATATATGGGATTATCACTCACAATATGAGATACGAATATGAAAGATGGCTTGCATCACATGTAACCCATAAAGTGCACACACATGGATAGATAGTTTTTAGCGAAAACACAATTGTAAGGTTCAAATAGTAGCAAATAAGAGAATAGGCAAATGATAACGATGACCCCTATTGATGACCCCTATCAAGCAATACAACATCTCCCCCTTTGTCATCAAGATGGAAAAAAGGAAAAGACGAAGGACACACTAATGCAACCTCGATTTGAGGAAATCAGAGGACACTGAGCCGCGTGGGCGAGAAGTAGTGGCTTCATCTTCAGCTTCGACTTCAAACCGAGCAAACTTGAACTGATATTGATCAAATAGAGTCACATCAGACTCAGAACCATGAGCAAGGGTCATGTCAGATGCACACATCCCATCCTTAAGGGCCCTCATGCCCTCATTCCTAGACTTGTGCTCTTCCCACTACTTCTTGTGCATATCTTGCTACAGACGGAACATGGTCTTCAGAAGCCACCAGAGTTTGTTGCCCTTCCTGGACCTGGAGTCACTAGGTTCCCCACGACGATAAGCATGAGAGTGAGAGTGCAGTTCAAAGGGCTGTGAATCTGTAGCATGAAGATCCTCTTCCTCCTCATCATCACCCTCATTAATGGTAGCCTTGCCCTCTTTTACCAACAAGTTAACGCTGGCATGAGTAGTGAGACGCCGACCAACAAGCGCATCAGGAGCAATCTCAGTAATCAAGGTAGTCATATAGGGAACATAAATTGGTACCATGCGGTTCATCACCACACTGTATATTTCATTCCATATGAAACCCATCACATCAATAGGACCACAGGTGTGACAAGCAAAATGAAGAAGATTGATGAGATGACCATGAATCTTGTTTCAGTTGTTGGAAATATGCCCTAGAGGCAATAATAAATTGGTTATTATTATATTTCCTTGTTCACGATAATTGTTTATTATCCACACTAGAATTGTATTGATTGGAAAATCAAATACATGTGTCGATACATAGACAACACACTGTTCCTAGTGAGCCTCTAGTTGACTAGCTCGTTGATCAAAGATGGTCAAGGTTTTCTGGCCATAGGCAAGTGTTGTCACTTGATAACGGGATCACATCATTAGCAGAATGATGTGATGGACAAGACCCAAACTATAAACATAGCATATGATCATGTCAGTTTATTGCTACTGTTTTCTGCATGTCAATGTATCTATTCCTATAACCATGAGATCATGCAACTCCCGGACACCGGAGGAATACCTTGTGTGTATCAAACGTCGCAACATTACTGTGTGACAATAAAGGTGCTCTACAGGTATCTCCAAAGGTGTCCGTTGGGTTGGCATGGATCAAGACTGGGATTTGTCACTCCGTGTGACGGACAGGTATCTCGGGGCCCACTCGGTAATACTGTTGGGGAACGTTGCATGGGAAACAAATTTTTTCCTACGCACACTGCTACGGCAACAAAAGACCTTCCCCGGCAACGGTGTCAGAGGTCCTTCTGCTGCTGGCTACGCCTACAGGGACTTCCTTGGCAAATATGCAAAGGATTCCCCCACGGCCTTGGAGCCTTGCGTTGGTGTTCCCTTGAAGAGGAAAGGGTGATGTAGCACTGCGGCAGTAAGTATTTCCCTCAGTTTGAGAACCAAGGTATCGATCCAGTAGGAGGATCGCGTCAAGTCACAAGTACCTGCACAAACACAAAGAGCTTGCACCCAACGCTATGAACGGGGTTGTCCATCCCTTATAGATTGTTTGCAAAGTGAGAACTAAAAGCAAAAAGTAAACAAAACAAAGTAAAAGTGAAAGTGGAGACGATAGTTGTGAATTGACCCGGGGGCCGTAGTGTTCACTAGTGGCTTCTCTCATGAAAGCAAGTAGACGGAGGGTGAACGAATTACTGTCGAGCAATTGATAGAACCGCACAAAGTCATGACGTTATCTATGGCAATGATCATCATATAGGCATCACGTCCAAACAAGTAGACCGATACTTTCTGCATCTACTACTATTACTCCACACGTCGACCGCTATCCAGCATGCATCTAGTGTATTGAGTTCATAAGAACAGAGTAACGCCTTAAGCAAGATGACATGATGTAGATGGACAATCTCAAATCTATGATGAAAGCCCATCTTGTTACCCTTGATGGCAACAACACGTTGCATGCCTTGCTGCCCCTTCTGTCACTGGGAAAGGTCACCACACGGTATGAACCCAACACCAAGCACTTCTCCCATTGCAAGAATCATAGATCTAGTTGGCCAAACAAAACCCAAGACTCGGAGAGACTTACAAGGATATCAAATCATGCATATAAGAACTCAACAAAGACTTAAATATAATTCATAGATAATCTGATCACAAATCCACAATTCATCGGATCTCGACAAACACACCGCCAAAGAGGATTACATCGGATAGATCTCCATGAAGATCATGGAGAACTTTGCATTGAAGATCCAAGGGAGAGAAGAAGCCATCTAGCTACTAACTACAGACCCGTAGGTCTGAAGTAGACTACTCACGAGTCATTGGAGAGGCGATGATGTTGATGTAGAAGCCCTCCAGCTCCAAAGTCCCCTCCGGCAGGGCACCGGGAAGGGTCTCCAGATGAGATCTCGTGGAAATGGAAGCTTGCGGCGGCGGAAAAGTGGTTTTGTGGACGCCCTAATTTTTTCTGGGATTTTAGGGAATTTATAGGCCAAAGAGCTAGGGCACGGGAGCGGCAAGGAGGCCACAAGCCTGGTCGCCGCGGGCCCCCTGGCCGCGGCGTGAGGGCTTGTGGGGTCCCTGTGGGCCTCTTGCCTTGGCCCTCAAGTATCCCGATCTTCTTCTGTTGTGGAAAATTTTATTTCAGGGATTTTATTCCGTTCGGACTCCGTTCCAAAATTAGATCTGAAAAGAGTAAAAAAAACAGAAAAAAACAGGAACTAGCACTTGGCACTGAATTAATAAGTTAGTCCCAAAAAAGATATAAAAGGTATATAAAACATCCAAAGTTGACAAGATAACAACATGAAACCATCAAAAATTATAGATACATTTGAGACGTATCAAGCATCCCCAATCTTAACTCCTGCTCGTCCTCGAGTAGGGAAGTGATAAAGAATGATTTTTTGATGCTTTCATGCTACCTATCATAGATGTCCTTTGTAACTCCTCTTATGTGACGTGAATGTTCAGATCCATTGGATTCAAAACAATAGTTTGCTATTGACGTGGAGACAATAATACTTCAAGCAAACTAGCAAGGTAATCATGAACTTTCAAAATAACAAGGCCAAAAGAAAGTTATCCCTACAAAATCATATAGTCTGGCTATGCTCTATCATCCTTGCACAACGAATTTAAATCATGCACAACCTCGGTATTGGCCAAGTAATTGTTTTCACACCTTTACTTTCTCAAACCTTTATAACTCTCACGCAATACATGAGCGTGAGCCATGGTTTTAGCACTACAAGTGGAATGGAGTGTGGTGGAGGTTGCAAGGCAAACAAGGAGAAGATGGTCACATTGACTAGGCATATCAACGAGCTATGGAGATGCTCATCAATAGATATCAATGTGAATGAGTAGGTATTGCCATACAAATGATGCACTAGAGCTAAGAGTATGTGAAAGCTCTTAAAGAAAACTAGTGGGTGTGCATCCAACTTGCTTGCTCACGAAGTCCTAAGGCAATTTTGAGGAAGCCTATCATTGGAATATACAAGCCAAGTTATATAATGAAAATTTCCCTATAGCTATATGGTGGTGACAAAACGAGAGACTCTCAATCATGAAGATCATGGTGCTTAATAAGCACAAGTGTGAAAGACAGTAGCACTGTCCCTTCTCTCTTTTTCTCTCATTTTTTTTGGTGGGCTCTTTGGCCTCTTTTTTTTTTGGTGGGCATATTTGGCCTATTTTTGTAAATGGGCTTCACTGGCCTCTTTTATTTCCTCTCATGGGACAATGCTCCATCAATGATGATCATCACACTTACAACTCAAAACTTAGAGCAATGATGACTCTATAGGAAATGCCTTCGGTAGTGTACCGTGACAATGATCTAGCATGGCATAGACATCAATGGAAACTTCATGCTAGCTATCTTATGATCATGCAATGGCAATGTAGAAGTGGTGGCACATGTCATGGTGGTACTTGCATGGCAATATATCTCACAATGGCTTTGAAAAAGCCATAGTAGGTAGGTATGGTGGCTGTTTTGAGGGAGGCTAATGGTGGGTTTTGTGCACCGGCGAAAGTTGCACAACACTAAAGAAGATAACGATGGTGGAAGGTGAAAGTGCATCTAAACCATGGACTGAACATTAGTCATGAAGAACTCATATACTTGTTGGAAAAGTTTTAGTAGTAATCGAAACAAAGCATTCAACGCATACTCCTAGGGGAAGGGTTGGTAGGTATAAACCATCACGCGATCCCAACCGCCACACAAAGGATGACAATCAATAGACTAATCATGCTCAGACTTCATTACATAGCGGTTCACCATACGTGCATGCTACGGGAATCACTAACTTCAACACAAGTATTTCTAGATCCGCAACACCTTATTAGTATAACTTCAATATTACCACAACCACAACTCAAAACTAATTGAGATGAATCAAACTTCTCTAACTACTCAATGCACATGAAGGTGGAAGTTTTCATATCCCTTTGGATAACTACCCCTTTTGAGACTACCTTCATAGCATAGATCAACTACCACGCCACGCGCTTCCGTGCTCTAAAAGATAGAAGTGAAACACATAGAGCAAAATCAACTGGCTCAAAAGATATAAGTGAAACACATGTGAGCTGAATTGTCTAACCAAAGGATATAAGTGAAGCTCGAAAAAATCACGGTGAGTGCATGTCTCTCTCTCTAGGTGTGCATCAAGGAAGATTGTGACACAAAAAAATAAAAGACTCCTACGGTACAAGACGCTCCAAGCAAAACACATAACATGTGGTGAATAATAATATAGCCCCAAGTAACGTTACCGATGGATTGAAGACGAAAGAGGGGATGCCTTCCCGGGGCATCCCCAAGCTTAGGCTTTTACGGCATCCTTGAATCAACTTGGGGTGCCTTGGGCATCCCCAAGATTGATCTCTTGCCACTCTTTATCTCTTTGTCCATAAGAACTTCACCCAAAAGTTGAAAACTTCACAACACGAAAACTTAAACAGAAACTCGTGATAACATTAGTATAAGAAAGCAAACCACCACTTCCTTAGGTACTGTAGAAAACTTAAATTCTACTTATGTTGATGTTGGGTTACTGTATTTTCAATCTTCCATGGCTAATACCCCCCGATAATATCCATAGTTTCATCAAAATAAGCAACCAACTCAACAAAAACAGAATCTGTTAACAGCAGACTAGTCTGTAGCAATCTGTATACTTCCTATACTTCTGATACTTAAAAACTTCTGAGTAATTACGAAAGTCTGAAGAATTTGCGTAGCAATCAGAAGCAAAAATAATCAACTCAAAAGCTCTTGCAGAAAAAAATGAAAATTCTTTTCGTGAGCAGAAAGTTTTTGTCTTTTCCAGCATGACCAAACGATCATCCCCAAGACTAATCATAACGGTTTTACTTGGCACAAATGCAAAATAAACACACAAAACACACACACAATCATAACAGAATTATGAAAGTGTGGAAAACACAAAACAGAAAGAAAAAGGATAGATTCGTTGGGTTGCCTCCCAACAAGCGCTATTGTTTAATGCCCTTAGCTAGGCATAAGGTGATGGAATCACGTATAGTCATCTTTGGTGATCAAACCATAAGTAGTGTGGTCATTTATCATCTTAAGATCTTCATCTTTATTGGATGACTCACCACTATCTTTAGGAACAAAAACAGACTTGACGGTCTTTTTGAGAGTGAGATTTGGAGTATTTTGCACAGCGGCAAAAGCGGATCCCAAGTTGGTTATGACATCTTCTAGTTTGCCAATTCTAGAGGAATCATTAACTATAGGTTCCTTCTCCCTTAAATTGTTAAAAACCATTCCCACTTTAGATCCGTACTTAGTAATTTGATTGTGGATCTTTCTATCCAAACCCTCAATAAGTTCAATTGTGGCAATTTTGTTTCCAATGGCGTCAAGCCTTTGCATCACGTGTTCCAAGGTCAAGGTAGTTCAATTAACCATGAGCGGGGGTGAGCCTACCAAATTCATGATAGCTCCATAAGAGTCAACAGTATGGCTCCCCAAAAAATTCCCGCCTACGATGGTATCAAGAATATACCTATTCCAAGGAGAGATTCCAACATAAAAACTGCGAAGAAGAACGGTAGTGGATTGCTTACGAGTAAATCTACTTTGAGCATTGCAAATCCTATACCAAGCGTCCTTTAAATTTTCTTCCTCATTCTGCTTGAAATTGAGAACTTCGTTCTCAGGGGTATCATTTGGAGTGGTGGGTCTAGCCATTGATGGACTATCCCACACACAAACGAGCATGAAGTAAGCGAGTGAAACGGGCAAAACAGAACGACAAAAAGGCAAATGAAAACGGCGAAGGAGAAAGGCAAATGAAAATGGCAAAGGAGAAAGGCAAATGAAAACGACAAATGTGAAGTGGGGGAGAGGAAAACGAGAGGCAAATGGCAAAAAAGTTAAATGCAAGATATGAGTTTGTGACACCTACTTGGATAGATCTTGACTCGATCTCTCCTCCCCGGCAACGGCGCCAGAAATCCTTGTGCTACGACAACAAAAGACCTTCCCTGACAACGGCGTCAGAGGTCCTTCTGCTGCTGGCTACGCATACAGGGACTTCCTTGGAAAATATGCAAAGGATTCCCCCGCGGCCTTGGAGCCTTATGTTGGTGTTCCCTTGAAGAGGAAAGGGTGATGTAGCACTGTGACAGTAAGTATTTCCCTTAGATTGAGAACCAAGGTATCGATCCAGTAGGAGGATCGCGTCAAGTCACAAGTAGCTGCACAAACACAAAGAGCTTGCACCCAACGCTATGAAGGGCTTGTCAATCCCTTATAGATTGTTTGCAAAGTGAGAACTGAAAGCAAAAAGTAAACAAAGCAAAGTAAAAGTGAAAGTGGAGACGATAGTTGTGAATAGACCCGGGGGCCGTAGTGTTCACTAGTGGCTTCTCTCATGAAAGCAAGTAGACGGAGGGTGAACGAATTACTGTCGAGCAATTGATACAACCACGCAAAGTCATGACGTTATCTATGGCAATGATCATCATATAGGCATCACGTCCAAAACAAGTAGACCGGTACTTTCTGCATCTACTACTATTACTCCACACGTCGACCGCTATCCAGCATGCATCTAGTGTATTGAGTTCATAAGAACAGAGTAACGCCTTAAGCAAGATGACATGATGTAGATGGACAATCTCAAATCTATGATGATAGCCCATCTTGTTACCCTTGATGGAAACAACACGATGCGTGCCTTGCTGCCCCTTTTGTCACTGGGAAAGGTCACCGCACGGTATGAACCCAAAACCAAGCACTTCTCCCATTGCAAGAATCATAGATCTAGTTGGCCAAACAAAACCCAAGACTCGGAGAGACTTACAAGGATATCAAATCATGCATATAAGAAATCAGCAAATACTTAAATATAATTCATAGATAATCTGATCACAAATCCACAATTCATTGGATCTCGACAAACACACCGCCAAAGAGGATTGCATTGGATAGATCTCCATGAAGATCATGGAGAACTTTGTATTGAAGATCCAAGAGAGAGAAGAAGCCATCTAGCTACTAACTACGGACCCGTAGGTCTGAAGTAGACTACTCACGAGTCATTGGAGAGGCGATGATGTTGATGTAGAAGCCCTCCAGCTCCAAAGTCCCCTCCGACAGGGCACCGGGAAGGGTCTCCAGATGATATCTCACGGAAACGGAAGCTTGCGGCGGCGGAAAAGTGGTTTCGTGGACGCCCTAATTTTTTCTGGGATTTTAGGGAATTTATAGGCCAAAGAGCTAGGGCAGGGGAGCGCTAGGGAGGCCACAAGCCTGGTCGCCGCGGGCCCCCCTGGCCACGGCGTCACGGCTTGTGGGCTCCTTGTGGGCCTCCTGCCTTGGCCCTCAAGTCCCCCGATCTTCTTTTGTTCTGGAAAAAATTATTTCGGGGATTTTATTCCGTTTGGACTCCGTTCCAAAATGAGATCTGAAAAGAGTCAAAAACACAGAAAAAACAGGAACTGGCACTTGGCACTGAATTAATAAGTTAGTCCCAAAAAAGATATAAAAGGTATATAAAACATCCAAAGTTGACAATATAACAGCATGAAACCATAAAAAATTATAGATACGTTTGAGACGTATCACACACGAAGACCTATCATCGTGATGTCCATCTACGAGAGGAGATTTGGATCTACGTACCCTTGTAGATCGCACATCAGGAAGCGTTAAGAAACGTGGTTGATGTAGTGGAACATCCTCACGTCCCTCGATCCGCCCCGCGAACCTTCCACGAACCGTCCCGCGATCCGTCCCACAATCCGCTGCGATCTAGTGCCGAACGGACGGCACCTCCGCATTCAGCACACGTACAGCTCGATGATGATCTCGGCCTTCTTGATCCAGCAAGCAAGACGGAGAAGTAGATGAGTTATCCGGCAGCGTGACGGCGCTCCGGTGGTGGTGAAGGATCTACTCCTACAGGTCTCCGCCCGAGCTCCGTAGAAATACGATCTAGAGGTAAAACTATGGTGTCTAGATCCGAGTTGCATGTGGCAAAAGTTGTCTCAAATCAACCCTAAATCACCACTATATATAGGAGGGAGGGGTAGGAGGCTTGCCTTGAGGGCCAAGCCCTCAAGGGTGCGCCGGCTAGGGAGGAGGAGTCCTACTCCAATCCTAGTCCAACTAGGATTGCAAAGTGGAGTCCTTCTCTTCCTTCCCACCTTTCATTTTTTCCTTTCTTTGGTTTTTCTCTTCGTGGCGCATAGGCCCTCTTGGGCTGTCCCACCAGCCCAATAAGGGATGGTGCGCCACCCATAGGTCCTTTGGGGTTCCCTCGGGAGGGTTGCCCCCCTCTCGGTGAACATCCGGAACCCATTCGTCACCCCCGGTACATTCCCGGTAATGCCCGAAAAATTTCCAGTAACCAAATGAAGTCATCCTATATATCAATCTCCGTCTTCGGTCCATTCCGAAAACCCTAATGACGTCCATGATATCATCCAGGACTCCGAACAACATTCAGTAACCACACATATAACTCAACTATACTAAAACATCGCCGAACCCTAAGTGTGGAGACCGTGCGGGTTCGAGAACTATGTAGACATGCCCCGAGGTACTCCTCGGTCAATATCCAATAGCGGGATCCGGATGCCCATATTGGATCCTACATATTCTCCGAAGATCTTATTGGTTGAACCTCAGTGTCAAGGATTCATATAATCCCGTATGTCATTCCCTTTGTCCTTCGGTATCTTACTTGCCCAAGATTCGATCGTTGGTATCCGCATACCTATTTCAATCTCATTACCGGCAAGTCTCTTTACTCGTTCCGTAATGCAAGATCTCGTGACTTACACTTAGTCACATTGCTTGCGAGTCTTGTTTATGATGTTGTTGTTGGAAATATGCCCTAGAGGCAATAATAAAATGGTTATTATCATATTTCCTTGTTCATGATAATCGTCTATTGTTCATGCTATAATTGTATTAACGGGAAACAGTAATACATGTGTGAATAAATAGATCACAATGTGTCCCTAGCAAGCCTTTAGTTGGCTAGCTCGTAAGTCAATAGATGATCATGGTTTCCTGGTCATGGGCATTGGATGTCATTGATAACGGGATCACATCATTGGGAGAATGATGTGATGGACAAGACCCAATCCTAAGCATAGCACTAGATCGTATTGTTCGTATGCTAAAGCTTTTCTAATGTCAAGTGCCTTTTCCTTTGATCGTGAGATTGTGCAACTCCCGGATACCGTAGGAGTGCTTTGGGTGTATCAAACGTCACAACGTAACTGGGTGACTATAAAGGTGCACTACGGGTACCTCCGAAAGTGTTTGTTGGGTTGGCACGAATCAAGATCGGGATTTGTCACTCCGTGTGACGGAGAGGTATCTCTGGGCCCACTCGGTAGAACATCATCATGAGCTCAATGTGACTAAGGAGTTAGTCACACAATGACGTGGTATGGAACGAGTAAAGAGACTTACCGGTAACGAGATTGAACAAGGTATAGGTATACCGATGATCGAATCTCGGGCAAGTTCTATACCGACAAACAAAGGGAATTGTATACGGGATTGATTGAATCCTTGATATCGTGGTTCATCCGATGAGATCATCGTGGAGCAAGTGGGAGCCACCATGGGTATCCAGACCCCACTGATGGTTATTGGCTGGAGAGGTGTCTCGGTCATGTCTGCCTGTCTCCCGAACCAGTAGGGTCTACACACTTAAGGTTCGATGACGCTAGGGTTATAGGGAATTGTTATACGAGGTTATCGAAAGTTGTTCGGAGTCCCGGATGAGATCCCGGACATCACGAGGAGCTCCGAAATGGTCCGGAGGTAAAGATTGAAATATAGGACGCATGGTTTCGGACACCGGAAGTGTTTCGGGCATCACCGGTAACGTACCGGGACCACCGGGACCACCGGAGGTGGCCCCGGGGGTCCACCGAAGGGAGGCAACGACCCCGGGAGGCTAGATGGGCCAAGTGGGGGAGGGAACCAGCCACTAGGTGGGCTGGTGCACTCCCCACTCAGCCCAAGGCGCAGGGGAGAGGGAAGGGGGGGGGGGCAAACCCTAAGCCAAGTGGGCCTAATGCCCACCAGGGGTGCGCCACACCCCTCCTCCCCTCCTGGCCGCCACCTCCTGGCGCAGATGGGGCTGCCACACCCCTTGGGGGTGGGAACCCTAATGGATGCGCCCCCTCCCTCTCCCCCTATATAGTTGAGGTTTCGGGGCTGTTTTGCACACGATTTTCTCTCTCTCTCGGCGCAGCCCTGTCCTTCTTTCTCCTCTGAGCCGGTGCTTGGCAAAGCCCTGCCGGGCGACCTCGTCTCTCCATCGACACCACACCGTCGTGCTGCTGGAGTTCTTCCGCAACCTCTCCCTCCTCCTTGCTGGATCAAGGTGCGGGAGACGTCACCGGGCTGCACGTGTGTTGAACGCGGAGGTGCCTTAGTTCAGCACTAGATCGGAATCACACCGCGATCTGAATCGCCGCGAGTACGACTCCATCAACCGCGTTCTAGTAACACTTCCGCTTAGCGATCTTCAAAGGTATGAAGATGCACTCACCCCTCTCTCGTTGCTGGTCTCTCCATAGGAAGATCTGAATATGCATAGGATTTTTTTTGAATTTATGCTACGTTACCCAACAGTGGCATCCGAGCCAGGTTTTCTATGCGTAGATTCTATGCACGAGTAGGACACAAAAGGTTGTGGGCGATGATTTGTCAATTGCTTGCCGCTACTAGTCTTATTCTTTTCCGGCGGTATTCTGGGATGAAGCGGCCCGAACCGACTTTACACGTACGCTTACGTGAGACTGGTTCCATCGACGGACATGCACACCGTGCATAAAGGTGGCTAGCGGGTGTGTGTCTCTCCTACTCTAGTCAGATTGGATTTGATGAAAAGGGTCCTTATGAAGGGTAAATAGCTTTGGCATATCATCGTTGTGGCTGTCATGTAGGTAAGAAGGCGTTCTTGCTAAAAACCCAAATCAGCCACGTAAAACTTGCAACAACAATTAGAGGACGTCTAACTTGTTTTTGGAGGGTTTGACATGTGATGTGATATGGCCAAAGTTGTGATGTTGCATGTATGATGTATGAGATGATCATGTTATTGTAATAGGTTTCACAACTTGCATGTCGATGAGTATGACAACCGGCAGGAGCCATAGGAGTTGTCTTAATTTATTGTATGAGATGCAACGCCATGTGCTTACTACTTTGTACTTCATTGCTAACAGTTAGCTATAGTAGTAGTGATAGTAGTAGTTGGCGTGACGACTTCATGGAGACACGATGATGGAGATCATGGTGTCACGTCGGTGACGATGATGATCATGTGATGCCTGAAGATGGAGATCGAAAGAGCAAAGATGATAATGGCCATATCATGTCACTATATGATTGCATTGTGATGTTTATCATGTTTTTCATCTTATTGCTTAGAACGACGGTAGCATAATAAGATGATCCCTCTTAAAATTTCGAGAACGTATTCCCCTAAGTGTGCACCGTTGTGAAGGATTGTTGTTTCGAAGCACCACGTGATGATCGGGTGTGATAGATTCTAACGTTCGCATACAACGGGTGTAAGCCAGATTTACACATGCGAAACACCTAGGCTGACTCAACGAGCTTAGCATGTACAGACATGACCTCGAATACAAGAGACCGAAAGGTCGAACATGAGTCGTATGGTTGAATACGATTAGCATGAAGTTGCTCACCATGGTGACTAGTCCGTCTCACGTGATGATCGGACACGGGTTAGTCAACATGGATCATGTATCACTTAGATGACTAGAGGGATGTCGATTTAAGTGGGAGTTCATACTTAATTTGATTAAATGAACTTAATTGTCATGAACTTAGTCTAAAAGTTGTCTTTATAAATATTGTAGATGGCCAACGTCAACCTCAATTTCAACGCATTCCTAGAGAAAAACAAGCTAAAAGATGATGGTAGAAACTATGCGGACTGGGTTCGCAACTTGAAGCTCATCCTTGAAGCAGCTAAAAAGGCTTATGTCCTTGATGCACCGCTAGGTGACCCTCCCGCTCCCGTAGCAGCCCAAGACATTCTGAACGTCTGGCAAACGCGGAGTGATGACTACTCTCTGGTTAGGTGTGGCATGTTATACAGTTTAGAAACAGGGCTCCAAAGGCGTTTTGAGCAACACGGTGCATATGAGATGTTCCAAGAGCTGAAGCTAGTTTTTCAAGCTCATGTCCGTGTCAAGAGATATGAAGTCTCCGACAAGTTCTTTAGCTGTAAGATGGAGGAGAACAGTTCTGTCAGTGAGCACATACTCAAAATGTCTGGGTTACACGGTCGTCTGACTTCACTTGGAGTCGAACTTCCAGATGATGCTATAATTGACAGAATCCTCCAGTCTCTCCCACCAAGCTACAAAGGCTTTGTGCTTAACTACAACATGCAAGGGATGGATAACACCATTCCCGAGTTGTACTCGATGCTCAAGTCTGCAGAAGTAGAAATCAAGAAAGAGCATCAAGTGTTGATGGTCAACAAGACCACTAATTTCAAGAAGGGCAAGGGTAAGAAAAACTTCAAGAAAGACGGCAAAGTTGTTGCCGCGCCCGGTAAGCCAGATGTCGGGAAGAAGAAAAAGAATGGACCCAAGCCTAAGACTGAGTGCTTCTATCGCAAGGGAAAGGGTCACTCGAAACGGAACTGCCCCAAATACTTAGCGGACAAGAAGGCCGGCAACGTTAAAGGTATATGTGATATACATGTTGTTGATGTGTACCTTACTAGTGCTCGTAGTAGCTCCTGGGTATTTGATACCGGTGCTGTTGCTCACATTTGCAACTCAAAGCAGGAACTGCGGAATAAGCGGAGACTCGCAAAGGACGAGGTGACAATGCGCGTCGGGAATGGCTCCAAGGTCGATGTGATCGCCGTCGGCACGCTACCTCTACATCTACTGTCGGGATTAGTTTTAAACCTTAATAATTGTTATTTAGTACCAGCTTTAAGCATGAACATTGTATCAGGGTCTTGCTTAATGCGAGACGGCTACTCATTTAAGTCAGAGAATAATGGTTGTTCTATTTATATGAGTGATATGTTTTATGGTCATGCTCCGCTGGTGAATGGTTTATTCTTGATGAACATCGATCGTGATGTTACGCATATTCATAGTGTGAGTACCAAAAGATGTAAGGTTGATAATGATAGTCCCACATACTTGTGGCACTGCCGCCTTGGTCATATCGGTGTTAAGCGCATGAAGAATCTCCATACTGATGGACTATTAGAGTCTCTTGACTTTGAATCATTTGACACATGCGAACCGGGCCTCATGGGCAAGATGACTAAGACTCCATTCTCAGGAATAATGGAGAGAGCAACAAACCTATTGGAAATAATACATACTGATGTGTGTGGTCCAATGAACGTTGAAGCTCGCGGTGGCTATCGTTATGTTCTCACTCTCACCGATGAATTGAGTAGGTATGGGTATATCTACTTGATGAAGAACAAATCTGAGACATTTGAAAAGTTCAAGGAATTTCAGAGTGAGGTCGAGAATCAACGTGACAGAAAAACTAAGTGTCTACGATCTGATTGTGGAGGAGAATATTTGAGTCACGAGTTTGGCACACACCTAAGGAAGTGTGGAATCGTTTCACAACTGACGCCGCCTGGCACACCGCAACGCAACGGAGTGTCTGAACGTCGTAATCGCACTTTATTAGATATGGTACGATCTATGATGTCTCTTATCGACTTACCGCTATCATTTTGGGGATACGCATTAGAAACTGCAGCATTCACTTTAAATAGGGCACCGTCTAAATCCATTGAGATGACACCGTATGAACTATGGTTTGGCAAGAAACCTAAGTTGTCGTTTCTTAAAGTTTGGGGCTGCGATGCTTATGTGAAGAAACTTCAACCAGAAAAGCTCGAACCTAAAGCAGAGAAATGCGCATTCATAGGATACCCTAAGGAAACTATTGGGTATACCTTCTATCTTAGATCCGAAGGTAAAACCTTTGTTGCCAAGAACGGATCCTTTCTAGAGAAAGAGTTTCTCTCGGAAGAAGTAAGTGCGAGGAAGGGAGAACTTGATGAGGTAATTACAACCCCTCTCGAACAGGATAGTAGCGCAACGCGAGAAGTTGTTCCTGTGGCGCCTACACCAACTAAAGAGGAAGTTAATGATAATGATCATGAAGCTTCGGATCAAGTTACTACTGAACCGCGAAGGTCCATGAGGGCACGCTCCGCACCAGAGTGGTACGGCAACCCTGTGATGGAAATCATGTTGTTAGACAACGGTGAACCTTCGAACTATGAAGAAGTGATGGCGGGCCCGGATTCCAACAAATGGCTTGAAGCTATGAAATCCGAGATAGGATCCATGTATGAGAACAAAGTATGGACTTTGGTGGACTTGCCCGATGACCGGCGAGCCATAGAAAATAAATGGATCTTCAAGAAGAAGACTGATGCAAACGGTAATGTAACTGTTTATAAAGCTCGACTTGTTGCAAAGGGTTTTCGATAAATTCAAGGAGTTGACTACGAAGAGACTTTCTCTCCGGTAGTGAAGCAAAAATCAGTCCGAATCATGTTAGCAATTGTCGCCTTTTATGATTATGAAATTTGGCAAATGGACGTCAAAACAGCGTTCCTTAACGGGAACCTTAAGGAAGAGTTGTATATGATGCAACCAGAAGGTTTTGTCGACCCTAAGGGTGCTAACAAATTGTGCAAGCTCCAACGCTCCATCTATGGGTTGGTGCAAGCATCTCGGAGTTGGAACATTCGCTTTAATGAGGTGATTAAAGCGTTTGGGTTCATACAGGTTTACGAGAAGCCTGTCTGTACAAGAAAGTGAGTGGGAGCTCTGTAGCTTTCCTCATACTGTATGTGGATGACATATTATTGATGGGGAACAATATAGAGATGTTGGAAATCATAAAGGCCTATTTGAACAAGATCTTTTCAATGAAGGACCTTGGAGAAGCTGCATACATATTAGGCATCAAGATCTATAGAGATAGATCGAGACGTCTCATAGGTCTTTCGCAAAGAACATACCTTGACAAGATATTGAAGAAGTTTAATATGGAAAACTCAAAGAAAGGGTTCTTGCCATTTTTGCAAGGTATGAGATTGAGTAAGACTCAGTCGCCGACCACGGTAGCAGATAGAGAGAAGATGAGTACTGTCCCCTACGCTTCAGCCGCAGGCTCTCTAATGTATGCCATGCTGTGTACCAGACCTGATATAAACCTTGCCATAAGTTTGGTAGGGAGGTACCAAAGTGATCCCGGTATGGAACACTGGACTGTGGGGACCCCGAATGGTAAGTCGAGATCGCCGTGCCCAGTGATCCCAAGGATCAATGCTCACTGAACACAAATACTGAATAATAGAGTCTTACATACATACATACCGTTTGATACAATAAATGACCACTTCGGTCGAGTCTTACATACATAGGGCCCTAAAGGCCAAAGCACCAAACTAGACCAATAGCGGAATTATTGGTTGAAAGCGTGAACCCATGCCATCAGCCTTAACTTACAAGCATTCTGACTGGGAAGCATCCTAGCTCGCAAGAACGTCACCGAGTTAATCTTCACCATATCCTGTCTTTCACACCTGGTCAATGAAATAACCAGTGGCAAGCCAATGAGTACTTTGAATGTACTCGCAAACAACCCATGATATGAATGACGAAAATGAAGGATAACAATATCATGCATCTTTAGTATAACTCATCTGGGTGGAATGATCATGAATATGCATCAAGTTAAAGAATTACTCTTGAAGAACAGGTTACAGATATCAACATATCTGCTAAGGGTTGAACCATCCGGGTTCACCCTATATGCCAAGTCATCAGACTTGTCATAACCTCAATGTATTAATGAGGGCTAAACCATCCGGGTTTACCCTATATGCCAAGTCATCGGACTTGTCATATCATTGTGATTATCATAACAACACCTTTTTAACACCACACACACACACACACTTGGTTTATGCGGAAACGCTGGACGTAGTTTAAGCAGCACCACCCAACTGTCCTTGACTGTGGACACGGCTATTCGAATAGTTTACACTCTGCAGAGGTAGTACGCTGGACCCACGAGAAACGGGAAACTTCCGTGTCATCCACAACTCGCGGTATATCACATATACCCGAGGTAAGTACCCGATCATCATCTTTCCCCTGACGATACTAGACAAAGAGGTCCACTCGATTGGTACCCGGCCCACATGTTGTACGTATTACGAGCACCGACTCTGGACTGTATCAACCATGCAGGGACCAACGGTGTGCCTGGAACTCATAATAATGGCATAGTCGTCCTACCTGGCACGACCCCATCACGAGAGTGACACCGATCACTCCCGCCACTAGTAATGTGGCTCTTTGCTAGTACCGACCAGAGTAATCAACAAAGCCCCATCCCATAAAGGGGTATCGTGGTCGTACTGGTAAGGTTGGGACGGTCGAGACATCATAAATCTAATCCCATTTCCGAAACCATACTCACACAAAAACACCGGTGCATCACTTCACCAAAAGTGATCACCAACTCATCATCACCCTCGGGCATTAGTGGCACCCGACGGGGTTTTCATAAACTCTTTATTTAACTCATCATCATGCTCATGATAAGATGCTCTATCTTTACTTGTCAACATGGTAATAACATGACCCTCACGGGGTAGGGTCAAGCTCGATGTAGTGATCTTACTCTACTTGGCAACATGACAGTAGCATGATCCTTATAAGTGGTAGGGTCAAGCTCATCATGCTTGTGCTCCGAGGAGCCATATGAATAACATCACTACCATGCAAGTGCTTCGAAGAAGCCTTCGGTACCATCACCACAATGATGAACCGGCATCGTGATCACATGCAACGGGAGAATACCAACTATACTAGCATGCAACAATGTTTGTGCTCAAGTCATGGTCAAATAGCTGCTTGCCTTGCTCACGTAAGTCCTCGGGGTCTTCGAGGTCTTCCGCTCCGTCCCCGAATACTCCGTCTACCGTCAACTACGTCGGAAATAACCATAGTAAGCCACACATCCAGCAGAATAAAAGTGTTCTATAAATATAAGTTCTATTTTTCTTGGACCTCTCTGGTCATAAGAAAAATACCTGAAGCTTCTCACAGGAGATTTGAACCATCAAGGATTTTTGAATAGGTGAAAGGAGCAATAGGTGGCCATTGAATAAGCCAACAGAAATCATTCTGTTAAAAATAAGTGGAGGCACCCATTTAACAGAGAAGGATTTTAGAAATATTTAGGAAGTGGTTTCACTAGATTTGGAGATGGTATGAATATTCTAGAGATTTTACAATGAGGAGTAAATAGCAATTGGAGCTATTTATTTATTGCAACAGAAGTAAGTCACACAAAAATGTTGACCAGGGTTCTAAAAATGGAGAATGATTTTAGAAGGCTCTGGGAGTTTGAATCACTCCATTTGGAGTTGAAATGAAGCCTATGGGACTTTTGAAAGGGGTGATATTTTATGTCCAGATCAGGATTTTAAATAAAACACCACATAAACATGTCTTGGAAAAATGTGCAAGGCACATAGGTGGATAGAGCTTGATTTTAGGAACCTGCAGAAATTTGAATCAATGAAATTGGAGATAGAATGATTTTATGATGGATTTTAGAAGTTTAAGAAATATGGAAAAAGATAAAAGGGCTCAGCTTCGGAGGCTATCCTGCGCACTGGGCGCTTGGTAGGCCTCTAGGTCGGCCCAGATGCACTAGCTCGCGAGCTAAGTGGCCACGCCGATGGCGCAATAGAGGAAAGCCGTCTTCGGCCTTGAGGAAGCCGAGTCCCGAGGAATGCGCTTCCACTTAAAGGAGAGGGCCCAACTGGTGAGCAGCTGACGAGGGGGTCCCACACGTCAGCTCCTTCTCCTACCTCCTGTTCGCGTAGGGAGGAGATGCAGGAGCCCGAGGGCTCGCTGGCTCCCGGTGCTGTGGCCACCCCCGGCGAGGCTTGGCACTCCGGCAGGCTCGGGTGGAGGCGCCTCGCCCGACGAGGCGAGGATGACGGTGGGCCCCGCCCGTCAGCTTCGCCCCTAACCCCCAGCCGGTACGGGAGAGCAGCAGGGGAAGGTGGCCGCGTGGGCGCCGCGTTTCGGGCCACCCCCTGCTCGGGCGAGAGCGCCGGCGAGCTCAGGAAGCTGCGCCGCCTCCATTCCCACACACAGCACCCGCGGAGGGCTGCCATAGGGGAGCCGGCGCACATCTGCGGCCGACTACTCCACTGCCCTCGCCCCTCGGCAGCAGCAGCGAGGAGGATGGGCTCGGAGTGGCTCGAGGGAGGAGATGCGGTGGCCTGGAAACCACGAGCAAGGAGGAGGGAGGCGAAGGGAGGCCCTGCGCAGGCCATCCCGCAGAGGCCGAAGCCCTACCCCTTCGGCCATGGCTATGGCAGGAGGAGGGGGAGGCTTGGGGAGAGAGCAAGGAGGAGAAGAGATGCTCAGGAGATGCCCAAGGGAGCGGGGAAGAGAGACCAGAGCCACAGGGGCTCGGGGAAGAGGGAATAAGAGGGGAGAGAGAGAGGGAAAGCTCGGGAGCTCTCTGGAGCTCTCGGTGCATGGTCGCCACGCATTCCTGAGGGGTCTTGGAGGCTAGCTGATGGCGGGGGATGGTTTGAATGGTCAAGGGGAGCCTCTGAGACACGCTGGGGCAAACTGGCTCGACTTGGTGTGGTCTGGAGGAAGGAGACAAGGCGCAAAGCGCCCATACTGCAGGCCAGAGTGGTGGTCACCACGGCATCCCGTGTCTACATGGTCCCAATGGCCAGTCCAACATGTCTAGCACGTAAGACATACCTGCAGCAAGGGAACTCTGGAGTTTGGCAACTAGCAGAGTCAGTTTGAACTAGTTTTGACTGCTGTGAACATTTCAGCAGGAAACTAGGGGCTGATACCAATGGTTTTCACAGGCAGAGGGGGGAGGTGAAACCATGTCCTGGAGCATCTGGTATGGAAGGACTACACGTCTGCAAAAATTGAGCTCAAGAAAAGAAGTGTAGCTAGCACTTGCTGTACAAAGCCACATTTCAGCCAAAAATGAACTTGAGGAGGTGCTGCTCATTTTCTCCACATGAGCATGCCATCAATTGATTTGAAATGATGCATTGAGACACTAGAGAGGCTCTGGAAAGAATTGGGGGTGATAGCTTAAGCAGAAGAATGGAAAGAGAGGTAAAACAGTGCTGCCAAGGGTGAAAATGCGAGAAAGTTACAAAGGGACCTTCTCCAATAATTGACCAGTGGCCATGGGAATGTTACTGGAGGTGAAATGTAACTATGTGAGGCTGTGGTAGAAAGTTGAGCTCAAGGAATAAAGTGGAAGGGGCAATAGAAGCCAAATTAGTGAGTGCACACAAGGTGTTTGATCTGTGGTTAGGCTACCAGATTGATTCCAATGGCTATGAAACTTAACAAGATCAAATAATAGATGAAAATAGGCTTGCACACCAAATTTGGGATTTTCTGGAGAAGGTTTCCAATGTAGACTTGAAAAACCCTAGAAATGGGCAGAAATGGGTTTCTCCTTAGAACCCTATTCAAATAAATTCCCACAAATCCAATATTTGGTGTAGGGGCATTATTTGGGCGTTAAGGCATGCACAAAAAGTTTGAGGTCAATTGGAGAAACTTTATAATGTAAAGTTTACCAAAGTCAGAAATCAACAGAGAGGGTTTTGAGGGTCTTAGGACAAGTTCCTCTATTCTCCTTGGTGTACCACTTGGTGTGGATGCCTCATTGGAGTACTGGAACATGTCCACCAAATTTGAGCCCAATTGGAGACACTCCACAATGTAGAGCTGCTCAAATTTGGTTCTGGACAGATAGGGTTTTAGAGTGATTAGGGGAGTCAAATCAATTTGGATTGAAATGAAACTTGGCAAGATCATCAAGAATATCATAGATGACATGCTAGATTTTTACTGGAATTTATTGAGAATATTTCTTATAGAAATATTCCAAAAGCTTGAAATAGGCACGAATGGTTTTGGAGGGGTTTGCCCAATATTTTGAACATGACCATGTGTTGAAACTCATAAATATGGAATAAATATATCCACTTAGTTTCCCTAAATTTTCTGAAATATTTTGAAAGCAATAAAAATAACTTTCCTTCATAAGACACCATTTCTGGCCTCACAGAAAGGCTTTTAAATAAAATAATAAAATAACTTTTAAAATAATAATATGGTGGTTTTTTTAAAGTCATTTTGATAATGGTTTTAAATAAAAAAATTTGTGCAAAAAGAAACTCCCTAATTTGAGGACTTGTAGTACAAACCTCATCTCAGGGGTTTGAAAGTTTAATTCAAAGAAAAGCTTTTTGGTGAAAATAATATTTGATAAAAATAGATATTTGTCCTAAACACATGGTATGATCACTAGGCAGGAGATCATGGAGTGAGGAGGTGATTAGGAGGATGGCAAGAATGAATGGGGAGCAATCACATGCATTCAAGCAAACAGTCAACAATAGTCACTCCAAGCATCACAATCATTCACAATTTTTTTTAATTGGTCCTAAATTTTGAAATAAGTTACTTAGTTAGGAAAGCCAGAAACTGGGGTGTGACATGGACAACGGTCAAGAATATCCTTAAGTACCTGAAAAGGACTAAGGAAATGTTTCTCGTTTATGGAGGTGACGAAGAGCTCGTCGTAAAGGGTTACGTCGACGCTAGCTTCGACACAGATACGTATATGTTTTGAATGGTGGGGTGGTGAGCTGGTGCAGCAGCAAGCAAGAAGTCATGGCAACATCTACATGTGAAGCGGAGTACATAGCTGCTTCAGAAGCGGCTCATGAAGGAATTTGGATGAAGGAGCTCATCACCGACCTTGGAGTGGTTCCAAGCGCGTCGGGTCCAATGACACTCTTCTGTGATAACACTCGGGCCATTGCCATAGCCAAGGAGCCCAGGTTTCACCGGAATACGAAGCACATTAAACGCCACTACAACTCCATCCAGCACCATGTCCAGAGTGGAGTAACAGAGATTTGTAAAGTACACACAGATCTGAATGTTGCAGACCCGTTGACTAAACCTCTTCCACGAGCAGAACATAATCAACACCATAATGCTATGGGTGTTCGATACATCACAATGTAACTAGATTATTGACTCTAGTGCAAGTGGGAGACTGTTGGAAATATGCCCTAGAGGCAATAATAAAATGGTTATTATCATATTTCCTTGTTCATGATAATCGTCTATTGTTCATGCTATAATTGTATTAACAGGAAACAGTAATACATGTGTGAATAAATAGATCACAATGTGTCCCTAGCAAGCCTCTAGTTGGCTAGCTCGTAAGTCAATAGATGATCATGGTTTCCTGGTCATGGGCATTAGATATCATTGATAATGGGATCACATCATTGGGAGAATGATGTGATGGACAAGACCCAATCCTAAGATAGCACTAGATCGTATTGTTCGTATGCTAAAGCTTTTCTAATGTCAAGTGTCTTTTCCTTCGACCGTGAGATTGTGCAACTCCCGGATACCGTAGGAGTTCTTTGGGTGTATCAAACATCACAACATAACTGGGTGACTATAAAGGTGCACTACGGGTACCTCCGAAAGTGTATGTTGGGTTGGCACGAATCGAGATCGGGATTTGTCACCCCGTGTGACGGAGAGGTATCTCTGGGCCCACTCGGTAGAACATCATCATGAGCTCAATGTGACTAAGGAGTTAGTCACACGATGACGTGCTACGGAACGAGTAAAGAGACTTACCGGTAACGAGATTGAACAAGGTATATGTATGCCAACGATCGAATCTCGGGCAAGTTCTATACCGACATACAAAGGGAATTGTATACGGGATTGATTGAATACTTGACATCGTGGTTCATCCGATGAGATCATCGTGGAGCAAGTGGGAGCCACCATGGGTATCCAGACCCCGCTGATGGTTATTGGCCGGAGAGGTGTCTCGGTCATGTGTGCCTGTCTCCCGAACCCGTAGGGTCTACACACTTAAGGTTCGATGACGCTAGGGTTATAGGGAATTGTTATACGAGGTTATCGAAAGTTGTTCGGAGTCCCGGATGAGATCCTGGACATCACGAGGAGCTCCGAAATGGTCCGGAGGTAAAGATTGATATATAGGACAGATGGTTTTGGACACCGGAAGTGTTTCGGGCATCACCGATAACGTACCGAGACCATCGGAGGTGGCCCTGGGGGTCCACCGAAGGGGGGAAACGACCCCGGGAGGCTAGATGGGCCAAGTGGGGGAGGCAACCAGCCCCTAGGTTGGCTGGTGCGCCCCCCCACTCAGCCCAAGGCGCAGGGGAGAGGGAAGGGGGGCAAACCCTAAGCCAGGTGGGCCTAAGGCCCACCAAGGGTGCGCCACACCCCTCCTCCCCTCTTGGCCGCCACCTCCTGGCGCAGATGGGGATGCCGCACCCCTTGGGAGTGGGAACCCTAAGGTCTGCGCCCCCTCCCTCTCCCCTATATATAGTTGAGGTTTCGGGGCTGTTTTGCACACGGTTTTCTCTCTCTCTCGGCGCAGCCCTGCCCTTCTTTCTCCTCCTCTCTGCCGGTGCTTGGCGAAGCCCTGCCGGGAGACCTCGTCTCTCCATCGACACCACGCCGTCGTGCTGCTGGAGTTCTTCCCCAACCTCTCCCTCCTCCTTGCTGGATCAAGGTGCAGGAGACGTCACCGGGCTGCACGTGTGTTGAACACGGAGGTGCCGTAGTTCGACACTAGATCGGAATCACACCGCGATCTGAATCGCCGCGAGTACGACTCCATCAACCGCATTCTAGTAACGCTTCCGCTTAGCGATCTTCAAAGGTATGAAGATGCACTCACCCCTCTCTCGTTGCTGGTCTCTCCATAGGAAGATCTGAATCTGCGTAGGATTTTTTTTGAATTTATGCTACGTTACCCAACAGTTGTATTACCGAGTGGGCCCCAAGATACCTCTCCTTCACACGGAGTGACAAATCCCAGTCTTGATCCATACTAACTCAAAGAACACCTTCGGAGATACCTGTAGACCACCTTTATAGTCACCTAGTTACATTGTGACGTTTGATGCACACAAGGCATTCCTACGGTGCTAGTGAGTTATATGATTTCATGGTCATAGGAACAAATACTTGACACGGAGAAAACAATAGCAATAAAACGACACGATCAATATGCTACGTTCATAGTTTGGGTCTAGTCCATCACATGATTCTCCTAATGATGTGATCCAGTTATCAAGTGACAACACTTGCACATAGTGAGAAAACCTTGACTATCATTGATCAACTGGCTAGCCAACTACAGGCTTGCTAGGGACATTGTTTTGTCTATGTATCCACACATGTATCTATGTTTTCATTCAATACAATTATAGCATGGATAATAAACGATTACCTTTAAACAAGAAATATAATAATAACTATTTATCATTGCCTCTAGCGCATATTTCCAACAGTCTCCCACTTGCACTAGAGTCAATAATCTAGTCCTCACATCGCCATGCGATTTACATTGTAATAAATCGAACACCCATACAGTTCTGGTGTTGATCATGTTTTGCCCGTGGAAGAGGTTTAGTCATCGGGTCTGCTACATTCAGATCCATGTGCACTTTGCAAATATTCACGTCCTCTCCTTCGACGTAGTCGCGGATGAGGTTGAAGCATCGTTTGATGTGTCTGGTCTTCTTGTGAAACCTTGGTTCCTTTGCTAAGGCAATGGCACCAGTGTTGTCACATAACAGAGTTAAAGGATCTAGTGCGCTCGACACAACTCCAAGATCTGTCATGAACTGCTCCATCTAGACACCCTCCTTTGCTGCCTCCGAGGCAGCCATGTACTCCGCTTCACATGTAGAATCTGCTACGACGCTCTGCTTGGAACTGCACCTGCTTACTTGACCCCCATTAAGAATAAATACGTATCCGGTTTGTGATTTAGAGTCATCCGGATCGGTGTCAAAACTTGCGTCGATGTAACCCTTTACGATGAGATCCTTGTCACCTCCATAAATGAGAAACATTTCCTTAGTCCTTTTCAGGTACTTCAGAATATTCTTGACCGTCGTCCAATGATCCACTCCTGGATTACTCTGAAACCTGCCTGCCATACTTATGGCCAAGCTGATGTCTAGTCTAGTGCACAACATTGCATACATGATAGAACCTACGGCTGAAGCGTAGGGGACGAAACTCATTTGTTCTCTATCTTCCGTAGTTGCTGGGCACTGAGTCTTACTCAATTTTATACCTTGTAATACCGGCAAGAACCCTTTCTTGGACTGATCCATTTTGAACTTCTTCAAAACTTTATCAAGGTATGTGCTTTGTGAAGTCCTATCAGGCACTTCAATCTATCCCTATAGATCTTAATGCCTAGAATGTAAGCAGCTTCTCTTAGGTCCTTCATAGAGAAACTTTTATTCAAGTAATCCTTTATGCTCTCCAAAAGCTCCACGTTGTTTCCAGTCAGCAATATGACATCCACATATAATATTAGAAACGCCACAGAGCTCCCACTCACTTTCTTGTAAATACAAGATTCTCTAACCACTTGTATAAACCCAAATGCTTTGATCACCTCATCAAAGCGCTTATTCCAACTCCAAGATGCTTGCACCAGTCCATAAATGGATCGCTGGAGCTTGCATACTTTTTTAGCATTCTTTGGATCGACAAAACCTTCGGGTTGCGTCATCTACAACTCTTCCTTAAGAAAACCGTTGAGGAACGCCGTTTTGTCATCCATCTGCCAGCTTTCATAATCGTAAAAGGCAGCTATTGCTAACATGATTCGGACGGACTTAAGCATCGCTACCGGTGAGAAAGTCTCATCGTAGTCAACTCCTTGAACTTGTGAAAAACCCTTTGCCACAAGTCGAGCTTTATAAACGGCCACATTACCGTCTGCGTCCGTCTTCTTCTTATAGATCCATTTGTTCTGAATAGCCGTGCGGCCTTCAGGTAATACTTCCAAAGTCCACACTTTGTTCTCGTACATGGATCCTATCTCGGACTTCATGGCCTCCAAACATTTGTTGGAATCCGGGCCCACCATTGCTTCTTCATAATTCGCAGGTTCATTGTTGTCCAACAACATAATCGTTAAGACAGGATCACCGTACCACTCAGGAGCAACACGTGATCTTGTCGACCTGCAAGGTCCGATAGCAACTTGATCCGAAGTTTCATGATCATCATCATCAACTTGCTCCTCAACCGACGCCGCAGCAACACATGTTTCCCCTTGCCCTGCGCCACCATCTAGAGGGATTAGAGGTTCGACAACCTCATCAAGTTCTATCTTCCTCCCACTCAATTCTTTTGAGAGAAACTCCTTCTCAAGAAAAGCTCCGTTTTTAGCAACAATCACTTTCCCTCGGATTTGAGATAGAAGGTATACCCCACTGTCTCTTTTGGGTAACCTATGAAGACACACTTTTCCGCTTTGGGTTCCAGCTTTTCAGGCTGAAGCTTTTTGACATAAGCATCACATCCCCAAACTTTAAGAAACGACAATTTTGGTATTTCTCCATACCACAGTTCGTATGGTGTCGTCTCAACGGATTTTGATGGTGCCCTATTTAAAGTGAATGCAGCTGTCTCTAATGCATAACCCCAAAACGGTAGCGGCAAATCGGTAAGAGACATCATAGATCGCACCATCTCTAATAAAGTATGATTACGACGTTCGAACACACAATTATGCTATGGTGTTCCAGGCGGTGTCAACCGTGAAACAATTCCACATTGTCTTAAGTGAGCATCAAACTCGAAACTCAGATTATCACCCCCACGATCAGACCGTAGAAACTTGATCTTCTTGTTATGATGATTTTCAACTTCACTCTGAAATTGCTTGAAATTCTCAAACGTTTCATACTTGTGCTTCATCAAGTAGACATAACCATATCTACTCAAATAGTCAGCGAAGGTGAGAAAATAACGATATCCGTCGTGCGCCTCCACACTCATCGGACCGCATACATCGGCATGTATGATTTCCAACAAGTCACTTGCATGCTCCATTGTTCCGGAGAACGGAGCCTTAGTCATCTTGCCCATGAGGCATGGTTCGCACGTGTCAAGTGAATCAAAGTCAAGTGACTCCAAAAGTCCATACGTATGGAGTTTCTTCATGCGCTTTACACAATATGACCTAAGCGACAGTGCCATAAAACATGGCGCTATCATTGTTAACTCTAACTCTTTTGGTCTCAATGTTATGTATATGTGTATCACCGCTATCAAGATTCAATATGAACAATCCTCTCACATTGGGTGCATGACCATAAAAGATATTACTCATAGAAATAGAACAACCATTATTCTCTGACTTAAACGAGTAACCGTCTCGCAATAAACAAGATCCAGATATAATGTTCATGCTTAACGCATGCACTAAATAACAATTATTTAAGTTCATAACTAATCCTGATGGTAACTGAAGTGAAACTGTGCCGACGGCGATTGCATCAACCTTGGAACCATTTCCCACGTGCATCATCACTTCATCTTTCGCCAGCCTTCGCTTATACCGCAGTTCCTATTTCGAGTTGCAAATATGAGCAACAGAACCGGTATCGAATACCCAGGCACTACTACGAGAGCCGGTTAAGTACACATCAATAACATGTATATCGAATATACCTGATTTTTCCTTGGCCGCCTTCTTATCAGCCAGATACTTGGGGCAGCTGCGCTTCCAGTGACCCATACCCTTCCAATAATAACACTCCGTTTCAGGCTTAGGTCCAACTTTGGGTTTCTTTGTCGGATTGGCAACAGGCTTGCCGCTCTTCTTTGAATTACCCTTCTTTCCTTTGTCGTTTCTCTTGAAACTAGTGGTCTTATTCACCATCAACACTTGATGCTCTTTACGGAGTTCTGACTGTGCGACTTTCAGCATCGCGAATAACTCGAGGGTGACTTGTTCATACCTTGCATGTTATAGTTCAACACGAAGCTCTTGTAGCTAGGTGGCAGTGATTGAAGAATTATGTCAGTGATAGCCTCTTGCGGGAGTTCAATCCCCATCTCAGCTAGACGGTTTGAGTACCCAGACATTTTGAGTACATGTTCACTGACAGACGAATTCTCCTCCATCTTGCAAGCATAGAATTTATCGGAGGTCTCATACCTGTCGATCTGGGCGTTCTTCTAAAAGATAAACTTCAACTCCTGGAACATCTCAAATGCTCCATGACGCTCAAAGCAACGTTGAAGTCCCGACTCTAAGCCATACAAGACTGCACATTGAACTACTGAGTAGTCCTCCTTACGGGTTAACCAAGCGTTCTTAACATCTTGGTCAGCCGTAGCGGGTGGTTCATCTCCTAGTGCAACATTAAGAACATAATCCTTCTTCCCAGCTTGCAGGAGCAACTTAAGATTACGAGCCTAGTCTACAAAGTTGCTTCCATCATCTTTCAACTAAGCTTCCTCTAGGAACGTATTAAAATTCAGGGTGACCGTCGCGGGATTCATTGATCTACAACACAAATATTTTTAAAGTGGACTTAGACTATGTTCAAGATAATAATAGTTTAACTAATCAAATTACTTGCTAAACTCCCACTCAAAAAGTACATCTCTCTATCATTTGAGTGGTACATGATCCAAACTCACTAACTTAAGTCCGATCATCACGTGAGTTGAGAGTAGTTTCAGTGGTAAGCATCTCTATGCTAATCATATCAACTATAGATTCGTGCTCGACCTTTCGGTCTCATGTGTTCCGAGGCCATGTCTGCACATGCTAGGCTCGTCAAGCTTAACCCGAGTGTCCCGCGTGTGCAACTGTTTTGCACCCGTTGTATGTGAACGTTGAGTCTATCACACCCGATCATAACGTGGTGTCTCGAAACGATGAACTGTAGCAACGGTACACAGTCGAGGAGAACACAATTTCGTCTTGAAATTTTAGTGAGAGATCACCTCATAATGCTACCGTCGTTCTAAGCAAAATAAGGTGCATAAAAGGGTTAACATCACGTGCAATTCATAAGTGACATGATATGGCCATCATCATGTGCTTCTTGATCTCCATCACCAAAGCACCGGCACGATCTTCTTGTCACCGGCGCCACACCATGATCTCCATCAACGTGTCGCCATCGGGGTTGTCGTGCTACTTATGTTATTACTACAAAAGCTACATCCTAGCAATATAGTAAACGCATCTGCAAACACAAACGTTAGTTTAAAGACAACCCTATGGCTCCTGCCGGTTGCCGTACCATCGACGTGCAAGTCGATATTAATTATTACAACATGATCATCTCATACATCCAATATATCACATCACATCATTGGCCATATCAGATCACAAGCATACCCTGCAAAAACAAGTTAGACATCCTCTAATTTGTTGTTGCATGTTTTACGTGGCTGCTATGGGTATCTAGTAGATGGCATCTTACTTACGCAAAAACCACAACGAAGATGTGCAAATTGCTATTTAACCTCTCCAAGGACCACCTCGGTCAAAACCAACTCAACTAAAGTTGAAGAAACCGACACCCGCCAGTCATCTTTATGCAACGAGGTTGCATGTCAAGCGATGAAACCAGTCTTTCGTAAATGTACGAATAATGTCGGTTCGGGCCGCTTCAATCCTACAATACCGCTGAATCGAGAAAAGACTAAGGAGGGCAGCAAATCAAACATCACCATCCACAAAACCCTTTGTGTTCTACTCGAGATAACATCTACGCATGAACCTAGCTCTGATACCACTGTTGGGGAATGTTGCATGGGAAAGAAAAAAAATTCTACGCACACGAAGACCTATCATGGTGATATCCATCTACGAGAGGAGATTTGGATCTACGTACCCTTGTAGATCGCACAGTAGGAAGCGTTAAGAAACGCGGTTGATGTAGTCGAACGTCCTCACATCCCTCGATCCGCCCCGCGAACCGTCCCACGAACCGTCCCGCGATCCGTCCCACGATCCGCTCCGATCTAGTGTCCAACGGACGACACCTCCGCGTTCAGCACACGTACAACTCGACGATGATCTTGGCCTTCTTGATCCAGCAAGCAAGACGGAGAAGTAGATGAGTTATCCAACAGAGTGACGGCGCTCCAGTGGTGGTGAAGGATCTACTCCTGCAGGGCTCTTCCCGAGCTCCATAGAAATACGATCTAGAGGTAAAACTATGGTGTCTAGATCTGAGTTGCACGTGGGAAAAGTTGTCTCAAATCAACCCTAAATCACCACTATATATAGGAGGAGGGGGAGGAGGCTTGCCTTGAGGGCCAAGCCCTCAAGGATGCGCCTGCTGGGGAGGAGGAGGAGTCCTACTCCAATCCTAGTCCAACTAGGATTGGAAAGTGGAGTCCTTCGGTTCCTTTCCACCTTCTTTTTTTTCCTTTCTTTGGTTTTTCTCTTCCTGGCGCATAGGACCTCTTGGGCTATCCCACCAGGCCACTAAGGGCTGGTGCACCACCCATAGGTCCTTTGTGCTTCCCCCCTCCCGGTGAATATCCAGAACCCATTTGTCACCCCCGGTACATTCCCGGTAATGCCCGAAAACTTTCCGCTAACCAAATGAAGTCATCCTATATATTAATATTCATCTCCGAACCATTCCGGAAACCCTCGTGACGTCCGTGATCTCAACCGGGACTCTGAACAACATTCGGTAACCACACATATAACTCAACTATACTAAAACATCGCCGAACATTAAGTGTGAAGACCCTGTGGGTTCGAGAACTATGTAGACATGCCCCGAGGTACTCCTCGGTCAATATCCAATAGCGGGACCTGGATGCCCATATTGGATCCTACATATTCTCCAAAGATCTTATCGGTTGAACCTCAGTGTCAAGGATTCATATAATCCCGTATGTCATTCCCTTTGTCCTTCGGTATGTTACTTGCCCGAGATTCGATCGTCGGTATCCGCATACCTATTTCAATCTTGTTACCGGCAAGTCTCTTTACTCATGCCGTAAGACAAGATCACGTGACTTACACTTAGTCATATTGCTTGCAAGGCTTGTCTGTGATGTTGTATTACCGAGTGGGCCCCGAGATACCTCTCCGTCACATGAAGTGACAAATCCCAGTCTTGATCCATGCTAACTCAATGGACACCTTCAGAGATACCTGTAGAGCACCTTTATAGTCACCCAGTAACGTTGTGACGTTTGATACACACAAGGTATTCCTTTGGTGTGAGTGAGTTACATGATGTCATGGTCATAGGAATGTATACTTCACACGCAGAAAACAATAGCAACAAAATGACACGATCACATGCTACGTTCATAGTTTGGGTCTTGTCCATCACATCATTCTCCTAATGATGTGATCAAGTCATCAAGTGACAACACTTGCATATGGTAAGAAAACCTTAACCATCCTTGATCAACTGGCTAGTCAACTAGAGGCTTACTAGGGACATTGTTTTGTCTATATATCCACACATGTATCTATGCTTTCATTCAATACAATTATAGCATGGATAATAAACGATTATCTTGAAATAGGAAATATAATAATAACTATTTTATCATTGCCTCTAGGGCATATTTCCAACATGAACGTGACGGAACATATGAGATGTTCCAAGAGATGAAATTGGGATTTCATGTTCGTGCCCTTGTTGAAAGGTATGAGACCTCCAACAAGATTCTTTTTCTACAAAGTAAGGGAGAAAAGCTCAATCATTGAGCATGTGCTCAGATTGTCTAAGTGCTACAATCGCTTGAATCGAGTGGGAGTTAATCTTCCAGATGAGATAGTGATGGTTCTCCAAAGTCACTGCCACCAAGCTACTAGAGCTTCGTGATGAACTATAACAGATCAGGGATAGATATAATGATCCTTGAGCTATTCACGATGTTTGACACCGCAAAAGTAGAAATAAAAAAGGAGCATCAATTGTTGATGGCTAGTAAAACCACTAGTTTCAAGAAGGGCAAGGGGAAGAAGGGATACTTCATGAAACGACAAACCAGTTGCTGCTCTAGTGAAGAGTCCCAAGGTTGAATCCAAACCCGAGACTAAGTGCTTCTGTAATGAGGGGAACAATCACTGAAGAGGAACTACCCTAGATACTTGGTAGATGAGAAGGCTGGCAAAGTCGGCACAAGTATATTGGATATACATGATATTGATGTGTACTTTACTAGTACTCCTAGTAGCAGCAGGGTATTAGATACCGGTTTGGTTGTAAGTGTTAGTAACTCGAAATAAAATCTACTGAATAAACAAATACTAGCTAAAGGTGAGGTGACGATATGTGTTGGAAGTGTTTCCAAGGTTGATGTGATCAAACATCGCACACTCCCTCTACCATCGGGATTAGTGTTAAACCTAAATAATTGTTATTTGGTGTTTGCGTTGAGCATGGACATGATTAGATCGTGTTTATTGCAATACGATTATTCATTTAAAGATAATAATTCTTATTCTATTTGCTTGAATAAATACCTTCAATGGTTTATTGAATCTCGATCGTAGTGGTACACATGTTCATAATATTGATGCCAAAAAATACAAAGTAGTAACCATAGTACCACTTACTTGTGGAACTTCCGCTTGAGTTATATTGGTGTAAAATGCATGAAGGAGCTCCATGCTGATGGATCTTTGTACTCACTCATTTTTGAAACGTTTGAGACATGCAAACCATGCCTATTGGTATAAACGCATGAAGAAACTCCATGCACATGGATCGTTTGGACTCACTTGATTTTGAATCACTTGAGGCATGCAAATCATACCACATGTGCAAGATGACTGAAGGTCTCGTTTTTCCAGTGAGATGGAACAAGAAAGTAACTTGTTGGAAGTAATACATTTTGATGTGTGCAGTCCAATGAGTGCTGAGGCACGCAGTGGATATCGTTATGTTCTTACTTCACTGACGTTTTGAGTAGATACATGAGTATTTGCTTGATGAATCACAAGTCTGAAATATTGAAAAGTTCAAGCTATTTCAGAGTGAAGATCGTCGTGACAAGAGGATAAAATGTCTATGATATGATCATAGAGATGAATATCTGAGTTGCGAGTTTGGTACACAGTTAAGACAATGCGGAAATTGTTTCGCAACTCATGCCACCTGGAGCACCATAGTGTGATGGCGTCTCCGAATGTCATAGCCATGCCCTATTGGATATAGCTTATACTATGATGTCTCTTATTGAAATACCACTATCGTTTTGGATTAGGCATTAGAGACAACCGCATTCACTTTAAATAGGGCACCACATAATTCTGTTGAGACGACAATGTACGAACTACGGTTTGGAGTAACCTAAGTTGTTGTTTCTTAAAAGTTTGGGGCCATGCCGCTTATGTGAAAAAGTTTTAGTCTGATAAGCTCGAACCCAAAGTGGATAAAGGCATCTTCATAAGATAACCAAAACAGCTGGGTACATCTCATATCTCAGATCCGAAAGCAAAGTGTTCCTTTCTCGAGGAAAATTTTCTCTTGAAAGAATTGAGTGGGAGGATGGTGGAAACTTGATGAGGTTATTGAACCGTCACTTCAACCAGTGTGTAGCAGGGCGCATGAAGTTGTTGCTGTGGTGCCTACACCAATTGAAGTGGAAGCTAATGATAGTGATCATGAAACTTTGGATCAAGTTACTACAAACCTCGTAGGTCGACAAGGTCACGTACTGCTACAGAGTGGTACAATAACCCTGTCTTGGAGGTCATGTTGTTGGACAACAATGAACCTACGAGCTATGGAGAAGCGATGGTTGGCCCGGATTCCGACAAATGGCTGGAGGCCATGAAATTCGAGAGAGGATCCATGTATGAAAACAAATTGTAGACTTTGGAAGAACTACTTGATGATCGTAAGACTATTTAGTACAGATGGATCTTTAAAAGGAAGATAGACGATGATGGTGAAAAGTCACCATTAAGAAAAGCTCGACTTGTCGCAAAGATGTTTCTGACAAGTTCAAAGAGTTGACTATGATGAGACTTTCTCACTCGTAGTGATGCTAAAAGTGTGTTGGAAATATGTTAGCAGTTGCTGCATTATTTATGAAGTATTGCACATAGGATGTCAAAACATTATTTCCTCGACGGTTTCCTTGAGGAAAGGTTGTATGTGATACAACGAGAAGCTTTTGTCGATCCTAAGGATGCTAGCAAGTATGCAAGCTCCAGTGATCCTTATATGGACCGGTGCAAGCATATCAGAGTTGGAATATACGCTTTGATGAGATTATCAAAGCTTATGGGTTTATACAAGGTTTATGAGAAACTTGTATTTCCAAAGAAGTGAGTGGGAGTGATACGTCCCAAACGTATCTATAATTTCTGCTTGTTCCATGATCTTTTGGGTGACATTGTTATATGTTTTGCTACACTTTTATTTCATTTTACACATATTTGGACTAACCTACTAACTCAGTGCACCCAGTGCCAGTTTCTGTCTGGTGATGTCTTTTTTGCAGGGGCTTTTACCCAATTTTCCGAAGCCCGAAAAAATCCAGAAAAAATATATAAAAAATCAGCAAAACAGAAGCTTCAGGATCACCGAAGGAGGGCGAGAGGGGGGCTAGGGGCCTCCCAGGCGGCCTGCTGGCGCGGCCAGGCCCTAGGCCGCGCCAGGAGGTTGCCTGGGTGGGCCCCACCTCCTTTTTTGCCCTCCTTTGGCCTATAATTAGTGTTCCATGAGGAAACCCTCGCACACAATCTGGAATCTCGAATTTCTCCATCGTTCCGCCGCTGCAACGCTTCCGAGATCGGGAGCATGAGGAGACGTCTTCCCGGCACCCTGCTGAAGAGAGGATTGACCTCCGGGAGCTTCTCCACCACCATGGACAGCTTCCGGATGTGCCGTGAGTAGTTTCCCTTGGACCATGAGTCCATGACCAGTAGCTATGTGATGTCTTCTCTCCAATCTTGTGCTTCAATGGTTAGTCCTTGTGAGGTGCCCTACATGATCAAGGCATCTATATAATTCTCTTGCTATTGCTATGCTCGGTTTGTTGGGATCCGATGGATTATGAGATTATGTTCAGATTGTTATGAGTTATATTTGATTATCCTTTTATATTATGTTCCTTAGTGATTCATGCATGTTCTCCGTTGCTTTTTATTGCTTTGGCCAAGTAGTAAATCGTAACTCTAAGAGGGAGCGTTATGCATGATTGTGGGTTCGGGCGCCTCGATGTCTAGCTTGAGTGACAGAAACATGAGACTAGGGGATGTGCTTGTTGCCACCAGGGAGAAAACAACGGTGCTTGTGACCAAGGTTGCAAGGATTGTTTACCTTACGCATAGTTCGTTAATGCAGTTGTCCATTGCTTTGAGTTTACACTTTGGGTGGGGCTTGATACGTCCATTTCGCATCATGCTTTCATGTTGATATTTATCGCTTTATGGACTATTATTATACTTTGTAGTACCATACTTGTGCCTTTTCTCTCTTATTTTGCAAGGTTTATTTGAAGAGGGAGAATACCGCCAGTTGGAATTCTGGACTAGAAAATAAGCAAGTCTGAATCCTCTATTCTACGCAACTCCAGATGCCCTTAAAATCAACGTGGAATTTTTTGGGAATATATAAAAAATATTGGGCGAAAGAAGTGCGAGAGGGAAGCTGCCACGGGCCCACAAGCCTGGTGGCCACGGCCTACCCCCCTGGCTGCGGCAACATGGATTGTGGTCACCCTAGTGGCCCACTGGCCCCCCTCTTTTGCTATATGAAGGGTTTTGTCCGGGAAAAAAATCAGGGTGGAGCTTTTTCGTGGATTCTCCGCCGCCACGAGGCGGAACTTGAGCAGAACCAATCTAGAGCTCCGGCAGGACGATCCTGACGGGGAAGCTTCCCTCCCGGAGGGGGAAATCGTCGCCATCGTCATCACCAACACTCCTCTCGTCGGAGGGGGGTCATCTCCATCAACATCTTCATCAGCACCATCTCCTCTCCAAACCCTAGTTCATCTCTTGTAACCAATCTCCATCTCGCGACTCCGATTGGCACTTGTAAGGTTGCTAGTAGTGTTGATTACTCTTTGTAGTTGATGCTAGTTGGATTACTTGGTGGAAGAGTTTATGTAAAGATCCTTGATGCTACTCATTACACCTCTGATCATGCTTATGATTATGCTTTGTGAGTAGTTACTTTTGTTCCTGAGGACATGGGATAAGTCATGCCAATAGTAGTCATGTGAATTTGGTATTCGTTCGGTATTTTGATATGATGTATGTTGTCTTTTCCCCTAGTGGTGTTATGTGAACATCGACTACATAAAACTTCACCATATTTGGGCCTAGAGGAAGGCATTGGGGAGTAGTAATTAGATGATGGGTTGCTAGAGTGACAGAAGCTTAAACCCCAGTCTATGCGTTGCTTCGTAAGGGGCTGATTTGGATCCACTAGTTTAATGCTATGGTTAGACGTTGTCTTAATTCTTCTTTCGTAGTTGCGGATGCTTGCGAGAGGGGTTAATCATAAGTGGGATGCTTGTCCAAGTAAGGGCAGTACCCAAGCGCCGGTCCACCCACATATCAAACTATCAAAGTAACGAACGCGAATCATATGAACATGATGAAACTAGCATGCCAGAAATTCTCGTGTGTCCTCGGGAGCGTTTTTCCTCCTATAAGACTTTGTTCAGGCTTGTCCCTTGCTACAAAAGGGATTGGGCCACTTTTCTGCACCGTTGCTACTACTTGTTACTTGTTACTTTTCACCTGCTACGTTTCACCTCACTACACCATCACTTGTTACCGCTACTTTCAGTGCTTGCAGTTATTACCTTGCTGAAAACCTTTTATCAGAGCCTTCTGCTCCTCGTTGGGTTCGACACTCTTACTTATCGAAAGGACCATGATTGATCCCCTATACTTGTGGGTCATCAAGACTCTTTTCTGGCACCGTTGCCGGGGAGGGAAGCGCCTTTGGTAAGTGGAATTTGGTAAGGAAACATTTATATACTGTGCTGAAATTTATTGTTACTTGTCACTATGGAAACTGTTCCTTTGAGGAATTTGTTCGGGGTATCTTGACCACGAACGGAGGCACGAGGAGTTGCTCCTCAACCTGAGGTACCTACTAAAAATATTTTTTATGAAATTCCTTCGGGTATGCTTGAGAAACTGCTGGCTAATCCTTTTACATGAGATGGATCATCACATCAAGACTTGCATCTGATCTATGTAGATGAAGTTTGTGGTTTTTTTAAGCTTGCAGGTTTGCCCGAGGATGAGTTAAATAAGAAAGTATTTCCTTTATCTTTGAAGGATAAGGCATTGACATGGTATAGCCTATGTGATGATACTGGATCATGGGACTACAATTGGTTGAAATTGGAATTTCATCAAAAGTTTTATCCTATGCATTTAGTACATCGTGATCGGAATTATATTTATAACTTTTGGCCTCATGACATGGAAAGCATAGCTCAAGCTTGGGGGAGGCTTAAATCAATGCTATATTCATGCCCCAATCATGAGCTCTCGAGAGAAATTATCACTCAAAACTTTTATGCTCGGCTTTCTCATGAAGATCGTACCATGCTTGACACTTCTTGTACCGGTTCTTTTATGAAGAAGGATATTGACCACAAGTGGAATTTATTGGAAAGAATCAAACGTAACTCTGAAGATTGGGAGGTTGAAGAAGGTAAGGAGTCAGGTATGAATTTCCAGTTTGATTGCATTAAATCTTTTGTTGAAACAAACACTTCTAGATATTTTAGCGCTAAGTATGGACTTGACTCTGAGATAGTAGCTTCTCTATGTGAATCTTTTGCTGCTCATATTGATCTTCCCAAAGAGAAGTGGTTTAAGTATCATCCTCTTGTAGATGTCAACATAGTTAAACCCAACCTAGTTGAAGAGAAAGTCATTGCCTTTAGTGATCCTATTGTTCCTTGTGCCTACACTGAGAAACCACCTTACCCTGCTAGGAAAAAGGATTATTCTAAACCTCCAACTGTGATACGTAGGGGTTACATTAGACCACTTGCACCCCCTGAGGAAATTAGAGTTGAGCCTAGTGTTGCTATTATCAAAGATCTCTTAACCGAAGACATAGACGGGCATGTTATCAAATTCTGTGAGGACTCCGCTAGAATTGCTAAACCTCACGCGAAAGACAAATACGGACCTGTAGTTGGCATGCCCATTGTTTCTGTCAAGATAGGAGATCATTGTTATCATGGTTTATGTGATATGGGTGCTAGTGTTAGTGCAATACCCCGGTCCTTATATGATGAAATCAAAGGTGAGATTGCACCTGCTGAGTTAGAACCCATTGATGTCACTATTACGCTAGCTAATAGAGACACTATCTGCCCTGTGGGAATTGTGAGAGACATAGAAGTCCTGTGTGGTAAGACGAAGTATCCTACTGATTTCCTCGTCCTTGGTACTGCACAAGATAGCTTTTGTCCCATCATATTTGGTAGACCCTTTCTCAACACTGTCAATGCTGATATTGATTGCATTAAACAGGCTGTCACTGTTAGTTTCGAGGGTGTGTCTCATGAATTTAACTTCTCCAAGTTTGGAAGACAACCTCATGAAAAAGAGTCGTCTGGTAGGGATGAAATCATTGCTCTTGCCTCTATTGCCCTACCTCCTACGGATCCTTTAGAGCAATATCTGCTTGAGCATGAAAATGATATGCATATGGATTAAAGAGATGAGATAGATAAAATTGTTTTAGAACAATATCCTATTCTCAAGAATAATCTGCCAGTTGAACTGCTTGGGGATCCTCCCCCACCAAAGGGTGATCTTGTGTTTGAGCTAAAATAGTTACCAGATACTCTTAAGTATGCCTATCTTGATGAGAAGGAGATATATCCTGTTATTATTAGTGCTCACATCTCGAATCACGAAGAGAAGAAGTTAATAAAAACTTTGAGGAAGCACCGTGTTGCTATTGGATATACTCTTGATGATCTTAAGGGTATTAGTCCCACTCTATGTCAGCACAAGATTAAAACAGATCCTGATTCTAAGCCAGTTGCTGATCATCAACGGAGATTAAATCCGAGGATGAAAGAGGTCGTGAGAAAAGAAATATTAGAGCTTCTGGAAGCAGGAATCATTTATCCCGTTGCTCATAGTGATTGGGTAAGTCTAGTACATTGCGTACCTAAGAAGGGAGGTATCACCGTCGTTCCTAATGATAAGAATGAACTAATCCCATAGAGGATTATTACTCGCTATAGGATGGTGATAGACTTCCGGAAACTGAACAAGGCAACCAGGAAAGACCATTATCCTTTGGCGTTTATCAACCAAATGCTAGAAAGGCTATCGAAACACACACACTTCTGCTTTCTAGACGGTTATTCAGGTTTCTCGCAAATACCTGTTGCACAATCTGATCATGAGAAAACCACTTTCACCTGCCCCTTCGGTACCTTTGCTTATAGACGTATGCCTTTTGGCTTATGCAATGCACCTGCCACCTTTCAAAGATGTATGATGGCAATATTCTCTGACTTTTGTGAAAAGATTGTTGAGGTTTTCATGGATGATTTCTCCGTTTACGGTTCTTCCTTTGACGATTGCCTCAGCAACCTTGATCGAGTCTTACAGAGATGCAAAGATACCAACCTCGTCTTGAACTGGGAGAAGTGCCACTTCATGGTTAATGAAGGCATCGTCTTAGGACACAAAATCTCTAAGGAAGGCATTGAAGTTGATAAGGCTAAGGTTGATGCAATTGAGAAAATGCCTTGCCCCATAGATATCAGAGGTATACGAAGTTTCCTAGGTCATGCTGGTTTCTATAGAAGGTTCATTAAAGACTTATCTAAGATTTCTAGGCCTCTTGCCAACCTCTTGCAGAAGGATGTTCCTTTTGTTTTTGATGAGGATTGTGAGGAAGCTTTCGAAATACTTAAGAAGGCCTTGATAACCGCACCTATTGTTCAACCACCTGATTGGAACTTGCCCTTTGAAATCATGTGCGATGCTAGTGATTACGCTGTTGGTGCTGTTCTAGGACAAAGAGTTGACAAGAAGTTGATTGTTATTCACTACGCTAGTAAAACTCTAGACAGTGCCTAGAGAAACTATGCTACTACAGAGAAGGAGTTTTTAGTAGTCGTGTTTGCATGTGAAAAGTTCAGATCCTATATAGTTGAGTCCAAAGTCACTATTCACTCTAATCATGCTGCTATTAAGTACCTTATGGAGAAGAAGGACGCTAAACCTAGGCTAATTAGATGGGTTCTCCTGCTACAGGAATTTGATTTGCATGTTGTTGACCGAAAGGGTGCTGATAACCCTGTAGCAGATAACTTTTCTAGGCTAGAGAATGTCCTTGATGACCCACGAGCTATTGATGACAGCTTTCCGGATGAGCAACTGAATGTCATCCGTACTTCACATAGTGCACCTTGGTATGCTGATTACGCAAACTATATCGTAGCCAAATACATACCACCCAGTTTCACCTACCTGCAAAAGAAGAAATTCTTCTTTGATTTGAGACACTACTTTTGGGATAATCCTCACCTTTATAAGGAAGGAGTAGATGGTGTTATTAGATGTTGTTTGCCTGAACATGAATAGGGACAAATCCTGCAGAAGTGTTATTCCGAGACCTACGGAGGACACCATGCTGGAGACAGAACTGCTCATAAGGTATTGCAATCAGGGTTCTATTGGCCCACTCTCTTCAAGGATGCCCGTAAGTTTGTCTTGTCTTGTGACGAATGCCAAAGAATAGGGAACATCAGTAAGCGTCAGGAAATGCCTATGAACTATTCACTTGTCATTGAACCATTTGATGTCTCGGGCTTTGATTATATGGGACCTTTCCCGAGTTCCAATGGGTATACTCACATCTTAATTGCTGTGGATTACGTCACTAAGTGGGTAGAAGCTATCCCCACTAGAAATGCTGATCACCACACCTCTATTAAGATGCTTAAAGAAGTCATTTTCCCAAGATTTGGAGTCCCTAGATATCTGATGACTGATGGCGGTTCACGCTTAATTCATGGTGTTTTCCGCAAGATGCTCGCTAAGTATGATGTCAACCATAGAGTTGCATCTACTTATCATCCTCAGTCTAGTGGTCAAGTGGAGTTGAGTAATAGGGAGATCAAATTGATCTTACCAAAGACTGTCAATAGATCTCGAAAGAATTGGTCTAGCAAACTTGACGATGCACTATGGGCTTATAGGACTGATTATAAGAATCCCATGGGCATGTTGCCGTATAAAATGGTTTACGGTAAGGCCTGTCACTTACCTCTTGAGATGGAACACAAAGCTTATTGGGCAATCAAAGAGCTCAACTTCGATTTCAAATTTGTCGGTGAGAAGCGGTTGTTTGATATCAGCTCATTAGATGAATTGAGGGCCCAGGCATATGAGAATGCCAAGTTGTTCAAGGAAAAGGTTAAGAGATGGCACGATAAAAGAATACAAAAACGAGAGTTCAATGTAGGTGATTATGTCCTGCTATACAATTCTCGCTTAAGATTCTTCGCAGGCAAGCTTCTCTCTAAATGGGAAGGTCCCTACGTTGTCGAGGAAGTATATCGTTCCGGTGCCATCAAAATCAATAACACGGAAGGTAATTTTCCGAGAGTGGTAAATGGGCAAAGAATCAAGCATTATATCTCTGGTACTCCCATTAATGTTGAGACCAATATCATCAATATCATAACTCCAGAGGAGTACATAAGGGATGTTTATCAGCCTGTTTCAGACCCTGAAAATGAAGAGGTATGTGTTTCGGTAAGTAATTGGACTCAGAAACTTTTCTAGTAGGAAATTTTCTCCGCTTTGGAATTTATGGAAATATAGAAAAATAAAAAGCAATCCGGAGAGCGCACAAGGCGTCCACAAGCTTGGTTGCCGCGGCCTCCCCCCTGGCCGCGGCAACAGGGCTTGTGGGCACCTCGTTTGCCTCCCGGACTCCGTTTTCTTGCGGAGCACTCCTTCTGGTCCGGCAAAAATCATTATATATACGCCCGAGGGTTTTGATCTCCGTATCACGCAGTTTTCCTCTGTTTTCGTTTCGAGCCTGTTTCTGTTGCAGATCTAGATCGTCATGACTTCCCCAAAAGCTCCTAAGGACAAGATCTTCGAGAAGGTCATCAATCCTTACCTCGCGGAAGTGTTGCAGCACCCTCAATCTATCAAGATGAGTGAGGGGATGTTGCACATCCGTGATGTTGAGGGGCCTAAGAAGATCGGAAGCATGGAGACGAGGCTCGACGCAATGGAGCAACAAGTCTTCAAGTGCCAAGGGATGGTGGAGCGTGGACTCACCGACCACATGATGATCACGGAGTTCACCAACAATCACAAGATGGATGCCATTGACATTGGGAAGCACCTCTCCAGGCTCTATGACAGGGTTGATCAACTCCAGGGCCAGATCTATGACCTGCAGAACCAAAACTGTGAGTATGAGTATAGATTTAAATCAATACGGTTGGCTGCAGATTTAAGGATTCCGGCGACTCGTTCATCCTGCCATGATGGAGCACCTATGCCTTGGAAGACGGAGGATCAAACTAATGTTGCAACTCCACCACCATCACCACCAAAGGAAGACAACTAAGCATTGGTATGGGCAACCCCCTTGGCTTTTGCCAAGCTTGGGGGAGTTTCCCTGGTATCGTATCACCTTTATATCTTTTGCTTTTACCTTTGTTTTAGTTCTTTCCTTTTTAGTTTTTATTTCTTCTCTTAGTGGAATAAGTCTTTAGTGTTTAGTTTGAGTCTTTTGCCTTGTGTCTCCCCCGATGTATTCGAGCTCGCGAGCTATATAATAAAGAGTATCTTAGTCAAGGGCTTTGCTTTGTGCCGTGATCAAAAGTATGAAAAGAACGATAGCATGAAAGATCATGAGATGATCTTATGGAAAGTGATAGCTTCACATATAACAAGTATGATGATTGAAACTTGTTGAGAATAGACCAATATAGACCCCAGTCATTGTTGCAATTAATAAGAAGTAATAAAGAAAGAGAGGTTCACATATAAATATATCATCTTAGACACTTTCTATAATTGTGAGCACTCACCAAACTATTACATGCTTAGAAGTAGATGTTGGACAAGGAAGACAACATAATGAATTATGTTTGCTTGATTCCAAACACTGTTATATGATTAGAGATCCCTTAGCATGTGATGATTGCTTCCACCTCATATTAGCCAAAACTCCCGCACCAAGTAGAGATACTACTTGTGCATCCATAAACCTCCAACCCAGTTTTGCCATGAGAGTCCACCATACCTACCTATGGATTGCGTAAGATCCTTCAAGTAAGTTGTCATCGGTGCAAGCAATAAAAATTGCTCTCTAATATGTATGATCTATTAGTGTGTGGAAAATAAGCTTTATACGAACCTGTGATGGGGAAGGCACAAAAGCGACAGGCTGCATAATAAAGTTCTTTATAACAGGAGGCAATATAAAGTGACGTTCCTCCGCACTAAGAGGGCACGCATCCAAACCTCAAAAGCACATGACAACCTCTGCTTCCCTCTGCGAAGGGCCTATCTTGTACCTTTACTTTTGTCCTGGTGAAGGTCTTGGTGATAAACACCAATTCCCTATTCCGTCTTCATCTTGGTGAACGTCATATGCTAGGGAAAGATCTATATTCAAATATCAACTTGGAGGTGAGTACTTATGCTTTATTATTGTTGACTTTACCCTTGAGGTAAATGGTTGGGAGGCAAAATTATAAGCCCCTATCTTTCTCCGTGTTCAACTGAAACTTTGATACCATGAGTATCACGTGAGTTGTAGCAATTGTGGAAAACAAAAGAGATGATTGAGTATGTGGATTTGCTTTACAAGCTCTTATTTGACTCTTTCTCATGATATGATAAATTGCAATTGCTTCAATGACTATGGACTGTTGTTGGATACTTCTCGGTAAGGTTTTTGTTTCATACTTTGCTTTGTGAAGGAATTGATACTTTCCCATAAGAATCTTTATGATATATTGCTGTTCTATGTGTGATCATGATGCCCTCATGTCTGTATTATGTTTTATCGACACCTTCATCCCTAAACATGTGGACATGTTTATGGGTCTTGGTTTTCGCTTGAGGACAAGCGAGGTCTAAGCTTGGGGGAGTTGATACGTCCATTTTGCATCATGATTTCATGTTGATATTTATAGCTTTATGGACTGTTATTATACTTTGTGGTACCATACTTATGCCTTTTCTCTCTTATTTTGCAAGGTTTATTTGAAGAGGGAGAATATCGGCAGCTGGAATTCTGGACTGGAAAAGGAGCAAGTCTGAGTCCTCTATTTTGCGCAACTCCAAATACCGTGAAAATCCACGTGGAATTTTTTGGGAATATATAAAAATATTGGGCGAAAGAAGTGCCAGAGGGGAGCTGCCAGGGGCCCACAAGCCTGGTGGCCGCGGCCTACCCCCTGGCCGCGGCAACAGGTCTTGTGGGCACCCTGGTGGCCCACCGGCCCCCCTCTTTTGCTATATGAAGGGTTTCGTCCGGGTAAAAATCAGGGTGGAGCTTTTTCGTGGTTTCTCCGCCGCCATGAGGCGGAACTTGACCAGAACCAATCTAGAGCTCCGGCAGCACGATCCTGCCGGGGAAACTTCCCTCCCGGAGGGGGAAATTGTCGCCATCGTCATCACCAACACTCCTCTCGTCGGAGGGGAGTCATCTCCATCAACATCTTCATCAGCACCATCTCCTCTCCAAACCCTAGTTCGTCTCTTGTAACCAATCTCCATCTCGCGACTCCGATTGACACTTGTAAGGTTGCTAGTAGTGTTGATTACTCTTTGTAGTTGATGCTAGTTGGATTACTTGGTGGAAGAGTTTATGTTCAGATCCTTGATGCTACTCATTACACCTCTGATCATGATTATGATTATGCTTTGTGAGTAGTTACTTTTGTTCCTGAGGACATGGGATAAGTCATGCCAATAGTAGTCATGTGAATTTGGTATTCGTTCGGTATTTTGATATGTTGTATGTTGTCTTTTCCTCTAGTGGTGTGATGTGAATGTCGACTATATAACACTTCACCATATTTGGGCCTAGAGGAAGGCATTGGGGAGTAGTAAGTAGATGATGGGTTGCTAGAGTGACAGAAGCTTAAACCCCAGTCTATGCGTTGCTTCGTAAGGGGCTGATTTCGATCCACTAGTTTAATGCTATGGTTAGACGTTGTCTTAATTCTTCTTTCGTATTTGCGGATGCTTGCGAGAGGGGTTAATCATAAGTGGGATGCTTGTCCAAGTAAGGGCAGTAGCCAAGCGCCGGTACACCCACATATCAAACTATCAAAGTAACGAACGCGAATCATATGAACATGATGAAACTAGCATGACAGAAATTCCCGTGTGTCCTCGGGAGCGTTTTTCCTCCTATAAGAGTTTGTTCAGGCTTGTCCCTTGCCTCAAAAGGGATTGGGCCACTTTCCTGCACCGTTGCTACTACTTGTTACTTGTTACTTTTCACCTGCTACATTTCACCTCACTACACCATCACTTGTTAACGCTACTTTCAGTATTTGCAGTTATGACCTTGCTGAAAACCTTTTATCACAGCCTTCTGCTCCTCGTTGGGTTCGACACTCTTACTGTTGGGGAACGTCGCATGGGAAACAAAAAATTTCCTACGCGCACGAAGACCTATCATGGTGATGTCCATCTACGAGAGGGGATTTCAGATCTACATACCCTTGTAGATCGCACAGCAGAAGCGTTAAGAAACGCGGTTGATGTAGTGGAACGTCCTCACGTCCCTCGATCCACCCCGCGAACCGTCCCACGAACCGTCCCGCGATCCGTCCCACGATCCGCTCCGATCTAGTGCCGAACGGACGGCACCTCCGCGTTCAGCACACGTACAGCTCGACGATGATGTCGGCCTTCTTGATCCAGCAAGAGAGACAGAGAGGTAGATGAGTTCTCCGGCAGAGTGACGGCACTCCGGAGGTTGGTGGTGATCTAATCTCAGCAGGGCTCCGCCCGAGCTCCGCAGAAACGCGACCTAGAGGTAAAACCGTGGAGGTATGTGGTCGGGCTGCCTTGAAAAAGTTGTCTCAAATCAGCCCTAATAGCTCCATATATATAGGAGGAGGGGAAGGGAGGCTTGCCTTGAGGCTCAAGGAGCCCCAAGGGCTGCACCACCAAGGGGAGGAGGAGTCCTCCTCCAATCCTAGTCCAACTAGGATTGGAAGGTGGAGTCCTTCTCTTCTTTCCCACCTTTCCCTTTTTTTCTTTCTCTTCTTTTGGTTTTTCTTTCTCTCTTGCGCAAGAAAGCCTTGGGCTGACCCCACCTACTTGGTGCCCCAACCCCAAGGTCCTTGGGCCCTCCCGGGTGGGTGGTCCCCCCTCCCGGTGAAGATCCGGAACCCATTCGTCATTCCCGGTACATTACCGGTAATGCCCGAAAACCTTCCGGTAACCAAATGAAGTCATCCTATATATCAATCTTCGTTTCCGGACCATTTCGGAAACCCTCGTGACATCCGTGATCTCATCCGGGACTCCGAACAACATTCGGTAACCAACCATATAACTCAAATACGCATAAAACAATGTCGAACCTTAAGTGTGCAGACCCTGCGGGTTCGAGAACTATGTAGACATGACCCAAGTGACTCCTCGGTCAATATCCAATAGCGGGACCTGGATGCCCATATTGGATCCTACATATTCTACGAAGATCTTATCGTTTGAACCTCAGTGCCAAGGATTCATATAATCCCGTATGTCATTCCCTTTGTCCTTCGGTATGCTACTTGCCCGAGATTCGATCGTCAGTATCCGCATACCTATTTCAATCTCGTTTACCGGCAATTCTCTTTAGTCGTTTTGTAATACAAGATCCCGCAACTTACACTAAGTCACATTGCTTGCAAGGCTTGTGTGTGATGTTGTATTACCGAGTGGGCCCCGAGATACCTCTCCGTCACACGGAGTGACAAATCCCAGTCTCGATCCATACTAACTCAACGAACACCTTCGGACATACCTGTAGAGCATCTTTATAGTCACCCAGTTACGTTGCGATGTTTGATACACACAAAGCATTCCTCCGGTGTCAGTGAGTTATATGATCTCATGGTCATAGGAACAAATACTTGACACGTAGAAAACAGTATTAACAAAATGACACGATCAACATGCTACGTCTATTAGTTTGGGTCTAGTCCATCACATGATTCTCCTAATGATGTGATCCCGTTATCAAGTGACAACACTTGTCTATGGTCAGGAAACCTTGACCATCTTTGATCAATGAGCTAGTCAACTAGAGTCTTACTAGGGACAGTGTTTTGTCTATGTATCCACACATGCACTGTGTTTCCAATCAATACAATTATAACATGGATAATAGACGATTATCATGAACAAAGAAATATGATAATAGCTAATTTATTATTGCCTCTAGGGCATATTTCCAACAGTCTCCCACTTGCACTAGAGTCAATAATCTAGTTCACATCACCATGTGATTCCAACGAATCCAACACCCATATAGTTATGGGGTGATCACGTCTTGCTCGTGAGAGAGGTTTTAGTCAACGGTTCTGAAACTTTCAGATCCATGTGTTCTTTACAAATCTTTATGTCATCTTATAGATGTTGCTACTATGTGCTATTCGAAAATACTTGTAGTGCCCCAAGCGAAAGCTTTCCCTTTTTGTAACCTTCCATGTGGGACCACCTTGACATTGTCATGAGAGCTATCTATGCATGTATGAATTCATGTGTCACCTTGTATTCATCTTTTGCATGCATGCATCCATGCCATACCATCCTTGCCGTACCTTATGATTCTATGTCATGTTATGATTGCATGTGATCTTGCTAGGTGTGATTTTGTCATCTTGTGATTTCATGTGTTGATGCACATGTGATGATGTGGTGTGAAGTAGTGGAGTGTGGTGCTTGGCATTATTTTCAAACCCCCTTGTTAGTTTCAAACCTTTCCTCTCTTTTATTCCGAAGCTCAAAATTTCACTTGCTCTTTACCTGGTTTTAAAATGTTCTCTGTTTAGTGAATATTGTGGGTATTATGTTGTGCAAGATTTGGTGTTTTGTTAGGTGTTCTAAAGGCGCAATAAATCAAAAAACAATTATTATAATTGCTGTTTTGTATTTATTTAATTGCCCCATAAAATTCCTTTTGCATTTTATTTAAATAGCTTATGTATTTTCAGGTCCAGGGGCATTTTTTTTTATTTAATATTCAGTAGTTAGTCCTGTGGGCCTTTTCCTTTCTCTGTAGATATTCTAATTAGATAATAGCATCAGGGTTTGTTTTCTCTATTTGCTGCTCTGGTGGGCTTCCTCCCACTCAGAGAGGCCCAGCTCCTCCTCTCCCTCGCAACAGCAGCCCACCCCGCGGCCTCCTTCACCTTCTTAACGCCGTCCGCATCCTCTGCACCTTTCCGTCAGTAGCTGAGAGAGAGAGAGAGAGTTGCCGCCGTGTGCACCAACATCGAGGGGACCCCCTATTTAATCTTGGCGTCCGTGCCTCCCTCTCCTAGGGTTCCTCTTCCTCCTCAGCCGCCGCCTCCACCTCTCCCCATATCCATCTCTTCTTCTTCCTTCTCCTCTGGTAAGTACAGTAGGTAGCCAGAGCAGTCTCCGCCGTCGATCGCCGTCCCCTCGTCGCCCTCCGGTGCGGCGACCATGTCCAGGAGCATGGGGGACTCCCCCGCGCTCCATTTTTTCCCTTGGTGAGGTCGAGGAGCCTCCTCACCGACGGCAAGGACGACGTCTTCGCCGCGGACCCGAAGCCCTTCTTCCTGCGCCTCGTACTGCTTCCAGGAGATCCCCGTCGCTGTTCTTCTTCCTCTCCATTGCCTCGTCGCCCGTTGGGTCCTCTCCTTCCTTCCCCAAGGTGAGGAACGTCTTCCCCCTCCTTATTCCTCCTTCCCTCGGCCTAGATCCGCCGTAGCTCTCCTCGTGCCTCTCTGTTCGTAGTAGTCAACAGGAGAGCAGTAGTTCGTTCTCGTTGTGTGTGGTGCAGTAGTTGGATGATGTGTGTGTGTGTTGTGTAGCAGAGGTTCCTCCCCCTCGTAGTGCATCGTTGGATGTAGTGGTGGCTCCCTTCATGGGCAGCAGCAGCATCAGTTCTGCCCGACGTCCTCCCTGTCGCCGACGTGCAGAGCACAGGTTCAGGTGCTCGTGTTAGCTTAGCCTGCGGTACTCCTGTGTTCTAGCAGTTACGAATTCGTAGCACAGTGGTCGGAACTTTGGGCTTGCTCTCAGCAGGTCGTGGGTTCGATCCTAGGGAGAAAACCTCCCCTTTTTTGTTGATTTCTTCGGCACAGTAGTCGCAGCAACAGGACACCTTAACCTGATAGGTGCCCCTGTTCTGTTGAGCGCATGGGCTGTAGTAGAGTGGTTTCGTTGCAGTAGAACCAGCAGCAGGTGTGGAGTTCGATTCCAAACCCTGCCCCTTTTTTATTTTATTTTATTTTTTTTACTGTTGCAAGATCTTGCTATTTATTTTTCCTGTGCACATGTCTTGGCAGCATCTTAGCATTTTTTTCCTTTTGTGCACCATGTATGTCTTCCTGCAGATTGTTAGTGTTTGTAGGTGATCTATGTGAGATTAGGTGTGTGTGCATACACATGGTGATGATCATGTGTGTGTGTGTGTGGAGATGCTACCCTAGTATATGATGATATGTAGGTGGCTTATGTTCTTTGCTTGTGTGACTAGTTGGATGGCAGTAGATGATGTGCATGTGTGTGTGTGTTGCACACACATGAGGTGTTGCTTGTGTAGGTGTGCAAGTGAGTGTAGCCTTACTATCATTTGCTTGATAGCTTCCATTATATTGTTCTTGGAGTCTTAGAGCTTATGATCAGATTGTGGTGTGATTTGTAGGTGGTAAACCAGCCCCATGTGCAAGTTGTGCACCTCCTCATGTTTAATATGAGAGAGAGCATGATGTGTGTGTGGGGGGGTGACTTAGTGAGAAGTATTTGTGTTGTTGATGTGCATGACACAAACATGGGGTTCAAAACCCCATGTCACTTTGTCATTGTGCACATGAGCTCAACCTTTGTAGTTGTTGTCTTAGTAGGAACTACATGAAATGATGCCCATTCTCTAGGCATGATTTGGAGTAGTTTACTCTCCCTTAATTTGTGGTCACTTGTTCCAAGTAAGTGCCCACATATTATATATGATTTTGGGGTAGAATCTCCCAAGTAATCCAGTGGTGAAGTTTGTTTTGCCATTAGGATAATTTATGGAGTTGACATATTCAGATTTGTTGCAAGTTTGATCTTGGTTTCCATGGAATAGGTGGAGCCCAAGGGCATGAGCTTTTGTGTGACAGTAGTAGGGGTTTTGCTCTACACCATAGTGGTGTCATTTATCACTTGGTGTTATGTGTGTGCAAACTATGACTAGACAAAGTGGGCATGTGGCTGAAAATTCCAGTTTAGTGAAATCTGGAATTTCACTAAGTCTGGGATTCTGGAAACATTTTCTTCTCTTATAGATGAGGATGTGCTGGTCATTGTATTGAGAACTAGCCTTAGTTCAGTGCTAGGATTTTGGACCTGATATGCTTGTGAAGCTCCCTGTCAAATTTAAAATCATTTGGAGTCCAGTAGGTTGTGTTTCGATTGCTGTCAAAAAGCTTCAGAACAAAGACAGAAACTCAGGTGCAGGAATTTTCACTAAGTCCCTGAGATCTGATGGTTTTGGGAAAGTTTGTGGCCTTGTATCTTCTAGAGTTTTATTCCTTTTGCTGTGATTATTGCTGGTGTTGGTAGTGTTCTTGGTGGGCTACAGCCACATATATTATTTGTCATGTTTGGAGGTCTGTAGCTATGTTGCATGTAGCTCCCAAAGAGCTAAGATGCAGATTATGGCAGATTATGTAGTTTTGTCATTTTGATCATTGTGTGTGCTTAGGGGATGTTGTGGTGTTCTTCCTTGCTCCATTACATCCATGATGGCTTGTTTTATGTGTTGGCAACCTGAGAATACCAGATTTGTGCCAATTGTGGGTGTGGTGTTGATTCTTCCACGTAGAGCTTCATATCTTGTTTCGTTGATTCCCGTTGATCCGTAGCTCCGTTTGCAATGTTCTTTATATGGTTTTGCATCGTTTTCACGAGCCGCATCTGTTCATGCCATCCTAATGCATGTCAAAATAGCTTAGTGTACAGTTCTGTCCAGAAACTTGCAGTAGTTTATTTTGCTTGTGCTAGTGATAGAAATAGTGGTGCATGCTCAATTTTCATCTCATGCATCATGTGATTGTTGCATCTTGTGGTGCTGCTGTTAATTGGCTGTTATTCTCATGTTGGGTAGCACCGGGATCGGAGAACGAATACGTGGAGTCAGGAGAGTACGTGTAGGATGAACCAGAACCATTCCAAGCTGAGGATATCACAGGCAAGATGATATGACCTTGATTCCATCTCTAGACTTGTTATGCTAGTTTCGTTTCCATGTCATATTGCTCGCTGCCTACCACTGAAATTAAATTGCCTCTTCATATGCCATGAGCCCAAACACCGTTCTCCTTCCTAGCAAAACTTGTATGGCTAAGTAGGCTTGCTCAGCTACTTATGTTAGCGTTGCTAGATGCAGGTGCTTTGACTCATGTGATAACATGAGCTTTGATATCATTATCTTAAATTCTGTTATTTAATCAATGCACCTATATGCTTGGTAAATGACGGGAGGCCTAGACTTTTGTCGGGTGCTTTGTTCCGTTATTGCCGCCTTAGTTACCGGTTACCGGTGTTTGATTCCATAATGATCGCTCCTAACACGTTCGGGGTTGTTATGGGGACCCCCTTGATAAATCGCGTAGTGCTAAGACTTGTCCGGCAGGACCCAACATTGGTTTTAATCTGCTAATCACATAATAATCTGCATAAGGAATAGCTACCCCGAGGAATTTAATCAACAACTCGGGCCAGTGCTCCTCATGAGTGTTGGTCCCACCTGAGCGACGTCCGGGGCCCCACTGGTCACCCAGAGGTTTAGCCATCCCGACGTCTAGCTCATCCGTCGTGTCCTGAGACTAAGATACGCGGCTCTTATCAGGGTCGTCGACACGACGGGAGGTCCTGCTAGCCTTGCCTTACCTTAGTGATATATCTTGCGTATAGGAATCCCACTGAAGCTTTGGTTTCCCCTAGAGTTGAGGTTTTCCTCTAAGGAATCCGACGAGATCACGAGATTCGTGATAGAGGATGCCTTTGCGGCCTGTGTTCGTTTGTGATGGACTAGTTGGAGCACCCCTGCAGGGTTTAATCTTTCGGAAAGCCGTGCCCGCGGTTATGTGGCTACTTGGAATATTTTGTTAACATCCGGTATTAGAGAACTTAAACATAAGTTAATAAAAATTGCCAACTGTGTGCGTAACCGTGACTGTCCCTTCGAAGATCTCTCTTCGATCGGGAACACGGTGGGGTTATGAATGTCGTAGATAGGTGTTTAGGATCACTTAGTGATCAAGTAATTCTGACCGCTAGAGTAGACCACCTTCACATTTACTTTGCGTAAGTTAGCCACTTAATCAAACTTAGGATGTCGCAGTCTTATACACTTCACCCTTACCCTACCTAATAACATGACTAGTTCTGGCACCAAGGTCTTAGATTGCTGAGTCCCCGTGGCTCACGGATTCCTTCGAAACTCCCAGCAGGTACAGGTACCCCAGAGACAGATGATCCCGACGGCACCCAGCTGGCGTGGCAGTACAACGAGGAGACAAACCGCCTCTACATGAACTATCCAAAGGACTAAGGCGTGGTCATGATCGTGGGCCTGCAGGCAGGGTAGCATAGCATTTCCATGTTTTGTAGTCCGTAGCGGAACTACCTTGATTGTATCTGTGATGTACTCTGAGTTATTAATAAGAAGACAGTTGAATCCCGAATTGTCTACATTTATTATTATTTGTGCTATGTTACTTGCTTGCGAAACGCTTAGATGCGCTTCTTTCCTATTCGGGGGCCTCGACCCCAGATCGGAAAGGACCGCATCTTGGTCGTTACAATACTCCAAATATCTACTCTACTAGACGAATCCGTTTCACTACTCATAGTTATTCGGATTAGTGTCAAAGCTTGCATCGACGTAACCCTTTACGACGAACTCTTTAACCACCTCCATAATCGAGAAAAATTCCTTAGTCCATCAGTTACTAAGGATAAATTTTGACCGCTGCTAGTGATTCAATCATGGATCACTCTCTGTACCTCTCAACAGACCCCGAGTCAAGGCACACATCAGGTGCGGTACCCAGCATGGCATACTTCAGATTCTACGGACAAGGCATAGAAGACGACCTTCGTCTATTCTCTTTATTCTGTCGGGGTCGGGTTTTGAGTCTTACTCAAATTCACACCTCACAACGCAACCAAGAACTCCTTCTTTGCTGATCTATTTTGAACTCCTTCAAAAACTTGTCAAGGCATGCATCTTGTTGAAACTTCTATTAAGCGCTTTCGATCTATCTCCATAGATCTTTGATGCTCAACGTTCAAGTAGCGCAATCGAGGTACTCCTTTGAAAAATCCTTTCAAACAACCTTGTATGCTTTACAGAAATTCTACATTACTTCTAATCCACAATATGTCAACCACATATACTTATCAGAAATTCTATAGTGCTCCCACTCACTTCTTTGGAAATACAAATTTCTCATAAACCTTGTACAAACCCAAAATCTTTGATTATCTCATCAAAGTGTATATTCCAACTCCGAGATGCTTGCACCAGTCCATTGAAGGATCGCTCGAGCTTGCATACTTGCTAGTTCTTTAGGATCGACAAAACCTCCTGGTTGTATCACATACAATGTTTGCTCAAGGAAACCGTCGAGGAAACAATGTTTTGACATCCTATGTGCAATATTTCATAAATAATGCAGCAACTACTAACATAATTCTAACAGACTTTCAGCATTGCTATGAGTGAGAAAGTCTCATCATAGTCAACTGTTTGATCTTGTCGGTAACATCTTTGCGACAAGTCGAGCTTTTCTTAATAGTGACTTATCACCATCATCGTCTGTCTTCCTTTTAAAGATCCATCTTTACTCAATAGTCCTATGACCATGAAGTAGTTCTTCCAAAGTCTACACTTTGTTTTCATACATGGATCCTCTCTCGGATTTCATGGCTTCCAGCCATTTGTCGGAATCCGGGCCCACCATTGCTTTCTCCATAACTCGTAGGTTCACTGTTGCTCAACAACATGACCTCCAACACAGGGTTACCGTACCACTCTGCAGTAGTACGCGACCTTGTCAACCTATGAGGCTTGTAGTAACTTGATCCGATGCTCGATGATCACCATCATCAGCTTTCACTTCAATTGGTGTAGGCACCACAAGAACAACTTCCTGCGCCCTGCTACACACTGGTTGAAGTGATGGTTCAATAACCTCATCAAGTTCTACCACCCTCCCACTCAATTCTTACGAGAGAAACCTTTCCTCGAGAAAGGACCTGTTTCTAGAAACAAACACTTTGCTTTCGGATCTGAGATAGGAGATGTACCCAACTGTTTTGGATATCCTATGAAGATGCATTTATCCGCTTTGGGTTTGAGCTTATTCGACTGAAACTTTTTCACACAAGTGTTGAAGCCCCAAACTTTCAAGAAACGACAGTTTAGATTTCTCTAAACCTCAGTCCATACTGTGTCATCTCAACGGAAATACGCGGTGCCCTATTTAAAGTGAATGTGGTTGTCTCTAATGCATAACCCATAAACGATAGTGGTAATTCAATAAGAGACATCATAGCATGCACCATACCAAATAGTGCGTGGCTATGACGTTCAGACACATCATCACACTATGATGTTTGAGGTGGCATGAACCGCGAAACAATTTCCACATTGTCTTAACTGCGTACCAAAACTCGTAACTCAGATATTCATTTCTATGATCATATCGTAGACAGTTTATCCTCTTGTTACGACGAACTTCACTCCTGAAATAGAATTGAACCTTTCAATATTTCAGACTTGTGATTCATTAAGTAAATACTCTTGTATCTGCTCAAATCGTCATTGAAGTAAGAACATAAGGATATCCACTGCGTGCCTCAGCACCCATTGGACTGCATACATCAAAATGTGTCACTTCCAACAAGTTACTATCTTGTTTCATCTCAATGAAAACAAGGCCTTGCTCATGTGGTATGATTTGCATGTCACTAGTGATTCAAAATCGAGTATAAAGATCCATCAGCATGGAGCCTCTTCATGCAATTTATACCAACATGACTCAAGCGGCAGTGCCACAAGTAAGTGGTACTATCATCATTACCTCGTATCTTTTGGCACCAATATCATGAACTTGTGTAACACTACGATCGAGATTCAATAAACCATTGAAGGTGATTATTCAAGCAAATAGAGTAACCATTATTCTCTTTAAATGAATAATCATATTGCAATAAACACGATCCAATCATGTTCATGCTTAACGCAAGCACCAAATAACAATTATTTAGGTTTAACACCAATCCCGATGGTAGAGGGAGTGTGCGATGTTTGATCATATCAACCTTGGAAACACTTCCAACACATATTGTCACCTCGCCTTTAGCTAGTCTCCGTTTATGCCGTAGCTTTCATTTCGTGTTACTAATCACTTAGCAGCCGAACCGGTATCCAATACCCTCGTGCTACTAGGAGTACTAGTAAAGTACACATCAACATCATGTATATCAAATATACTTCTTTTAACTTTTGCCAGCCTTCTTATCTACCAAGTATCTAGAGTTGCTCCGCCTCAGTGACCGTCCCCCTCATAACAGAAGCACTTAGTCCCGGGCTTGGGTTTAATCTGGGGTCTCTTCATTAGTGCAGCAACTGCTTTGCCGTTTCACGAAGTATCCCTTCTAGCCCTTGCCTTTATCGAAACTTAGTGGTTTTACTAACCAACAACTATTGATGCTCCTTCTTGATTTCTACTTTCGAAGTGTCAAACATCGTGAATCGCTCAAGGATCATTGTATCTATCCTTGATATGTTATAGTTCATCATGAAGCTCTCACAGCTTGGTGGTAGTGACTTTGGAGAACCATCACTATCTTATCTGGAAGATCAACTCCCACTTGATTCAAGCGATTGTCGTACTCAGATAATCTGAGCACACGCTCAACGATTGAGATTTTCTCCTTTACTTCGTGGATAAAGAATCTTGTCGGGGGTCTCATACCTCTTAACAAGGGCACAAGCATGAAATCACAATTTCATCTCTTGAGAACATCTCTTATGTTCCGTGACGTTTCAAAACGTCTTCGGCGCCTTGCTTCTAAGCCATTAAGTATTTTGCACTGAACTATCGTGTAGTCATCAGAAACGTGTATGTCGGATGTTCACAACATCTACAGACGATGCTCGAGGTGCAGCACACCGAGTGGCGCATTAAGGACATAAGCCTTCTGCGCAGCAACGAGGACAATCCTCGGTTTTATAGACTCAATGTTCAAAGTTTGCTACTATCAACTTTCAACTAAATTTCCTCTAGGAAAATATAAAAACAGTAGAGCTATAGCGCAAGCTACATCGTAATTCGCAAAGACCATTAGACTATGTTCATGACAATTAGTTCAATTAATCATATTACTTAAGAACTCCCACTCAAAAAGTACATCTCTCTAGTCATTTGAGTGGTACATGATCCAAATCCACTATCTCAAGTCCGATCATCACGTGAGTCGAGAATAGTTTCAGTGGTAAGCATCTCTATGCTATTCATATCAACTATACGATTCATGCTCGATCTTTCGGTCTCATGTGTTCCGAGGTCAGGTCTGCACATGCTAGGCTCGTCAAGCTTAACCCGAGTGTTCCGCGTGTGCAACTGTTTTGCACCCGTTGTATGTGAACGTTGAGTCTATCACACCCGATCATCACGTGGTGTCTCGAAACGAAGAACTGTCGCAACGGTGCACAGTCGGGGAGAACACAATTTCGTCTTGAAATTTTAGTGAGATATCACCTCATAATGCTACTGTCGTTCTAAGCAAGATAAGGTGCATAAAGGATTAACATCACATGCAATTCATAAGTGACATGATATGGCCATCATCATGTGCTTCTTGATCTCCACCACCAAAGCACCGACACGATTTTCTTGTCACCGGCGTCACACCATGATCTCCATCATCATGATCTCCATCAACGTGTCGCCATCGGGGTTGTCGTGCTACTCATGCTATTACTACTAAAGCTACGTCCTAGCAATATAGTAAACACATCTGCAAGCACAAACGTTAGTTTAAAGACAACCCTATGGCTCCTGCCGGTTGCCGTACCATCGACGTGCAAGTCGATATTAACTATTACAACATGATCATCACATACATCCAATATATCACATCACATCGTTGGCCATATCACATCACAAGCATACCCTGCAAAAACAAGTTAGACGTCCTCTAATTGTTGTTGCATGTTTTACGTGGTGACCATGGGTATCTAGTAGGATCGCATCTTACTTACGCAAACACCACAACGGAGATATATGAATTGCTATTTAAACTCATCCAAGGACCTCCTCGGTGAAATCCGATTCAACTAAAGTTGGAGAAACCGACACTCGCCGGTCATCCAACGGAGTTACTCGTAGCGATGAAACCAGTCTCTCGTAAGCGTACGAGTAATGTCGGTCCGAGCAAGACTAAGGATCAAGAAAAGACTAAGGAGGGCAGCAAAACGCACATCACCGCCCACAAAAACTTTTGTGTTCTACTCGAGAAGACATCTACTGCTGAACCTAGCTCATGATGCCACTGGTGGGGAACGTCGCATGGGAAACAAAAAATTTCTTACGCGCACGAAGACCTATCATGGTGATGTCCATCTACGAGAGGGGATTTCAGATCCACGTACCCTTGTAGATCGCACAACAGAAGCGTTAAGAAATGCGGTTGATGTAGTGGAACGTCCTCACGTCCCTCGATCCGCCCCGCGAACCGTCCCACAAACCGTCCGGCGATCCGTCCCACGATCCGCTCCGATCTAGTGCCGAACGGACGGCACCTCCGCATTCAGCACACGTACAACTCGACGATGATCTCGGTCTTCTTGATCCAGCAAGAGAGACAGAGAGGTAGATGAGTTCTCCGGCAGCGTCACGACACTCCGGAGGTTGGTGGTGATCTAATCTCAGCAGGGCTCCGCCCGAGCTCCGCAGAAACGCGATCTAGAGGTAAAACCGTGGAGGTATGTGGTCGGGCTGCCTTGAAAAAGTTGTCTCAAATCATCCCTAATAGCTCCATATATATAGGAGGAGGGGAGGGTAGGCTTGCCTTGAGGCTCAAGGAGCCCCAAGGGCTGCGCCACCAAGGGGAGGAGGAGTCCTCCTCCAATCCTAGTCCAACTAGGATTGGAAGGTGGAGTCCTTCTCTTCTTTCCCACCTTTCCCTTTTTTTTCTTTCTCTTCTTTTGGTTTTTCTTTCTCTCTTGCGCAAGACAGCCTTGGGCTGACCCCACCTACTTGGTGCGCCACCCCCAAGGTCCTTGGGCCCTCCCGGGTGGGTGGTCCCCCCTCCCGGTGAAGATCCGGAACCCATTCGTCATTCCCAGTACATTACCGGTAATGCCCGAAAACCTTCTGATAACCAAATGAAGTCATCCTATATATCAATCTTCATTTCCGGACCATTCCGGAAACCCTCGTGACATTCGTGATCTCATCCGGGACTCCGAACAACATTCGGTAACCAACCATATAACTCAAATACGCATAAAACAACGTCGAACCTTAAGTGTGCAGACCCTGCGGGTTCGAGAACTATGTAGACATGACCCGAGTGACTCCTCGGTCAATATCCAATAGCGGGACCTGGATGCCCATATTGGATCCTACATATTCTACGAAGATCTTATCGTTTGAACCTCAGTGCGAAGGATTCATATAATCCCGTATGTCATTCCCTTTGTCCTTCGGTATGTTACTTGCCCGAGATTCGATCGTCAGTATCCGCATACCTATTTCAATCTCGTTTACCGGCAAGTCTCTTTACTCATTCTGTAATACAAGATCCCGCAACTTACACTAAGTCATATTTCTTGCAAGGCTTGTGTGTGATGTTGTATTACCGAGTGGGCCCCGAGATACCTCTCCGTCACACGGAGTGACAAATCCCAGTCTCGATCCATACTAACTCAACGAACACGTTCGGAGATACCTGTAGAGCATCTTTATAGTCACCCAGTTACGTTGCGACGTTTGATACACACAAAGCATTCCTCTGGTGTCAGTGAGTTATATGGTCTCATGGTCATAGGAACAAATACTTGACACGCAGAAAACAGTAGCAACAAAATGACACGATCAACATGCTACGTCTATTAGTTTGGGTCTAGTCCATCACATGATTCTCCTAATGATGTGATCCCGTTATCAAGTGACAACACTTGCCTATGGTCAGGAAACCTTGACCATCTTTGATCAACGAGCTAGTCAACTAAAGGCTTACTAGGGACAGTGTTTTGTCTATGTATCCACACATGCACTGTGTTTCCAATCAATACAATTATAGCATGGATAATAAACGATTATCATGAACAAAGAAATATAATAATAACTAATTTATTATTGCCTCTAGGGCATATTTCCAACACTTACTTATCGAAAGGACTACGATTGATCCCCTATACTTGTGGGTCATCAGGGCTCGCAACTTAATACCGGAGAGATGTTCTGGATAGATATCTCAAGGTGGATGATTAGTAAGTAGATGCTGATGAATAAACAATCTACTTGTCTTGGCATATGGCCCATTACTATTGAGCCTCTAACTATAAAGGAGCATAATTAGCATTGCGGTGCGAACATAATTTTGTCAATTGCCCAACTGTGATTTGTTTACCCTAGCATAGTTGTTTATCGTCTTTTGGGAGAGAGACATCACTTGTGAACGTCATGTGACTCCGGTCCATATCACCATCATTGCTTACAACTCCACTATTTACCGCTTTATTTACTTTTCCGTTGCAATCACTATTACCGTCCCGCTTGTGTTTTGATCCTTTGCAAACTACAAGGCCGAAGATATTGACAACCTCTCTGTACTCCTTGGGAGAAAAGTTATTTGTTATGTGTGCAGGTCCACGTCTTCTGCTAGATAGGGGCAGTAGACACCTACTTGTTGAGCCTAGGAGTCCTCTTGGTTCGATAAACCTTACAGCTTTCGTATGAGAGTAATTTGTTGCTGACTACATCTCCACCTTCCACTTGGGGTCCAACGAGGGGCGAGAAGCATATACATCACCTCGTCATCAAGTGAATTTCTGGCGCTGTTGCCGGGGACTCCACTCTTCAAGATAGGGGAGTTGCACACTATATTTTACCTTTGCTTTTTATTCTTGTTAGTTTGCTTTCTAGTTTTTTCTTTAGAGTCCTATACCAAAACCACAAAAAATAGTTGCTTTGCTCTTGCTTGTTGCTGCTGCTATGGGTTCCACTAAGAACACCAATTTGTGTGACTTCACTAGTCACAACAACAATGACTTTATCTGCACTCCTATTGCTGCTCCCGCCACTTGAGCCACATCCTATGAGATTAAACCTGCTTTGCTGAACCTAGTTATGAAAGATCAATTCTCTGGTGCTGGACATGATGCTGCCTTGCACTTGAACATTTTTTTTGAGCTCTGTGATATGCAAAAATATAAAGAATTAGATGGTGATATTGTTAAACTTAAGCTTTTTTACTTTCTCCTTGAGAGGAGGATCTAAAGTGTGGCTTCAATCTTTGCCTAGGAATAGCATAGATTCTTGGGATAAGTGCAAAGATAATTTTATTGGGAAGTATTACCCACGTGCTAAGAATATCCAGTTGAGGAGTAACATTATGAATTTTAGGCAATTGGATAATGAACATGTTGCTCAAGCTTGGGAACGTATGAAATCTCTTGTTAAAACTTGCCCTACTCATGGTTTGACTACTTGGATGGTTATCCAAACTTTTTATGCAGGATTGAACTTTACCTCGCGGAATCTGTTAGACTCGGCCGCGGGAGGAACCTTTATGTCAACTACAATTGGTGCTGCCACAAAACTATTGGATGAGATGATGACAAATTATTCTCAATGGCACACCGAGAGAGCTCCAACATGTAGGAAGGTAAACTCTGCCGAGGAGATTTCCTCCCTTAATGATAAGGTTGCCATGATCATGACTCTACTTACTAAGCAAGCTCCTATTGATCCTCATGATGTTCCTTTAAATTCTTTGGTTGCTCAAGAAAGAGAGCAAGTGGATGTTAATTTTATTTCTAGGAACAACTTCAATAACAATGCCTATAGGAATAATTTTGCTAGCAATCCTAGACCATTCCCATCCAACAACTATGGGAATAGCGACACTCCTAATGATAGAAGAATGCCTAGTTATGAGAAACTTTTAGAGACAGAGAAGGCTACAAAGAATTATATGCACACCCAATATGAACAAAAAAAAGTCTTCTCTAGACAATTAGATGAGCATACTTCTATTTTGCAAAACATTGGAAGACAACTTGAGAGCCTGAATAGTGAGATTTCCAACCTCCAAACTAGACTTACCACCATGGAGACCCAAGTTTCCAATATCTCTCACACACATGCCACTTTGATAAATCAAATGGTAGACAAACCCGAAGTGATTGTACCTTAGGAAGAGGAAGAGAGAATTAAGAGCATTCCTACACACACTACCATTGCTACTATACAAGTTGTTGAGGATCTCAAAACTTTTAGCACCCATCGCACTCCTAGTCCCAATGTACCTATTAATGGTGATGCTAATACCTCAACTATAGGACAAGAAGGTCCTTTGAATTTAGATACTACCAAAAGAATGAGCTTAGATGACATTACTACCACTTTAATTAATGGTAGTAACCTTGATTTTGAAAATTGTAGTATCTCCGAAGTCATCACCTTTTTGCAAAGAATGGCTAAAGAACCCCACACTAGCACACTTAATGTTGCCTTCACCTATTACCAATATGCTCTTATCAAAGCTAGGAAGGAGAAGCTCAAGCTAGAGACTTCTATTCCTAGGAAGTTAGAAGATGGTTGGGACCCAATGGTCAAAATAAAATTGAATAATACCTCTTGCTTTGCTTTGTGTGATGTTGGAGCTAGTGCCTCCGTTATGCCCAAAAGAATGTATGATATGCTTGATCGGAAACCTTATGATAGAGGTTATTTTGGTGCTCGTCTTGTTGATTCTTCCATAAAGAAAACTTTAGGGAGAATTGATGATGTGCTCATTATTGTCAATGATAATTATGTGCCCGTTGATTTTCTTATTATGGACATTGAATGTGATCCTTCATGTCCAATTATTTTGGGTCGTCATTTTATCCGCACTGTTGGAGTTATCATTCACATGAAATAGGGAATTATTAAATTCCAATTTCCTCTTAAAAAGGTAATGGAACACTTCCCTAGAAAGAAGATTAAGTTACCTTATGAGTCTGTTACATGGGAAGCTATTATTTTGGAGTTGATAACACTTGATCTTCTTGCATTATGCCTAGCTCAAAGGCATAAAAGAAAGCACTTGTTGGGAGGCAACCCAATATGTTTTTACTTTCTGTTTTAGTGATCTTGATGTGTGTTACTACTGTAGCAACATCATTGTATCGTCATTTTTAAGCTTTGTGCCAAGTTATAGCCTCCGATTGCAAGAAAGTTCAAAAATTGTGACATGATGTCCAGAACCAGATCCTGTCTGCTTGACGAAAAAAATCGCCAAAAATCACCAGATCATCTTTTTGATCTGAATTGTTTATACAAAATTCTCTATATGATTGTCTTTATGTCATATGTTCTGAGTTTTTTGATTTGAGTTGAGGAAGTGCCATGAATAAATTATTTACTACCTGCTGATAACCCACAAGTATAGGGGATCGCAACAATTTTTTAGGGTAGAGTATTCAACCCAAATTTATTGATTCGACTCAAGGGGAAGCGAAAGAATATTCTCAAGTATTAGCAGTTGAGTTGTCAATTCAACCACACCTGAAAGATTTAGTGTCTGCAGCAAAGTATCAGTAGCAAAATAGGGTGATAGCAACAGTAGCAACAGTAACCAGTAGCAGCAAAGTGACAGCAGTAGCAACAGAGTAATAGTAGCAACAACGACAACAGTAGGGGCAAAGTAACATAGCAAGGACCAGTAGTAAAAGACTCGTAGGCATTGGATCGGCAATGGATGATTATGTCCGATGTGATTCATCATGCAACAGTTATAACACGGAGAGATAAGTAACTAGCTCCAGTTCGTCAATCTAATGTAGGCATGTATTCCGTATGTAGTCATCCGTGCTTAGGGAAAAGAACTTGCATGACATCTATTGTCCATCCCTCCCGTGGCAGCGGGGCCTAATGGAAACTACCGGATATTAATGTTCTCCTTTTAATAAAGAACCGGACCAACGCATTAACACTTGGTGAATACATGAACTCCTCATACTATGGTCATCTCCGGGAGTGGTCCGGCTATTGTCACTCCGTGGTTGCCGGGTCATAACACATAGTAGGTGACTACAACTTGCAAGATAGGATCTAAAACACACATATATTGGAGACAACATAATAGGTTCAGATCTGAAATCATGGCACTCGGGCCCTAGTGAAAAGCATTAAGCATGGCAAAGTAGTAGCAACATCAATCTTAGAACATAGTGGATACTAGGGATCAATCCCCGTCAAAACTAACTCGATTACATGATAGATCTCATCCAACTTATCACCGTCCAGCAAGCCTACGATGAGATTACTCACGAACGGTGAAGAGCATCATGGAATTGGCGATGAAGGAAGGTTGATGATGACGATGGCGACGATTTTCCCTCTCCGGAGCCCATAACGGACTCCAGATCTGTCCTCCAGATGAAGAACACGAGGTGGCGGCGCCTCCGTATCGTAAAACGCGATGACTCCTTCTCATTGAATTTTTTTCGGATGAAATGGACTATATAGAGCTGGATTAAGAGGCGGTGGAGCTTTGTGGGCCCCACAAGCCTCTCAGGCACGGCTAGGGGGGGCCTCGCGCCTGGTGGGCTTGTGGGCTCACGGATCCACTCCCTCCGCTGATTCTTGCGCCAGTATTTTTCATAAATCCCAGAAAAATTCTCCGTAAATTTTCAGGTCATTCCGAGAACTTTTATTTCTGCGCAAAAACAACACCATGACAATTCTGCTGAAAACAGGGTTAGTCCGGGTTAGTTCCATTCAAATCATGCAAATTAGAGTCCAAAACAAGGGCAAAAGAGTTCGGAAAAGTAGATACGACGGAGATGTATCAACTCCCCAAAGGTTAAAGCCTTGCTTGTCCTCAAGCAATTCAGTTGACAAACTGAAAGAGACAAAATAAAAACTTTGACGAACTCTATTTGATTTTGTTGTTGCAACTATGCCTAACTCGTAACCATAATTTCAGCAAGATCACAAGCAAACCACATAAGCAAGTGACATCTAGGTCTCACGGTAAACTCATATCAATGGCATAATCAACTAGCTAGCAAATAATAATAAGTCTCAAACGTCAACACTTCAATCAAAACAACATGAAGCAGTACGAACAGATGGTATCTCGCTAGCTCTTTCTGAGACCGCAAAACATAAATGCAGAGCACCTTCAAAGACCAAGGGTTGACTAAACATTGTAATTCATGGCAAAGAAGATCCAGTCACAGTCATACTCAACACAGTTAAAAGCAAAGCATAAAAATGATAGAGGTTCTCTCTAATTGGTGCTTTTATAAGAGGAGGATGACTCAACAGGAACATAAATAGACAGGCCCTTCGCAGAGGGAAGCATTGATTTGCAGAGGTGCCAGAGCTCAAGCTTTGAAAACAGAGATAATAATTTTGGGTGGCATGCTTTCATTCTCAACGCAATGACTAAGAGTTCTCAACATCTTCCACGCTACACATGCTATAGGCGGTTCCCAAACAGAAAAGTAAAGTTTTGACTCCCCCACCACCAATCAATCACACTCCACGACTAGCCGAATCCTCGGGTGCCGTCCATACCAACATCAATCCTGGGGGGGTTTTGTTTGCAATTATCTTTTTGATTTGAGCATGGAACTGGGAATTCCAATTACCGGCCCCTTTCTCGTGAATGATAGTGAATAAACACATATCGAGGATAACACGCCTAGCATGGAAGATACTGATAGACCCCTGTCACCACATGAGCGGTTCGGGCATGCAAAACAGCTTATTTCTTGAAGGTTTAGAGAGTGGCACATGCAAATTTACTTGAAACGGCAGGTAGATACCACATATAGGTAGGTATGGTGGACTCATATGGAACAACTTTGGGTTTATGGAAGTGGATGCACACGCAGTATTCCCGCTTAGTACAAGTGAAGGCTAGCAAAAGACTGGGAAGCGACCAACTAGAGAGCGACAACAGTCATCAAAATGCATTGAGATTAACTAACATTGAGTGCAAGCATGAGTAGGACATAAATCACCATGACCATGAATATCATAGAGGCTATGTTGATTTTGTTTCAACTACATGCGCGAACATGCGCCAAGTCAAGCCACTTGAATCATTCAAAGGAGGATACCATCCTATCATACTACAACACAGTCATCTCAACATTCATGTGGGCATCCAAGACAAACCATTATAAGCTCCTATCTAAGTAAGCATGGCATAAGCAACTATGATCTCTAAGTTGTCAGTGCAAACATGTTTCCCTCACAACAAAGCTGAATCAGGCATGATGAGCTAGTCATATTTACAAAAACAAAATAGATCGAGTTCATACCAGCTTTTCCAGGCTCAGTCACTTCATCATATATCGTCATTATTGTCTTTCACTTGCACGACCGAACGATGTGAACAATAATAAGAGTGCTCGTGCATTGGACTATGCTGGAATCTGCATGCAAACACAAAGGAGAAGACAAAGTAATATGGCTCCTTAACAGATAAACAGACATGCATGCGAGAGCCACTAAACATTGTAACCATGGTCTTCTACCTTGACCCAAAGAAAAAGAAAACTATTTACACGGGAAAGCTCCCAACAAGCAAAAGAAGAAAAAGAAAATCTTTTTGGTTTTTTCAAACTAGACAGACACACGAAAAGAAAACGAGAAAAAGAAAATAAACTAGCATGGATGATACAGTGGCAAAGTGTGAACACCAACGAACAAAGTGAAAGCATAAGCAAGAATGTAAAGTCGGTGAGAAACACGTACTCCCCCAAGCTTAGGTTTTTGGCCTAAGTTGGTCTACTCCCAAGGAGGGAAATAACCAGCTCCGGGGTACTCCGGAGTGGACTGAGGATGTCACTGCTGTGTGAGCTCCTCTGGCTCCCACTGATAAACTCGTGTTTGGTACTCGATTGGTGGCTCGGGCACGGGCACCTGTGGTTGGGCTAGGCCCCAATATGTGTAGATGTACGAGGGCATAATAATGTACCTGCCTGCATGAAGATTTAACAAAGAAGGAGCATGCAAAGTAATAGTCTCACGAGTACCCTGACTAAACACCAGGTTATAAATCATCCTTCTATTTATATCTCTATCAAGAAAGTCATGCCAAACCATGCTATCGTAATCTAAATATCTCTTGGGAAGAAGAATCTCTTCTTCCTCTTCCAGTCTAATAGGTATCTCAAAGTGTCTAACAAGACGGGTAGCATAGATACCTCCATAGACAATGCCCTTAGAACGGTTCGTGTTCAACCGTTGAGCTACTATAGTGCCCAAGCTATAAGTTTTATCATTATAAAGGGCTTCTCGCAAGACCGCAAGATCTGGGGAACTAAGTGACCCAGCTTTCCCACGGCCAATCAAACATTTTCCCACAAATAATGAGAAGTACCGAAGCACGGGAAAATGTATGCTAGCAGCTCTAGAGCAAGACACTCCTCTCTCCTCTCCTACAACAATTGTATCGATGAAAGCATCCAAGTCCCGTGGACGAGGTTCATGAATATCCCCAACAAAAGGTAATTTGCAGACATTGCAAAAATCCTGGAGTGACATGCGTTGGGGGATATCATAAAGTTTGAACTCAACCATAGGAGGATTCTTCCTCGGATAGAAGTTAAAGCTTTGTACAAAGATAATAGTGAGGAGGAGGTATTGCGGACACTTATCTTCAACGAAGGCGATAAGGCATGCGTTCTCCACCAAGTGATAAAAGTCCTCATAAAGTCCAGTGGCGTGTAAGAACACGTCGCTTGGCCACTCGCACGCTCGAACTTCTGCGACTCGAGGGACCAGATACTTGGGCTTCTTCTCACTTCCATCATCCTTGGGGTCACGGCTTGAAGAGCCTCTTAAGAACCTCCTCATCTTTTCCCTTTTCTATCTCTGAAAATTTCTGAAATTTTTAGTGATTCTAAGGAAAAGTGAATAAGGCTCAACGAAACTCGTAGCAACTACTCCAACAAGTGCCTAGAGGCCATATTACGCATCAAAACTACTTGGGACGAGCTAAAATTAACATGCAAAGCTCTAGAACATGGTCACCAAGGCAGCAAAAATACGCGAAGTATAAGGCACTAGAGCAAAAACTAATTGGACCAATGGAGGAGTCACTTACCAAGGAGTAATTTCCCCAAAATAGTTCGGAGAATGGTGCTTTGAGCAAGGAGATCGAAAATCCCAGCAAGAAGAGCAAGAACACGGGTTTGAGCTGTGAAACGATTTTTTCTGGAGGTAGGAGAACCAGATGAGAGCAAGAATGAGTGTAGGGGGGTGCACGTGGGCCCCACAAGCCAGGTAGGCGCGGCCAGGGGGGTGCCCGCACCTCCAGGGCTAGTGGCCCACTGGTGCAGCCCCCAGACTAGCTCTACGTCTCAGTATTTTTCAAATATTCCAGAAAAAATCATACTTGATTTTCAGGACGTTCGGAGAACTTTTATTTTCGGGGTACTTTTCTACCGGACGCTAAAAGAGAAAATAGGGAAAACTAAACTAAATCTATCATTATTCTTCTAAGCAACCTAAAGTGAAAGCTTGGAACAGAGGTTTGTGACTCCTCGATTCATCCATCTCATGGTCATTGAAAGAAATCCGTCAATGAGATTGATCAAGTCTCCTCGACAAACCTTTTCAAATCGCAAAAGAGAACGGAGAATTTTTGAATAGTCACTAGGTCACCTCAATGGGTCTGTGTATCTCCCCAACAAGCAAATCATACTTCATCTTAACAGGAGGAATATGTCATTCAAAGCTCCCAATAAGAATCGATGAAGTTTTTTCGATAGCATTGATGCAATGTACTCGATATTGTTTCTTCGGAAAGTGCACCGTATGCTCATTACCGTTGACATGGAAAGTGACATTGCCTTTGTTGCAATCTATAACATTCCCTGCAGTGTTTAAAAAGGGTCTCCCAAGGATGACCGCCATGGCATCGTCCTCGGGAATATCCAGAATAACAAAGTCTGTTAAGATAGTGACATTAGCAACCACAACAGGCACATCCTCGCAAATGCCGATAGGGAAAGCAGTTGATTTGTCGGCCATTTGTAGAGAGATTTCAGTGGGTGTCAACTTATCCAGTTCAAGTCTATGATAAAGAGAGAGAGGCATAACACTAACACCAGCTCCAAGGTCGCATAACACAGTTCTAACGTGGTTGCCTTTAATGGAGCAAGGTATAGTGGGCACACCGGGTTCACCTAGTTTCTTAGGAGTTCCACCCTTGAAGGTATAGTTAGCAAGCATGGTGGAAATCTCAACCTCAGGTATCCTCCTCTTATTAGTCACAATATCCTTCTTGTACTTAGCATAAAAAGACATTTTGAGCATATCTGTCAAACGCATTTGCAGAAAGACAGGTCTAATCATTTCAACAAATCGCTCAAAATCCTCATCATCCTTTTTCTTGGATGGTTTGGGAGGAAAGGGCATGGGTTTATGAACCCATGGTTCCCTTTCTTTACCATGCTTCCTAGCAGCGAAGTCATACTTATCGTATCTTCTATTCTTAGGTTGTGGGTTATCAACATCAACATGTTCAATCTCCACATCCTTATCGTTGCTAGGTTCAGCATCATCATGAACATCACTATTGATATCATCATTAGGCTCATGTTCATCACCAGATTGTGTTTCGGCATCAGAGGCAGAGACATCGTTTGGAATCTCAGGTGTAGCAGCAACAGGGTTGGTAGCGTGCAAATCCCTATCATCTTTCTTCTTCTTTCTAGGATGACTAGGTGTATCAGTGCTAACTCCTTGAGAATCCTGCTCAATTCTCTTCGGATGACCCTCAGGATACAAAGGTTCCTGAGTCATTCTACCGCCTCTAGTGACGACTCTAACAGAATTGTCATTCAACTCATTGAGCAAGTCATTCTGAGCTTTAAGTACTTGTTCTACTTGAGTAGTAATCATAGGGGCATGTTTACTCAAAAGCTTAAGATCATTGACATTTCTGTCCACACAAGCACTTAAATGACTAAGCATACGAGCATTTTGTTCCCATTGTCTGCTAACATAATCATTGAAGCTCTGTTGTTTGGCAACAAAGTTATCAAATTCATTCAAGCAAAAGCTAGCAGGTTTATCAAAAGGAATATCACTCTCATCAAACCTACGCAGAGAATTTACTTCTACTACCTGTATCGGGTTATCAAGACCATGGATCTCTTCGATAGGTGGTAGATATTTGACATCTTCAGATTAATGCCTTTCTCTCGCATAGATTTCTTAGCTTCTTGCATATCTTCAGGACTGAGGAATAGAATACCTCTTTTCTTCGGAGTTGGCTTAGGAGGTGGTTCGGGAATAGTCCAAGCATTCTCATTCCACAAGATGTTATTCAATAGAATTTCAGCTTGTGCTACAGTTCGTTCCCTAAAAACACAACCAACACAACTATCTAGGTGGTCTCTAGAAGCATCGGTAAGTCCATTATAGAAGATATCAAGTATTTCATTCTTCTCAAGAGGGTGATCAGGCAAAGCACTTAGCAGCTGGACGAGCCTCCCTCAAGCTTGTGGGAGACTCTCTTCTTCAGCTTGAGCAAAGTTGTATATTTCCTGCAAGGCAGCTTGCTTCTTATGGACATGGAAATATTTTTCAGAGAAGTAGTAGACCATATCCTGGGGACTACACACACAACCAGGAGCAAGAGAAGTGAACCAGGTCTTAGCATCATCCTTTAGCGAGAAAGGAAACAACTTGAGGATATAGTAGTGGCGGATCTTTTCCTCACTAGTGAATAGGGTGGCTATATCGTGCAGTTTGGTAAGATGGGCTACAACCGTTTCAGACTCATAACCGTGAAAAGGATCAGATTCGACCAGAGTGATTAACTCAGGGTCGACAGAGAATTCATAATCCTTATCGGTCACAAAGATAGGCAAAGTAGCAAACTTCGGGTCGTATTTCATCCTAGCATTCAGAGATTTTTCTTTCCACTTGACCAGTAGTTTCTCAACATCATAGCTATCCTTACACGCAAGAAAATCTTCAGCTATCTCTCCCTCCATGACATAACGTTCAGGCATATCAGGCAAAGTAGGTTCTACTTCAATAGTATCCGCAGTTTCAGAAGTATCATCACATCTAGCAGCAACTCTAGCAATTTGTGCATCAAGGAATGCACCTAGTGGCAAAGAAGTATCAAGCATAGCATCATCAGGCAAAGCAGTATCAAGCATAGCATCATCATAAGCATCATGGGCAGCAAAAGTAGAATCATCAAGCACAGGCGACATATCAAGATTTCTAGCAGGAGGTGATGTCGCAAACTTACTCATAACTGAAGGTGAATCAACTGCACAGCTAGATGGCAGTTCCTTACCTGTCCTCGTAGTTGAGGGCAAGACTTTAGTTCTTGGATATATCGGATTCCTCATAGTGACCAGGAGACGTAAATCCCAAGTGACTCAGAGAATATAGCTGTGCTTCCCCGGCAAGGGCGCCAAAAAAGGTCTTGATAACCCACAAGTATAGGGGATCGCAACAGTTTTCGAGGGTAGAGTATTCAACCCAAATTTATTGATTCGACTCAAGGGGAAGCGAAAGAATATTCTCAAGTATTAGCAATTGAGTTGTCAATTCAACCACACCTGAAAGAATTTTTGTATTTGGATACAATTGCACAAAATAGGATCATTACTCCCCCAAAATTAGTAAAAACACACAACGAGTGCAAGGAAGTAGATAAGACAATAAGCATATCACTTGAGCAAAACATATGGTTGAGCAACATGTAAAAGAGGCAACTTAAGAATAGGCTCAACCAAAATGATGTGTGTGCGTCATGGCAAAGCACTTGAGAAGACTAAGATAAGGATGAGCATTACTCATCCACATAGTCTTGATGAAATGAGACACAAAATGCAAGACATCTCTTTCCACATACACACACTACTAGCAAATGGGTTCCCAAGCTTACTAATAAACAAATTAAGAACCAACGCTTGTGACAACCCATGGCGAAGATAGGAAATAATAGCCTTGTCAAGAGGATGGATACCAATCAAAATGGCAAACCCTCATCATGACAAGCATGAGGAAAAATAATCTTCACCAACAATGAGTGCATCAAGATGCAAAGATATGAGATCCGCACTCAAGACAAGATTATTTCACAAGAAAAGAGGATATTACTAGAGATGTAACTTATCCCATGTGTAAAAGATTCTAGGTAGAAGACAATCATGATGATATATATCCAAAAAGAAGGATGTACACACAAAAAAGTTACAAGAAGGAACGAACAAGATATCCCAAATGAAGTCATAAATATACTAATAAGATCTTTGCTTGAAAGCATAACACATGGCGTAATATTTTCTTATTGTACATAAATGAACTTCCAATTCACGAACATCAAAGACATCACAACTAGCAATAAGACATCATCATTGGAATGCTTTGAGAAAGGAAACAAGTACCACAAGAACGAATCACGAAATTCATGCCATGAGGCAACCTACATAAGGTTGAATGTAAGAAATGTATGCATGAAGTAGATACTTGTTGCCGAGATAGCATTGGATTGATGTAGTAGATAATTTTTTTGACCGACAATGTAGTAGATAATTGTTCTTCGATCATACTAACTTGGCTCCAATAAGCACATGGTGTCAACACCTTCTTTGTAAGTGGGCCGAGCATCCAATGCATCTCCAATTGTTCCTAGAACAACAACACAAACGAAATGGTGCCCAAACTCATTGGGACCAAAGAGTTAAAGAACCAACAATACATAAGACAAACTCCACATAAATATGTGCATATGGATATGAAATTGAATTTCATGCACACTTTAGCCAATTTATGACATGGTGGAGTTTCCCCTATATATTGGGTCAAATAAAGAGAGCGTGCCAAAGAAGGTGCATATAATAAATATGCATGCTCAAGGCTTTCAACAATCAAATCAACACATAGTTGATAAGATACCAAAAGACAAGGTATTAGGTGAGAATAAAATACCAAATGAAAAATTGTCACTTGAAGGATACCAATTAAAAGATACATCAATGAATGTGATATCCATTGACACATTCTAAATAAAAGAAAACAAGATACCAATTGAAGGAAAACAAACAAGAGGTATCAAGTTCCTGAACGAGAGCTAGGTTACAAACAAACCAAACCCTCGACGAATTTTCATGATGGCACAAAGCACCGTAAAGATAAAGACTTGCCTCCCACCAACACACACTTCATGGGGATCAAACGATTTTATGATAAATGCATAAAAGAGTGTTTTAAAGAAAATAGGATAACTCCCCAAAGAGTTGTGCATTATATGGAATTTGCATTTGAATACAAAATGCACAAGATGGGATCATCATTTTCTCTCTATATATAGAAACACTAGACATGTTAAAAAAGATCCACAAGAGGCAAGGAAGACAAACGATACAGAAAATCCAATGTAAAGATAATTAGCTATTTCTTCCACACGAAGGAATACTAATTGTCAAAGGACAAGAAGTATTTGGAAATAATTCCCATTGGTAGATTGCAAATATATCCAACATCATATTTACTCCTAAAACATAAGCAAATGACATTGTAGAGCTAACATGTCACCTAGGAACAGGATAATTTACAATATCAACACTAAGTGGCAATACCTAAAATATACATATTTTCTAGGCCTCTAATATGCACATAGCATATTACCCCCCCCCCCATAATGTGATAACCCAACATTATTAACAAGTGGAAAATGGAAACCAACAAGAGAAAATTAATGGACCATTTAGAATTTGATTTTTTCATGAGTAGACATACCACATAGAGACTGCATATTCTTGTAATATCAAGACTAAGTGGTATTCCTCATGTATACACATTTGTAGGATTGTGAAGTGCACAAAGCACATTGATAACCCACGAGTATAGGGGATCGCAACAGTTTTTGAGGGTAGAGTATTCAACCCAAATTTATTGATTCGACTCAAGGGGAGCCAAAGAATATTCTCGAGTGTTAGCAGCTGAGTTGTCAATTCAACCAAACCTGAAAGAATTAATATCTGTAGTAAAGTATTTAGTAGCAAAGTAGTATGGAAGTAACGGTAACGGTGGCAAACGTAACAGTAGTAGTTTTGTAGTGATCGTAATAATAGCCACGGAAAAGTAACTTAGCAAAGACCAATATGTGGAAAGTTTGTAAGCAATGGATCAGTGATGGATAATTATGTCAGATGGTATTCATCATGCAACAGTCATAACATAGGGTGCTACAGAACAAGCTCCAATTCATCAATGTAGTGTAGGCATGTATTCCATATATAGTCATACGTGCTTATGGAAAAGAACTTGCATGAAATCTTTTGCCCTACCCTCCCGTGGCAGCGGGGTCCTAATGGAAACTAAGGGATATTAAGGCCTCCTTTCAATAGAGGATCAGACCAAAGCATTAGCACTTAGTGAATACATGAACTCCTCAAACTACGGTAATCACAGGAAAGAATCCGAGTTATTGTCACCCTGGGGGATGTGAATCATAACTCGTAATAGGTGTCTACAACTTGAAAAATATAGGACCGAGAACACATATATATTCATGAAAACATAATAGGTTCAGATATGAAATCATGGCACTCGGTCCCTAGTGACAAGCATTAAGCATACAAAGTCATAGCAACATCAATCTCAAAACATAATGGATACTAGGGATCAAACCCTAACAAAACTAACTCGATTACATGATAGATCTCATCCAACCCATCACCGTCCAGCAAGACTACGATGGAATTACTCACGAATGACACAGAGCATCATGAAATTGGTGATGAAGGATGGTTGGTGATGACAACGGCGTCGATTTCCCCTCTCTGGAGCCCAAATCACACTCCAGATCTGCCCTCGAGAGGAAGATCAGGAGGTGGCGGCGGCTCCGTATCATAAAACGCAACGAACTCTTATCTTTTTTCCTGTATAGGAATATATAGGAGTGGAAACGAGGTCGGTGGAGCCACAGGGCCCCCACAAGCCAGGGGCACGCCCTAGGGGGACCGCGCCGTGTAGGCTTGTGGCCAGGTGGTGGCCCCCTCCGGTTGATTCTTTCACCAATATTTTTTTATTAATTCTAGAAACGTTCTCCGTAAATTTTCAGGGTAATCCGAGAACTTTTATTTCTACAAAAAAATAACACCAAGGCAATTCTGCTGAAAAAGCGTCAGTCCGGGTTAGTTCCATTCAAATCATACAAATTAGAATCCAAAACAAGGTCAAAAGATTTTGGAAAAGTAGATACGTTGGAGACGTATCACACATCAATCCCCCAAAATGGGATAATCCATTAATCTCTCAAAAGAGCCAACAAAGATACAAACAGGATGCAAAGAGGCTCAACACAAGACTCACATGTACATGATGTGCAAACCAAAATACACATACTCGATTACTCAAGAGAAGCAGGTTGGAAGCACAACATATACAAACACATGCAAGGTACAAAACCACAACATGCAAAGGGGCAAGTAACTGACAATGTATTCAATTTAAGTACAAGTTACCGCACGGAGGAACATTGGTTATAAGATGGAAACTTGTTGGTCCAAATGACTTGGATTGAGACAATATGAATGATGAAGAGTGATACGTCTCAAACGTATCTATAATTTTTGATGGTTTCATGTTGTTATCTTGTCAACTTTGGATGTTTTATATACCTTTTATACATTTTTTGGGACTAACTTATTAATTCAGTGCCAAGTGACAGTTCCTGTTTTTTCTGTGTTTTTGACTCTTTTCAGATCTGATTTTGGAACGGAGTCCAAACGGAATAAAATCCCCGAAATAAACTTTTCCAGAACAGAAGAAGATCGGGGGACTTAAGGGCCAAGGCAGGAGGCCCATAGGGAGCCCACAAGCCCTGACGCCGTGGCCAGGGGGCCCGCGGCGACCAGGCTTGTGGCCTCCCTCGCGCTCCCCTGTCCTAGCTCTTTGGCCTATACATTCACTAAAATCCCAGAAAAAATCAGGGCGTCCACGAAACCACTTTTCCGCCACCGCAAGCTTCCGTTTCCGCGAGATCTAATCTGGAGACCCTTCCCGGTGCCCTGCCGGAGGGGACTTTGGAGCTGGAGGGCTTCTACATCAACATCATCGCATCTCCAATGACTCGTGAGTAGTCTACTTCAGACCTACGGGTCCGTAGTTAGTATCTAGATTGCTTCTTCTCTCTCTTGGATCTTCAATACAAAGTTCGCCATGATCTTCATGGAGATCTATCCGATGTAATTCTCTTTGGCGGTGTGTTTGTCGAGATCCGATGAATTGTGGATTTGTGATCAGGTTATCTATGAATTATATTCGAGTCTTTGCTGATTTTTTATATGCATGATTTTATATCCTTGTAAGTCTCTCCGAGTCTTGGGTTTTGTTTGGCCAACTAGATCTATGATTCTTGCAATGGGAGAAGTGCTTGGTTTTGGGTTCATACCGTGCGGTGACCTTTCCCAGTGACAGAAGGGGCAGCAAGGCACGCATCATGTTGTTGCCATCAAGGGTAACAAGATGGGCTTTCATCATAGATTTGAGATTGTCCATCTACATCATTTCATCTTGCTTAAGGCGTTACTCTGTTCTTATGAACTCAATACACTAGATGCATGCTGGATAGCGGTCAACGTGTGGAGTAATAGTAGTAGATGCAGAAAGTATCGGTCTACTCGTTTTGTACGTGATGCCTATATGATGACCATTGCCATAGATAACGTCATGACTTTGCGCGGTTCTATCAATTGCTCGACGGTAATTCGTTCACCCTCCGTCTACTTGCTTTCATGAGAGAAGCCACTAGTGAACACTACGGCCCCCGGGTCTATTCACAACTATCATCTCCACTTTTACTTTTACTTTGCTTTGTTTACTTTTTTGCTTTCAGTTCTCACTTTGCAAACAATCTATAAGGGATTGACAACCCCTTCATAGCGTTGGGTGCAAGCTCTTTGTGTTTGTGCAGGTACTTGTGACTTGACGTGATCCTCTTACTGGATAGATACCTTGGTTCTCAAACTGAGGGAAATACTTACTGCTTCTGTGCTGCATCACCCTTTCCTCTTCAAGGGAACACCAACGCAAGGCTCCAAGGCCGCGGGGGAATCCTTTGCATATTTTCCAAGGAAGTCCCTGTAGGCGTAGCCAGCAGCAGAAGGACCTCTGACGCCATTGCCGGGGAAGGTCTTTTGTTGCCGTAGCAAAGACCCCTTAATTATTCATAATGTAGCCAAGTGTCCAATGCCCTCCATCATCACCTATTGATCAAGTTTGAGCTTGTTGGTACCCAACCAAGTTGGATCCTAAGAGGTAGTCACAATAGGCTTGGCTACCCAAATGGTACTTTTCTTGACACCAATTTGAGTACGAACACACTTGGTAAACACAATGCCAACCTTATCCTTCCCAAGATAATAGATATCATCAATAATGATTGGGGTTGGATAAATTACCATTCGTGCAAGAAGAAGTGAGGTGACCATTCTCACGACATAAGTAACAACAATTACCCTTTACTTTCTTCTTAATTGATCTCTACACTTGAGGAGTGGTGACTTAGGTATTATTAGGAAGAGGACTTTCTTCAACTTATGGTTGAGCATGGTATTGAACTTGTGGGTGCTTCCCTTGTTGCTTGTGACTATGAGGCTTCTTATTCAATGGGCAAGATCTAACATGATGCCCTTCAATCTTTCACTTAAAGCAAACAATCTTGGCCGAGTTCTTGATTTGTTCATGGCCCTTCTCATTGTTTCTCTTCGACTTATTCTTCTTATTGGAGTTGAATCCAAGCCCACCTTTATCATTTGGGGATTTTTCCACACAAGATATTGTTGAGTGTGGACATCCCTTCATGACTCTTTTCCAAGCATTTCTTCAAAGACGTGACTTGGGCCTTGAGCTCTTTAATTTCCTCTACATGGTTAGTATCAACACAAGTACTAGAGGAAGTATAAGCATCATTGTTAGAGCAACAAGGCAAGGAATATAATTCATCACAAGATGTAGTAACATTATGAGTAGATGAATTACGAGGGCTGGCACATGGCAATATAGATTTTTGACTATAAGTAGTGCTAATGTACACATGAGGCTCACTTGATGTTACCTTGGTAGTAATAGCGTCATGAGCTAATTTTAGCACATTATGGGATATTAGAAGAACATCATGAGAGGTGTCTTGGTCATGTCTGCATGGTTCCCGAACCTGTAGGGTCTTCACACTTAAGGTTCGGTGATGCTAGAGTTGTAATGGGAATTGTATATGTGGTAAACGAAGGTTTTTCGAACTCCCGGATGAGATCCCAGACGTCACGAGGAGTTCCGGAATAGTCTGGAGGTGAAGATTTATATATGGGAAGTCCAGTTTCGGTCACCAGAAAGGTTTCAGGGTTTATCGGTATTGTATCGGGACCATCGAAAGGGTACCGAGGGTCCACCAGGAGGGCCCACCTGTCCCGGAGGGCCACATGGGCCGAAAGTGGGAGGGGACCAGCCCCTGGTGGGCTGGTGCGAGCCACTATAGGAGGCCCAAGGCGCCTAGGGCAAAACCCTAGGGCGTGGGGTTGCCTCCCTCCAACTTAGGAGGCAAGCCGCCGCCCCCACCTCCTAGGGTTGCCGCCACCCCTCCTTGGGTTCCCTAGGGTGGCCGACCCCCTCTCCCTCCCTCCTATAAATAGTGTTGGTTTTGGGAGGGCTGCACACACCTTGAACCTCTCCCCTTGGCGCAGCCCGACCTCTCCACTTCTCCTCCTCCGCGGTGCTTGGTGAAGCCCTGCCGAAGAACCACAAGCTCCACCGCCACCATGCCGTCGTGCTGCCGGAGCTCTCCCTCAACTTCTCCATCACCCTTGCTGGATAAAGAAGGAGGAAACGTCCTCGGGCTGTAGGTGTGTTGAACGTGGAGGCACCGTTCTTTCGGTGCTTGGATCGTATCGCCGCGAGTACGACTCCATCGATCGCGTTCATAGTAACGCTTCCACTTAGCGGTCTTAACCGGTATGAAGATGCTCTCTCTATCTCTCTCGTTGCTGGTTTCTCCTAGATTGATCTTGGTGACACGTAGGAAAATTTTGAATTATTACTACATTCCCCAATAGTGGTATTAGAGCTAGGTCTATGCGTAGATTCTATGCACAAGTAGAACACAAGTAGTTATGGGCGATGATTTGGTCAATTTGCTTAGCGTTACTAGTCTTATCTTGATTCGGCGGCATCGTGGGTTGAAGCGGCCCGGACCGACTTTACACGTACTCTTACGTGAGACTGGTTCCACCGCCCGACATGCACTTGTTGCACAAGGTGGATAGCGGGTGTTTGTCTCTCCCACTTTAGTCGGATCGGATTCGATGAAGAGGGTACTTATGAAGGGTAAATAGAAATTGGCATATCACCGTTGTGGATGTGACGTAGGTAAGAAACGTTCTTGCTAGAAACCCATAGCAGTCACATAAAACTTGCAACAACAATTAGAGGATGTCTAACTTGTTTTTGCAGGGTATGCTATGTGATGTGATATGGCCAAAAGGATGTGATGAAATATATGTGATGTATGATATTGATCATGTTCTTGTAATAGGATTCACGACTTGCATGTCGATGAGTATGACAACCGGCAGGAGCCATATGAGTTGTCTTAATTTATTGTATGACGCCATGTGACTACTTTACTTTATTGCTAACCGTTAGCCATAGTAGTAGATGTAATACTTGTCGAGACGACTTCATGAAGACACAATGATGGAGATCATGATGTCATGCCGGTGACAATGGTGATCATGTCGTGCCCCGAAGATGGAGATCAAAGGCGCAAGATGATATTGGCCATATCATGTCACTTTATGATTTGCATGTGATGTTATCATGTTTCTATATCTTATTTGCTCAGAACGACGGTAGTAAATAAGATGATCCTTCACTTAAATTTCAAGAAATGTTTTCCCCCTAAGTGTGCACTGTTACGAAGGATCGTTGTTTCGAAGCACCACGTGATGATCGGGTGTGATAGATTCTAATGTTTGCATACAACTGTTGTAAGCCAAATTTACACACGCAAAACACTTAGGTTGACTTAATGAGCCTAGCATGTATAGACATGGCCTCGGAACACGAGAGACCGAAAGGTCGAACATGAGTCGTATGGAGATACGATCAACGTGGAGATGTTCACCATTGATGACTAGTCTGTCTCACGTGATGATCAGACACGGCCTAGTCGATATGGATCATGTGTCACTTAGATGACTAGAGGGATGTCTATCTGAGTGGGAGTTCATTAAATAATTTGATTAGATGAACTTAATTATCATGAACTTAGTCTAAAATTGTATTTACAATCTTTACTGTAGATCCAATGGCCCACGCAAATGTCCCACTGAATTTCAACGCATTCCTAGAGAAAACCAAGCTGAAAGATGATGGAAGCAACTATGCGGACTGGGTCCATAACTTGAGGCTCATCCTCATAGCTTCCAAGAAAATATATGTCCTTGATGCACCGCTAGGTGAGGCACCCGTTTTCCCAGCGGCTCAAGACGTTATGAACGTCTGGCAGTCGCGTAGTGATGATTACTCCCTGGTTCAGTGCGACATGCTTTATAGTTTAGAACCGGGGCTCCAAAAGCGTTTTGAGCAACATGGAGCATATGAGATGTTCCAAGAGCTGAAACTGCTTTTCCAAGCTCATGCCCGGGTCGAGACATATGAAGTCTCCGACAAGTTCTTTAGTTGTAAGATGGAGGAAAATGGTTCTGTCAGCGAACACATACTCAGAATGGTTGGGTTGCACAACTGCTTGTCTCAGCTGGGAGTTAACCTTCCGGACGACTCGGTTATTGATAGAATCCTCCAGTCGCTTCCACCTAGCTAGAAGATCTTTGTGATGAACTACAACATGCAAGGGATGGAGAAGGCCATTCCCGAGTTGTATTCAATGCTAAAATCAGCGGAGGTGGAAATCAAGAAGGAACATCAAGTGTTGATGGTGAATAAGACCACTAGTTTCAAGAAAGGCAAGGGTAAGAAGAACTTCAAGAAGGACGGCAAAGTAGTTGCCGCGCCCGGTAAACCAGTTGCTGGGAAAAAGTCCAAGAATGGACCCAAGCCTGAGACTGAGTGCTATTATTGCAAGGGAAACAGTCACTGGAAGCGGAACTGCCCCAAGTACTTAGCGGATAAGAAGGCCGGCAACGTCAAAGGTATATTTGATATACATGTTATTGATGTGTACCTTACGAGTGCTCGTAGTAGCTCCTGGGTATTTGATACTGGTGCAGTTTCTCACATTTGTAACTCAAAACAGGAGTTGTGGAATAAGCAGAGACTGGCGAAGGATGAGGTGATGATGCGCGTCGGGAATGGTTCGAAGGTCGATGTGATCGCCGTCCGCACGCTACCTCTACATCTACCTTCGGGATTAGTTTTAAACCTTAATAATTGTTATTTAGTACCAGCTTTGAGCATGAACATTATATCGGGATCTCGTTTGATGCGAGATGGCTACTCATTTAAATCTGAGAATAAAGGTTGTTCTATTTATATGAGAGATATGTTTTTATGGTGAGGCCCCGCTGGTCAATGGTTTATTCTTAATGAATCTCGAACGTGATGTTACACATATCCATAGTGTGAGTACCAAAAGATGCAAGGTTGATAATGATAGTCCCACATACTTGTGGCACAACCGCCTTGGTCATATCAGTGTCAAACTCATGAAGAAACTCCATACAGATGGACTTTTGGAGTCTCTTGATTTTGAATCATTTGACACATGCGAACCGTGCCTCATGGGAAAGATGACTAAGACTTCATTCTCTGGAACAATGGAGCGAGCAACCAACTTGTTGGAAATAATACATGCCGATGTATATGGTCCAATGAGCATTGAGGCTCGTGGTGTCTACCGTTATGTTCTCATCCTCACTGATGACTTAAGCAGATATGGGTATGTCTACTTAATTAAACACAAGTTTGAAACCTTTGAAAGGTTCAAGGAATTTCAGAGTGAGGTAGAGAATCAACGTGACAAGAAAATAAAGTTCTTATGATCTGATTGTGGAGGAGAATATTTGAGTCACGAGTTTGGCACGCACTTAAGGAATTGTGGAATTGTTTCATAGCTCACGCCGCCTAGCACACCTCAGCGTAACGGTGTGTCTGAATGTCGTAATCACACTCTATTGGATATGGTGCGATCTATGATGTCTCTTACTGATTTACCACTATCATTTTGGGGATATGCATTGGAGACTGCCGCATTCACTTTAAATAGGGCATCATCTAAATCCATTGAGACGACACCGTATGAATTATGGTTTGGGAAGAAACCTAAGCTATCGTTTCTGAAAGTTTTGGGATGTGCTTATGCCAAGAAACTTCAACCTGAAAAGCTTGAACCCAAATCGGAAAAGTGCATCTTCATAGGATACCCTAAGGAAACTATTGGGTATACCTTCTATCTCAGATCCGAAGGCAAGATCTTTGTTTCCAAGAATGGATCCTTTCTGAAAGAGTTTCTCTTAAAATAAGTGAGTGGGAGTAAAGTAGAACTTGATGAGGTAATTGTACCCCCCCTCGAAACGGAGAGTAGCGTAGCATAGGAAATGTTTCTTGGGCGCCTGCACCGGCTAGAGAGGAAGTTAATAATGATGATCATGAAACTTCAGATCAAGTTACTACTGAATCTCGTAGGTCCACGAGGACACGTTCCGCACCAGAGTGGTATGCCAACCCCGTCCTCGAAGTCATGTTGTTAGACAACGGTGAACCTTCAAGCTATGAAGAAGCGATGGCGGGCCCGGATTCCAACAAATGGCTTGAAGACATGAAATCCGAGATAAGATCCATGTATGACAACAAAGTATGGACTTGCCCGATGATCGGCGAGCCATAGAAAATAAATGGATCCTTAAGAAGAAGGCTCACACGGATGGTAATGTGACCATCTATAAGGCTCGACTTGTCGCTAAGGGTTATCGACAAGTTCAAGGAGTTGACTACGATGAGACTTTCTCACCGTAGCGATGCTGAAGTCCGTCTGAATCACGTTAGCAGTTGCCGCATTTTATGATTATGAGATGTGGCAAATGGACGTCAAAATGGCATTCCTTAATGACTTTCTTAAGGAAGAATTGTATATGATGCATCCGGAAGGTTTTGTCGATCCTAAAAATGCCGACAAAGTATGCAAGCTCTAGCGCTCGATCTATGGGCTGGTGCAAGCATCTCGGAGTTGGAACATTCGCTTTGATGAGGTGATCAAAGCGTTTGGGTTTGTACAGACTTATGGAGAAGCCTGTATTTACAAGAAAGTGAGTGGTACTCTGTAGCATTTCTCATATTATATGTGGATGCCATATTGTTGATGGGGAATGATATAGAACTTTTGGAAAGCATAAAGGCCTATTTAAATAAGTGTTTTTCAATGAAGGACCTTGGAGAAGTTTCTTACCTATTAGGCATCAAGATCTATAGAGATCGATGGAGACACCTCATTGGTCTTTCACAAAGCACATACCTTGACAAGATATTGAAGAAATTCAATATGGATAAGTCCAAGAAGGGGTTCTTGCTTGTATTGCAAGGTGTGAGATTCAGCACGTCTCAATGCCCGACCACGGCAGAAGATAGAGAAAAGATGAATACCGTCCCCTATGCTTCAGCCATAGGCTCTATTATGTATGCCATGCTGTGTACCAGACCTGATGTGAACCTTGACATAAGTTTGGTAGGGAGGTACCAAAATGATCCCGGAGTGGATCACTAGACAGCGGTCAAGAATATCCTTAAGTACCTGAAAAGGTCTAAAGACACGTTTCTCGTTTATGGAGGTGGCAAAGAGCTCGTCGTAACGGGTTACGTCAATGCTAGCTTCGACATAGATCCGGATGACTCCAAGTCACAAATCGGATACGTGTATCTTTCGAATGGTGGGGCAGTCAGCTGGTGCAGTTGGAAGCAAAGCGTCGTGGCGGCATCTACATGTGAAACGGAGTACATATCTACTTCGGAAGCAGCGCATGAAGGAGTCTAGATGAAGGAGTTCATCACCGACCTAGGAGTGATTCCCAGTGCGTCGGGGCCGTTGACTCTCTTATGTGACAACACTGGAGCTACTGCCATTGCCATGGAGCTCAGGTTTCACAAGAAGACCAAGCACATCAAGCGTCACTTCAACTCCATTCGTGGATACATTCAGGATGGAGATGTAGATATTTGTAAAGTACATACAGATCTGAATGTCGCAGATCCGTTGTCTAAACCTCTTCCACGAGCAAAACATGATCAACACCAGAACTCTATGGGTGTTCGATTCATCACAATGTAACTAGATTATTGACTCTAGTGCAAGTGGGAGACTGTTGGAAATATGCCCTAGAGGCAATAATAAAATCGTTATTATTATATTTCCTTGTTCATGATAATTGTCTATTATTCATGCTATAATTGTATTAACTGGAAACCATAATACATGTGTGAATACATAGACCACAACATGTCCCTAGTGAGCCTCTAGTTGACTAGCTTGTTGATCAATAGATGGTCATGGTTTCCTGGCCATGGACACTCGATGTCGTTGATAACGGGATCAGATCATTAGGAGAATGATGTGATGGACGAGACCCAATCCTAAGCATAGCACAAGATCGTGTAGTTCGTCTGCTAGAGCTTTTCTAATGTCAAGTATCATTTCCTTAGACCATGAGATTGTGCAACTCCCGAATACCGTAGGAATGCTTTGGGTGTATCAAACGTGACAACGTAACTGGGTGATTATAAAGGTGCACTACAGGTATCTCCGAAAGTGTCTATTGGGTTGGTACGAATCAAGACAAGGATTTGTCACTCTGTGTGACGAAGAGGTATCTCTAGGCCCACTCGGTAATACATCATCATAATGAGCTCAATGTGACTAAGGAGTTAGCCACATGATCATGTGTTACAGAACGAGTAAAGAGACTTGCCAGTAACGAGATTGAACAAGGTATATGGATACCGACGATCGAATCTCGGGCAAGTATCATACCGATAGACAAAGGGAATTGCATACGAGATTGAGTGAATCCCTGACATTGTGGTTCATCCGATGAGATCATCGTGGAACATGTGGGAGCCAACATGGGTATCCAAATCCCGCTGTTGGTTATTGGCCGGTGAGGTGTCTCGATCATGTCTGCATGGTTCCCGAACCCGTAGGTTCTTCACACTTAAGGTTCAGTGATGCTAGAGTTGTAATGGGAATTGTATATGTGGTTACTCAAGGTTGTTCGGAGTCCCGGATGAGATCCCGGATGTCACGAGGAGTTCCAGAATATTCCGGAGGTGAAAATTTATATATGGGAAGTCCAGTTTCGGTCACCAAAAAGGTTTCGGGGTTTATCGGTATTGTACCGGGACCACCGAAAGGGTACCGAGGGTCCACCGGGACGGTCCACCTGTCCCAGAGGGCCACATGGGCCGAAAGTGAGAGGGAACCAGCCCACCATAGGAGGCCCAAGGCGCCTAGGGAAAACCCCTAGGGCGTGGGGCTGCCTCCCTCCAACTTGGGAGGCAAGCCACCCCTAGGGCTGCCGCCGCCCCCACCTCCTAGGGCTGCCGCCGCCCCTCCTAGGGTTCCCTAGAGTGGTCGTCCCCCTCTCCCTCCTTCCCATAAATAGTGGGGGTTTTGGGAGGGCTGCGCACACCTTGAACCTCTCCCCTTGGCGCAGCCCTACCTCTCCACTTCTCCTCCTCCGCGGTGCTTGGCGAAGCCCTGCCGGAGAACCACAAGCTCCACCGCCACCACAGTGCTTGGATCGGGTCGCCGCGAGTACGACTCCATCAACCGCGTTCATAGTAACGCTTCCGCTTAGCGATCTTCAACGGTATGAAGATGCTCTCCCTCTCTTGTTGCTGGTTTCTCCTAGATTGATCTTGGTGACACGTAGGAAAATTTTGAATTATTACTACGTTCCCCAACAGTTTGTTCATTTTCAAGAGATTGCGATAGCTCCGCGATCTCATTAGCGTAATCACACTCATGACCTTCAATTTCCTCAATGGTGGCCTCATGCTCATCGAGATGAGCTTCCAACTCCTCAATTATTTCTTGTCCTCAATAGCAATAGACATGATTTCCATGATGTAGGAATGAACAATTTTATTCTTATGAAGAGCTTTAAAAATCATTTCCCCCTTAATTTTTAAGGAAGCAATATTATCACTCTCTTCATCATTAACTCGATAGGCTCAGTATAAACATAGGCCATCTAGCACCACCACGCATCCCAGGCCAGTCACATGGGCACAACATTGTGCCCATCCACAAAAAACTAGGCCGAGCCGCCAAGGAGACACACGCCATGATTAGTCTCCTTACATCCCTCGCGAAATAGCAAGATACCAATCCTTAGATTCCCCTCATGTCTCCTATGTTTCTGAATCGTGAGTTCGCGAGGGTAGCAATGACGTGTAAACCCAGCCCTCAGGTCATGTATATGTTACTAACTTGCTAATTATTGAGGTCAGGTACACGTTACGCACTTACTAATTATTGTGGGCATGTACATGTTACTTACTTGCTAACACGTTGATGGTACTAACAATTGTAAGTTAAACTACTTACAATTGTTTATGAACATCGTGCATGCTTAATATGAACATTTTACATTCCCAATTAATAATTTTCTATCACATTCATAAGGTTTTATTTTCATATCTATAACGAGCTTAACAAGCTAACCTAGCTAGCTCACGAGCTATACGAGTCGATCCAATCTTGGATTTAAGCTCGTTATAGTAACGACTCGAGTCGAGCTAGCTCGCTAATGAAATGAGCTCTAGCGATTCGAGCCGGATTGGCTCGACTGAGCTCGACTTCCAGCCCTAATGATGGTGACGGAGTCCCGGATTAAGGGGTCCTTAGGCGATCGGCTTATCCCTTATCGGTCGATCGTATGGGCTGCATTATTGAAGACCGGATTATCTGACGACTTTATGATCGAGATGGAATGCTCCGAAGATCAGCATGCACTCAAAGTTAAGAAGACCAGATCGGCCCCTCTGTCCCTGGCTGAGGTCGGTAATATGTAACCCTAGGAACCCTGGTGTCTATATAAACCAGAGGTTCTCATGCGTATAGGTAGGTTGACTCATCTAGGGTTTAGCTCATACGATCTCGAGGTAGATCAACTATGTAATAATCACCCACATCAATATAATGAAGCAGGACGTAGGTTTTTACCTCCTCAAGAGGGCCCAAACCTGGGTAAAAATTATCTCCCCTTCCCTCCTGCAATCCATCGATCCAAGGTCCACAGTTCGGGACCCCCTACCAAGATCTGTCGGTTTTGACATCAAGAGATGGCACCAGAGACGAATCAAGTTTGCTAGCCCTATTACATGCTCATTTTAGAGCTAAAAGATCATGAAATTTTTTAAATAAGGATAAATAAGCAACTCCTGCACATTGGCTCGCGAATTCTTTGGGTCGACCTGCATCTATTGGTCCTCCGGGTCACCTTCTTCTGGCTTATCCTAATCAGTCTAGGAGTCTTTTGGCGTCCACTAGATAGTTGATAAAGCATGAAAAGTTGAGTCGCACGAGTGATAATGGAGGGGTCAAGATCAGGAACTAATTCTTTCTTACATCAAGGAGTAACAAGTTCAACTTGTTTATGTTCCGGGTAGTTTGACTCGCTAGCCATCCTTGTTGTAGCTTGGTTGATACATTATCAGATCCAACTCATGAGAAAGTTGGGTGGCCAAAATACGGGTCTCTTTCACACATCTCGAAAAATCCTAGTCTGAGAATTGTGAGCCGTGCATATTGTATTCTAAAAACCCGCCTTCCATGACAGACGAATCTAACTCTAGCAGATACGCCTTGGCACATGCAAGAGAAGCAATCACTCTAGCACAATCCATCAATTTCTTCAGCTCCTAGATCCGCTAAGGAAGAGTCGATAAATCTGTAAGCACACTCTTGAGCTGATTAGACGTCTTGACACCATTGGTCATACATTTCACAATGTAAACACATCCTGTGAACATTTGTTCCAAGTATGTGTAAATAGCCTTCACTTTCATTATTGGCTCCATCACAAGATTGCCACTTTTCCTGCATGCGATCAGGACAGCCTCTCGATGTTAAACGAGACGCTGACCACATCCAATCGCTTCAGACCTCAAAGATAGCCGAAGCCTGACCTATGCACAGATCGGCTCACAGGAGGATTATGAGGACTATTACAGCCCACCCATCACCCACTTGGTGGCCACCGTCGAAGACTTAACCGACGCGTTGGACTACGCCTCCGAGGAGCTCGAGGACATGGATGACGAGGCTGACGACCCCACCCCCGTAAATAGAGGGCAGTGGACCGCAACGTCCACCTACGATGTCTACATGGTAGACACGCCCGGTAACATGGGCGATGTTACACCCAAACTAAATTGTGATAAGTCCGGCGAGGAGCCCTCAAAGCGCCGAAGGCCGCATAAGCGTGCCAAGGAAAATAAGGGAAGGGCCTCCACACAAGCTAGAGGGGGAAACAGAACCCTAGAGGACCATGGCAACCCCAAAGCTCCCGAGCAACAACTAGAGGACCTGGACAAACCCGAAAGCTGAAAGATCCGGACGACCTCAATAATTCGGACGACGACGAGTACCTACCCCCCGTCGACGATGATAATGGATTAGGGGCCAAAGACCTCGTAATTCCCGAGGACCTTAAAGGTTAGGAACAGTTCCGGCAACAACTTATAGGTACCGTTCAAAGCCTAAAAGCGAAGCAACGACAACTCCACGCCGAACAAGACAACATTAACAGAAGGTGGACCAAACTTCTGGCCGCCGAAGAAGGATACGTCACCAAGTGGCCGGATCAAAAGAAAAGCTACCTGCATCGGCGCTTGCTGCCTCAGTTCGACAACAAGGCCCCAAAGCCCGCGTCCCCCGGGCGCACGGACTACGACCAGGCTAATCTCCCGCCCCAAGGGCGCGACAAAGCGGCCGGAGAGGCCGAGTATATACTCGAGCCTCCTTGCAGAAAATTCAAAGAACATGTGCACCCTAGGGACAGACATGACCTATGATGTGACTTGGACATCAGAATAGGCTGCAACAAATCCATCTACGGATCCAGGAGGTACTACCCCACTCGATGGGACGGAGAACCACCCCGGGTCGCCTAAAACAATAGAGGTCGGGAACCATACCGGGCTCAACCCAGAGCTGATCCCCCGCACAATATAGCCCAGATCAGAGGCACCACTCACCCACTGTGCTTCACGGATGAGGTCATGCAGCTGCAATTCCCGGAAGGGTTTAAACCCATGAACATAGAACAACACGATGGGACGACAGACCTTGCAATATGGATAGAAGATTTCCTTCTCCACATCCATATGGCTAGGGGAGACGATCTCCACGCCATAAAATACTTACCCCTAAAGCTGAAAGGACCGACATGGCACTCGCTAAACAGCTTACCCGAAGACTCCATCGGGAGCTAGCAAGAGCTCGAAGAGGCTTTACTATCTATCTTCCAGGGAAACTATGTTCAATCGTCGGATTCATCCGACCGGAGCAACGTCGTTCAAAAGGTGAGAGAATTGGCCAAAGAATTCTGGAATCGGTTGCTAACCAAGAAGAACCAAATCGTGGACTCTTCGGATGCCGAGGCAATAGCCTATTTTAGGCACAACAACCGGGATGAATGGCTGGCTCGCCAGCTCTGCCAGGATAGGCCGAGAACAATGTCCACCCTCACTTCCCTTATGACCCGCTTTTGCGCGGGCGAAGGCAATTGGCTAGCTTGGTGAGGCAACAGCACGGATGACCCCGGAACCTCTGAAGTTTGGGACAGAAATGGTAAGACAAGAAAGAACAAGAGTAAACTTCGCCACCGTAATGGTGACACCGACGACATAGTAGTAAATGCTGGATTCCACAGCTCAAAACTTGGACAAGGGAAGAAACCCTTTAAAGGGAACAGGGACAGACGGACCCCATTGGACAAAATTATGGAACATCCCTACCAGATCAACGACACCCAAGACAAGCCCGCCTCCCACACCAACCACAACTATTGGGTGTTCAAACAGGCCAGCAAGCTAGTTGCCGAGGAACAGCGCACGGGCCCACGAAGTAAAGACAACGAGGAGCCCCACGACCCAAACACCGGGGGCCAAAAATAGTTCCCTCATGAGGTCAAAACCGTGAACATGATTTATGTCACTTACATGCCAAAAAAGGAGAGGAAGCGAGCCCTTCGGGAGGTATACGTCGTAGAGCCCATAGATCCGAAATATAATCCATGGTCGGCTTGCCCCATCACCTCAACCACACGGATCATCCGACCAGTATCCATCATGGAGGGTCGGCCACCCTCATCCTAGATCCCACTATAGATGGGCACCACCTCACTAGAGTCCTTATGCACGGAGGAAGTAGCCTTAACCTGATTTATTGAGATACGGTGAAAAAGATGGGCATAGACCCATCAAGAATCAAACCAAGTAGCACTACCTTTAAAGGAGTGATTCCAGGCGTCGAAGCCCGCTGCTCCGGTACAGTAACACTAGAGGTTGTGTCCGTCTCACCCGACATCTTCTGCAACGAAGACTTGATCTTCGACATTGTCCCCTTTCGCGGCGGATACCATCCACTACTCGGCCGCATAGCTTTCGCCTATTTCAACGTTGTGCCTCACTATGCCTACATGAAGCTCAAAATGCATGGACCCAAGGGAGTTATTACCATCAACGAAAATACAAAGCGCTCTCTTCAGACCAAGGAACACACAGCCGCCCTGGCAGCTGAATGCCGACACGACAGCGAAGCATCAAGCCACACGCCAGTAACCAAGTCGCGGCAAAGCAGGCAAGTGAGCCCGAGTTTAATCAGACACGCGAGAGACTTCTTCGGCTCAGAGTAAATAGGGATACGCCTCCCACGACACGGCCCAAACACCTTCAAGGTATGGCCCGCGTATATACAATTTCATTCTCAAAACACCATGGGCAGGCGTGGGAGCCAACCACTAAGGATCATGTGATCGGCTCGACCGAGCTGTTGGGGAACGTCGCATGGGAAACAAAAATTTTCCTACGTGCACATAAGATCTATCCATGGTGATGACCATCTACAAGAGGAGAGATTGGATCCACATATCCTTGTAGATCGCTAAGCAGAAGCATATATAATGCGGTTGATGTAGTGAAACATCTTCGCGATCCAAATCGCAGCCCATCCCGCGATCTCATCGCGATCCATCCCGTGATCCCATCACGACCCATCCCGATCTAGTGCCGAACAGAAGGCACCTCCGTGTTCAGCACACGTACAGCTCGATGACGATCACCACCTTCTTGATCGAGCAAGAGGAGCGGACGGGTAGATGAGTTCTCCAGCATGACGGCATCGTGGTAGTGGTGAACTAATTCAGCAGGGCTTCACGAAGCTCTGCTGAACTAATATAGAGGAGAAAATGACCTAGAGATAGGGCAACACGTGGCTTATTCAGGTTGGGGCGGCCCTCAAATCCTCTAGTATATATAGGAGGAAGAGAGGGGAGGAGGCAACCTCAAAACTCAAAGGGTTCGGCCGAAGTGGTGGAGGTGGAAGAGTCCACCTCCAATCCTAATCCAAGTAGGATTCCACTTGGTCTCCTCCTTCCCCTTTTCCCTTTTCTTTTTTCTTTTGCTACTTGGCCGAAATAGGTCCTCTTGGGCTGGCCGACGAGCCCACTAAGGGTTGGTGCACAACTTTTAGGCCTATTAGGTTCTCTCCCGGGTGGGTGGCCCCTCCAGGTAAAACCTCGGAACCCATTCGTCACTCCCGGTACTTTACCGATAATGCTCGAAAACTTTCCAGAAGCCAAATACAACTTCCTTATATACCAATCTTTAACTCCGGACCATTATGGAGCTCCTCGTGATGTCCCGGATCTCATCCGGGACTGCGAACAACTTTCGGTCACCAACATACATAACTCAATAATACTGAAATGTCACCGAACCTTAAGTGTGCAGACCCTGTGGGCTCGAGAACTATGTAGACATGACCTGAGACACTCTCCGGTCAATAACCAATAGCGGGACCTGGATGCCCATATTGGCTCGTACATATTCTACAAAGATCTTTATAGGTTGAACCTCTATGTCAAGGATTTAGTTAATCTCCTATGATGTTCCCTTTGTCAATCGTTATGTTACTTGCCCGAGATTCGATCATCGGTATCTCTATACCTAGTTCAATCTCATTACTGGAAAGTCTCTTTACTCGTTCCGTAATACAAGATCTCGTGACTAACTCCTTATTCACATTGCTTGCAAGGCTTATTATGATGTTGTATTACTGAGTGGGCGCTGGGATACCTCTCCGTCATATGGAGTGACAAATCCCAGTCTCGATTCATGCCAACCCAACAGACACCTTAGGAGATACCCATAGAGGACCTTCATAGTCACCCAGTTACGTTGTGACGTTTGGTACACACAAGGTATTCCTCCGGTGTCCGTGAGTTGCATGATCTCATGGTCATAGGAGCAGATACATTGACATGCAGAAAGCAATAGCAATAAACTGACGCGATCATATGCTACGTTCATAGTTTGTGTCTTGTCCATCACATCATTCTCCTAATGATGTGATCCCATTATCAAAGGACATCTCATGTCTATGGCCAGGAAACCTTGACCATCTTTGATCAACGAGCTAGTCCTTTAGAGGCTCACTAGGGACAGTGTGTTGTCTATGTGTCCACATATGTATTTGAGTTTCCAATCAATACAATTCTACCATGGATAATAAACGATTATTATGAACAAGGAAATATAATAATAACCAATTTATTATTGCCTCTATGGCATATTTACAACAGGAGCTATGGTCCAAACATCTTTACGGGAAAAAGTGGGACATCATGAAGAATTCTCCAAGCGTCAAGCTCATCCACGTCATCAGCAACTTCTCAAGACCCTCTATTCAAGGTCCGCCCGCTGACAGCAACTTCCTCTAAAGGACATTAACCCCCACCTCTAAAAAGAATAATAGAAATAGTGCAGCCGAAAATAGGGTGGATGTCAAGCCACCCATGGAAGGCCATAGGGAAAATATTGCTTTAAAAATGTGTAGCTCAAGAAACAAGAGTTACCTATAAGAGCTGCCTTGGTGCCACGAGTTATAAAAAATCCTGGCACACATTATTTACAGACTCTTTTACTGTATGTTTGTATGCACATGTTCCATACTCATCAACATTGGCAGGTCAAATTTATTTTACACATGCTAAGTGCGATCGTCCAATAGACCGGGTGCTTGGATGATAATACCGCCCCGAGCACTACCCCGTCACTACTTTTTAAGTGTTAGGTTTCTCGGATTTTGCTTTATACGCATCAGTTTCAAATTATATCTTGGGTCTATAGTTGGGTTGCCCCGCTCGTGTGCTTACCCCCTTACGTTCCGCTAGTTCGGCTAAAGGGGTAAAGGGAGAACCATTGCGATTATATTACCAGCTATTCTCGCTAAAAATACCTCAGTGGAGAAAGCCGAAAACTGACCATCATAATAGGTGAGAACTGGTTTGCAACCCCAGCTTAAATACAAAAATTGATGGAGGTTGTTCCGTGGTAGCTATTTCTAAATTCGGTTTATCCGATTACCACAAGAAGCCGGGGGCTTACGATCAACCCCCGAGTTAGAACTCCTAAGGTCAAGTGAAAGCGATAAAGCCGCATAGTCCAATTGCCTCGTTTCCTTCACACATTACCACCTCCGTGCACCGATACATCGACTAAGGGTAATAGTGCGGACGTTGAAACACCCCCAAGTAGTCTCTACATGGGGGTTGAAGCCGACGACTGGTAACTTTCAGATTGAATGACCAAAGTCAGGAGTCAAAATAATACAAAGTGCATCTCACTCAAGTCTAGCAGTATAAAAATAAATTGTTCGGAGGAACATGACAATACATTCACTCAAAGATTACATCTTTTGAGCATTGAGCTTCTATAACCCGAGCACCCTCTGTTGCAGAGGAAAAATATAGCTCGGGACGTCTATGCTCCTTTCTGGTAGGCGGAGGGGCAGTTGCCATCATAAGGGGCTTTACCCCCGGCCAGTGCATCATGGTCCTCGCAAAGGCCATCCGAGCTCCTTCTATGCAGACGGTGCGCTTCACGACCTTGATCCGGGGCACAGAATTGACCAACTTCTGCACCAAGCCGAAGTAGCTTCTCGGTAGAGGCTCGGTAGGCCAGAGCCGGACACATAGATCCTGCATGGTCGGCTCCGCCATCCTATGCAGCTCCATGAGTTGTTTCATCTGATAGCTCAGACTGGGGTTAGACTCAAGAGTTTGAAATTGAGCCCAGAAAAGCCTCCGTTCGACATCCCCGTCATGGGCCGCATAGTGCTTGGCCACTTCTGCCACACTCCACGGGAGGTCCGTGAAGGCGCCTGAGGAACACCATATCCGCGTAAGAAAGGCAAACATGTTTCCACCAAAGGCACATTGCAATAAGTATGGATTACCATTTTCTATCAGCTTGGCTTGGCGCACCTCTTCTTGAAAGAACCTCTGGTCCACCCGCTCTGATTTGAGCTTGGCGGACAGCTTGGAGAGCTCGGTCACTTGTTCCTGGGATTTCTGCTCCAAGGCCTCACACTTAGAGCTCGCCTCTTGTAGGTCATGTTGAATCTCGACCACCCTAGCCTCATGCTTGCTCCAAATCGAGCTTGACGGCGTTCAGCTTGGCAGCGGCTTGTTCGGCCGCCACCTTGTGAGCAGCAACCTCCTGCTTGGCCTTCTCTAATTCGGCCTTGAGCTTTTCAAATTCTTGGTCCTGGGCTGCTGACCAAATCGAAATCACGCGGTCATACACTAAAGCCAGGACGGTCCTTCTCTATTAAGGACAATAAGAATTTTTACATCACACATTAAAACTTACCCTGCCTTTCGTCAAGCTGACTATTTAAACGACCTAGCTCTTCGTCGGAAACTCTGAGTTTCCGGTTTAGCTCGGCAATCTCAAGAGCGTTGGCATCAGCAGCCAAGGATGAGGTCTGTGAGATAAAATTATCATTAAAAGGACTCCGGGTTATCATTATGGGAGACGCTTGGTCGAATTATTCCAGGGAGCCGTTATAATTTAAGAGTCTCCCGATTATTTCTCTTTACGCCTAGGATTTATTTTGAGCCACAGGTAAGCTTATCAAACTTACCCATGGCTCGGGGGTTGTTATACCCATAAAGGCATATAAAGCCTTATAAATAAAGTTCAAACATTACATGCCCTACCTTAAAGCCCCCTAGCAAGCCATCGAAGGCTTCGTTCAGTCTATTGTCAACGGACTGAATGTTGTGCACAACCGCACCCATAAGGGTGTCATGTTCATGGGTGATGGATGAGCCGGCCAAGGCATTCTTCATCATTGCCGGCTACCCAGCCACAACCTGCTCTGTCATGAGTGGCACCATAGGCAGCACCAAAGACTCGGAAGACTAGAGCTCCCTGGAGCTATCTCCGAAGGAAGCTCGGATGGAATTCGGTCCCCTTCGACGCTTGTGGGGAAGGAACCAACCTCCTGGGTCCCAGCGACACAGGCGTGGACGTCGGCTAGGACTTCCCGGTCTTTGGTGACCGGTGTATCAACTTCGGCCAGGACCTCTCGGTCCTCAGCGTCCGATGTACCCGCCTCGGCCATCACCACCTCGTCTTTGGCCGGCGAGGCTTGGTGGTATACCACCTCGGCCGCCTCATCCGAGACCTGGGGAAGGGTAGTGCGGGACGCATTCCCGCTCTCCGCCAGCTCGCATGGCGGTGAACCCCCCCCCCCTTTGAGACCTAGTCTGTCGGGAGGTCTTGGACAGTGTTGTGACAAGAACATCTCATTTCTCATAAATAAAGGATCGCATTCCATACCTTTGAGTCGGGGGCTTGACCCTAGAGGTTCATCAAAATCCGGTCCATCGTCTCTAAGGCTCTAAGGCTCCAAACTCCTCATCAGAATCTAGGCCATCGTCGAGCAGGGTGACCTTACTCTTGCAAGATCTCTTCGGAGCCCGAGGAGGCAACCCCTCCTCGGTCTCCTCTAGTGCCGCCCTCTTCCTTGTTTGGGAAGAATCTTTCTCCTCCTCATATTCCGCATCCTCCCCTTCATGGGTGGAGGAGACATGGATGTCCCCAGACTTGGTATACGGAGGATCCCTCGAACGGAGACCTCCACAAGTCTCCTTCTTCTTCTTTTCTCGCGCTGTGTACGGCACCACTAGCAACATTGCGGTCAGCAATGCCGACCAGGGTTCCTCGGGCAAGGGAGCTGGCCGTTTATGTTTTCGGCTTTGGCGAGCCAACCTTGCAGGTACGGTAGGATAAATGGTAAGACCCTCAATAAAAGTTGGATCTTTAAGTAAGTATATGAGCTCGGACATACCTCCAAAGGGGGGGGGGTTGGCATCCAAGCCAGCGTCTTCCTCCTCGGTTGGCCAACCCTGCTGAGGCTTGAGCAACATCTGCCACATGTTCTTATGGGTGGTGCAGTAGAACTCCTACACCACCCAGGGGTCGCCGGGCTTGTAAGACCACATTGGGGTATCCCCACGCTGGCAGGGAAGGATGTGGCGATGGAGCATGACCTGAACCACGTTGGTTCGCTTGATGTTTGCCGCCACCATCTGCCTGATGCGCTTTTGCAGCAGCTTCACATCCAGAGTCGATCCCCAGTCTAGGCCTTTTTTAACCCACGAGGTTAGCCTCACGGGGGGTCCAGATTTGAATGCGGCGAGCGCTGCCCAGTTTGCTTCTCGTGGCTCGGTGATGTAGAACCATTCCTTCTGCCAGCCCTTGATGGTGTCAATCAAGGTGCCCTCCGGCCACTCCATGCGGCAAAGCTTGCTTATCACGGCCCCACCGCAGTCGGCATGTTGACTGCTGACCGAATTCGGCTTGACGTTGAAGGTTTTAAGCCAAAGGCTGAAGTGCAAATGAACCCGCAGGAAGGCATCACAAACAGTAATGAAGGTGGAGATGCGCATGACTGAATTCGGGGGAAGATCGTGAAAATCTAACCCGTAGTAGAACATCAGGCCCCAGACAAAGGGGTGGAGCGGGAAGCCCAGTCCCCGGATGAAGTGAAGGACGAACACTACCCACTCACCAGGCCTTGGTGTAGGCACCACCTGGCCCTACTCTGGTGCACGGTGGGCGATGTTGGTCGAGAGGTAGCTAGAGCTCTTCAGTTCCTGGATGTCCTTGTCGGAGACGCTGGAGATCTCCCACTTTCCCTGAGAGCCCGAGCCAGCCATTGTTGCGCTTGGAATAGGGGCGACACAAAAGAGGGGAGATGAAATGGATCTGAGCGCTCGAGCTTGAAAGAACGAGGAGTCAAGTTTGGAGTGCTTGTGGTGGGCTTTGGATCGGGTTCCCACTTACTGTGTCACTGGCTCCTCCACTTATCGAAATGACCGCACCGTTGAACGCACGTGGGCTAGCCCGGGTCATTATTTGAATCCCCTTAAATGCGGAACACGATCTCCTGGTTGATAGGACGTGCCCAAGGGAAAGTGGCCTCGAGCCACGGTTTGAGTTTTTCCATAATTGGTTACCGCGACTTTTCATCAGAAGGGTTGCCAGATGAGGGACTGTTCACCTCTAGGTTTTTAAGCCTTTAAATTTAATGATGCCTATTTTAAGAACGTGATGTCACTAGAGCGACCAAACCGAAGCCAGTTGAACAAAGAGAACTCACCGTGCAAGTCGATTATTCTAAGTGTGCGGCTGCCAAAGACCGTACACATTTGTGTTGGAGGCCGGTTCAGGGGCTACTAAGGGAGTCCCGAATTAAGGGGTCCTCGGGCAGTCGGCTTATCCCTTATGGGCCGACCGTATGGGTCGCATCATCGAAGACCGCATTGTCTAACGACTTTATGATCGAGATGGAATGCTCCGAAGATTAGCGTGCACTCCAAGTTAAGAAGATCAGATCGGCCCCTCTGTCCCTGACTGAGGTCGGTAATATGTAACCCTAGGAACCCTGGTGTCTATATAAACCAGAGGTTCTCATGCGTATAGGCAGGTTGACTCATCTAGGGTTTAGCTCATACGATCTCGAGGTAGATCAACTATGTAATCATCACCCACATCAATATAATCAAGCAGGATGTAGATTTTTACCTCCTCAAGAGGGCCCGAACCTGGGTAAAAATTATCTCCCCTTCTCTCCTGCAATCCATCGATCCTAGGTCCACAGTTCGGGACCCCCTACCAAGATCTGTCGGTTTTGACATCAAGAGATGGCACTAGAGACAAATCAAGTTTGCTAGCCCTATTACATGCTCATTTTAGAGCCAAAAGATCATGATTTTTTTAACTAAGGATAAATAAGCAACTCCTGCACACTGGCTCGCAAAGTCTTTGGGTCGACCTGCATCTGTTGGTCCTCCGGGTCACCTTCTTCCGACTTATCCTAATCAGTCTAGGAGTCTTTTGGCGTCCACTAGATAGTTGGTAAAGGAGGAAAAATTGAGTCGCACGGGTGACAATGGAGGGGTCAAGATCAGGAGCTAAGTCTTTCTTACATCAAGGAGTAACAATTTCAACTTGTTTATGTTCCGGTAGTTTGACTCGCTTGACATCCTTGTTGTAGCCTAGTTGATACATTGTGAGATCCAACTCATGATTAAGTTGGGTGGCCAAAATACGGGTCTCTTTCACACATCTCGAAAAATCCTAGTTTGAGAATTCTGAGCCGTGCAGATTGTATTCTACAAACCCGCCTTCCATGACACACGAATCTAACTCTAGCAGATACGCCTTGGCACATGCAAGAGCAGCAATCACTCTAGCACAATCCATCAATTTCTTCAGCTCCTAGATCCGCTGAGGAAGAGTCGATAAATCTGTAAGCAGGCTCTTGAGCTGATTAGGCGTCTTGACACCATTGGTCATACATTTCACAATGTAAACACATCCTGTGAACATTTGTTCCAAGTATGTGTAAATAGCCTTCACTTTCATTATTGGCTCCATCACAAGATTGCCACTTTTCCTGCATGCGAAGATGAAGTATCATCAAAAAGAGATGGCTAACAGTGTAGACCCAGAAGATAATTATGATATAATTACTCACCAAAAATGGCCTAAGTCATATTGGTAATGTAACGTTGAAGACCGAGCAATTCCTCCTTCGTTGCACCAAGTTGTGTTTCAGTTCCCTCAGCATGTTTTTATAAGATTGTATTTTCTTCATCAAATCTGGCCTTAGTTTTCTCCAAGAGATCGTTTGATTGGCTGAAAGAATCTTGGAGATGAGCCGCCAAAAGTTTGGTACCAGTCTTAAGCTTACTCTCCTACTTATGCTTATTTTGCAAGCCGGCCGCAACAGATTCGACCTCATTCAACAAGACCTGCAATATTCAAGTTAAAAGAACAAGTATACAAAGCCCCAAGGCGTCGCAAGCAAACGACCCAACACTTGGGGGCTACAAAACACAAAAATTTATCTAAGTCTGATGTAGTTGCACGCACTCTACATGGCACTTGGGGGCTAATGCAAGTCACTTCTTTCTAAACTATAGCAAGACCTGGCCATCCCGAAGAGATAAGACGGCCCCTGCGGGCTACTGATCCTGGTTTGCAGTTTGGAAATGACAAGTGCTTAGTGCAAAAAAGACCCGGCTATCCCAAAGAGATAAACCGGCCCTTGGGGGCTATAGTCGGCATTTTTTATCTTGCAGAACTTCAAGAAAAGCATTGGTTCATTATTATCATAAATACCTGGTCCTTGGGGGCTACGATTGGTCCTAAAAACATATATAGAAAGACCCGGTCATCTCAAAGAGATGAGTCGGCCCTTCGATGGCTATGGTTTGTCTTCACAATTATAAGAAGACCTAGATCATTACTTATCACAATGAGCTAGCCCTTGGGGGCTACAAGAGTATATACAATAAGAGGAAAAGTATATTTTTTTACCTCATATTTTCGCTTCAAAGTGTTGACTTAACTTATCTCAGCATCCCGACTTTCACACAGTTGGGTCAGGAATTGTTGGTGCAAGCCATCAACATCAAGGTTGTCAATGTCTCGGAGCTCCAATTTGGCCTTCCCTTTTTCCAAAGTTCCCGGCTCGTCTTTGCTTAGAACCTTGGCTAAAAGAGGTAATGTTTCTGGAGCCTTGAAAGTTTCTCCTACAATGGCTATCTCTGTATCCTCCATGGCGGCTGATGGGGTGGTGCTACCCACTTTGAGCAAAGGACTTCAAGGGAGAGGAGGACTTAGCAGACCAACATTTGAAGTTGGGTCATTGACCACAGTCTGTTCAAGAACTGATGCGTCCATAATGATCGGCTCTTCAGCATGAGCTGTCTCCTCCTCCTGAACTGGCTCAGACCCCAGATTTGGACCACATTGACTAGTAGGTGCAGCCTGGATCATTGGATCATCTATTGGTGGATCTTGAACACTGGAGTCCTTGACAGCAGAAGATGATTCGCCAATCTTTTGAATCGCAACAACCTTGGTTATGCAATCATGGAAGAAAATATTGAGTTAAATAAATGACAAGTGGTAACTAAAGAAATAAAACTGACTTGATAAAACACTTACTCACGGTTAATGATGAAAACAGGCAGTTGTGTCGCTGTTGAGTCGCCAGAAGAGGGCAGTGATTCCTGATAATTTGAGTCAGAAGGGCTGAGTGGTTGCTTAAAAGACCGTCTCCCAGGTGAGAAAGAGTGGGAGTATGGGGCACCTTGAGACGTTTCTTGCGGGTGGCGGCTCATGAGATAAGCTGACAGATAATTCCCTAGAGCTGCTCTGGGTCTTGCATTTCGATTGCCCAACATGTTGATTTTTCTTAAACGTAAAGTTCGGATCTAAGTAAGCATCTAGGTTTGAAAACTTAACTTTCCTAACAACTTGTCTCATCCTCTTTGGGATATACTGTTCTGGTGAGTCACAGGAGATCGAAATTACCTCAACATTGCCGGCTTCACTAGCTTCAGAGTTACCCTGGAAGAAGAAGCGTTAGAAAGTTCAATAAAGAGGCGGCCAAGCAAGTCAGGCTCTACCTTAGATTCTTTATCATTGGCAACTCCTCCAGTCGGGTCATCAGCCTGCTCAGACTGAAGGGGAACAATAGTCCGTGTTATGGCTTTCCACCAATCAGAGTCGGCCTACAGATATCATACAAGCCGGAATATGAGCATGATAAATGAGAAGATCATAAGAAAGAAAACAAAATGAACAAGTTCAAAGATACTTACAGGAGGAACCTGGTTGGTCAAGCAAAATGAAGCCAACTCGGTTATGCTACACTTTTCCTTTGAGTCACCAAAAAACTTATTGGTGGCTTTATTGATGTCACTTTTGAGATAAGTTATCCTCACTGAAGCGTTGAACAACTGTAGTCTTGTCGGTATAATTGACCATGCAATCGCCCCTTAAACTAAGCGACTGAATTCTCCAACTTATCCAGAACTAGATCAAGTCGATTCCGGTGAGGTCGTGAGCAGTCAAGGACTTTAGTATCAAAAGTACGGTGTCGATTGTTTCATTTCCTCATCAGCAGGCCAACTCGAGAATTCAATGGATGCATCAACCCGGTTCAATCTATAACCCTACAAAGGATTTTGGTCTTCAAGGGCGGTATTTTTGCAATAAAACCAAGTCTCATTCCAGCCCTTGGGATGACTCGCCAATTTTGACTCAGGGAAAGGGCTATTCTTCCTTTTCTGAATAGATATCCCACCAAGTTCTACACTGGGGCCGTTTTCATTTCAGTGTGATGGTTGATCTAAAAGAATTCCCTCAAGAGGGTGACGGTTGGCTCGATTTGAAGATAGACCTCACAGAGCAGTTGGACTTGATAGATGTTGGTCATTGAGTTTGGGCCAATATCATGTGGTCCCAAATCAAAAAAAAGGAGCAAGTCTATGAAGAACTTTGACCCGGGTGGACGGAACACTCTTCCTCGAGTGCTCGCCAACCAATTACAGCTTGAGTCGGCAAGAAACCTTGGGCGACGAGGTTCTCTAAAGTAAGCATAGATTCTTGAGATCTAACCCCAACCATAGACTTTGCTAGTTTTGGGAGCCATTACTTATCAACTACAAAGGGAAAAGCGAGAATAATAAGTCGGCATATGGTTGAGCTATGTGCAAGAGTATAACTCGCCAAAACAAACAAATGAAGCAGGAGCAGCATGGTAAGCCAACGAATAAGCCAAAACTAATTTCGATGGATTATTTTGGTAAAACAAGCCAGCATATGTTAGTAAACGGCTGAACGGGGATATCGAGACTAAAAAGGACTTAGCAAGATTTTCTCGTATGTACAAACTACTTTCTACCAAGACAAGAGGATGAACAGATCTAATAAATACGAGGAAAGAAATATAAAATATCCTAAGAACAACGGAGGTATCGAAGGCAAGCTATTTGCAAGATATCATGGGTGAAGTACTTTGGATTTATTATGTCACAACAATAGAGTGGAGATCAGGCCATAATTACATTTGCTAAAAGGACGTGAATCTATTGGTTCTACAACTACTGCTAAGCATGAAATCCGGTGAACCGGATGAACTCCAAAGAACGCCTTAAAAACCTAATGGAGGGAATGCTACTTACCAGATCCAAGGAGGAGAGCGTTTCAAGGTGTTGTGCTACCGGAGAAGACCGCGGGCGAAGTGGACAAGCTGCGGTGATGACGACAGCGCGACCAAGCCACTTCTTGCAGTTTGGACTCCAGCGAGCTCGAGCGATGGATGCGCTAGACGGAGGGCGAGAGGAAGAAGATGGCAGAAAAATAAGAAAGGGGACTGAGAGGTCTATTTATAAGGGAGGAGGGCCTAAAATGGCATGGCGAAAATATAGGATGTTATAGTGCTTAGCGGTTGCAAAGTTGCCTCGATTTATGTGCCTGACTAGATTTGGCGACTCTTAAAAAATATTATCTATAATGACATGTCCACATCAGTGGTCAGCAGGATGACATCATTATGGAAGTGGTTGAAAAAGAAGCTAAGTATTAGACGAGGGAAATGAGCCGGCACACTACTGATCCTGAAGAAGCATCAACAACAAAGAGAAGAGAAATACGAGCTTGAGAACAAAGCCCAAAGTTAAGTTTCAAGTTTTAGGTTTTCCAATCATATTTAAGATGGAGTTTAACATGTGTAAACCCAAGCTAAACCGGGGGCTAATGTTGGGGATATACCCCACATGATAACCCGCCAGGAAGTTAACCCGGTTGTCAAGGTAGCAGCTCAAGGCTTGATCAACCGCAAGCCTTAGAGGTCCAGAAGCCCAGGTCCATGAAGGAGGATTATGCAAGAAGGCTGGCTCATGGGCCTGTACTTGGCAGGCCATCTCATAAAAGGAAAGCGTCACACGTTTACCATACTTGATAGACAAGATGAGTAGGAATTAACTGGGTTACGGGCTGTAGTACGACGCGGACTCTGTTATAACTCAGGGCCTCTACCTATATACAAAGGGGAGCCCCTAAGGTAGGAAGGACAAGTTAGAAATCCTCGAGACCTAGGTTAGAGATTCTGCATCCTTGTAATCGAGATCATCATCAATAACACAAAAGCAGGACTTCGGCTTTTACCTCCATCGGAGGGGCTGAAACTGGGTAAACCCTTGTCTCTCGTTCTCGATCAACCCCATCCAAGTAACCACCTAGTTGCGATGGCTCCTAGACTTAGTCCTATCGCTAGGACATCTGCCGTGACAAAACCATGATAGCATGCTTGACGCTTGCCAGCCCGAATTAGAAGATTTGTTGCATCTGATTGTAGTTCTGGATGGGTGTGTTAAGGAACTCAGCGTCTTTGGTGTGGTCCTAAGAAATAAACACAAACATTGTTAGTTATGAGCAAGCAATGGTTGCTAGTGCGAAAAACAAGGGCGTGTGAGCTAACCGCGACATGGCTAGTGTGATGATGTGCCTCCAAAATGACAGAGGAAGTGTTATGATACCACGAGGCACTGCTAAGGTATCTTAGCTTGGACACTTGGATCCATCGAGCTCTCCGCTTCATGAGGTGGTTGTACACCTGGGTGGCAGTCACCTCCTAGCCAGAGAAGTCGAAAATACGCTTTGCAACGGTGTTCAAGTGCACCTCCTTGAAGCCCTTGTCAGTCATATCCCCACTAGAGATGATCTCATACATCTTGTTCAGCACGAACGTGGACATGAACGGCTGACACTTCATGTTGTTCCCCTACCATCATTATTTTTCTTTGTGGTTGCCATCAGTGTAGCGGCAACAGCAACAACAACTGGCTCGACGAGCAGAACTAACACAAAACGAGAACCACCGGCTGAAACCTCGGACACCTCTGAATCAGCAAGCATGTGCTCGTCAAGGAGGGTGTGGGGGTCCTCGACATAGGACACACCGAACTGGCTATCAGACATGACAAGGGTCTGACTAAGCTCTTCCGTCTGCATGATCATGTTCTACAATCATAGCACACACTGAGAGTAAGCATAGCACACACAGTACCGGGCGACCTATCGAAAGGAGGAGCATACATCACAACTAGCTATGCATCCATTACGCTCATCACTATCATACTACTCTAGCATGCTAGAATTCCACCACCAATAGCTACCACAACATCAGAATCTACCATCTGCTCACCGATCGACGCACGAATCAACCCTATCACATGCTTGCATATCAAACCCTACCACTACATGCTCTTAGATCTAGCTGCAACGAACACATGAAAATGGGTGATTGAACTCACAGATGTCATGGTGCAGCTCGATGGGACAGGGAAACGGTTGGAGAAGTTGAGGACAGAAGTCGTCGCCACCGTGGGCCGCCGAATGGTAAAGGTGCGTCGTTCACCTGCTCGTCGACGTCGATGCGCAACGACGGGAAAGCTCAAAAGGGAGGAGAAGGATGACATGAGTTTGGGTGGTGAGGAGAAGGGGGCTAAATAGCTGCCGAATCGGAGGGAGTTGAGCCGAAATCTTCCCACCGATTTTTCAAAGACACGCGTGAGCTGGTGTCACCTTCGTGATCGCACGAGCTCAGCGCCACGTTCCCCTTCCCTGCTTCGGCTGAGTATGGCTTTCGAAAAACTGTCGATTCGGATGTTGCAGTTGGGCCTGGTTCGTAGGTGTTTTAAATTTCATGCAATGCAGACCAAACATTATAACACACCCTCAAGTTTTTTTTGTTTTTTGTTTTTGATAACAAACACACCCTCAAGTTCTGCTGCCTGTCTGCCCTCTGGTCACCCCAGCCCGGCCTCCACAGCGCCCAACTCGATAACCTCACGAGCCCACGACGCGCACGCCCCGCACTCGCACGCGCCCACGCCTCGCACCCGCCCACGCCATCCAAGGCAACGGCCGGCCAGGAGCGCCATGGAGGCCGACGCGGCGACCCCGTCGCCACCGGGGTCGAGGAAGCGCTCGTCTCGCCCCAGGCCCCGGCCGGACGACGGCCGCCCGGAGCCCTACCCTAGCCCCCGCGGCTCCCCCGCCCGCAGGAGCGAGCGCACGCGCAGGCCCCGCGCGCCCCCGGGCTCCGACGCGGTGACCGCGCCCGCCGAGCGCAGGGCCCGCGCGCCACCCCAGGACTCCTCGCCCTCGCCCGCCATGCGCAGGCCCGTCCGCGCGTTCCAGGAGGCCGCCGCGCTGGCCGCGCTCGCCGCGAGCGCGCCCGCCGCGTCCTCCTCGGGCGCCAGATCCTACGGCGTGGTCTGGAGCGACGCCGACGAGGTCGCGCTCCTCAACGCGGCCGCCGCCTTCCGCGGCCGCCACGGCCGCGTCCCGGGCCTCCCGGACATGGGCGCGCTCTTCGACGCCATCAGGGGCTCCATCTCCCCGCACATCGACCAGCCCAAGGTGTACTACAAGCTGAAGCGGCTCAAGAGCAAGTTCGACCACGCCGTGCCGTCCGCGGTCGTCAGCCGGCACGAGCAGCGCCTGCGCGACCTCTGCAAGAAGGTCTGGGGCGCCAACTTCGACCTGGCTCCCGACGCGCCGGAGGACGAGGAGGACGAGGAGGACGAGGAGGAGCGCGGGCGCGGCACCGTCCCAGACGCGGCAGCCATGCTCCCGGTGGCCACCGAGGTGCTCGATGCGTACTGGAAGACGGATGGTCCCGCGCTGTCCGGCGTGTCCCTGGAGAAGGGGCTGTCAAAGCTAGCAACAGAAGACGCGAGATGGATCGAAGCCAAGTGGAGGCGGCAGCTGGATGCAGAAGTGCACTCGCAGATTAAGCGGCATGATCTGGCCAAGGAGGTCTACGGCCTGCTCCTTGAGGCCATTAAGGGCCTCGGCCCCTAGCTCGGGTATGACATGTTGCATCTGGTCTGCTAGTATGCTATTTGCTTCACCAGTTTAACAACTTCTTGCTGGGTAATCATCTTACAGCTGCTGTGCATTCTGTTATTCAGTGCCTGTTAGGGTCAATTACAGTAGATTCGCGTTGTAAAATTGCTTGGAAATCGAGTTTTCCAAATTAGCACATCAACTCAGTTGATGTGCGTTCTGTTATGTAAATGTCGCTATGAGAATATTTTGTCATAAATGGTAGTGCAGCAACTGTTATCCCGTCAGCTAGAAGGTGCTGTTAAATTCTGCAGTTATGCTCCCCTTCAGACTTCAGTGCGAACCAAGTAACATCTTGTTGGAAAAACTGCGAAAGATCTGAACTCGATCGTGCCAAAATAGCTTGGTTTCGGTTTGTTTGCACGACTAAGCCCAGATAATTGCATAACTTGGATCTTAGATTTAATTATTTATCTTGTACATTAGACTTGATGATGTCGGTTCTAAATTGCCAGCAACTCCTCAGTTCTTAGTTTTCCTGTACTGTAACCCTTAATTCGATATATCCATGCACACCCGATTCTCAAATACTCCCTCCGTTCCTAAATACTCTCCCTCTGTAAACTAATATAAGAGTCTAAATGCTCTTATATTAGTTTACAGAGGGAGTACAAGTCTTTCTAGAGGTTTCACTAAGGGACTACATACGGATGTATATAGACACACTTTAGAGTATAGATTCACTCATTTTGTTTTGTATGTAGTCCCCTTTTGGAATCTCTAAAAAGACTTATATTTAGGAACGGAGGGAGTACAAATGCATCGTACTTCAGCCATCTATTGAACACGTTACTAGTAAGTAAGAAGCCATGCATAGTTACTGATACAGCCAAGGCAGAAACAGTTTTGTTATAATTGTGCTTCTTCTATGCAATGATGCAGTACAATCTACTCTCTCCGTTTCTAAATATAAGACCCTCTAGAGATTTCAATATGGACTACATACGGATGTATATAGACCTATTCTAGAGTGTACATTCATTCATTTTGCTTGGTATGTAGTCCATAGTGAAATCTCTAAAAGGTCTTATATTTAGGAACGGAGGGAGTACACTGCAGCTGGTAATGTTGGTTTCATATTCCTGAGAGCACCTGAATCATCTAGAGGACACAGGCTATCTTGTCCCTACCACACTTGAAATTTCTCCTGAATATCTACACTGCGGAGTCATACTTATAGGAGTTCCATCTGTTTTATGACCGGCTGCAGGTTTACAGTAGTAAAGTTCATAGTAACATCCACAGTGAGCTTTCTTCCATTGTCTCACCTGCTGAGCAGTCAGCACCATTTGAATTTACCCATCTCTTCTTAAGTCTTTAGCGAGTGGTGTGAGCGTAGTGGCAACTCTCGTCTTGTAGAGAAGTGCTTATGCTGGTTGGCATATGCAGGTCCTTATTTTGAACTCCTTTTAGTGCAGTATTCCTGCTTTTCATAAAACAGTAACCATTGGTTTTCGTAACCCTTGTTGTCTACTGAAGATTTTCATTAGCTTTCGTAGACATTGCGGAAATATTACAACTAGTCACTAGAGCTTACGACATTGTCGAGGTTGTCCATGTCTGCCACGCAACTCTTAGAAAGAATCTGAGCATACTTTGTGTGACATATCTTCTTCCCTTGTTTGTATCCCCACTCATGTGTTCTAACAGAGCTTGGTTTTAACCAACACTCTTGCAGGTACAAGCTGATGAGGTGTGCTGAGCCGGCTCTACCATTCTTATAGAGGCTGTTTGAGTAGATCTGTATCCAGTTGCGGAGTTACAAGACCTTATCAGCGCCGACATGCTGTAGCTGCACAATCTGCATGTCTCTGATTGCTGCGCCTAGTGACTGTCACTTTGCTTTAGGTTCATAGAGGTGTTAGTTTTTTTGCTTTTCCTTTAGATTTAGACCATGGAAATGGTTCAGATGCTCAACCGATTTGTAAACTGTTTGTAACATCTGTATCCGTGATGTTTGGCCTGCATTTTCAACTGTAAGAATCCATCATATTTGATATTCATTGCTTGGTAGTGTGTTGAAAATTTGCTTAATTTGTGCTACTGAATTCCCAGTTCCACCATCTGTCATTAAAATTTTGATTATTTCCCATATGCCATTGGTGTTCAGAAGTCAGGCACTCTATGAGCCCCTGACCAGCAAGAACCAGAGAACAAATATAGAAGTTACAAATATACTCCCTCCGTTCCTAAATACTATAAGTCTTTTTAGAGATTTCACTAAGGCCTCATTTGGTTAAGCGGGATTGAGGAGGTTTTGAGAGGGAGGGATTCCAGGGGATTGGGTGAATCCCTTTGTTCCACCCAATCCTCTCAAATCCCCGGGGCTTTGCTTCCACTAGTCCTCCGAGGAGGGTTTTGAAACACATGGATAGGAAGGGATTGAAGGGGAACGGAGGGGATTGGGCTAAGCAAACCCCTCCTACCAAATGGGCGCCCGAGGATCTGTGGGGTTTCTGGGGCCCCCCGGGGATTTTCCTCTCAAACCCTCCCCAATCCCCCTTAACCAAACGAGGCCTAAGGGACTACATACGGAGCAAAATGAGCTAATATATATCTATATACATCCGTATGTAGTTTTCTAGTGGAAACTCTAAAAAGACTTATATTTAGGAACGGAGGGAGTAGAAGTTACAAACAGTTTGTAAAAACCAGAAGTTACAAACAGTTTGTAACTTGTTGCTGTGCTATTTTGCACGACACTGATCGCAAATTCCAGTGGGTTTTGCGAGCATTTTCAGTGGGAAAGCCTGATGATGATAAAGATTGTGCAAGCAGTAGGTAGCAACACAACAGTACAGATGACATTATATACCTGCATAAAACATAATCAGTTGGAGATTCTGCTGGTTTATGTGCACCCCTGCTCGTTATTGGTCCCAGGACTCAATTCACTTGGTTGGCCTGGAATGATGCTGCAATCTTCGTGACTGGCGAGTGTATGATGCTGCAATCCGCGCCCATTACGTTACGTGTTTTCTTCTTCTGAAATACATTTTGCAAATTACACCCAAAGTCATTTCACAAATACATGGGGCGCTAGATTTTTTTTCCCCAACAGATGTAAAAAAAAACACGACGTTCGATCCAACAGCCCCACTTATAACGGTCAGCACACAATCCGACACCTCAATAATGCAACCTGAGAAGCCATCAAAATTTACACGGACACTGACATTTTTTATGCGCGTCCTATTTTAATGTGAGCGTTGTTTTCTGTCTCCGACGCCTAGAAAATGAATGTTCTATTTTAGTGTTTTTGTTGGATCGCTGTTTTCTGTCTCCGATGCCTAGAACGCGCGGAGCAGCAGCACTAGTATATGCAGGCGCGCAATGATTTGGTCGGAGAAGACGCCGACGTGGAGAGAGAGGCGGTTGATTCCGGTGCGGTGGAGGGCGGAACGCTGACGTACCCCATGCAGCGGCCGGCACCATCCCTTACTGGCTGACAGCCCGACCCCACAGCCGACCCCAGGCCTTGCAACAGAGGCATGGCTTCCTTTGAGAGAGAAAACAGAGGCAGGGCCATGGCGGGCATGGAGACAAGCTTTTGAAAAAGTGGAGGGAGAACCCAGCCCCCAGGAGTATTATGATCCATTTCGACCCAGATTATTCATTCATTAATCAACAGGTACGCAGAATTTTCTGCAGATGAAGAAGCATGTTCATACAAGAGCAGCATGCTTAGGTACGTATGTCACTGAAAGAATGTGTTGTTGGCATTCTCATCAATATTTCCACAGCGGCATCACCACGTGCACAATAAATAAGCTTTTAGTCGTTGGATATCTTGTCTTCATCAATATTTCCACAGTGGCATCACCACATGCACAATAAGAATAACTAAAAGTCCATGTCAAACAAAATCAAGGTGACAACAATCTCTGGTACCCACGAGTTATGACTGACGTAAGACAAGTTCCAGATGAGTAGTGCCTGCAGCTTCAACTTCTGAATAGCCCTTCTTATACTTAACATTAACTTATAGAGAACCATTAGAATTGCCATAGTTAATACCATGTCAAAATACTTGCTAGGGATGGGAGTGGTAGCGGAGAACGAGACGAGAGCAGCGGCAGAATATAGCACTACTGGAGCTGCCTTCCAAAAAAACGCAGAGGAGCATCATCATCAAATCGGGGATGGTACCAATATGGCTTAGGCACCGGCCACCTGTTGTACAAATTCTTCAGCGCAAATTCGTGTTGATAAATAGTAAATGAATTTGCAGTGGGAAACAGCAAGAATACCTGTTTTTCTTAACTGTTGCCTCACCCATTATGTCAGTAGCATGGTCCGTTCCTCTTTGTCATAGAAAGAAAATAATAACGTAAGCACATTAAATGAATAGATACAAGACAACAAGAACCGAAACATTGTACAAAAGAAAAAATACAACAGAGACAAGGGAAGAGATGTACCTTTGTGATGGGAGATCAACCCCGCTTAAAACTTCTACAATGATTCTCCTTGGCAGGTAAGGAGTTACATCAGTTTCACCATAGAAGTTCATGCCAACAAAACACCCATCAAAAAGACTAACAAGGGGCCCTCCAATCCCAACCTGGTACAAGAAATGGAATGGAGAATATGGTTGTAATGCCCTGGATAGACTACGATAACTAAGTAATAGGTTGCCAATTAAGGGGCATGGTGGATTGATTCCAGTGTACCTTCTTGATTTGACAAGTAGATAGCTTAAGGTCTTCACAACTAAGTTTGTCATCCGCGCGCTTCTTGACCCTTTTACCAATCGTCCCCATCAATAATCCATCCTCAGCCTCGCGCCCTATGGCTACTACCCTACGTGGCCTCTCAACTGTGCAGAAAATATTTTCCGGACGGATACCATACAGACGCTTCTGAAGACTGATGACAGCAATGTTATAATCTGAATGGTACAGTTCCGATGTCCCAGCAGCACTCTGATTCGGTGGGAGAAGTACTTTAATCTGCAACGGTACGTAGGTAAAGTCAGCTCAATTAGCCAACATCTTACTCAAGAGGACAAGAAAAGCAATTAGGAGCAGCAACCTTCAGTTTCTCATCAATCTTGTCTTCATCAACCCGACTTCTAACCAAACTGGCTGAAGTCAGAATAACAGGGATACCAGTTTTATGCCACTTTATAAGTAGGCCTGTGCATGAAAAATATCTCACATCTCCTACACACAAATAACTTTGGACGTTGGTCAGTGGAAAAAAATAATAAAATGAATAATAATCAACATATGACTGTAAAATCACCATCGTATGAAGAAAGTGAGACAACACTCCGTCCAATATTTGTAACAACTTCTTTTTTAAGATCAGCCCAGACCTCCTCCCAAGAGCTACGATGATCGAGATTGCAATCATAGTCCTTATAACCGTATAATTGACCAAAATCCTCTTCAAATGTATTAAGCAATTTCCCACCAACTGGTTATAGAAAAACAAGATCAGAAGTTGTGTCACTGCAATAGCAAGAAGGTTAGAGAAGATCGAAGTCGGCGCTACAGAATGCAACAACTTACTTTCGAGCACAAGTGGTGGTGGCTGAGGATATCCACGTGATTTTAAATAGTTAATGTCTGCCATAAATCCTGATGCAATAAAATGATCAATGCGAGTACTCAAGATGATATGTATGATAATATCAACATGACATTCTCCACGCATGATGAACAGATAGCATTTTTGGAACGATAATTCACACCTGATGGGACTATGCTGTATACACCAACAGGCAAGGTATATTCACGCAAGTTGGTAGAGTTTGGGCTGCAATAGAACAATGTACGTTATCACAATAAGTAAATAGATACACAGAAGTGCTATTCCAACAGAAAAACAGCAAAAAACAACATGTGAGACAGATCATAGAGAAGGAAACGAGGTATGAAAGAAGACATGGAAATCAGGCTTATCAATACAAAACAGATGCATAGGTCAAAAATATGAGCCACATTGTCCATGTTTTAGTCTGAACGTGAATCTCTTCCTTATTTGAACCCTTTGGTCCATCCTGCGACTAACAAGAGCTTGACAGCTGTTTTCCTAATGAGTTTAGTTTGCTGTGGTCTTTCCATCGGTTTGACCAGGCTAACAGGTCGGTCCACTGCTTTGACTCGCTCCCACGAGCCTCAACCTATCTAGAAGTCCACAATCTTGTGCCCCTCTCTCCCCCACCTCCACCCCTTGCTGCCCATCTAGCACCGTCTCTCCTCCCTTTCTTCTTCTCACTAGTGGGGGCATGCAGCTTGCTTTTGGGAGATCGCAGCGAGCATGAACTCAGCTTTTGTGCGCTGGGAAATCCCCAACCCCCTATCCACCATTGGCCCCCTCCAGTCCTCTAATCCTCTCCGACACAACAGACCAGACTAAGAGAGATCACATGTGAGGTCCTTCTTCAGGAAGCAGAAGGCCCACTCTGGCACGGCGGCCACCAAGCCCACTGCCGGAGTTTCCAAGAAGGCGGTGCACCACGAAGAAGCAAGCTGCAGTGCATCGCCTAATCCCAGTTCAAATGGTTCATATGTCGTTGTCATCCGATCCTTGCAGATAGGCTAATCAACAATCTGATTTTCTTTATTTGCTGTCTCTGCTGTAGATCATGTCAACCTCCCCAAAACGTAGGCAGTAGTGCATGTAGAATCAACAGGGAGCTGATTTTCATATTTACCACTTCGTTATTGAGATCTAATTAATTCATCATTGGAGTTTTCACCTACATTTTTTGGAGTATTTAAGGGTTGACAAGTGATTCCATTATTGAGCTGGCAGGTTTTAGTTGACAACTTAGATAAAGATCGGAACAATGTCATTTGTGAGGATATGCTTACCATGGACATTTATTTATGAACAATACTCCCCTAATGTTTCTGTCCTTCAGATTGCATTTTATCATAGCTAGTGGAAAGAGGATCTGATTTTGAGCATATTCTGATTGCTCTTATGGGTGTTGGGAAAATACAAAATAGTGAACGTTTTGCTAAGTGTCAGGTCCATTTCTTATGACAGTTGCATATAATAAACTATCTTATTCAATTATTTATATGATATTAAAATAAGTGGATGTTCAATTCATTGTGAATTGTAACATTTACTCGGTTACTGACCATCTTATTTCAAGAAAAGCATACTAATAGGCACTTCCTTATTATTGTACATTACAACATCTACTCGCTTACGGACCATCCATTTCCAAACTTTGAGATATACATACTAATAGGCACTTCTTGAAAAGAAATACTCATCCTTCGTAGCGCACATGGAAGGACTTGTACATCAATTTTTCCTAGATAAAGGACTTGCACATCCATGCAAGCACCGCCCTGTCCATGCACCGTAAATCGCAAGCAGATATGCGCAGCACAGAGCTTGATACCTTCCAAGCCCAACCCACGTCACCGCCACAAAACATCAACTGTAACCGGCTATAAATAGACCAACAACCAATAGACTTCTACACCCAGCCAACTACGTACTCCTCCATCTCAAAATAACTGTCTTAACTTTGTACTAACTCTAGTATAAAATTGTACTAAGCTTAAGAAACTTATTTTGAGACAGAGGGAGTATATAAGATCCCTACAAACCGGGCAATAGACCATACACATGCCACCAAGGAGAACACACCAATATGTAAAGGAAAGACACGGGCAATAACTACTGTAGGTACACGATAACTAACAATGGGCTAATGCTAGGGCATGGCGTGCCGACGCACTACTACCTCGCCAGCTAGCAACATGAGATGACGCAAGTACCCACCAGCTAGAGGTAGACGACCCAATTTGTTATTATTGCAGAGATTACTGTGTGAGAACTCTTAAGGCTTCAATGCTTGTATCAAAAGATGGCTCCCCTTACAAGAGAGGAACTAAAAGAGGTGCGTTTTGAACAAAAAAAATATAGATACACAAATTGGGGATGATTTAGCTAATAATCATAAGTACTAGAAGCAAAGGAGACATACGTGAACTTCTCCAAATATTCCAAGCGGTCGCGAAGCGCCGCAAGTGGTAGGAAATAGGTAGTCACCCACTAGTGGAAAACGGGCCTTTGGCCGGGACCCTTTAGTCCCGGCCTGCCTCTGGGCCGGGACTAAAGGCCCGGCCACGTCGCCCCAATTCTCAATACCTCCCTCGAGGCTTTAGTCCCGGCCCGTAAGGAGCCTTTAGTCCCGGTTCGTGTCCCAAACTGGGACTAAAGGGCTACGCGGCAGGCAGTGGTGGTGGCAACCGTTCGTATCCCCCTTTAGTCCCGGTTGGTGGCTCGATCCGGGACTAAAGGCCCAACACGTGGCCTGCCGTAGTGGTGGCAACCGTTGGTATACCTCTTTAGTCCCGGTTGGTGGCTCAACCCGGAACTAAAGGCCCAAACGGTTTGCATCCCGCGTCGTTTCGGGCGATGAAAAGCACGAACCGAAGCACAGTCGCCATTTCTCTGTTTCTTCTTCTCTCTCGCTCTCCCTCTGTGTTCTTCTCCTCTCTTCTTCCCTTCTCTTCTTCCACCATGCCAACTCACTTTCAAAAGGTGCTCGCACATGGCACGACCATGCTCGATGTCGTGTACACGAACGAGAGCAGGGAGGTGCCGTTTTTTCTTGAACAGTTGAAGGAAAAATGGCTTGACGCCGCAATGGATCATGAGAAGTTCTTGGGGCTTGATCTGGAGTAGCCGATCAACGCGGTGTTGCCGTCATCCAACTATGCTTCGCACGCCATGTCTTGATCTTCCAATGGGCGAGGTAAGTTTTGAGGCTTTCTTTGATCCAAGATAATGACATTGTAAGTTTATTTGTTTCAATCATAGTTGGTTCCCTTCAAATAGTTGTAGTGAAACAATTTTGATTAGTTGAAGGGGAACACAATCTAATTGGAATAGTGTTCCATAATCTGAAAAATCGTATTAGAATCAGCTAGTGTTTAATATGTTCCATTGGAATCATAGTTGGTTCCCTTCAAATAGTTGTAGTGAAACAATTTTGATTAGTTGAAGGGGAACACAATCTGATTGGAATAGTGTTCCATAATCTGAAAAATCATATTAGAATCAACTAGTGTTTAATATGTTCCATTGGAATCATAGTTGGTTCGCTTCAAATAGTTGTAGTGAAACAATTTTGATTAGTTGAACGGAACACAATCTGATTGGAATAGTGTTCCACAATCTGAAAAATCTGATTGATTCAATATGTTCCATTGAAATCATAGTTGTAGTGATACAGTTTTATGCGGTGTTCTTTGATCCAAGGTTATGAAAATTGCATATAGCTAGTGATCTCTCTAGGTTCCATTGGATAGCAATATGATATGTCATAGTCATGAAAATTGCATATAGCTGGTGATCTCTCTAGGTTCCATTGGATAGCTATAGTGATCTCTCTAGGTTCCATTGCATATGTTCTATTTGAATCCTAAAGATAATTTTATCTTTAGTTGTAGTGAAACATGTTTCCTTATTGCAGCAGTATGTAACATTTGTTCCATTTTAATTTGTTTCTGTTGCAGTAGTGACAAGCATTGTCCAGAACTCATGGACTTCCTTCGCAGCGGCATCACTTTTGCTATCGTTGACATAAGAAACGACAAGCTGAAGATGAGGTACAGCTTCGGTATTGAGATACCAACTGGTTGCCTCATTGATCTCCAAACGGTATTCAGGCTTCGACATGTCAGGACTTTGATGGCTCATATGGCAGTTGCCTTGATCGACGAGGAATATGGTGATATGAAGACCAGTTTCCCAAAGTCTCAGCACAAACTTTGGGAGAAGGCCCCACTTGATCCTATCAACATGGAGTATGCAGCAAAAGATGCATACGTTTCATACGAGTTGTACCGCAAGATTCGAGTCGTGAACTATGGCCAGCGTCACCTCGAGGAAGGTGGACATTCTGATTCAGACGATTCAGACGAGTAGTGTTCTCAATGTCGAACACTTGTATATATATCTATGGTAGCTATTATTATGTACTGTTTGGACTAGTATCATGTACTGCTTGGACCAATTTATATATGTCTAGTTTCTGTTTGTGCCATTATAGTTTCCAAATTTCAATGGTTTAGCCCTTTCTAACTTCATTTGCTACTTTTGAATGGTTTAGCCCTTTCTAACTTCATGGTATCATGCATTTCGACCACATATATATACAAAAAGTCTTTAGTTCAAATAAGTTCAAAAAATGAAATCCCTTTTGTAACAGATCTGTTTTTGATTAAAACAGTCATTTAAAAATGAAAGACCATTAGTCCCACGTGGCGTGCAGCGGAACCACGTGGCGTGCCGCGGAACCACTTTTGTTGTGGGGGTTGCTTTTACTTCTTCTCCTTGTGCTAGATATTTGTTATGCATTAGGGAAAGAAGGAATAGCGACCATCATCGACGGTCAAAAAATCAGGTGAGGGAGTGTCCACCATACATGAGAGAAGAAGAATGCCGACTGTTGTTGTGGGGGTTGCTTCTCCTTCTTCTCTTTGTGCTAGATATTTGTTATGCACTAGGGGAAGAAGGAGTAGCGACCATCATCGACGGTCGAAAAATCAGGTGAGGGAGTGTCCACCATACATGCTATGTGGGTGAAATGATGATAGCATGCCAACTTTCAACATTTTCATAGTTCATTTGTAGTGCTTTTCAATTTCAGGGTCAACTAGCTCAAAAAAAATAAGTAAATGCACGAAGAATACCAAATGAAGTCAGAAATTGTTGAAATTTTGTCATGTGCCTTTGAATGATGCATTTTGAACACACAAAAAGTATGGAGTTCAAATAAGTTCAAAAAAATGAAATCCCTTTGTAAGAGATGAGTTCTCGTTCGAAACGCTGATACTTCGAGAGAGATTGTCCGTTTTGTACACGAAGTGCATCCAGTTTTTGTCGTAGCCCTCTCAACTTTTTAACACATGCTATGTGGGTGAAATGATGATAGCATGCCAACTTTCAACATTTTCATAGTTCATTTGTAGTGCTTTTCAATTTCAGGGTCAACTAGCTCAAAAAAAATAAGTAAATGCACGAAGAATACCAAATGAAGTCAGAAATTGTTGAAATTTTGTGATCTGCCTTTGAATGGTGCATTTTGAACACACAAAAAGTATGGAGTTCAAATAAGTTCAAAAAAATGAAATCCCTTTGTAAGAGATGAGTTCTCGTTCGAAACCCTAATACTTCGAGAGAGATTGTCCGTTTTGTACACGAAGTGCATCTAGTTTTTTACGTAGCCCTCTCAACTTTTTAACACATGCTATGTGGGTGAAATTATGATAGCATGCCAACTTTCAACATTTTCAGAGTTCATTTGTAGTGCTTTTCAATTTCAGGGTCAACTAGCTCAAAAAAAATAAGTAAATGCACGAAGAATACCAAATGAAGTCAGAAATTGTTGAAATTTTGTGATGTGCCTTTGAATGGTGCATTTTGAACACACAAAAAGTATGGAGTTCAAATAAGTTCAAAAAACGAAATCCCTTTGTAAGAGATGAGTTCTCGTTCGAAACGCACATACTTCGAGAGAGATTGTCCGTTTTGTACACGAAGTGCATCCAGTTTTTGTCGTAGCCCTCTCAACTTTTTAACACATGCTATGTGGGTGAAATGATGATAGCATGCCAACTTTCAACATTTTGATAGTTCATTTGTAGTTGTTTTCAATTTCAGGGTCAACTAGCTCAAAAAAAAATATAAGTAAATGCACGAAGAATACCAAATGAAGTCAGAAATTGTTGAAATTTTGTGATGTGCCTTTGAATGGTGCATTTTGAACACACAAAAAGTATGGAGTTCAAATAAGTTCAAAAAAATGAAATCCCTTTGTAAGAGATGAGTTCTCGTTCGAAACGCTAATACTTCGAGAGAGATTGTCCGTTTTGTACACGAAGTGCATCCAGTTTTTGTCGTAGCCCTCTCAACTTTTTAACACATGCTATGTGGGTGAAATGATGATAGCATGCCAACTTTCAACATTTTCATAGTTCATTCATAATGCTTTTCAATTTCAGGGTCAACTAGCTCAAAAAAAATAAGTAAATGCACGAAGAATACCAAATGAAGTCAGAAATTGTTGAAATTTTGTGATGTGACTTTGAATGGTGCATTTTCAACATACAAAAAGTATAGAGTTCAAATAAGTTCAAAAAATAAGTTCAAAAAATAAGTTCAAATACTTTGGATAGTCAAAATAATTACTTTTGAAAATTGAAAATAGTTTTGCATTATTTATTCAATTTCAAATACTTTTCATTATCATAGTTTTGTCAAATTCTCAAATATGCAAAAAGAATTTTTAATAAACATAGTTTTTAATTGAAAATAACAAAATAGATAATAGTTTGGATAGTCAAAATAATTACTTTTGAAAATTGAAAATAGTTTTGCATTATTTATTCAATTTCAAACACTTTTCATTATCATAGTTTTGTCAAATTCTCAAATATCATAGTTTTGTATATCTCTTCGGCTTATGCCTCTATAAACATGCACGCGTCCCTGCTAAGAGCATACGCTTCCAGCCTTTCTCACATGGTATAAGAGCCACCTCTTCCATCGACATGTCATCTTCCTCCCCAAGCTCCACCATGGCTGCCTCCCTCGCTGCGCTAGGTCACACCATAACCGAAAAGCTAGCTAGGGATAATTTTTTGGTGTGGAAGGCGCAGGTCCTCCCACATGTGCGCGCCGCCGGACTCATGGGCTACCTTGATGGCACCATGGCCGAGCCGCCCGCCGTTTTGACCACCGAGACTGATGTTGCAGGGAAGAAGGAGATCTCTTCGATTCCCAATCCTGCCCAAGTCCTCTGGTACACGCAGGATCAGCAGGTCCTCACTTTTCTTCTTGCCTCCCTATCTCGCGATGTTCTCCTTTAGGTGCACTCATTGGCTTCTGCAACCGGTGTCTGGACGGCGATCCAGCAGATGTTCGCCTCCCACTCCAGGGCGCGCCACATCCAACTCCGGGGGCAGCTCGGCAACACCAAGAAGGGTGACTCTCCTGTCGCCATCTACTTCACCAAGATGAAGGGATTTGCAGATGAGATGGCGGCAGCAGGCAAACCTATTGACGACGACGAGTTGGTGTCCTATATGCTGCAAGGATTGGACTCTGACTACAACCCGTACGTTGCCGCCCTCTCATCTCGTCCCGAGGCTGATCAGAAGATCGGTCTCACCAAGCTTTTCTCCTTGCTCAACACGGTGGAGGCCCGCATCGACGCACAAAACGACAGCAACACCAACTCCTTCTACATCAACCTCGCCTCCAAGGGGGGCTCCCGCAACAACACCGACACTCGCCCCTCTGGTCCTGGCGGCGGCAATCCTGCTGCCTACCGTGGTGCTGGCGGAGGGTTCTTCCCCAACACCGCTGCTGCCCCTCCTTCCTGTGGCGGGCGGGATGAGACCTGCCAGATTTGCAAGCGGCAGGGCCACGCTGCCTGGCGCTGCTTCAAGCGCTATGACAAAAACTTCAATCCTCCTCCCAAGCGTCAAGGTGGTGGTGGCGGCAACAACGGCGGCGGTGGCGGCAACAGCAGCGACGGCAACACCAAGTCTACAAACACTGTCTCTGCTGCCTACGGCGTCGATACCAACTGGTATCTTGACACCGGTGCTACGGACCATGTCACCGGCGAGTTGGAGAAGCTTGTCGTGCATGATCGATATACTGGACCGAAGCAAATCCACACTGCAAGTGGTCAAGGTATGGAGATTAATCATGTTGGTCATTCGCTGCTTCCTACTCCACATAAACCATTACACCTAAACAATATTCTTCATGTTTCCAAATCCAAAAATCTCCTCTCTGGTTCCCAACTTACAAAAGATAATGATGCCTACCTTGTTGTTTACCCTGAGTTCTTTTCTATTCACGATCAGGAAACGGGGGGCACAATCCTTCACGGTCCGAGTAAGAATGGGTTGTACCCCATTGCTGCTGGCCAACCAGGTGCTCATGGGCGTCACATGCTTGGAGCCATCAAACCATCTACTTCTAGGTGGCATAGACGCCTAGGTCATCCGTCCTTCCCAGTGGTGCAGCAGATTCTACGCAACCACAGTCTCCCAGTGTCAAATAAAGTAGATCATCACCTTGTGTGTGATGCTTGTCAAATGGCTAAAAGCCATCAATTACCCTACTCTCGGTCAACTAGTGTGTCTCAAGCTCCTTTAGAGCTCATTTATTCTGATGTTTGGGGGCCTGGCCCTCTTTCAGTTGGTAGACAAAAATATTATGTTAGCTTCATTGATGATTTCAGCAAATTTAGTTGGATTTATCTTATCAAACACAAATCAGATGTCTTCCAAAAATTTCATATCTTTCAAGCACTTGTTGAACGTTTGTTTGCCCGCAAAATTATTGCTATGCAAACCGATTGGGGGGGTGAGTATCAAAAGTTAAACCAATTTTTTCAGAAACTTGGCATTACGCATCATGTGTCATGCCCTCATGCTCACCAACAAAATGGTTCTGTTGAATGTAAGCATCGCCATATTGTCGAGGTTGGTCTTTCCCTCCTCGCTCATGCCTCCATGCCTCTCAAATTCTGGGATGAGGCCTTCTCTACGGCTGTTTATCTTATTAATCGTGTTCCTAGCCGTGTCATTCACAACCAAACTCCCTTGGAACGTCTTTTTGGTCTCACACCTAACTACACCTTTCTTCGTATTTTTGGTTGTGCTGTTTGGCCTAATCTCCGCCCCTTCAACAAACATAAACTTGAGTACCGCTCAAAACAATGTGTGTTCATTGGTTACAGTGATCTACACAAAGGATATAAATGCCTTGATGTCTCCACCGGGCAGGTCTATGTGTCTCGGGATGTTATTTTTGATGAACATATTTTTCCCTTTGCATCTTTACATCCCAATGTCGGCGCTCAACTTTGTGCTGAACTCGTTCTTCTCCCACCCACCCTTCTCAATTTATCTAGCCCCCTTACACCTTCCGCAGCACCAAATGACCCCATGGCAATCTCTACAACTTTTGCACCCACCTCTGCTAACAGTGTGCAGGACTCCGCAGGTATTTCTCATGATTTTATGCAGCCTAATGTTTCTACAGATCCGGTGGCCACAGAAAATCCAGGGCTGCCTGCCTTGGAATCAGCACCTCCAGCACCTGGGGCAGGCGATCCTCTCCTCCAGGCCTCGGGATCGGCCGCCGCAGCCCCTGGATCTTCTCCGGATTTATTGCACCAACCCGCTGCGTCGGTTGGCCGGTCCCCTGCATCCACCTCGGATCCGGCGCGCCAACCAGACACGTCTGTCGCTCGGGCCCCCGCCTCGGACCCGGTGCGCCCGACAACGGCTGCGACCGCGCTGTCCCTCGCCTCGGACTTGGTGCGGTCCCCCCCAGGAGATTCGCCTGCAGCGGCGCGCTTCCCCAACCACGCCTTGGATCGGCCGCGGTCTCCCCCGTGTGGTGGGCCCGCCCTGTCTCCTGCCGTGGACACGGGAGACTCCCCTCGATGTGGCGACCCGCTACAGGCTCCTGCGTCGCCGTCCCATGCAACATCGGTGGCATCCCATGCAGCGTCGGTGGCATCCCATGCAACGTCCGCCTCGCCTGCTGTTTCTTCTGGTGTGTCATCTGATCCGGTATTTTCTGATTCTGCGCTGCCCCATCGTGTCGAGCAAAATATGCAACCCATGCAACCAGCACCTCCACCCCCTCGGGCTCATACTAGGTCACAAAGTGGTATTCTTAAACCCAAAGTTCACACCGATGGTTGTATTCGTTGGGGCTCTTTTTGTGCTACAGGTGAACCAGAAAATCTCAAGGAGGCTATTGCTGATCCTAAGTGGAAAGCTGCTATGGACGAAGAATTTGGTGCACTTTTGTCCAATAACACATGGCATTTGGTACCCCCGCGTCCTGGACAAAATATCATTGACTGCAAATGGGTCTATAAGGTAAAACGACACTCTAATGGTACCATTGATAGATATAAGGCTCGTCTTGTTGCCAAAGGATTTAAGCAACATTATGGTATTGATTATGAGGATACGTTTAGCCCAGTTGTCAAAGTTGCAACCATCCGTTTAATCCTGTCTATTGCCGTGTCCTGTAATTGGTCTATGCGCCAACTTGATGTCAAGAACGCGTTTCTACACGGTGTTCTGGAAGAGGATGTTTTTATGAGACAACCACCTGGGTATAAAAGTTCACAGTCACCTACATTTGTTTGCAAGCTTGACAAAGCAATCTATGGCCTAAAACAAGCACCTCGGGCATGGTATTCTCGTTTGTCCTCTAAACTTCAGTCTCTTGGATTTCATCCTTCACAGGCAGATACCTCCCTATTTTTCTATTCAAGACATGGAGTCACAATTTTCATGCTTATTTATGTTGATGATATTATTGTCACTAGTTCCTCTGCTCATGTGGTTGATGCTCTTTTAAAAGATCTTCGTATGGACTTTGCCCTCAAAGATCTTGGTACACTCCACTACTTTCTGGGCATTGAGGTAAAACCTACTCGTGATGGTATTGTTCTCTCTCAAGGCAAGTATTTGGTGGATCTTCTCACACGTATGAACATGAAAGGTTGCAAACCTGTTTCCATTCCTCTCCCAACCGCAGCAAAACTATCCCTTTATGATGGTGAGCCGCTTTATGAGGACTCCACAAAGTACAGAAGCATTGTTGGTGCCTTGCAATATGTGACTTTAACTCGTTCAGACATCTCGTTTTCTGTCAACAAAGTTTGCCAATTCTTACATGCTCCTACCACTGTTCATTGGTCCTTGGTTAAGCGCATTATTCGGTATTTACAAGGAACCATGCATCATGGTCTCTGTATTAGTAAGACAGATTCTATGCTGGTTAGTGCCTTTTTAGATGCAGACTGGGCTGGTTGTCCTGATGATCGTCGCTCCACAGGAGGTTTTGCAGTTTTTCTTGGGAGTAATCTTGTCTCTTGGATTGCTCGCAAACAACCCACTGTCTCTCGTTCCAGTACCGAAGCTGAGTATAAGGCACTGACAAATGCTACTGCTGAAGTTATTTGGGTACAAACTCTGTTGACAGAACTTGGTGTGCCTCATCCTCGAGAAGCTTCTCTTTGACGTGATAATTTGGGTGTTACTTACTTGTCTGCTAATCCTATCTTTCATGCTCGCACCAAGCACATTAAAGTTGATTATCACTTTGTTCGTGAAAGGGTTGCCAACAAGTTGTTGAATATCAGGTTTATTCCTACTGGTGATCAAGTGGCGGATGGGTTCACTAAACCATTGACAGCTCAGCAACTTGGTGTTTTTCGTCGCAATCTCAACTTAGGCAGTTGTGATTGAGGGGGGATGTTAGACGAAACATCTCTTTGTATTATACGTGACTTGTATAACACGTATTGGTTAGGATCTCTTTCTATCTCCTTGTGTTTAAACTGTAGATAAGATAGATTGATCTTAAACCTCTTCTCATGTATATCTCTTCAGCTTATGCCTATATAAACATGCACGCGTCCCTGCTAGGAGCATACGCTTCCAGCCTTTCTCACACCCCTGCCGAAATGCATTTTCATCCGATTATTCTGTTGCTGACCAGCAAAAACCAGAAGACAATATAGAAGTTATATAAACAGTTTTAAATTGTTGCTGTGTTATTTTGCACGACACTGATTGCAAGTTCCAAGTGAGTTTTGCAAGCATCTTCAGTGAAAAAGCCAGATGATGATAAGATCATGCAAGCAGCAGCAATAGCCAATAAGTAGCAACGCAACAATTACAGAGGACAATACAATACATTATATACATGCATAAAACATAATCAGTTGGAGATTCTGCTGGTTTATCTGCTCCTTGTTATTGATCCCAGGACTCAATTCACTTGGCTGGTATAGGATGATGCTGCAATCTTCGTGACTGGTGAGTGTATGCTGCCCCTTCCCTTCTTGCGGTTCTAGCCCGCCCCCCTTTTATTTCGCGTGCATTACGTCACGTGTTTTCTTCTTCTGAAATACATTTTGCAAATTACATCCAAAGTCATTGATATGAAACTAAATGCACAGATGATCAAATACTTTTTTTTTTGCCAATTTACCTCTCGTTCATCTTAGAAGCTTGTGGATCAGCCCCTTGTCTTGTGATGGAAACACAATAGGCATTATGCATGAGATGACTAATTCCACCATCAGTTCCGAAGGACTCTGTGGAGCTGAGCTCCCAGCGCCGTCAGTGTGAGGGGTTTCTGGATCAGGCTGTTTATCCCCGAGTTGCGGCACATCTCACGGATGCCGTCGTCCACGGTCACGGCAAGAGCAGCAGCAATGAGAAGCCAGCGCCTGTTCTTGAGCCCCCTGATCCGGAGGGCCACCTCAAATGCATCCATGTCAAGGTCGAGGAGGAGGAGCTGGAATGAGGAGCCGGCGCTCCCCAGCAAGGCCAGGCAATGGGCGCCCGACGACGCCGATATGACCTGGCAGCCGAGCTCCTCGAGGAGCTTCTGGGTCACCGCCCGGCTCATGGCGTCGCCGTCTGCGAGCAGGATCCTCAGGCCATTGAAGTGAGGGATGGACGACGACGTTCTTCTGCACATGCCTGATTGCTGCAGCTGGAAGTGCAGGATGAGGGTGATGCTTTCGCCATCCGATGCCGACCACACGGTGCCGTTCATCATCTGAAGAAATGAGAGGAAGGATGGATTAACAACAACCGGTAGCTGCGCAATTTTGCTTTTGGTATACCAAGTGAGTACTCTACCAACCTGCACGATCTTCTTGCACGTGTTGATCTGAGAGCTGGCCGGTCCACTGGGTGTCTGGCTGCACCCAGTTGATCTTTCCATGGCAACCTGAAACTCAACGCATACGCTACACCCTGTGGACAGATCTGGCCACACCGGGGTGGAAGAATCCTTTTCATCCGCGCTGCAGCTTTTGATGGAGAAGGAGAGACGCCCTGCTCCATCTCGTCGCTGGCCGAGCACGTCGCCGGCCATCTGCAGCAGGAGATGGAAGACCCTCGTCTCGTCGCCGACGACCCACTCAGGCAAGGCGTTCTCCAGCTGGTACGAGAAACCAACCCCGCCGCAGCTGGCCAGGCACCCCGCGACGCTCATGGCCTCCCTCATCAGGGATCGCAGGTCGAACGGCACGCGGTTCACCGTCAACGTCTCCGTGTCGACGTCGTTCATCAGCGCCAGCGACAGGGTGCTCGTCCTGGCAATGGCGTCGGCCACGAGCCTCTGTTGGGGGCGCATGTCCTCCGCCTGCCGCACCATGGAGAGCAGCCCGATGATGGAGTATATCGGCCTCCGCATGCCGTCGCACATGGCGCTCTGGATGCTGTTGATGCCCTCCGTCGCCATCATCGCGTCGTGCTTGGCGTGCAGCAAGGCCCTGTTCTGCTCGGCAAGCCTGTCGCTCATGGCCTGCCACTCCTCTAGGACCGCCGCGTGGGAGAGCGCCACGGCGACCTGGTCGGCGATGACCTGCACAACCTCCAGGTCATGGCCGCCCCACTCTCCGGAACCGGAGCCTGATGCCTTGCTGCGAAGGGCCAACACCAAGATGGCGTATGAGCTCGCCACCGGCGTCTTTCTTCCGTCGAAGTTGGAGACCTTGAGCATGGGGATCCGTATGGCGGCCACGGCTCCGGGCGGCTGGAGCTCGCCGCTGCTCGCCGTGGCGAGGACCGAGCCTGGCCCGAGCACCTTGGCGGCCTCGCTTGCCATTACGTCGACCACGTCCGGGTCATCTGCCGAGATGGGGGCCTGCGAGCCGACCACGACGCGGACGGGCCCCTTGCCCCTGAGGCTGAGCTGGTGCACCAGGTGGAGGTCGTCGGCGGCGTCGCGGCCGGGCATCCAGACGGCGCAGCTGTGGAGCTCGAGGGCGTCGGCGAGGTGGAGCATGGTGGTGTGGAGGATGGTGTGCGCGTCGAGCGGGGAGCTGCGGATGCGGTGGGTGAGCATGCGGACGAGGCGGGAGGTGGCCTCGACGCGGCGGCGGATGAGGCCGAGGTCGCGGTCGAGCTGGCGCGCCTTGGCCCGCAGGAATGCCTCCCGGAGCTTGGCGCGGATGAGGCGCGGGATGAGGGCGACGAGGGAGACGGCGGTGGCGAAGGAGACGAGCGCGGCGAGGAGCTTGGCGGCGGTGGAGGCGAGGAGGAGGCCCGAGGAGTGCGGGTGGGCGTGGGAGAAGACGGCGAGCAGGTGGGTGGCGCCGCCGAGCACGGCGAAGGCGGCCAGCTGCAGCAGCAGCCACTTGAGCGGCGCCAGGTCGGCGCAGGAGGCGAAGTAGAGCAGCTCCAGCGGGATGGAGAGGTAGGAGGCGGCGATGAGGAAGTCGCTCACCCGCTGGCACTGCAGCATCGCCTGCACCGCGCCGTCGTCCCGCCCGTCGCACCCGCCGCCGCAGTAGTACCGCTGCACCGCCGCCGCCGCCGCCGCGAAGTGCCGCGCCATTGCCTCGGCCGGTCGGGTCCCCTCTGGTGGCAGTCAGTCAGACTGATGCATGCAGTGGTACTCCAGTATATGCATGCGCGCAGTGATCTGGTCGGAGAAGATGCCGACGTGGAGGGAGGGAGGCGCGGAGGTGGCGGTTGGTTCCGGTGCGGTGGAGGGCGGGGGAGAGGACAGGTGCGTACCGAACGCTGACATGCCCCATGCAGCGGCCGGCCCATGCATCGGGGCCATCACCCTGGCTGGCTGACAGCCCGACCCCACAGCCCACCCCAGGCCTTGCAACAGAGGCATGGCTTCCTCTGAGAGAAAAACAGAGGCATGGCCATGGCGGGCGCGGGCATGGTATGGAGACAAGCTTTTGAAAAAGAGGATGAAGAACTCGGCAAATGCATCTTCTCATTTGACACTAGGAGTAATTAATAACTGGACCAGAGAGCATTCATTCGGTTTCATTGTGAAAAAACTTGGCTCAGGAAATCCTTATTCGCGCCACCAGATTGATTATTCAATCATTATTTCCTGTTTTAACAGGTACACAGAATGTTTTGCAGATGAAGAAGCATGGTCATAGTTATGTGTCACAAAAGAGCAGCACACTTATGGGTATGTCACTGAAAGAATGTGTCGTCGGCTTCTCATGGGGCCTATGAAAGGCTACTAGGCTAGCGAGAGCTCTCCCGCCGGGATTTTCCTCTTCACCAATTTCTCCCATGACTCGTTGGTTTCCTCTATCACCTTCAGGGCATATTCCTGGTTGCGGCACACAAGGATAGATAGGTAGATAGATAGCATCAGATATGTTGTATGTAAATATCTTCCGCGTTTCAGGAGGGTATAAACCAAGAAGCTGAGCGAAGATCGGCCTTACCTTGCTTGTGGGCTTGTCGCCCAAGCCGAATCTGTTGGCGGGCTTCCCGTCTGGGATCTTGTAGTCTCTGAACCAGTCTCTGATTGCAGTCAACGTTCCCTGGATAGGTGCCGCAAAACGTTGGTAAGAACAGTCGAAAAGAACAGTTGGGCGTAATTAGTTGCCGTTAGGTTTCAGTCAATGCCAACTGGGGAACTTGCGGAGTTTCAGGAGAAAACCTAACAATCAGAGACAGTTGAAAAGCTTCATGGAAATGCACCAGCGGTTGTTACAGTAAAGCATGTGAGATATTGACTAGGGCTGAATCATTCTACCAGGAGCGCTATTTTTCAGTGCCATTACTGCAAACTAAATTTGCTGCATACTGCATAGGACTTGCTTCCAAGCTACTTGGCTCACACCAAAACTAGCAACCACAGTGCTCATATGATCATACCATATGTGCATATCCTACTTTCCATCGAGGAGATAGGCACCGGGTAGCAATGGAGAACAAGGACAAACACTAAAACGTAAGGATAAGGACATCAATCATACCGGAAAATGCTCCTCGACATCATCTACATCATTCACAAGAGATGCTTTGGGATCGTCCAAAGAAATGGCCACAATTTTCCAGTCAAGCTCTCCTTCGTCAATCATCGCTAAAGCTGCCAATGGTTTCACCCTAAGAACATCCCCAATATTGGCCCGTCTTTCACCAATCTCGACAACATCAACTGAAAAAGAAGTCAAGGGGAAGATTTATTAGAGTGGATAGAGCTAATACGAAAACCATGCTCATCAAAGATAGTAAACCAGAGAAGTTAACTACCAGGATCATTGTCTCCAAGTGCTCCTTCAACATCAGCATTTGCAGCTGTCGGGTCTTCCCATGTCTGGGGAAGTAACCCATAGTTCCAGTTGATGTTGTAGCTGATATAACAGGTGATATCAGGAATAGCCACACACAAATTTATCAACAGGGGCAATAGTTGCATAAACTCGTTGCCTCAATTGTCTTGCTAGCAAGCAGGGGAATTTCTCACTTGAAGCTTATGCCAAATAAAAGCTCAACAAGAAAATGAACTAATAAACATGCACACTGACCCCTTTTCAACAGGAAACAGGATAAGGCATAAAAGCACAGCTTAAAATTTCTTTTGTCAAGAAAAAACGACCAAGCACACTAAAATATTCAACAACACACTTTAACTTGAATCAGTACAAACTAGCTATGGTCAGTTAAGTTTTTGTGTCATTTAATCGTAGAGATTTATACAAAAACGACCAAGAAATGAAAGTGTCACACATTTTTGCCAACCCGGTTAAAAAAAGCAATTACATAAAATTTTCAGCCCTTTTTGGTCAAATTTTGACCAAAAAATGGCAGTGTTCGGATTTTTTTTTAAAAGTAAATCTGTAAAATCGAAACTAACATAGTGATCATTCTGGGAAAGTTTCAAACATTTTTTCCAAACAGAATTAGGAATGCCCTCAAAATTTGACCCCAAAAGGGGCTGAAAATGCAATTTAAGTGTATTTTTAAATCTGTTTGGCATAGAAGTGTGGAACTTTCCCAGGATGATCACTATAGTAGTGTTGAGTTTACGTAACTTTTTCTTTTTTTTTCTGGACACTTCCATTTTCTGGTCAACATTTAAGTTAAGTGGACTTGCTTACTGGGATGCTGACTGGCCGGTCAGCAGGTCAAAACCAGGCCTACTCTGCGAAAACCGGTTTGAGGAGAGGGGAGGGTCGGTTCGTAGCCGGTTTTCATAGTTCAGGGTTGAACCTTAGACGGTTTCAGAGTTCAGGGTTGAATTTTAGACAGATGGAAGAGTTCAAGGTTGTAATATGGACTTCTCTCTACCTGAAATAAAACATATGGCGGCCTCTATAGCCTTTCTACATTGAAGTAAAGCTTCCTAAAAGCGATTGATGCAAGAATACTAACCTCCTATTATTTCTCCACTATACCACAAAGGAAAGCACGAAAAGAACCACCACTCTGCCAGTTTTTCTTCCAAAGTTACCTTTTTTTAAAATAAAGGATAACAACAACCATCGGTTGGTGCAAAGTTTGCTAATATAAACACAAAATTACAATCTACAGTGACAAGCAAAGACCATTTGTTTGTCCTCATATTGCCACTTACGGTTACGGACAAAGACAATCAACAGTGAAAAGCAAATATCATGTATTTGTTTCCATATTGCCACTTACGGTTACAAACAATGACAAGCAAAGATCATGTGTTTGTGTCCATAAACACAAAATGACAGTCAACAGTGACAATAAACAGCTTAGTTATGGACATTCCACCGCAACACTTTAGTTGGTGCCACTAGAACACTTATATGAACTATCAGTACAAGTGCAAGTGTTTCTCTTCATATTGCCACTTACAAATCTTTCTATCAAGGTTAAGTTGTCTGCCAGCATTTCCACAAAGGATCATCAAATTGCCAGAAAGCACACAAAATGCATCTTCACATCTGCCGATTTGCATAAAAACTGTAACCCTTAAGACTGGCTAGGCCATACAACAGACATATTTACTTACCAACGATTCCATAGTCTCAACCATAAAGGTGAACAAGACTGTAAACATTTGACTGAAGACTATACAACTACTCTCTCAATCTTACCATCAATAGATGAACCAAATTATAAATTCGAGCCACCCATTATGACAATGAATTATACCAGCTAAACTCATGAGAGGGATGTAATCTCCATAGTTCTAATGGGCACTAAATTGTAAAGGCGCCAGTATTTTTTTACCAAATTCATATCACGGGGATGGTATCATCCCTCTTTGTAACACACAGTTTTATCCTCTTAAGGCTCTAGAACCAAAAACGATTTAGTAGTTCTGGTAGTGCAGCAGGAAGTGAACAACATGTACTCATCTTTAATCTATTCCATCCTTCGTTCTTAAGATGGGAGTAGATAGCTTGAAAATTTGGTGAACTTATGGCATTCTCTTTTTTAGCCCACTATTTTTTTCCAATTAAAAGGGCCTCACAGCCCCCAATTTCATCAGTATAGCAATCAGTTTGCCATTAGACATCTGGCCTCTAGCCCTCTATTAAACAATCCCAATAATTTGGCTCGCTATTATAGTCCCAACTTCAATTTTTCTGCTTCCAGTTTTGACACGGAAGACGCAATGATTTCAGCAATAACGCAAATTGCGGCATTTGGGGCCGAAACTTCCGTGGTTTCAGAGTCCTTACGGGTAGTAACGGAGGTTGCCCTTCTTGGTGTCCTGCTTGATGGGAGTGTAGGCCTCGTCGGTGGCGACCTCCATCTTGGCGCTGCTCTCCTTGGGGATCTCCACGATGAAGTGGAACGCCCCGTCCCCGGCGCGGAGCGGCACGTCGTGCCACGGGGACACCTTGCGGCCGCCGCCGTCGATGAGGAAGACGCGGTAATCGAGCGTCTCGGGCTGGCCCTGGTCCTTTGGCTTGAGCTCGGTGGGCCTGAGGAGCGCGGTGGTGGTGAGTCCCGGCCGCTGGAAGCGGACGGCGGTGCGGGGGCGGTAGCTGCTGCGCCGGAGGCCGACGCCCGCCAGGCGCGTGAAGCGAGTCGCCGCGGTGGCGGACGCCGTGACCGCCGTCGCCATTCGGGGTGTCGCCGGGGGTTGGTGAGGAGCGGGTGGAGGTGGCGGCGGCGGCGGTCACTGCGGACTGGAAAGTGGAGCTGCGGATGACGAGGCGATGAAACTTTTTGCGGATTTTGCGTGGTGGTGGCTACGGGCTATGCTAGGTGGGCCCTACCCTGACAGATCTCAAGAATGTTTTCATGGGCCACGTGGAGGGGCTTGTTCGTAAGGTACTCTTAGGCCCATTTCGATGCTGGGCTAAACAATTGGGCTCTCAATGGGGTAGGCTACGTGCTTCCATTCGTCTTTCCTAAATTCCCTAAAAAAAACTCATTGCAATAAAAAAAACGTCTTTTTCGTGAGGACTAAAAAAACAGTCATTCCTCGTTTGGAATACCAAGAAATTAGAAATGCACAAAAATGTTGTTTGGATGTCACGTAGAAAAAAAGATGAATTTTAGACACAAAGAGAGAAAAAATGGAGTAGAATCTCATGTGCTGTTTTCCTCCAAAATTTCGATGAAACAGGCCACCCCATAGAAAAATTCAAAGAAATCTAGAATAAACTTTTTTATCCAAATTTTAGCAAAGAAATATTTTCTATGAAAATCTTATCCTCGAAAATTTTACGCTTGTTTTTGTACCAAACGACCCCTTAAATTCCCAAGGAAAAGAACTCATATTGTCGTCATCCTTTCACATGTATAGCTAGAAATTCTATGTACAACATAGACATGCACACATACACACATTGCTTACTAAAGAATAGAGTTGTGAAGTTCCAAGGTTGATTAAGTCACCATATGTGTCTTGCTCTCAATATGGTGTCATGATCATCTCACTCATAGATTAATCAAGCATTACTTGGACACATGAGGCGTTAAACAATGAATGGTTCTCTCCTAGCTGCCTCTTTCCTTTTCCTTCCCAACACCCGGCATCTAGGATTTCTTCCCCTTCTCCGGCAAGGCTGCTTTTCCCCTCCGTCTCCAGTCCACATATTGGCGCGAGGAGACAAAGTAGTTCTTCATACGATGTGTACTTTCATTTTGGATAGGCTTTTGTCTGTGTGTCTTAGCAGAGACGTTGAAGCGACGACACCATCAATGAGTCCCTTTTGGCCTCCTCATGCTTCCTGATTGTTTTATTCCAATGTCATCGACAAGCTTATGAGGGTATAATCATGTGGATCTGGGCAACCAGATTTATTGGGCGATGTGATGATGTTAGACAACAAAACCAAGTCCAACTTTGGATCTACGTGAGTATCAACATGGTACGAGAGAGCATCCTATAAAGCCTCATATGGTGTTCTATTATCACGCAAAGATTCTTCGTCACGTGCGTCACATCTATTGTACAACAGCGGACCTCTAGAACTTTTCAATAGAGTAGGTCTTAAAATATAGATTTCTTCTTTCACATGTGTGCATGTCCGTCAGCGTCATTCGAACCAGATTGTCCGCCAGGACCCTTTCCAAAGATTGCTTTTAAATCCTTGACCATTCAAATATATCATCACTAGTACGGGGGACATGCTTCTTCTCGTGATCTACCTCATCTTTGAAATGCTTGCCTTTCTTTCTTGAGGGATGCGTGCTCGGGAGAAATCGATGATGTCCCACGTACATATTTTTTTTTACATTTGTCCAAACATATACTTTCGGTATCTAAATAGTGTGTGCATGCATTGTATTCCTTGTTTGTGTGTCCTAAAAGGTTACTAAGAGGAGGCCAATCATTGATGGTTACAAACATCAATGCTCGTAGGTCAAATTCCTGTTGTTTGTGCTCATCCCACACGCGTACACCTTTTATATTCCACAACTGTAAAAGTTGTTCAACTAATTGCCTTAGGTACACATCAATGTCGTTCCTGTGTTGCTTCGGGCCTTGGATGATCACTGTCATCATAATGAACTTCCACTTCATGCACAACTAAGGAGGAAGGTTATAGATACATAGAGTCATAGGCGAGGTGCTATGATTGTTGTTCTGCTCCCCAAAAGGATTAATGTCATCTGCACTTATACCAAACCATAAGTTCCTTGCGTCATGTGCAAACTCCGACCACTTTTTCTCGATTTTTCTCCACTGTGACCCATCAGTGGGTACTCTCAACATCCCGTCTTTCTTACGGTCTTCTTTGTGCCATCGCAACAACTTGACATGCTCTTTGTTTCTGAACAAACGTTTTAACTGTGGTATTATAGGGGCATACCACATCACCTTGGCAGGAACCCTCTTCCTGGGCGCTCACCCTCAACAACGTCACCAGGGTCATCGCGTTTGATCTTGTACCACAATGCACTGCATATCAGGCATCCATTCAAATTCTCGTACTCCTCATCGCGGTAGAGGATGCAGTCATTAGGGCATGCATGTATCTTCTCCACCTCTAATCCTAGAGGGCTGGGAACTTTCTTTGCTTCATACGTACCATCAGACAATTCATTATCCTTTGGAAGCTTCTTCTTCATTATTTTCAGTAACTTCTCAAATCCCTTGTCATATAAATCATTCTCTGCCTTCCATTGCAGCAATTCTAGTGTGGTACCGAGCTTTGTGTTGCCATCTTCGCAATTTGGGTACAAGCATTTTTTGTGATCCTTTAACATGCGATCGAACTTCAACTTCTTCTTTTCACTTTCGCATTCTCTCTGTGCATCAGTAACTACCCGACGAAGATCATCAGCGGGCACACCTGCTGCCTCTTGATCTTCAACTTCTCCCATTGCAGTATCAACTTATTTAGGGAACATAGGATAGTTGTCATCGTCCTCTTCTTCTTCATTGTCTTTTATCATAACCCTTCTTTCTTCGTGCTTGGTCAAAAATTATAGGTGGGCATGAAACCAGACGATAGCAGGTGGGTGTGAAGGATTTTCAAGCAAGAGTAACCCCTCGTATTCTCACACACAACACATGAGCAACACATAAAACCATTCAGACTGTTTGCCTTAGCCACATCGATAAAAATATGCAGTCCCGTAATGTACTCGGAAGTGCGTCGGTCACCGTACATCCATTACCGGTTCATGTGCATTATATAATTAAGTATATAAAAAACCATTACAAAGTTTCATGAATAGAGAAATGACCAAATTAATACAAGTTCATCACATTAAAACCGAAGTACAGTAGTGACCAAATGTTATTACTGCAAACATAAATACATAAAATTCATACACAGTTTCCATAAAACAACATACAACTATCTAGAGCATCTAAAATATACATTGAAACTAACATACAACTATGTGAAACATTTAAATGCAAGAACAAATACGAAGCCTCTTTATCAACGACACATTTTTTAATCTTTCTAATCTTCAAGCGCATTACATCTATCCGGATCTTGTGTAGATCGACCACATCGACAACATGCAACTCTAATTTCATCTTCTCTGTTTCAATTCCTTACAATTTATCTTTCAAGTAATTGTTTTACTTTTCAACTAAATTTAACCTCTCGACAAGAGGGTCGGTTGAAATTTCCGGTTCACATACCTCCTACGTAAAAATATCTATGTCAAGTTGGTCGGCATAATTGTCATAAACACTAAATGAAACAAATAGTAATAAAAGATAATCTACCACATCTGAATCATAGACCAGAGGAGAGCCGACGGGGGCGAATGTTAAAACCATGACACTATATAATAACTAACAATAATACAAGTAAGAAAATTATACAAACAATAATACATGTAACATTTAGAAAAAACAGATAAGAACAAGAGGCTCACTACAGTGATGCCGGTGACGAGATCGACGCGGTCGATCGACGGTGGTGACGACGGGGACGAGAGCTTGGAGGAAGAAAGAGGAGAAGAAAGAGGAGAAAGCTTAAGTGTGGCTCGGGCACCTCATATCAATGCCATCATGCTTTCACGCATTTCATCGAACACCTCTTGTGCATAGGAAAGGAAAACAAACTAGCACACACCTCCCACCTTCTTCGAGGAAAAAAAATAAAGGATGGGGGAGGGCAGGGACAAGGGGATATATATATAGGTAACTTTTTAGTGCCGGTAGGTGTCTTAAACCAGTACTGAAGACATGCCTTTAGTGACGGTTAGAGACATCAATCGGGACTAAAGGATGTGGGACATGCCGCAACCCCTTTAGCCCCGGTTGGTGTCTCCAGCCGGGACTAAATGTCCCATTCGAACAGGGATTGATGCCTACCGAGCCCCGTCTGACGTTCGCACCGCTCGAACCGGGACTAATGCTCTAATCCGGCTAGAACCAAAGCCCTATTTTCTACTAGTGAGTGGACCGCAAACACACCCCCCAACACGCTATATATCCGGGTCCTTGAGGTCGATACGGGTCGAAATCCTATCCCTCCGCCGCCCCGATTCCCCATCTCCCACCTCTATTTCTCTCTGCCGGTGGCCAAAATCCTCCACTCTGCCCACCGGTCTGTGGGATGTGGAGCTCCGGCCGGCGCGGCAACGACGACCCCGAGCGGAGGCGTTGCGTCATAGCCAACGCGGCGCGAAAGCGCTCCGCCCTACGGTACATGAACCACAGACTTGAGCCGCCGCCGTTGCTCCTCCACCGCGAGACGGAGGAATACGACCGCACATGCGGCTCTTCTCCGACGCAGTCAGCTCCTCCAGGACGTCAAGCTTCCGCTCGTCGCTCGAGTAGGTGGAGGTCCCCCCGCTCCGCACGGTTAAGAGGGAGCCGAAGGTCGACGCGGAGCCGGAGCGTTGGGGCGGTGGCATCGTCGGGCGGAGGACTTCATCAAGGCCGCCATTTTTGCGCGCGGTGCGCGGGAGGAGGAAAAGGAGCTGCAGCGCCGCCATCGGGAGGAGGAAATCAACGTCGTTCTCTACGAGAGGGCCTCGCGAAGGCCCTCACGTTCGACGATAAGGAGGAGGAGTGGCGCCGCGAGGCCATAGCGCAGGAGAAGGTCTACGTCGACCTCACCTCCGACGAGGATTGAGTGGCGCCGCTGAGCTTCGGTGAGCTCGATTAGGTCAGCTATCGCACTCGCCGGGCTCCAGCAAGCTCGATTATTGTCAGCTTTAGGGTAGGGTAAGCGTACGTCAAGCTTTGTATGTAAGAATCTATGACGTGTATGAATTATCATCCCCACTTTTGCGTACTGCTCTTGTTTAATTTCTCACACGAAACTAGTTTTTTAAATTTTACGTTTTCAGTTAAGGATTTCGTTCAGCCGCGGAGTTTATGAACCCGCATATATATCCTGTTGCGCGAACTGTAAATTGCGTTTTCAATTTCTCGATTTACGGAGTCTATACTAGAGTTGCTCTAAGCTAGTAGTGGGACGCAAGGGGCATATGCTGTGGCAGGCGGATCCATGACTCGGATCCACCGATGCGCCACACTAAATTTTTCTTCCAGTTTCTGAACCCTACACGTACTGTTGACCGCACAGTGTCGGTGGAGCGCGTCTATATAAAGGAGACGGTTTCGGTGTGAGCTCATCGCCCCATCGTTCACAGCCACTGCTAGCAAGAGTCGCATCGAGCTCGAGCTACTGAGTGAGAGAGAAGTAGCTAGCCAGAGGAGAGAGATAGAAGTATGGGTATGGGGTGGAAGGTCCTGCACGACGCCAAGCCGTACCTGGCGATGGTGCTGCTGCAGGTGGGGTTCGCCGGGATGTACATCATCGCCGTGGCATCCCTCAAGGCCGGGATGAGCCACTTCGTGCTCGTTGTCTACCGTAACCTCGTCGCCACCGCCGTCATGATGCCCTTCGCTCTCTACTTCGAGAGGTAACTAGCTAATTCCGTCCAAGCATCGTGGGCTCTCGCGCATGCACACGCATCATGCGGATGGAACTAGTGTAGTTTGCATGCATAGAATGTCTCACTGCTACCTACTTTTACTTCGAAAAACAACCGCTAGAGGATCTGGATCGATCAACGCGTACACACATCTATCAGCTCACACTTCAGCTTACCGTAAACAGTTTTGGTAAGCTTTCATTCGACTGAAACTTTATTATGTCGATGCTATATTCCTTTGATCGTGTATGATGATTCGTCCATAAATATTCATTTCAGCTCCTCTTTTTTTCTTCTTATATACCATATCATTTGGCTGAGACTTGATTAAGTCTCAGTCGAGACCTAGCTAGCCACACCCTACTGCAAATAGGTTTTTCACAGTGTCACACGATGTTGTGATCTTAGTTAACTCGGAGTACAATCGCCTCATTAACCACCCAAGCAAGGGCTTGGTTGTTTATATATTGTCATGAGCTACCATGAAAGTAGAGGACTAGAGATAGATCATTAATTAGTCAGAGTAGATGGTTCCCACATGCATGCGCGCTTCATGCATGTTTTACAAAAAATGTACAGCACAACTTAATTACACATGCATGCATGAATGTCCAGTTAGCTGCCATTACTCTGAGTCTCTGACCGATGCTCCCATACACTCTAGCTAGCATTCACTTTCTTTTCATTGTGTAGCATTTACCGTTAGTTAGCTAGTCAAACTTTCAAGGAGAGCTAGGGACAACTGAACAAACTGATCGATAGTAGTAAAGGGAAAATTAACAAGCCAACTTGCCAAACGTGCACCCCCACGATCGAGCAAACACACACGTACAATTTGCTCGGTTCATTCTCACTTTTGTCTCATTTAGATGGTGCAAGCTGCACTCGTGGATCTTAATTCAGAAAGGTGTAGATGCACTTCTTGATACCTTATTCTATTTTGTACGGGCAAAGCGACCTTTCCGGGCTTTCTTTATCAGGCGTTTAATCAGCAATATATTATCAGGAGTATGGATGAATCAAACAGAATATCAGAGTGGATTAATTAGCACGAGTAGAAAATGACACATAAGCAGGTATATATGGCTATAGCTAACCGGCCTGTGTGCGGTATGTGTGTTTACGTACGTGTAAACGCACCTGGACGACCTCCACTAGGCAGTGTGACCTGATTGGCCACTGGTGGAGGGCCTACCATTCATGGAAGTGAAACCACCAGAACCCACAAGTCAGCCGGAAGCATGCCGGTTCATCCATGCAGTTAAATCCACTCATACAATTTAATTTATACGAGTTCATTTCGATTCATATTTACGTAGATCATGATTCATGAGAGAAGAGAACACTAAATAATTGTGTATTTGCTCAGGGGGCGGAGGCCAAAGATGACAACCACCATCTTCCTCAAGATCGCAGGGCTCGCAATTCTCGAGTACGTCCGTACTGTTAACAAGGCAGAAGCAGACCTCTTTCCTGATTACTGACTGATGTGCCGTGTTGCATGGGTCTCTCAGGCCCGTGATTGACCAGAACCTCTACTTCTTGGGCGCGAAGATGACCTCGGCGGGCTTCGCGACGGCGCTCCTCAACACCCTCCCGGCCGTCACCTTCGTGCTGGCCCTCCTCCTGCGCATGGAGAAGGTGCGGCTGCGGAGCCTGCACAGCCAGGCCAAGATCGCCGGCACGGTTCTCACGGTGGCCGGCGCCGTGCTGATGATCCTTTACCACGGACCCATCGTGCAGTTCCCGTGGGCCAGAGGCCAGCACCACCCCACTGCCGGTGACCAGGGCGCCGTTGGCGCCGCCGCTGCGCAGGACTGGCTGAAAGGGACCATAATGCTCATCGGCTCCTGCATGGTCTGGTCGGGCTTCTTCATTCTCCAGTCCAACACGCTGCGGAGCTACCCCGCGGAGCTGTCCCTCACGGCGCTCATCTGTGGCATGGGCTCGCTGATGAGCGGCGCCGTCGCCCTCGTCGCTGAGCGCGCCAACTCCCATGTCTGGGTTATCGGCTTCGATAACCGCCTCTTGACCGTCGTCTACGCCGGCATAGTGTGCTCCGGCGTGGCGTACTACTTGCAGGGCGTCGTGTCTGGGCAAAGGGGCCCGGTGTTCGTGACGGCCTTCAACCCGCTCTGCATGATCATAACCGCTGTTATGGGCTCCATCATTCTCAAGGAGGAGATCAATCTCGGAAGGTACACGTACTACACCAGTGTGCTAGCTAACATATCAAGATTAACGAGGATAAAATATACTAGTACACATTAATTAGTGCAACAAATACTAATGATATCATGTCATTTTTGCTTTCAGTGTGATTGGTGCAGTGATCATCGTGGTAGGCCTCTACTTTCTCATTTGGGGCAAGAGCAAGGACGACATAAGCCGAGTTTCCGACGTGAGCGTCAAGGTCGCCGGCGAGCTGCCCTTAACCTCCTTGACCAACGGCCACGGCCACGGCAAGCAGCACGAGCTCGGCAATAGCAACGGAGACCATGGCGCCTTAGACGTCAAGACGCCGACGACCAATGTCCACTACTTCCTTCGTCACAGTTTATAAGACGTGCACATGTACCCAGGTCATCAATTTGACTTATATAAAATATATTGTTTAACATAAAAAATATATTATTAAAAAATAGAACATCTAAAGTTTTTAATGATATATTTTTTGTAATATATGTCTCTCATTAAGTTAGTCAAATTTATGACCTAGATACACATGCCGGACTTATAAATTGAAACAGAGGGAGTACTAGATAAGGGATCGACTTCGAGCATCCATAGCAAATCCGGACCGTCAAATACCCGCAAACAGTGACCGGTTTACACCTTAAATTTGCTCCTTTATATTCGGATACCTCATACTTAAAATTTTAAAATCATACAAAACATGCAAAAAAGGAAAACCAACGTATTGCATAGACCAAATAATCTATCTATACTATCCTAGTCCACAATCTCCGTGTCCGGCTCCTCGTACATGGACGACAGCTGCAACTTTGTCTCCTACGACTCCTCGCTTCGGCCTTTGCCTCCTCCTCCATGACTAGTTCGGCAAAAAGTGCGTCGACCACCACCCATTCTTATCAGATGAACCGTCACTTGGCCTCGACATAGGCCTCATCTCGGCTGGACTCCAGAATGGTCTGTGGCTCCCTATCTTTGTCGTTTGGGCGGCCACGAACTCCGCCATGGCGTCCTCCATATCAAAGCCCGCAACGGGCGACGACTCCTCTTTCAGTTCCTCTGTGTCATCCTCCTTCCAATCCCCCGTATCCTCCTCCTCTCGATACGCCACCTTCACAAGAATAGACTGTTGTTCTTCCTCATCCTCCTCGGGCTCTGGCGAGTCCGAAGGCAGTCCGACTGCGATACGGGCGGTGTGCCTCGCCCGGATCTCCTCTAGCACCTGGAGTGGTTCTCTGGTGTTAGCATCACATAGGTTGTCTTCTTCTGCTAGGCCTTGGCGAAATCGAACGACAAGGGAATAGTGAGGCTGAGAGGGAGAAAGGTGAATGCGATCGGGCTGACGGCACGAAGAGGGAGGAAGTGGATGTGGATAGGGATGGCGGATGCCGTCTGACTTAAATAGTCAGAGTTTGGCCCTCGGGCAGCGAGCCAGGGTGGCACCACGCGACATTCACACTTCGTCGGACGAGACGCCCATCGGACCGCCGGGTTTTCGGGTGTTTTTCTATGGGAGTTTGTTAGGGACCAGTCGTGGATACACTTCATCTACTAACTGAGCTCACGAATTCGAGTCATGGGTATCGATTACACGCGGATTACACGAATTGGGAAAGGGGGTCGGGGGTAGGAGGAAGAACAGGTAGCCACCGCCAGCGGGTCCGTGATCCACTGGATGTCGTTCCCCTCTCTGCGTGTGGCTTCAAGTAGTTCCGCGATTGGCTTCAGTTGGCCCATGTCGGCCCGTGGTAGAATGGGTTGGTCCATCTAGGCCACACGGGTCATTGCACAACGTTGGAGTAGTGATAGTCCCTGCCCTGTGGATCCCCATGTCAGGTACGCCGATATCCCCCTCCGCTTGGGATGAGGCTTGCCCCCCAAGCCTCTGTATGCGGGAAGAGAGCAAGCAGGCTTGCCGTGTCTTCCCAAGTAGGCCCCAACCCATAAGAGTTGGACCATTATATCTTGACCTATTCACAAAGCCATCTTTCTTCTTGTGCCAGAGAGTTTGCAGGATAGCTATAGGAACAACAAGACCGTCAAAGCAATGTGGGAGCTGAGGTTCAACTATCATACCCGGGAGCAGGACGCGACAATGCAATGGAACTTGAAACACCGGATGCACGGTGGCTTGCGGTGGTAGCTGGAGTTGTATGCGACATCGTTGATTTTGTCGATGATTGGGAATGAGCCATAGAACTTGAAAGCCAACTTGTGATTCGCCTGCGGTGCAACCGAAGCCTGGATGTATGGCTGGAATTTGAGGAAGACTTATTCGCCAACTGCAAAGTTATGGAATGAGTGCTTCTTATCAGCCTGTTCCTTCATAAGCTGCCAAGCTCTGTTGAGGTGTTGCTGAAGCAGGTCTTGGACCATAGCACACTCATCCATCCAGGATTGAAGAGCCGGGACCGAGCAAATTGTAGCAGCTATGAACCCCCAATGGCGAGGTTCATACCCAAACATAGCTTTGAACAAAGTCATCCTGATGGTCGAGTGATGGGTGTTGTTGTACCAGAATTGGGCTAGAGGAACCCAGAAGCTCCATCAACGTGGGCAAGACTGTGTGAAGCAGCACAGAAAGGTCTCGACGCATTGGTTAACACGCTCTATTTGGCCATCTGTTTGCGGGTGATTCGTTGTGCTCATTTGAGTTCTGTGCCCGTGCCACGGAACAATTCCTGCCAGAAGTGACTTGTGAAAACTGGACCCCTCTCCAACACGATTGCCCCTAGGAGCCCTTGGATCTTGTATATTTGATGCAGGTAAAGTTGAGCGGCAGACGTTGGTGTGTATGGATGTGCCAAAGGGAGGAAGTAGGCAAATTTGGTGCGCTTGTCCACGATGACGAGCAAGCAGTTAAACTTACTGGACTTTGGCAGGCCGTTGATGAAGTCCATTGATATCATTTCCCACGGTGGTCTGGAATGGGCAGCGGTAAGAGCAGTCCACGGGATGCAACACGATCTGGCTTGGCTTGTTGGCACACCTCACAACAGCGGATGTATTGGAGGATATGTGCTTTCATCTTAGGCCATGCAAAGAGGTGTCAGATGCGCCTGTAGGTCGCTAGAAAGCCCGAGTTCCCATCGACGGTACTGTCATGAAACGCTGAGATGATCTTCTATTGAATTTCAGTGTTCCCTCCCACCCAAATCCTGCCAAGGAAACGCAGAATGCCCTGCTGCAATGAGAAACTCCCCTTCGGGAGTTCCCCCATGGCGAGTTGCTCTAGTAAGCGCCTGGCCTGGGGATTGTTGATGTAGCTGTTGGCGACGTCCTCGAGCCACGCTCGCTGGCATGATGTGATGGCAGTCAATGTGTCAGAAGGGTTGGCACGCGATAAAGCATCAATGCCGGAATTCTCACTGCCTTTCTTGTAGTGGATGCGGTAATGCAGACCGAGTAGTTTGGCGATTGCCTTCTGCTGCAAAGGTGTTGTCAGTCGTTGTTCCTCCAAATGAACTAGGCTTTTTGATCAGTGAAGATGTCGAATTTCGCATGCTGAAGATAGGGCCGCAATTGGTCAACAGCCACAATGATTGCAAGGTACTCATTCTCATAAGTGGACAAGCCTTGATGACGTGGGTTGAGTGCCTTGCTCATGAAAGCAATCGGATGCCCATGCTATTGCAGAATGGCTCTAATGCCGTGGTCACTAGAGTCTGTCTCGATTGTGAAAGATTTCTTGAAGTTGGGTAGAGCCAGTACATGGGCTGAGACTGGTTGTTGCTTGAGCACTTGGAATGCAATTTCAGTGATGGGAGTCGAGAGAAATGGAACACCTTTCTTGACCAGATTGAACAGAGGTCGTGCGATCATGCTGAAATTCCTAACGAATCGGCGGTAGTATGCTGTGAGTGATGGGGAACGTTGCATGGGAAACTAAAATCTTCCTACGCACACGAAGACCTATCATGGTGATATCCATCTAAGAGAGGAGATTAGATCTACATACCCTTGTAGATCGCTCAGCGGGAAGCGTTAAGAAACGTGGTTGATGTAGTGGTATAGCTTCGTGATTCAAATCACGGTCGTCCCATGATCCGTCCCACGAACGGTTCCGATCTAGCGCCGAACGGACGGCATCTCCGCGTTCAGCACACGTACAGCTCGATGACGATCTCGGCCTTCTTGATCCAGCAAACAAGACGGAGAAGTAGATGAGTTCTCCGGCAGCGTGACGACGCTCCGGTGGTGGTGATGATCTACTCCCGCACGGCTCCGTCTGAGCTTCGCGGAAATCCGATCTAGAGGTAAAACTATGTGGAATAGGCTAGAGTTGCATGTGGCAAAGTTGTGTCTCAAAAAGCCCTAAACCACCAATATATATAGGAGGAGGGCAGGGGCTAGCCTTGGGGCACAAGGGCCCCAAGGGTGCGCCGGCCGCAAGGGTGGAGGTGGACTTCTCCTCCAATTCGGTTTGGGAAGGAGGAGTCCTCCTCTTCCTTCCCACCTCCCTCTTTCTCTTTTTTTTCTTCCTTTCCTTTGGTATTTTTACATGTGGCGCCATAGCCTCTTGGGCTGACTCCACCAGCCCACTAAGGACTTGGTGCGCCACCCTAGGGCCTTGGGCTCACTCCCGGGTGGGTGGGCCCCACCCGGTAAACACCCGGAACCCATTCGTCACTCCTGGTACACCGCCGGTAATGCCCGAAACTTTTCGGTGACCAAATGAAACCATCCTATATATCAATCTTCGTTTCCGGACCATTTCGAAAACCCTCATGACATCCGTGATCTCATCCGGGACTCCGAACAACATTCAGTAACCACACATATAACTCAATTATACTTAAACATCATCGAACCTTAAGTGTGCAGACCCTGCGAGTTCGACAACTATGCAGACATGACCCGAGAGAACCCTCGGTCAATATCCAATAGCGGGACCTGGATGCCATATTGGATCCTACATATTCTCTGAAGATCTTATCGGTTGAACCTCAGTGCCAAGGATTCATATAATCCCGTATGTCATTCCCTTTGTCCTTCGGTATGTTACTTGCGTGAGATTTGATCGTCGGTATCCGCATACCTATTTCAATCTCGTTACCCGCAAGTCTCTTTACTCGTTCTGTAAGACAAGATCCCGTGACTTGCACTTAGTCACATTGCTCGCAAGGCTTGTGTGTGATGTTGTATTACTGAGTGGGCCCCGAGATACCTCTCCGTCACACGGAGTGACAAATCCCAGTCTTGATCCATACTAACTCAACGGACACCTTCGGAGATACCTGTGGAGCACCTTTATAGTCACCCAATTACGTTGCGACGTTTGATACACACAAGGTATTCCTCCAGTGTAAGTGAGTTATATGATCTCATGGTCAGAGGAATAAATACTTGACACGCAGAAAACAATAGCAACAAAATGACACGATCATTATGCTACGTTCATAGTTTGGGTCTAGTCCATCACATGATTCTCCTAATGATGTGATCTAGTTATCAAGTGACAACACTTGCATATAGTCAGAAAACCTTGACTATCATTGATCAACTGGGTAGCCAACTAGAGGTTTGCTAGGGACATTGTTTTGTCTATGTATCCACACATGTATCTATTTTTCATTCAATACAATTATAGCATGGATAATAAACGATCATCTTGTAACTGGAAATATAATAATTACTATTTTATCATTGCCTTTAGGGCATATTTCCAACAGTGAGACCGAGGAAGCTACTGACTCCTTTGACGTCCGTGGGAGCTGTCCAATTAACCACTGCAGCAATCTTGGAGGGCTCGGTAGAGATGCCCTCGGTGCCAATGGTGTGGCCCAGGTACCAGTTCTGCTCCTCGCCGAAAGCACACTTGCTGTGCTTGACACTCCAACTGTCCTCACAGAGCAGCTATAGGACTTGCCGCAGATGGACGACATTCAGGCAGAGATGCGATGAAGACCAAAATGTCATCGAATAAGTGGAGCACACATACACGGTTGAGGGGTTTGAGGGTCGTTGTCACTGCGCCCAGGATTGTCGCTGGTGCGCCTGCGAGTCCAAAGGAGACCACCTTGAACTCAAAGTGGCCTTGGTGGGTTTGAAAAAAAGTTTTGTGCTCCTCTCCTGGTGTGAGCCTGATTTGGTGGTAACCTGTGCAAATATCAAGCTTGGAAAACCAGGTCGCGCCATGTAGTTCATCCAAAAGTTCCTCAATTGCTGGTACTGGGTACTTGGCAACCACTGTAAGTGCATTAGGTGCTGGTAATATATGCACAAGCGCCATGTACCATCCTTTCTCTTGACGAGGATGACTGGCGAAGAGAAGGGACTGGTGTTGCGCTGAATGATACCCGATCTAAGGAGTTCTTCCACTTGTGCTTCGATTTCCGTCTTGTACTTAGGCTTGTGACGGTAAGGCCTGATGTTCACTGGTTTTGCGCTCGAAATAAGAGGTATCAGGTGATCATAGGCTCGCCAGGGCGGCAAGCATGTGGGCTCGGCAAAGACATCTGGAAAGTCGTCGATGATGCATTGAATGCAGTCCGGGATTGGCGATGATGGTTCACTCGTTGTTGTGACTACACACGGATGAATGATGTGCGATATGCTCCCTTTGCTGCAAAGGCCTTGTAGATGAATGCTGTTGATGGACTCGCACACAGTGGACACAACATCATGGCCTACCAGCCGTAGAGGTCCCGCTGGTGTGGATATTTCGATGAAGCCGTCGCGCCAATTGATGATCATGGGGCTGTGCTCCTCGAGCTAGTCCATCCCCAGGATGGCTTCGTAGGTGCCGAGTGCGAGTAACTTCAGGTCAGTGAAGAACTCATGGCCCTGTGAGTACCTAGGACAACATGGTATGAATGCAGATCAGATCAACTCGCCGCCATCGGTGACACGGACATGCTCCTGCTTGGGAAGGGGTTGAACGACTGGTAGAAACGCCGCGAGGTGCGCGTCGATGAAGGAGTTTGAACTGTCCGAATCCACCAAGAGAAGCACCTCACGCCCTTGAATCTAAGCGCGTAATTGAAACGCGTTGGCAGAAAATCCACCAGTCACTGCTGACAGAGATATGGCCATGACGGAGTCGTCCGTACCGCTCGGAGGTGGCAGTTGGGTGTCGATGAAGTTGTTGAGGTAGAACATGTCGAGAAGCTCCTGGATGACGTGCATCTGTACAGAAGTAGGGCAGACATGATCATGCCCCCACCTCTCGCTGCACTTGAAGCAGAGACCGCGAGTTCGTTTGTAATCCCGCAGCGTCTTGAGCTTTGATGCATCGACGCGGGTGCAATAAGTGCCATAACGATCGATGGCTATCATCGGCGTCGTGTGATGAGTCGGTGGTAGTGGCACTGGTAGTGGCATAGCCACATGCGGAGTCGCCTCTGGTGGTCTTGGTAATGAGCCAAAAAAACATCAGCGACCTCCTCCTGGAGCAGCGCCAACGTGAAATCTATATCCAAATCAGGTGGGCGTTGCACCAGCACCACAACCCTGATGTCGGTACCCAGGCCCTCAACAAAACGAGTGAGAAAATAGTAAGTGTGTATGGAATCTGAGTAAGAATTCAAATGATCTGTAATGAGTTCAATTTTCTTTATGTAATCGGCCACGATCGACGTTTTCCGCACTGCGTAAAACTGTTTTATTAGCATCTAGTGACGATCGGGGCTGAACCTTGTGCACAACAGGGCCGTGAGCGAGTCCCAGTTGAACTCGCCCAAGCGCTTTTGTATGGCCTACAACCAAATGGCTGCAGGTCCAAAGAAATTGAGTGTTGCCGTGGGAACCCAAAACGAAGGAACAATTCTAAAGATGGAAAAATATTGCTCACACAGAGTTATCCAGAGGTTTGGGTTCTCGCCCAAAACTGCGGAAACGAGCTGGAGGGGTGTGCTTGGCCGAGGCCGGTGAGCATCTGGCTGGCATGGGAAAACGGCGACAAAGAAATCAGAGGAGAAACAGCTTCGTGTTGACATTTGGCCGGGAGCAGCGGCGATATCACAAGGGACTCCACCGCGGGCCCCCATTGAAGATGGAGATCGCCGTGTCCATCGGGCCGTGGGAGGAACATGTCTCCCCCACTTGATCAGTTGCCGCTGTGGGATCGAGCCTCGATGGGGTTGCCAGTCGCGCGAGTTGCAGTGCCGTGACCGCTTCGCCAAGATCGACGACGTGTCGCTCGAGATCGGGCCTTCAGGGGAGGAGATCGTCGAACTTCGCCATCGTGGTCTGCTGGGCCATGGTGTTGGCTTCGACAGCGGCCTCGATCCTGGTATCGAATTGGGTGGGGAAGGTGGAGACGCTAGAGTCCATGTCGTCCAGCGAATCGCGAGCTTGGCGCAACACCCGCGTCTCGATCAGATGCGCAAGATCGAAGCGTCGAGAAGTGGAAGACTGGTCTCTGATACGAGATGTTAGGGAACCAGTGGTGGATACACTCGATCTACTAACTGAGCTCACGGATTCGAGTCATAGGTATCGATTACACGTGGATTGCATGAATTGGGAAAGGGGGGTCGGGGGTAAGAGGAAGAACAGGTAGCCGTTGTCGTCGGGTCCGTGATCCACTCGATGGTGTTGGCCTATAGCCCCAGCCTGTAAGGGGCTTTTGTCCCGGTTCACCAACCGGGACTAAAGGGGCGGGACTAAAGGCCTAACCTTTAGTCCCGGCCCTGTTCCAAGCCGGGACCAAAGGTGCTCCACGTGGGCGCCTCGGAGCGCCCTCAGGGGCAGGCCCTTTTGTCCCGGGTCTTAACACGGACCGGGACTAAAGAGTTTCTGCAGATTTTGTTTATTTTTGTGTTTTAGGGTTTTAAGGTTTAGGTGTTCGGGAGATTAACGTGATGCCTCGTTTGGTGTTCGGGAATTAGTTTTCATATAATTCTAAATAGAAATAATTATGCATATATATATAAGATTAATTTATCTTACAAGCGAGCATATATATACAATTATATGGAGATCTGAATTATGGGGACTAGAGCCCGTCTATTCGATTACATGGACCAACATCAGTAATGGCCCCTAGCTACACTAAATCGTCCTTTGTCATCTATAGCTTCCGCCCTCAGAAAGGTCGCAAGCTCCTCTGCAACAGCAATCGCGCATTGCTCTCGTAGGGACTTCTCCCTCATGGCCGTGTACTAGAAGAGGAGATGAATATGAATATCAATCATGATAACAAAGAATGACGGGTAAAAATAGAGGTGTGAATGTTCATTGCTTACGTCGTATCTGTGATCCTTGTGCTTAGAGGTAAACGTGCGAATGGTCTCGCAAACATAGTATCCCCATAGATGCGTCCCCCGTGGCTGCTGGTCGCACTTTACGAGAATAAAAAATATATAATCAAAATAATAATCTAGCATCACAAATGTATTGAAAATAGAAGTATATCATACTACTACTTACCTGAGCCGCTCTAAAGATCAGCTTCTCAGGCTCGATACCGAGAGTCACGCACTTGAACCGCTTCCAAACCCTGCCCGACAAGGAAAATGATTTGTTAAGTTTTTCATTAATTGATATATCAGAAAATCATCGAAAGAGACCGATAGAGCGGAAGAATGATTGAAATTACCCTTGGAGCATGTCCTGCAGGCTTTGGAACTGTTCCAAGGGTCTCGATAATGGGTCGAAGGCATCAACTCTTCCCTTATCAATTTGAATGTCCAACAGAATCCAATGGAAGCTGCACATGTATATATATATATATATGTGTGTGTGTGTGTGTGTGTGTGTGTGTGTGTGTCAGTAACTTATCAATTACACTTATAAGTGAATGGACACAACAGAGTAAAGACCCTCACCTGAAGTTGTATGGAAACAGTATGTGGTCATAGAAATTTTGATCTGTTAGAAACCTTAGAAGGTTTTCCTCCGTCTCCTTAGGTTTATCAGTTAGCGTCGCTATATGTATTTTATCTAGGTCAATAAACCCAATATTTAGGATGTTCCTATTTTTACAATCCAGAATCTTCATTCTGCATAATAGAGTACAAGTTATATGTAGACAATGAATTGAAATAACTAAACAAGTCATATATAGACAACGAATTGAAAAACTTACAGACAATAGAAACTCATAAGCGATTTGTCGAGGGCGTCGGCATTGTACATCTGGAAGAGTTCATCAAAGTCGATATGGATTTCTTCGGGGCGGCCTAGTACTCCCGTGGGACACTCACCACGATCATCGTTCTCCCATTCTTTGATTCACTTAAGTACCATGTATGCAAGTAACGCATATTTGTTGGGAGATCATCTTTGCTGACCAAAGGCGCTCCCATGACAAACTGTTGCTTAGGGACCACAGCCTTGGGTAACCTGTCGTCTTGGGAAGCCAGAACGTCTTCAACCGGGATACCCCATTCATCCGCCCACTTCTTTGCTAATTCCAAATCTTGCCCCTGCACCATAGGGGGACATTCTCGGGTAACACCCTAAGGGGTGGGATCGACTGTTTGGCCTGTTGTCCAGGCTGAGGAACGTCTGATCTTTTTTTGCTTGTAGTTGAACTTGATTTGCTCCCACTTGCACTTGCACGTGATCTGCTCTTTTTCACATCCTTCTGCAATGTGCGTGTATAGTCATCAGGCTTATGGTGTAAGTCATACTGTGATGGAAGGTTCGTGAAGTATTTTGCAAATGCTATTTGCTTCTCGGTGTATTCCGGGCGGGGCTCGGGTTCCTTCTTTTTCATCTACGCATCATGATGTTCCTTTGCTATCCTGGCGTTTTCCTCGGCGGTACGATCATAAGGTCTGATAGGAAGATTAGCATGAGGTACCTTTGGGAGGGGCGACAGTTTGCGCTTTCGGGAGCTCCATCGCTTAGAAATCATCGGCGGAGCGTTCTTGCTGGCACGCTTCCGCTTAGTATCCGGAGCGGGCGGCGGCGGAGACGGATGACCCAAGTCCGGCGACGGTGATCGAGATGGACTCGTGTTGTGCTGGCCGTCGTCATGTGGAGGGCTTGGAGGTGATGGAGGTGTAGGTGACCTGCGACGACTCGGAGGCGGTGTTGTCCTTGGGGCCGAGCCTGGAAGCTTGATGTAGTTCTTGTCCCATAGGATGACTCCACCCAGTACTTCTCCGAGTTTCCTCTCATCTTCGGGTCCACCTATGTCGAGCTCCATATCATGAAACCCCGCCATGATTTCATCCACCCCGACTTTAGCAAAGCCAGCTGGAATCTCACGGCCATGCCAGCGTGCATCAGGGCCAGAAGGTAAAGCTTGTCCGACGGCCACCTTCATGGATATGTTCTTGAATTTCTGATGGAGTTCACATGATGTTGACTCCTTGATTCCATCCACGGGGTAGCCGAGACCGCCCTGTATCATTCTTCGTGCATCGTCGGGCGGGGCCTCAGATTCAGCCACGCTGCTTTTCCGCTTAGATGGGGCGCCGGTAATATGGAGTGCAGGATCTTCCTGGCGCGCTACTCCTCTAAGCTCATCAATCTGCTTCTGTTGCTCGTTAATCCTGGCAAGCAACTGGTTGAACTTGTCATTCTCCTCATCCTGCTGTCGCTTCTTTGCTCTCGCTCGGCTTCTGTAAGTGTCTTGGTTTCTGGCAAACCCAAGCCACCACGGGTAAGAAGGACCGAAGCCTCGCGTTCGTCCTCCATGTTCGGCATTGCCGAGGACCAGTGTGAGCAAATCTTTCTCTCTATCTGCAGTGAACTGTATTTTTCCCTCCTTAATTTCTTTCACTATCTTTTTCCAATTCTCCCTGGGTATCCTAAGACCGTCACTGCAGATGAGGTCCCCTGTTTCTTCGTCGTACGAACCACCATGCGCAAGGAACCAATTTCTTGCTCCCAATTCCCACTCATCACGGAGTGGTTCAGGTATGATGCCTTTAGCTAGCAGATCTTGCTCTTTCTTATCCCACTTGAGGATGGCAGTCTCATAGCCCCCTGGCCCCAGCTTGTGGTGATATTTCTTCTTGTCGGCATTTTTCTTGTTCTTTTCTGATAATGCCTGGGCATCTTCTGACTCCTTGTACTCTTGAAATGCCTTCCAGTGATTCGCATGCTTGGCTAGATACCCCTCGAATACTGGCACTTTCTTTGTCTTCAGATAGTTTTTCCATAGCTTCTTCTTCCAGCTACGGAACAGTTCGGCCATCTTCTTTAGAGTCCACTGCTTGACTTTGGCCCTCAGTTTTTTTGCGGCGTCTTCATTCTCACATTCTGGCAGGTTGAAATGTGACATGAGATCATTCCAAAGATTATCTTTGTACCTTTCGGCGACATAGTCACTATCGGCTGCCCCTTTGCGCTTGTTCCACTCCCAAACGCTGATCGGGACGTGATTCCTAACGAGAACTCCGCATTGCTTCTTGAATGTGTCAGCAACATTCTTAGGAAGCTTGGGTTCGCCCGTAGGCAATATCACCTCAAAGGTGTAATGCGTCCGTGCATCCAACTTTCTAGTCGGGCCTCGTTTCGTAGCTTTGCTCGATGTGGAGGCCTGAGAGGGAGAAACATTCATCAAATGAATGTATATGTATACAATATAGAGCTATCTCCAATATTTTTCACATATTACAAGTGATTGTCGAACTTCATATGTATACCTCGCCAGAATTTATTATTTCTCCACCGGCTTCACCACCGGCTTCTCCATCAGTGGAGCTATCACCTTCTCCGTCATTGGACCTATCTCCTGCCCCATCGGCTTCATCTTCATGTCGGTCGACCTCCATTCCATATCCGGAGGGGTTTAGATATGACGACGGAGATTCAGCTGGTTCAACGTCGGGGCCGTCTTTGATTATATCTTCGAGAAGTTCTTCCTCTTCGAGGTTCCTGATATGTGGATCCATAGTTCTGCAAAAAACGGACATTTGATTAACTAATAAACTAACAAACTATATAAGAGGGGTTGGAAACTTCGAAGTGTCGTTTTATATAGGAGGACCTTTAGTCCCGGGCCTTGGCTAGAACCTAAACTCTAAAATATGTCTAACGGATTTTCTTAACCTTTAAGGATTTAACAAAATGGCGACATTCTAGATGTGTAGAAAATGATCCTATTTTTCCTGATCTCATCTACCCTTCTATATGTCACATTGTCTAGTGTCAAAGGACTTTGTTGAACTTTGTACCAAAAAAGAATTATTCTATCAGGAACTCCGTTCCAAAACAACTTTAGTCCCGGGTCGTGGCTCCACCTGGGACTCCTAGATTTCTGCATAGTATTCAAAGTAGGAGTACTTTTCCAATTTGAGCATTCAATATGCAAAACCAAATCGTAAAATAAATTAGTATTCAAATTAGCATGCATTCAATTATAAGCAAAACTACATCATATATTTTGTCCGTACATCGTTGAATATTATCACTAATACTCCTCGAATACTATCATACATATAGCATCACTGATACAGCTAGAACCGTAGCGCCTCACGGGTATCGTCGCGGGCGGTGGACACCCAAAGAGAAGGAACCATCATAGGATCATAGCTCTAGTGAGATCCCTGAAGAACCTGCCACGTATGCTCGAACTTGCCCTCCAACGCAGCCATGTAGCGACGGACGTGCTCATCCTCCTCGCTGACACGGTGACGTACCACCTCCGCGGTGTCCGGAAGCCTCGGCATCGTCACTGGCCCATGCGACCGCCACCAAACAAGGATCGGGTCAACAACGGGCTGGCTCCTCACCAACCTACGCCCCCCGGAAGGTAGCACCTCCCAATACCAGCCGGACGGAGCCCAGTCCCGGACATGGCCCCTCTAATCAAGCAGGTGTCCTCCGCCGAGTCGACGACGAGGATGCGGGATAGGCATCGTAAAATGAACTAAAAAATAAACTAGTTCTATTAATTTTCTTGCTAAAAATAAACTAATTGTATATATAGTAAAATAAACTATTAACACTTAAGCATATACAATAGAAAAATTAAGTAATAATCTAAGAAACACTAGTTAAGCATCTATATACGTAGAAATGTCTTCTTCTTCTTCTTCTTTCTTATTTTCTTCTCCGCTTCTTCTTCAACTTCTCTTCTTCTACTTCTCCTCTTCTTCTATTTTTCCTCTTCTTCTCCTCTCCTCCTCTTCTTATTCTCCTTTTTCTTCTTTTCTTCTCCTCCTCTTATTATTTTCCTTTTTCCTAATCTTATTTTCTTATTTTTGTTCATCTTTCTTCTTCTTGTAACCCTAACCTAATTCTAAATATTACTAACCCTAATAATCTAGCACAAACCTAATAACAATAGGAATTAAATGACAAAAAAAAATCTTTTCTTCTCCTTTTTCTTCTTTTCTTCTACCGGCCGGAGTGTTGGGGAGGAGGGGGCGGGGGGCTTACCGGCCGGAGTGGGAGGGGAGGGCGTCGACGACGGCGAGGAGGACGGCAGGCGGAGGCGAGGAGGACGGCGGGCAGCCTGGCGGCGTCGCGCGAGTTCGTGCCGCGCCGGGCAGGAGAGAGTCCGAGGAAGAAGAGAAATGGCGATTTGGGTTGGAAATTTCCAACTCCCGCTTATATAGTAGGATCTTTGGTCCCAGTCCGGGGCTCGAACCGGGACTAAAGACACCCTTTAGTCCCGGGTGGAGCCACGACCCGGGACTAAAGGCCCTTTTTCGGCAGACCAAAAGGCGGGAAGCAGGGGCCTTTAGTCCCGGGTCGGGGCTCGAGCCGGGACTAAAGACACCCTTTAGTCCCGGGTGGAGCCACGACCCGGGACTAAAGGCCCGTGCTCGGCACGCGGCAGGCGAGGGGCTTTAGTCCCGGGTCGTGGCTCCACCCGGGACTAAAGCCCATCCGCTGGCTGCACTATAAGTTTAGTCCTACCTCGCCCAACGAGGGGGACTAACACTAGTTTATAAGCCCCGTCGCAGCATCTCCATCGAGCTCCTCTCTAAAGCAGGCTTACGGGTCTAAACTGACTGTAAATTTAAAAATTGAAACTATATTTGAAATAATGGAGAAAATTAAACGTGAATTCAAAGTGAGGTCACTTTGAATTTAGGTTTAATTTTCTCTATAAATTCTCATATAGTTTCAATTTTTTTCTATTTTCAGAATTAACTATTTTGTTATTTTCCATTAAAAACTATGTTTATTAAAATTCTTTTTGCATATTTGAGAATTTGACAAAACTATGATAATGAAAAGTGTTTGAAATTGAATAAATAATTCAAAACTATTTTCTATTTTCAAAATTAATTATTTTGACTATCCAAACTATTAACTATTTTGTTATTTTCAATTACAAACTATGTTTATTAAAATTCTTTTAGCATATTTGAGACTTTGACAAAACTATGATAATGAAAAGTGTTTGAAATTGAATAAATAATTCAAAACTATTTTCTATTTTCAAAATTAATTATTTTGGCTATCCAAACTATTAACTATTTTGTTATTTTCAATTAAAAACTATGTTTATTAAAATTCTTTTTGCATATTTGAGAATTTGACAAAACTATGATAATGAAAAGTGTGTGAAATTGAATAAATAATTCAAAACTATTTTCTATTTTCAAAATTAATTATCTTGAGTATCCAAACTATTAACTATTTTGTTATTTTCAATTAAAAACTATGTTTATTAAAATTCTTTTTGCATATTTGAGAATTTGACAAAACTATGATAATGAAAAGTGTTTGAAATTGAATAAATAATTCAAAACTATTTTCTATTTTCAAAATTTATTATTTTGACTATCCAAACTATTAACTATTTTGTTATTTTCAATTAAAAACTATGTTTATTAAAATTCTTTTTGCATATTTGAGAATTTGACAAAACTATGATAATGAAAAGTGTGTGAAATTGAATAAATAATTCAAAACTATTTTCTATTTTCAAAATTAGTTATTTTGAATATCCAAACTATTAACTATTTTGTTATTTTCAATGAAAAACTATGTTTATTGAAATTCTTTTTGCATATTTGAGAATTTGACAAAACTATGATAATGAACTCCGTACATTTTTTGTGTTCAAAATGCACCACTCAAAGGCACATCACAAAATTTCAACAATTTCTGACTTCATTTGGTATTCTTCGTGCATTTACTTATTTTTTTGAGCTAGTTGACCCTGAAATTGAAAAGCACTACAAATGAACTCTGAAAATGTTGAAAGTTGGCATGCTATCATCATTTCACCCACATAGCATGTGTTAAAAAGTTGAGAGGGCTACGACAAAAACTGGATGCACTTCGTGTACAAAATGGACAATCTCTCTCGAAGTATCAGGGTTTCGAACGAAAACTCATCTCTTACAAAGGGATTTCATTTTTTTGAACTTATTTGAACTCCATACTTTTTGTGTGTTCAAAATGCACCATTCAAAGGCACAACACAAAATTTCAACAATTTCTGACTTCATTTGGTATATTTCGTGCATTTACTTATTTTTTTGAGCTAGTTGACTCTGAAATTAAAAAGCACTACAAATGAACTGTGAAAATGTTGAAAGTTGGCATGCTATCATCATTTCACCCACATAGCATGTGTTAAAAAGTTGAGAGGGCTACGACAAAAACTGGATGCACTTCGTGTACAAAACGGACAATCTCTCTCGAAGTATCAGGGTTTCGAACGAGAACTCATCTCTTACAAAGGGATTTCATTTTTTTGAACTTATTTGAACTCCATACTTTTTGTGTGTTCAAAATGCACCATTCAAAGGCACATCACAAAATTTCAACAATTTCTGACTTCATTTGGTATTCTTCGTGCATTTACTTTTTTTTTTGAGCTAGTTGACCCTGAAATTGAAAAGCACTACAAATGAAATCTGAAAATGTTGAAAGTTGGCATGCTATCATCATTTCACCCACATAGCACGTGTTAAAAAGTCGAGAGGGCTACGACAAAAACTGGATGCACTTCGTGTACAAAACGGACAATCTCTCTCGAAGTATGAGGGTTTCGAACGAGAACTCATCTCTTACAAAGGGATTTCATTTTTTTGAACTTATTTGAACTCCATACTTTTTGTGTGTTCAAAATGCACCATTCAAAGGCACATCACAAAATTTCAACAATTTCTGACTTCATTTGGTATTCTTCGTGCATTTACTTATTTTTTTTGAGCTAGTTGACCCTGAAATTGAAAAGCACTACAAATGAACTTTGAAAATGTTGAAAGTTCGCATGCTATCATCATTTCACCCACATAGCATGTGTTAAAAAGTTGAGAGGGCTACGACAAAAACTGGATGCACTTCGTGTACAAAACGGACAATCTCTCTCGGAGTATCACGGTTTCGAACGAGAACTCATCTCTTACAAAGGGATTTCATTTTTTAACTTATTTGAACTCCATACTTTTTGTGTGTTCAAAATGCACCATTCAAAGGCACATCACAAAATTTCAACAATTTCTGACTTCATTTGGTATTCTTCGTGCATTTACTTATTTTTTTTAAGCTAGTTGACCCTGAAATTGAAAAGTACTACAAATGAACTCTGAAAATGTTGAAAGTTGGCATGCTATCATCATTTCACCCACATAGCATGTGTTAAAAAGTTGAGAGGGCTACGACAAAAACTGGATGCACTTCGTGTACAAAACGGACAATCTCTCTCGAAGTATCAGGGTTTCGAACTAGAACTCATCTCTTACAAAGGGATTTCATTTTTTTGAACTTATTTGAACTCCATACTTTTTGTGTGTTCAAAATGCACCATTCAAAGGCACAACATGTCCTTCACATAGAAAACCTGAGCGACCTCATTGGCTAGGACAAATGGTTTGTCCATGTACGCAAGATTGTTGAGATCCACTGTTGTCATGCCGTACTTTTGGTCTACAACTACCCCGCCTCCTGTCAGCTTCACCCATTTGCACCGAAACAAAGGGATCTTAAAAGTAGGTCCATAGTCAAGTTCCCATATCTCCTCTATGTACCCGTAATATGTTTCCAAACAGTGCCCATTCTCGTCTGTTGCATCAAAGCGGACACCACTATTTTGCTTGGTGCTCTTTTTATCTTGGGCAACCGTGTAAAATGTATTCCCATTTATCTCATACCCTTGGAAAGTACATATAGTCGAAGATAGTGGCCTAGCTAAACAGTACAGCTGATCTCCAACGGTGCCGTCATTCATGAGATGTGTCTGCAACCAACTGCCGAAAGTCTTCTCGTGTTCCCCTTTAATCCAAGAGTCGGCCTTCCCCGGGTTTTCGGAGCATAGAATATTATTGTGTCTCAGGATATACGGAGCCACCACGGTGGAATTGTGTAGAACTGTGTAGTGTGCTTGAGAGAACGAATGCCCGTCCATACATACTTTTGCTTTCCTTCCTAGTGTGCCTTTTCCTGTCAGCCTACCCTCATACCGAGATTCAGGAACACCAATCGGCTTAAGGTCAGGAAGAAAGTCCACACAAAACTCAATGACCTCCTCTGTTCCATAGCCCTTGGAGATGCTTCCTTCTGGCCTAGCACGGTTACGAACATATTTCTTTAAGACTCCCATGAACCTCTCGAAGAGGAACATGTTGTGTAGAAACACAAGACCGAGAATTCTAATCTCTTCGACTAGGTGAACTAGGAGGTGTGTCATTATATTGAAGAAGGATGGCGGGAACAACAACTCAAAGCTGACCAGACATTGGACCACATCAATCTGTAACCCTGATAGACTTTCTCGATTGATTACCTTCTGAGAAATTGCATTGAGGAATGCACATACCTTCACAATTGCCAGGCGAACATTTTCCGGTATAATTCCCCTCAATGCAACCGGAAGCAATTGCGTCATAAGAACGTGGCAGTCATGAGACTTTAGGTTTTGGAATATTTTGTCTTTCATATTTACGATTCCCTTTATATTCGACGAGAAGCCAGTCGGGACCTTGATACTGAAAAGGACTTCAAAGAAGATTTCCTTCTCTTCCTTAGAAAGAGCGTAGCTGGCACGCCCTTGAAACTGCCCTGGATGCATGCCATCTCTTCCTTTATGACGTTCCTGGTCCTCCCATGCTTCCGGTGTATCTTTTGACTTCCCATACAAGCCCAGGAAGCCTAGAATATTCACGTAGAGATTCTTCGTCAGGTGCATCACGTCGATTGCCGAGCGGACCTCATGGACTTCCTAGTAGGGTAGCTCCCAAAATATAGATTTCTTCTTCCACATGGGTACGCGCTTATCAGGGCCGTTAGGAACAGGTTGGCTGCCAGGACCCTTTCCAAAGATTACTTTTAAATCTTTGACCATATCAAATACTTCAGCACCAGTACGGATGACAAGCTTCCCCCGGGGTTCTGCCTTGCCATTGAAATGCTTGCCTTTTTTCTTTAAGGGATGCTTGGGCGGAAGAAAACGAAGATTGTACGGGTACACATTCTTCCTACATTTGTCCAGATATATACTTTCTGTCTGATCCAAACAGTGCGTGCATGCATTGTATCCCTTGTTTGACTGTCCTGAAATGTTACTAAGAGTAGGCCAATTATTGATGGTTACAAAAAGCAACGCTCGAAGGTCAAATTCCTCTTGTTTGTGCTCGTCCCACACACGTACACCTGTTTAGGCCCACAGCTGTAAAAGTTCATCAACTAATGGCCTTAGGTACACATCAATATCGTTGCCGGGTTGCTTTGGACCTTGGATAACCACTGGCATCATAATGAACTTACGCTTCATGCACAACCAAGGAGAAAGGTTGTAGATACATAGAGTAACGGGCCAGGTGATGTGACTACAACTCTGCTCCCCAAAAGGATTCATGCCATCTGTACTCAGACCTCACCATAAGTTCCTTGCGTCAGCTGCAAATCTCGGGAACTCTCTCTCGATTTTTCTCCACTGCCGACCATGAGCGGTGTGCCTCAACTTATCGTCTTTCATACGATCTTCCATGTGCCATCGCAACAACTTCGCATGATCTTTATTTCTGAACAGACATTTCAACCGTGGTATTATAGGAGCATACCACATCACCTTGGCAGGAACCCTCTTCCTGGGTGGCTCGCCCTCAATATCACCAGGGTCATCTTTTCTGATCTTATACCGCAATGCAGTGCATACCGGGCATTTATCCATATTCTCGTACTTCTCACCGCGGTAGAGGATGCAGTCATTAGGGCATGCATGTATCTTCTACACGTCTAATCCTAGAGGGCAGACAAGCTTCTTTTCTTCGTACGTGCTGGCGGGCAATTCGTTCTTTCTTGGAAGCATCTTCTTCATCAGTACCAGCAACTTTTTGAATAACGAGTCAGTCACACCGGTCTCTGCCTTCCACTTCAGCAATTCCAGTGTGCTACCCAGCTTCTTCTGGCCATCTTCACAAGTTGGGTACAACAATTTGTTGTGGTCCTATAACATCTGCTCGAACTGCAACCTCTCCTTTTCTGTGTCGCAACCTCGCCGTGCATCAGAAATGACCCGGCGAAGATCATCAGCGGGCTCATCTGGTTCCCGTTCTTCATCCTGATCTTCTTCTTCATTGTCTTCCACTGCGGTATCAGCATACTCAGGGAACATAGATCGGTAGTTGTCATCATTGTTCTCTTCTTCTTCATCGTCGTCTTCCATCATGAACCCTCTTTCTCCGTGCTTGGTCCAAACATTATAGCCCGACATAAAACCGGACCGAAGCAGGTGGCTCTGAATGACTCTTGAGGAAGTGTAATCCTTCTCATTCCGACATTCAACACATGGACAAAACATATAGCCACCACCATGCTTGTTCACATCGGCTGCATCTTGAAAAGAATGCACGCCTTCTCTGTAAGCGGCTGTGCGTCGATCACCGTACATCCATGGATGGCTCATCTGTGTTATACGACAATATATCAAATACAATCACGATCCTAAAAATTAGTACCACACGGTCTAAACGAGAAAATATAGTTGCTAACCTTTTAGAATAAGTAGAAATAAAGAGGAAGAGGTTTAAGCGTGGCTCGGGCATCTCATATCGTAGTTGTGTTCGGTGAACTGAAGCGGCATCGCTCTAACACACATTTCAACAAACACCTCTAGTGCATAAAAAAAATGGAGAGCTAGCACACACCCACACTCTTCCATCCAAGAAAAATGCAAGGAAGAGGGGAGAGGGGGTCTGTGCTATATATAGGCAGAGGACTTTAGTCCCGGTTTGAGACACAAACCGGGACTAAAGGTGGCGCACATGCGGGCTGCACATCGCGTAGCCCTTTAGTCCCGGTTTGAGACACAAACCGGGACTAAAGGCTCCTTATGGGTCGGGACCAAAGCCTCGTGGGCGGCATTGCGATTTGAGGCGACGTGGCCGGGCCTTTAGTCCTGGCCCAGAGGGACGCCGGGACTAAAGGGTCCAGTCCAAAGGCCCGTTTTTCACTAGTGTTCCCTCTGTGTGCGTTGTTTCAAGTAGTGCCGCGACTAGCTTCAGTTGGCCCATGCCGGCCCGTGATAGCATGGGTTGGACCGTCTGGGCCGCCTCGGTCGTTGGGCATCGTTGGAGTAGTGACCGTCACTGCCCTATGGATCCCTCATTTCAGCTACACTTACAGAGTCCAACATTGATGTAACGTGACACACGCGTCCGATCACGTTTGGCCCGTCCATATCCTTTTTATATTTTGTGTGATCACTTACAATCACTTACAAAGTCCGGTTGGAGAAGTCCGGTTGGAGAAGTCTGGGCCAACCGGACCATTTGAGAAGCCGGTCTCGGTCACATTTTCTTCACCGGTCACTGACAATGTCATGTGCCAGGTGATTTGATGCTGATTTAAGGCGTGCCACTCTAGATGCTCTTAGTCCCTACTAATCAGATCAGGTGACTTAATCCTGTTTTTGGGCCAGTAACTTTTTATAGTATTACGTCTCCGGGTGAAGATGCAGATGTTTGGTCAGATACATGCATGCATGTCCTATGACTTCTCTTGTTAATTTTTGCGTGGTGTGCATGTAGTTGATCATCATGGTCATTCACGTGAGCTTTGTTGGAATTTTTTTTTGGGTTGCTTTGCTGGATGTTTATTTCGATTTGGGTTGCTGGATGATTCTTTTAGTTTATATGACTATAGAAGTGCATGCATGTCACATACATATGCCAACACACACATAATTTAAGCCTACGGTCATTATGCATAACATTATGTTTTTACTAGTTCACTAGAAAATAAAGTATACTCTAGTTTCTCACACAATATTAACTTGTGTCACACCAGTGCAAAATAAACTATAATATATATGAGCATAAATGAAAGAAAAAATAAATACAAATACAAAATATGGAGTGCATTGTATATTTGCGTGGACAAATAATGCATGCATGTTTTGTTGGAAATATGAGCGACTTACCATGTGATTTTACTAGCAAAAATAGTAGACAAATCATGAGAGAATTTCTTATTTGGCCCTTTCTTAAAATTCGATTCCTTATTTGGCCCAAATAAAATTTTCGTTCCTATTTGACACATAAAGTAAATTTTGTTCCTTATATGACACTTCCGTCCATTTTAGGCACTAACGGGGTTAGGTGTGAGGTGAAAAAACCATTTTGCTCCTGGTGCATTGTGTAACTATCTTGGATGTACTAAAAATCAATTAGTTCACACATGTTTTAGGGATGTTCAACAAATGCTATGTATGTATATGTATGATCTAATATTTTGTTCCTTAGGTGAACTGGTTTCTGCGTGTAAAAGTCATACAAAATATCCGTAGAATTTGTATGGGTATATATTATACGGTCAATACAATACTTAAGGTGTCAAATTGGGAAGAAAATTTGTCATATAAGGAACAACAACTACTTAAGGAACAAAAATTACTTAAGGTGTCGAATTGGAAAGAAAATTTTATTTTAGGTCAAATAGGGAACCAAATTTTAAGAAAGGCCCAAATAAGGAATTCTCTCATAAAGCATTACTACTATAGCAATTACAAGACTAGTCAAGCAATCATATAGAGAGTATGCAAGTAGCATCTCAAGTGGTGAGTAGAAAAACAGAACATATCTAGAAGAGAAACTAGACCAAGAAACTATGGGAAGAACTCAAAGAAAATAAGCATGAACACGTACGGAGTTATAGCAGCATCAACAATAGTGGGATTGGCGTTGACGTCAAGGAAGAAGTCGTCGTCCGGGAAGTGGTCATCGGCATCAGTGATGAAGAAGCCAGTAGTCGCGCAGAGCACTCCCCCAAAACCCTATGACCCTTCTCTCGTACAGGACTCAAAGAGGCGATGTTTTGGAGGCCAACTGTCCCGACCTGCGGTGCACGCTGCAAGCCGGGATGGGGAAGAACATATCAGTAGCTTAGATATTGGAACTCTATGGTGTGAGGAAGATGATTTTCTCTTGTATATCTCTAGAGAGGAGCGACCTCTATTTTATAGGCACAGGAGAAGGAGACGAACAGGCAACGACGGAAGGCGAAGCAAAAGAGGGAGACGAAACCAACAGGTAGCAGCCAAAGGGTGCATCGTTCGTATTCCATCTCCACTACAACCAAATCTTCCAGCTCCCGAGGGAAAATCTCGGCTCATTCCCGCAACCCGCGGCGCGTCGTGACGTGGCATGCTGTGGCAAGGCGGGTAGGGAGGAGGAAGAGCGCACATGTATGTTTCTATTGTTCTCATGCTCATACATGTGGGGAAACATCCTCCCTTATAAGGAGGTTGAACTCCTACCAAACTAGCAATGAGGGACTGAACTTTAGTTCCACCACTTTCCTTGCATGAATGGTCTTAGTGGGCCTCCAGGATTTATCAGGAATTCAGAAACTGGTTACTGGGCTGGGCAATATATGGATCAAATTCTAGTAATCCCCCACCAGATCCGAGAGGCACACAAAATTTGATTTTGGTTCCAAAACACTGTTTATATACTAGTACTACAGTCGAGACTATTAAGTTGAACTTCCACCTAGAACTCTATGCTACATTAGTAAGCAACTTGAATAGTGGACTATGCCTTGAACTGCAATTTTTCTGGGAATCAAGCTTCACACAAAGCCTTGACCGATACTAGGCTACCGTGGTACTTCCTCGTGGGTGGAGCTTATGCGTCATACTCCGAGACCTTTCATGAGTTTATTAGAGCACCTTACTCTCATAGATTAGGACGTTAACAATCAGACTCATATAGGTGTTCTTTAAAAGATGTTCTGCAAGACGACATATCTCCTTCAATAAGCCACTTAGAACACATTAAGATATATATTAACCTGCCATACATATTAGGAAAGTATTGCATCTTCATGGAGTGGTACTATCAATGGTAAGGATACTCTCCTCTCAGTTGACCAACAGCTTGTCTTCCACATCTAATTCACGGGATCTCTGATCACATAGAATAGGTTACCACTCTGAACACTCATATTCTGGGTCTCATACCCATCTCCTTCGATGCATTATCTATCACATTACGTGATAGACCCTTAGTGAAAGTATTTGCCATATTTTTAGATGTTTGGACATAATCCAATGCAATAACTCAGTAGTTTCTCATTTTCCTAACAGATTTTAACCTCTTATGTACATGTCTCGATGACTTCATGTTATCCTTTGAACTACTCACTTTTGCGATCACAGTTCATAAGAACACCCGGTACGAGTTTCTCAACAACCGGTAAGTCATTCCATAGCCAACGAAGCCAATCTGCTTCGACCGTAGCTGTATCTAGTGTTCTGATTTCCGCTTCCATTGTTGACCTCGTTAAGATGGTTTTCTTGCAAGACTTCCAAGAAACAACGCCACCACCATGAGTGAATACATATGCGCTCATGGCCTTTATCTCATCAGCATCAAAGATCTAGTTTGAGTCACTATACCCTTCAAGTACCTTTGGGTACCCGGTGTAGTGAATTCCATAACTCGTAGTTCACTTCAAATAGTGCATAACTCTTTCGAGAGCTTTCCAATGATCATCTCCTGGTTTTGAAACAAACCGGCTCAGTTTGCTAACAACAAAAGATATGTCGGATCTTGTAGCGCTGGCTAAATACATAAGCGAGCCAATTATTTGAGAGTATTTCAATTGATCTCTAGCAATTCTTCGATTCTTTTGAAGCAACACACTAGCATCATAAGGTGTTGGAGAGGGCTTGCAATCACTATTACCAAAGCAACTCAAGATCCTTTCCACATAGTAAGATTGATGCAATGCAATCTCACCATCATCACTTCTCAACAGCTTGATATTCAGAATAACATCAGCTACTCCTAAATTCTTCATGTCAAAACAACGAGATAGGAAATCCTTGACCTCCTTAATAACATTTATATTGTTCCAAAAATCAGTCTGTCATCAACATACAAGCAAAGGATAACTCCCTTGCCCCCACGATGGCAATAGTACACACATTTGTCAGCTTTGTTTACAACAAAGCCTACAACCATTAAAGTTCTTTCAAACTTCTCATGCCAGTGCTTTGGTGCTTGCTTAAGTCCATACTGAGACTTAAACAATTTGAACACTTTTTCTTCCTGACCGTCCACTATAAACCCATCTGGTTGTTCCGTATAAATTTCCTCGTCCAATTCTCCATTTAGGAAAACAGTCTTAACATCCATTTAATGAACGAGAAGACCATGTGAGGCAGCTAGAGAAAGCAGTACTCGAATAGTGGTTAGTCGAGCCGCATTTGAGTAAGTATCAAAGAAGTCTTCACCTTCCTTTTGAGTATAACCCTTGACCACGAGTCGTGACTTGTACTTCTCAATAGTACCATCATGCCTAAGCTTCTTCTTGAATACTCATTTGCATCCTATAGATTGGCACCCATAAGGACGATTAGTTTTCTCCCAAGTTTCATTTGCTAGGATTGAATCCATCTCACTACAGACCACTTCCTTTCAGTAGTCAGCATCTTCAGATGCATAAGCCTGTGAAATAGAACTAGGAGTGTCATCTGTGAGATATACAAGAAAAGCATCACCAAAGACTTTGTAGTCCTATATCTTCTGCTCGCTTTAGGAGTCTCATTCTTGTTCTCCACAAGATCTTCGAGATGTTGCGTTGCAATGGTAGGTTCAAAAATTGCAACTACAACTTGACTCGATGAACTAGGCATCTCGTGATTTGATGAGCTACCCATACCCTTCATGGGAAAGATATCTTCGAAGAAAGTCGCATCATTCGACTCCATGATTGTACTGACATGCATGTCGGATACCTCAGATTTAACAATCAAGAATCTATAACCAATGCTATGGAATGCATAACCCAAGAAAACACAATCCACAATTTTTGGTCCAAGCTTTCACATCTTTGGAGTTTGTATATTGACTTTTGCCATGCAGACCAAAGTTCGTAGGTAAGAGAATTTTAACATTTTCTTTTCCCATTCCTAAAATAAATTTACCTCTTTGTTATTTGTGGGAACTCGGTTTAGGACATGACATGCATTTAAATTGTATTTCAACAAGTTCATATTGAGTTCACTTGAAACTAGTTGAACTAGTAATAAATTCTAGTTCAACTAATTCATATATAGTTCTCTTGAATTCTAAATTACTTCAATAAGATTTGATACTAGTTCATCAACATTCAATTTTTAGTTCAACAAGTTGAATCTAATTCACTTGAATCAAATTAATTCTAATAAATTCTAGTTTAACTAGTTCAAATATAGCTCCCTTGAATTCAAAACTAGTTCAACAAAATTTTAAACTAGCTAACCAACATTAAATTTTTAGTTTAACTAGTTCATATTCATTTCACTTGAATCGAATTATACTTCTAATAAATTCGTGTTCAACAAATTTAAATACAATTCACTTGAATTCAAAATTAGTTCTTCAAGTTTTGAAACTAGTTCACCCACATTGTAATTGTAGTTCAACATTTTCAAATTCAGTTCACTTGAATTGAATTTAACTTCTAAAAATTCTAGTTCAATTAGTTCAAATATAGTCCCCTTGAATTCAAAATTAGTTCAATAAGATTTGAAACTAGTTCACCAACATTCAACTTTTATAAAGGTTCACTAATTTGTTTAAAAAAAGTTTCAATAAATTAATTTTAACAAGTTCAAAGTCACTTCACTTGAAACTAGTTGAACTAGTAATAAATTCTAGTTCAACTAATTCAAATATAATTCTCTTGAATTCAAAATTAGTTCAACAAGAATTTGAAATTAGTTCATCAACATTCAATTTTTAGTTCAACAAGTTCAAATTTAGTTCACTTGAAACTAGTTGAACTAGTAATAAATTCTAGTTCAACTAATTCAAATACAGTTCACTTGAATTCAAAATTAGTTCAACAAGATTTGCAACTAGTTCATCAACATTCAATTTTAAGTTCAACTACTTCAAATTCAGTTCACTTGAAACTAGTTGAACTAGTAATAAATTCTAGTTCAACAAATTCAAATACAGTCCCATTCAATTCAAAATTAGTTCAATAAGATTTGAGACTAGTTCACCAACATTCAATTTTTATAAAGGTTCAATAATTTGTTCAAAAAAGTGCAATAAATTAATTTCAACAAGTTCAAATTCAGTTCACTTCAAACTAGTTTGACTAGTAATAAATTCTAGTTCAACTAATTCAAATATAGTTCTCTTGCATTCAAAATTAGTTCAACAAGATTCGAAACTAGTTCATCAACATTCAGTTTTTAGTTCAACAAGTTCAAATTCAGTTAGTTGAACTAGTAATAAATTCTAGTTCAACAAATTCAAATATAGTTCCCTTGAATTCGAAATTAGTTTAACATGATTTGGAACTAGTTCACCAACATTCAATTTTAAGTTCAACTACTTCAAATTCAGTTCACTTGAAACTAGTTGAGCTAGTAATAAATTCTAGTTCAACAAATTCAAATACAGTTCCCTTGAATTCAAAATTAGTTCAACAAGATTTGAAACTAATTCACCAAAATTCAATTTCTAGGTCAACAAGTTCAAATTCAAATCACTTTAATCAATTTCTACTTCTAAAAAATTACAGTTCAACAAATTCATATAAAGTTCCCTTGATTTCAAAAATAGTTCAGCAAGATTTGAAACTAGTTAGACAACATTTAATTTTTAGTTCAATAGAATTTTACTTCTAATAAATCTAGATCAACTAGTTTGAAAATAGTTCACCAACATTTAATTTAAAATTAGTTCAACAAGATTTGAAACTAGTTCTCCTACATTCAAATTGTAGTTCAACAAGTTCATATTTAGTTCACTTGAAACTAGTTGAACTAGTAATAAATTCTAGTTAAACTAATTCATATATAGTTCTCTTGAATTCAAAATTAGTTCAACAAGATTTGATACTAGTTCATCAACATTCAATTTTTAATTCAACAGGTTAAAATCCAATTCACTTGAACCGAATTAATTCTAATAAATTCTAGTTCAACCAGTTCAAATATAGTTCCCTTTAATTCAAAATTAGTTCAACAAAATTTTAACTAGTTAACCAACATTCAATTTTTAGTTTAACTACTTCAAATTCAGTTCACTTGAATCGAGTTATATTTCTAATAAATTCTAGTTCAACAAATTCAAATACACTTCACTTCAATTCAAAATTAGTTCTTCAAGATTTAAAACTAGTTCACCTACATTGTAATTGTACTTCAACAATTTCAAATTCTGTTCACTTGAATTGAATCTAACTTCTAAAAATTCTAGTTAAACTAGTTCAGATATAGTCCCCTTGAATTCAAAATTAGTTCAACAAGATTTGAAACTAGTTCACCAACATTCAAATTTTATAAAGGTTCACTAGTTTGTTCAATAAAAGTTCCAATAAATTAATTTCAACAAGTTAAAATTCAGTTCACTTGAAACTAGTTGAACTAGTAATACATTCTAGTTCAACTAATTCAAATATAGATCTCTTGAATTCAAAATTAGTTCAACAAGATTTGAAACTAGTTCATCAACATTCAATTTTTAGTTCAACAATTTCAAATTTAGTTCACTTGAAACTAGTTGAACTAGTAATAAATTCTAGTTCAACTAATTCAAATACAGTTCCCTTCAATTCAAAATTAGTTCAACAACATTTGGAACAAGTTCACCAACATTCTATTTTAAGTTCAACTACTTCAAATTCAGTTCACTTGAAACTAGTTGAACTAGTAATAAAATCTAGTTCAACAAATTCAAAAACAGTTCCCTTGAATTCAAAATTAGTTTAACAAGATTTGAAACTAGTTCACCAAAATTTCATTTTTAGTTCAACAAGTTGAAATTAAATTCACTTGAATCGAATTAATTCAAATAAATTACACTTCAACAAATTCAAATATAGTTCCTTTGAATGCAAAATTAGTTCAACAAAATTTGAAACTAGTTCACCAACATTCAATTTTTAGTTCAATCGAATATTACTTCTTATAAATTCTAGTTCAACTAGTTTGAAAATAGTTCCCATTCAATTCAAAATTAGTTCAACAAAATTTGAAACTAGTTCACCTACATTCAAATTGTAGTTCAATGCTACGGCAACAGACAACATCGCCAGAAATTGGTACGTTGACGGAGACTTGGCTTGCACTAATTTTTCCCTTGAAGAGGAAAGGGTGATGCAACACAGGAGCAGTAAGTATTTCCCTCAGTTTTAGAACCAAGGTATCAATCCAGTAGGAGAATCTCGTCAAGTCCAGAGTACCTGCACAAACACAAAAGACCTTGCACCCAACGCTATAAAGGGGTTGTCAATCCCTTCAAGATTGATTGCAAAGTGAGATCTGAAGGCGGAAAGTGCAACGAAGTAAAAAGTGTAAGGCTGAGAACATAGTGTGAAGTAGACCCGGGGGCCATAGTGTTCTCTAGAGGCTTCTCTCAAAATAGCAAATATTACGGTGGGTGAACAAATTACTGTCGAGCAATTAATAGAACCGCGCAAAGTCATGACGATATCTAAGGCAATGATCATACATATAGGCATCACGTCCGAGACAAGTAGACCGATACTTTCTGCATCTACTACTATTACTCCACACATCGACCGCTATCCATCATGCATCTAGTGTATTGAGTTCATGACGAACAGAGTAACGCCTTAAGCAAGATGACATGATGTAGAGGGATAAACTCAAACCAATGATGAAAACCCCATCTTTTTACCCTTGATGGAAACAACACGATGCGTGCCTCGCTACCCCTTCTGTCACTCGGTGAGGTCACCGCACGGTATGAACCCAAAACCAAGCACTTCTCCCATTGCAAGAATCATAGATCAAGCTCGCCAAACAAAACCCACAACTCGAAGAGAATTACAAGGATATGAAATCATGCACAAGAGAGATCAGAAGAAACTCAAATAAGATTCATAGATAATCTGATCATAAATCCACAATTCATCGGATCTCGACAAACACACCGCAAAAGAAGATTACATCGGATAGCTCTCCATGAAAATCATGGAGAACTTTGTATTGAAGTTCCAAGAGAGGGAAGAAGCCATCTAGCTACTAGCTATGGACCCGTAGGTCTATGGTGAACTACTCACACATCATCGGAGAGGTCATGGTGTTGATGAAGAAGCCCTCCGTATCTGAATCCCCCCTCCGGTAGGGCACCAGAACGTGCCCGAGATGGAATCTTGCGGAGACAGAAGCTTGCGGCGGCGGAAAAGTACTTTCGATGATCTCCTGATTTTTTCTGGAATTTATGGGAATATATAGGCGAAAGACCTAGGGCAGAGGTGTCCGAGGGAGCCCACAATTCTGGGAGGCGCGGGCCCCCCTGGCCGCGGCTAGGGGGCTTGTGGGGTCCCTGGTGGCCCCCTGCCTTGGTTCTCAAGCTTCCCGATCTTCTTCTGTTTCGGAAAAAATCTTTTTGGAAGTTTCGTTCTGTTTGGACTCCGTTTAAAATCCTACTCTGAAAGGGGTCAAAAACACGGAAAAAACTGGAACTGGCACTTGGCACTGAGTTAATAAGTTAGTCCCAAAAAGATATAAAAAGGCATACAAAACATCCAAAGTTTGACAGGATAATAGCATGAAACCATAAAAAATTATAGATACGTTGGAGACTTATCATTCAACAAGTTCAAATTCAATTCACTTGAAACGAATTATACTTCTAATAAATTCGTGTTCAACAAATTCAAATACAGTTCATTTGAATTCAAAATTAGTTCTTCAAGATTTGAAACTAGTTCACCAACATTCAATTTTTATAGAGGTTCACTAATTTGTTCAAAAAAAGTTCTAATAAATTAATTTCAACAAGTTCAATTGAAGTTCACTTAAAACTAGTTGAACTAGTAATAAATTCTAGTTCAACCAATTCAAATATAGTTCTCTTGAATTCAAAATTAGTTCAACAAGATTTGAAACTAGTTCATCAACATTGCATTTTTAGTTCAACAAGTTCATATTCAGTTCACTTGAAACTAGTTGAACTAGTAATAAATTCTAGTCCAACTAATTTAAATACAGTTCCCTCGAATTCAAAATTAGTTCAACAAGATTTGGAACTAGTTCACCAATATTCAATTTTAAGTTCAACTACTTCAAATTCAGTTCACTTGAAACTAGTTGAACTAGTAATAAATTCTAGTTAAACAAATTGAAATATAGTTCCCTTCAATTCTAAATTAGTTCAACAAGATTTAAAACTAGTTCACCAAAATTCAATTTTTAGTTCAACAAGTACAAATTCAAATCACTTGGATCGAATTAATTCTAATAAATTCTAGTTCAACTAGTTCAAATATAGTTCCCTTGAATTCATAATTAGTTCAACAAGATGTGAAACTGGTTCACCAACATTCAATTTTTAGTTCGCCAAGTTCAAATTCAGTTCACTTGAATCGAATTATACTTCTAATAAATTCGTGTTCAACAAATTTAAATACAGTTCACTTGAATTCAAAATTAGTTCTTCAAGATTTGAAACTAGCTCACCTAGATTGAAATTGTACTTCAACAATTTCAAATTCAGTTCACTTGAATCGAATTTAACTTCTAAAAATTCAAGTTGAAGTAGTTCAAATATAGTCAACTTGAATTCAAAATTATTTCAACAAGATTTGAAACTAGTTCACCAACATTCAATTTTTATAAAGGTTCACTAATTTGTTCAAAAAAAGTTCCAATAAGCTAATTTGAACAAGTTCAATTTCAGTTCACTTGAAACTAGTTGAACTAGTAAAAAATTCTAGTTCAACTAATTCAAATATAGTTCTCTTGAATTCAAAATTACTTCAACCAGATTTGAAACTAGTTCATCAACATTCCATTTTTAGTTCAACAAGTTCAAATTAATTTCACTTGAAACTAGTTGAACTAGTAATAAATTCTAGTTCAACTAATTCAAATACAGTTCCCTTGAATTCAAAATTAGTTTAACAAGATTTGGAACTAGTTCACCAACATTCAATTTTAAGTTCAACTACTTCAAATTCAGTTCACTCGAAACTAGTTGAACCAGTAATAAATTCTATTTCAACAAATTCAAATATAGTCCCCTTGAATTCAAAATTAGTTCAATAAGATTTGAAACTAGTTCACCAATATTCAATATTTAGTTCAACAAGTTCAAATTCAAATCACTTGAATCGATTTTTTACGTCTAAAAAATTATAGTTCAACAAATTCAAATACAGTTCCCTTGATTTCAAAATTAGTTCAACAAGATTTGAAACTAGTTCACCAACATTTAATTTTTAGTTCAACTAGTTTAAATTATGTTCACTTGAAACTAGTTGAAGTACTAATAAATTCTAGTTCAACTAGTTCAAATATAGTTCCTTTGAATTCAAAATTAGTTGAAGAAGATTTCAAACTAGTTCGCCAACATTTGATTTTTAGTTTAACTAGTTAAAATTCAGTTCACTTGAATTGAATGTTACATCTCATAAAATTTAGTTCAATAAGATATTTTGATAAAGGCAAAACATTCGAATGGGATATTATAAATCCAACAATATAAGCGCTGCACAAATATGATAAATCAATAATAAAGTTCATATTCCAATTCTTATTCAACAAGCAGACCACATCATTTTTTTTTCAAAATAAACACAAAAACCTGCTAAAGATCAATCGGAATAGATATCTCAAATATGTTCTCCACAATAAATATGTGCAATTATCCCCAAGCTAACACCAATTGCGCATGAACTAACTAAAGCACATGCGAAAGTACCATATGTGGTATCTATACACATCTCAAGTAATCACATATAAACCTAACCAAAGACCTTATCATAATATTCATTACAGTCTGAATTCATTGACCAATCAGATCTAGATTTTTTTATCTTTTACTTTTGACAATCTCAAATTGAATTTTTTCCTCTTTTGTGCATCACACTTTTGAGCTTCAATTTGTGAACGAGACTTCAATCTATTTCCTTTTTTACTGACTTGTTCCTTTTAACAACTGGATCTCTGAGGGCCAAATCTAATTCATTCTGCCTTCCATTTTCATCTTCATCTTTATTCTTTTCTGTTTCTTCTTTTCCACATAGATACCTACTATGCACACCCTTCACGGCATTCACTAACTCTTGACAATAGACAGGATCATGACTAATGTCGGAACAAACCTCACCGACAATATTCATAACAATTGCATAACACACAACATTTTGTGATTTGTCTATAGTATGTTCTCCTAGAACATCAAACTTGTGCTTCCTTAGTTCAAACTCTTCGAACTCTCTTGTCCATCTTGGTAGTATATACCTTTCTGAAATCTTGAGGAAATCAAACTATGTAAATATTCTTAGTATATGACAACAAAGAATACCATCCCTATCAAACTTTCCACATTCACCGTCAAAATGCTGAGCAACTCGGTCTACGTGCACAATAAATATCTCCCAATCATACTCAGGGTTCTCTTACTCAAAATTTCTTTTTAGCTCATATGTTTTATCTTTCTCAATCTCTTTCACTCCAAATGCGGTTGCATTCAACATCTCTGACAGGAACTTGCAGTATATTGCTCATGTATAAATTTCAGCTGCATGTCGTTCAAATCGCTGATAGCCCCACAAAACTGGAAATTTTTCATTAGACAAGAACCTGTCCTGATTCTCTATATGTATGACATTCCCCTGGAATAATTCATATTGTCGGATAAATGTCTCAATTGTGTCTTTAATCAAAACATAATCCTTGAAGTTTGAGTTGAAACTCTCACTCCAGCTAGTTGATCTAGTGAAAGGGCAGAACACTTTTTGGTACTAGGCTAGAACAAAGTACTCCCTGTTGTCCCACATGAGCTTAATGTGAGCATGTTTTCCACAACTGTGCTTATCCAACATTTCTTTCCATTTTCTTTCAAATTCCTCAACTGTTATTGATTGCATTGTGCATTCTTCCAAGTCTTTCTCCATTCCTTTCTTCAAATGAAAATAAATTTTCAGATTCTCTCTTGCTTTTCTCCACACATGCCAAATGCAGAATCTATGAAAAGCTTCTGGGAACACCTTTGGAATAGCTACTTTCATAGCAGCATGTTGATCTGTCAGCACAACAACTGATTTCTTTCCTCCCATTGCTACTACAAACGTTTCAAACAACCACCTGAAAGTATCTGCCTTCTCATCCTGCAAAAGATCCCACCCAAAGACAATTGTTCTAGAGTGTCCATTTACACCTATAATAGGTGCAAAAGGCATGTTGTATTTGTTCGTGCTGAACGTTGTATCAAAAGAAATAATATCTCCAAACAACAAATAATGAAGTCTTGACCTTGAATCCGTCCAGAACAAACTAAGTATTGAATTACAAGAATCTCTCTGTGCCTTGTAAATGAAATCTGGTTCTCAACCTCCAACTTCTCAATGTATTCCAGAGTGTTGTGTATATATGGATTCCTCCTTTTTTATTCTTAGTTTGCTTTAGGTTGTCTAGTTTCTTTACATCAAAAGAAATATTCCCAAACTTGCCCCCACACAGCTTCCTAAATATGCTCATTGTTTTCCAAGGCTTTACTCTGTGTTCTTGCAGCAGTTTCGACAACAATTTCCCAGCTTCCTTCATGCTTTTGTGGCTAAGAAAAAAAATTGTCAGAGATGGTGATGAAACCAAAGGATGGTTATGGTTCAAATCTTGGGATTGAATATGCCATTTCCCATCTTCCAGACTAACTGTCACATGCATTTGGCAATTTGTTCTTTCAAGAACATTTCTCCTCCTCTTTCTAGCGCCTTTATATGTTTTTACAGTTTTCCTGCTCTTGTTGCAAACAAAAGAAATCTTCCTGTTCTTGTGATTTCTTCCTTTTTTTTATTCCAAATCCAGTAATGAGAGCATACATATTAAAAAATATTTTTTCTTCATCCAGAGTAGTGAACACCTTTCCAACTAGAGGTTCATTTGATTTCTCTATTTCATCTGGTGTCGGAAACAAATATTCTTCATCTTTGGATTTACAATCAGTTTCTTCATCAGTAGAATGATCACTACCAATGTCAAAATCTTCCGGTCTAATCTCAACAATGTTCTGAGTACAAAGTACATCCTGGAAAAATGAAAGTACATCATCAGCAATCATAATCATTTTAGGCTCCTGTTCAAAATAATTATCAATAAATATTACTAGCGATAACATATTTTTGACATAGAGTGAACCTTCTCTTTTTCAAGCACAAGAGCTAACTGATAATCATCTTGAACACAAGACAGAGCATCTCCACCTATTTCAGAATCTTGATTTCCACTCAATACAGTAGAACAGTTAGCTGAAGAACTTCCAACACTCTTTTGTTGTAATTCTATATGTATCTACAATTTTGACAGGAAAAAAATTGTATTAACACCATGTAAATTGAAGTACATTAGTTCAATAGTTTATACAGGAGAAGCTTATTCAAACTACACTAAATTACCTCTTCAATATCTTGATAGTTCGATATTTCACAAACTTGTTCAATTTCAACTCCTTCAGTTACGCAATCTGTAACACATACTGGACTACTAATTGTTACGCAATATGTGTGCAATTTATCTAGACTACTGTTTTTTTCTTGGCTAAACTTTTGTTCTTGAGTGCTCAATACTTCCTGAAAAATTATCATTCAAATGTATCAATTAACAATAATTTTAATATGAAGAGAAAGTTGGATAAAATTTTCCAAACTCTACATCGGATAGTGCAACTTACTTCTGATTGCTTCTTCACTGCATGGTATGATACATACTCATCAAATTCAAGCATCACATCATCAACCTAAAAATGTTGAAAACAATACTTCAAACTTTTTGAAAACAAATACTAAAATTAAGTTCATTACTTGGAAACTAATTCTGTTTCGAGCAACGTTAAAGAATCTTACAACACTAGCTCCTTCCAATTTTTTTGTCATCTGGACAAATAACTGCTCCCTTCTTTCCGACTTCTTTGATTTTCACAAGTTTCTTCCACTGTACTATTGTAGCCTTTTTAGTTCCAGACACCTAGGAAATTAATAGTTAAATCTTATAAATCTAATATGAAAGAAAGGTTTAAAGTTATGCCTGATTCTAATATTTTAAACTTACTTCTTACTCATTTCCGATACTGCATTAAATTATTACAAAAATTAAAGCACATATCCTAGAAAAAATTTGGACTAAGCCTGCCCAATCCCTTTCAACTAAATAGTACTACATCTAATTAAAGCAGATATTGAATTAGGAAATATCTTTTGTAATAGAATTATTAATACTATGAGATATTTCAGTTTAGAACTCTCTCCTTTTTTACTAACTACAGTTCTTTTGTAAAATGAAAAGAAAAAGCACACATTGGATGTTTTTTTCATGTTGTTGCAGTCTTTTGTTGCAATTTGTTTGGTCATTCGTTAGTAGGTAGACATCTGATGTTCTTCTACCTTGCCCAAAATAAAGTGCTATGTGAAGAAATATTAGAGGTTAAAACCACGAATACTGAGCAGGCTTGTCCAAAAACATCATGAATCCAAAACAAGAATTTGCTGAGCATTTTTACTATTGCAGGAAACAAAAATTATCTTGGAAAATGTCCACAGAATTTTAGTCAAATAGGCATGTACTTTTCAAAAACATCATGAATCCAATATCTAGGAGATAGATTTTTTGTAAACATTCTGAATTTTTACATTGAACATTTCTGAATTACTAATTCAGTCTGAAGATGTCATCACATTGCTAAAATCAACTTGAAGCTTCTTGCATCTTAATTTTGCATTGAGTTTATTTGTCACACTTAGCGTCATTTATAAATCAGAAATTGAAACTATTAGAAACTTCGACCTGAATACGTGGTGTTCAATTTCTGTTTTTTCCTGAAGATTATTTACGAACACACTTGTTCCTAAACTTGATGTTGATTTAGGAACACAATCTTCAGTGAGAGTCTAAAAAATAACTAGTCCATGTACTAAGTGATTCTACACTTAATCAGAGAAGTGATTCTACTCCATGAAGGTGTTGGCTCTGTCTCCTAGCTTAGGATAGTTTCAATGAGAATTTTAATCCTACAAAATTTTAATTCTACACTTCACTACAGAATTTCAATCCTACACAATCAATGAGGTTTAGGGTTTCACTTTAACTAGAATTATTGTTCCTTACAGTTGCCACATGAGGAATAAGATGAAAAACATAGAGTTAAAGAACCCTAATGAAGAGAATAAAGTACCTTTGATCTGGGCTTCCGGGCGTTAGGAATTGGGAGTGCTACGCGTGTCGAGCTGTTGGTTGGAGAAACACGAGTGTTAGCTCCATCTAAGATTTGCGTAGCCGCCGGCGGCGGCGCCGTGTTCACCGTGTCCACCATCGCGGCCGTGGCCGCCATCGGTGAGGAAAAAATCTGGTTCCCTCTTGTTTATTCTTTTCCAGGATAAATAATCCTTTTAGTTTCCGCTACTGTCACTTACTACTGGGCCGTCTTTCTGTTCGAAGTAACATCAATTTTTTCCCCAAATCAACCAAGGATAAAGAAGAAAACAATCTGGCCAGATGTAAAAATAAAGGGACTTTTTTGAAAAAGAACCAACCCGACAAGGTAAAATACGCTTTCCATTTCTCCTCCACTTCACTTCTCTGTTCATCCAATCCATTTCAGTAGCCTCTCGCGATGCTCCCCTGAGTATTCAACCTACACCCAGATACGAAGATGCCCGAAGATCTATAGGTTAGTTGGAAGAAAACTCTCTTCTCTATCAATCTCTTCTCCCTGTTCGTTCTTCCAACCATTCAAGAACCCTAGCTTGCCCCAAAATCATAGGCCTCGGACCCAAATAACCTAGCTACACAACCATGCCTCTTTGGGAAACAGTCGAGTTATGTTTCTCCCAACCGTTCTGTTTCTCTGATGAGGTATGGAAATGGATGAGCAATTTATATGTTCAGATGGTTTGGTGTGCATATCGTCTAACTATGTTACTGTGTTTAACTCCTTTAGTATTTCTCATTGCTCTGCAATCAACATGTGTAGTTCTGTCTTCTATTTGGTTAATAAGTATGAGTAATAGGATCTTAGCTTGTACTTGGTTCCGAGTTTGTTGACAAATATTAATACTAACATTGCAGATGTGTAGACATTTGTGCCACGTCATACAACACTATATATTGTAGCCATTTGAGTTGGATCTTAAGAATCTGAAGTTTGCAGAAGTGCATTGCAAGTTATCTAGCAGAACTACACTGAATCTAGAGTCTTCTAAGATTTACCACAAGTATTCAAACTGCTCATATAGGTTCCCAGCCGTAGCTAACTGCATGCTTTTTGGTCCCTCCCAAAGGCTAATACTTGGTCTCTCTGATTTGCCGCACCTCACAGTGATTCCCTTACACCTCAATTAAGCCTGAATACTTCACCTACCACTTTCTCCTTGACTTATAGTTTTCTATAAATGCTGGGCCATCTCCCTCACAAATCTCAAGAAATAACAACATATTTCTAGCCTCAAATGAAGTAAGATGATCAGAGTTTGGATATGAAGAGAGTATGATTCACGGACTTGTTAGGAACATGAACTACTGACAATGTTAGGCATGTTCCTTAGCTCTACATGATTGTTGTAACTAATCCCATTTGAGCTATTGACACTCCAATGCTAATGCTTCTTCTAAGAAACAAATGCTATGTACTATTTTCATCTTTGGTGGGAGACAACAACCACTACATACTGGGATGAACCTCCATCAACAATGAGCGGGGAATACAAATCTAGCTATGCAGCATCTTGGTTCGTGTCATTTGTCATTTCCTCGAACACCTGCAGGTGGTTCTGCAGCCTCCATCATACTGTGCTCGCCGTGTTCCTAAGCCAGTGGTTGTTGGCCTTGGTGTGACTAGCACCCTGATACGTCTCCGTCGTATCTACTTTCCCGAACTCTTTTGCCCTTGTTTTGGACTCTAATTTGCATGATTTGAATGGAACTAACCCGGACTGACGTTGTTTTCAGCAGAATTTCCATGGTGTTGTTTTTGCGCATAAATAAAAGTTCTCAGAATGACCTGGAAATCTACGAGGAATTTTTATGGAATATATAAAAAATACAGGCACAAGAATCAACTGGAGGGACGGAGCCAGGAGCTCACAAGCCCACCAGTCCCGCCCCCCTGGTCGGGGCTGGCAGACTTGTGAGCCCCTCGGAGCTTCGCCGCCCCCAATTCCAGCTCTATATAACCTCTTTCGTCCAAAAAAATCAGAGAGAAGAGTTCATCGCGTTTTGTGATACGGAGGCGCCGCCACCTCCTGTTCTTCCTCTAGAGGGCAGATCTGGAGTCCGTTTTGGGCTCCGGAGAGGGGAAATCGTCGCCATCGTCGTCATCAACCTTCCTTCATCGCCAATTCCATGATGCTCTTCACCGTTTGTGAGTAATCTCATCGTAGGCTTGCTGGACGGTGATGGGTTGGATGAGATCTATCATGTAATCGAGTTATTTTTGACGGGGATTGATCCCTAGTATCCACTATGTTCTGAGATTGATGTTGCTACTACTTTGCCATGCTTAATGCTAGTCACTAGGGCCCGAGTGCCATGATTTCAGATCTGAACTTATTATGTTGTCGTCAATATATGTGTGTTTTACATCCTATCTTGCAAAGCACCTACTATGTGTTATGTCCCGGCAACCCCGGAGTGACAATAGCCGGAACCACTCCCGGAGATGACCATAGTATGAGGAGTTCATGTATTCACCAAGTGTTAATGCGTTGGTCCGGTTCTTTATTAAAAGGAGAACCTTAATATCCCGTAGTTTCCATTAGGACCTCGCTGCCACGGGAGGGATGGACAATAGATGTCATGCAAGTTCTTTTCCCTAAGCACGTATGACTACATACGGAATACATGCCTACATTAGATTGACGAACGGGAGCTAGTTACATATCTCTCGGTGTTATAGCTGTTACATGATGAATCACATCCGGCATAATCATCCATCACCGATTCAATGCCTACGAGTTTTTCCTACTGGTCTTTGCTACGTTACTTTGCCGCTACTGCTGTCACTACTACTGCTGTTACTTTGCTGTTACTGGTTACTGTTGCTACTGCTGCTATCATACTACCTTGCTACTGATACTTTGCTGCATACACTAAATCTTTCAGGTGTGGTTGAATTGACAACTCAACTGCTAATACTTGAGAATATTCTTTCGCTTCCCCTTGAGTCGAATCAATAAATTTGGGTTGAATTCTCTACGCTCGAAAACTGTTGTGATCCCCTATACTTGTGGGTTATCACACCCCCAAGAGTTTCCGTTGTCAGCAAATGATATATGACAGTTGAAAAGTGAACTCTGAGCTGCACTGCTGTTCCACCTCAAAGAAAAGCTAAAAATTGACATACGGTTGGTTGAGTTGACTAACGATCAAGTAGGTTTTCACATCAACTTTATTTGAGTTGACTAACAATCAAGTAGATCTAGTGCGTTTATTTTCTTTATTACTAACAGAAAAGCACAATCAAGATCATTAGAAAATTCATGAGGTATTTCAAGTAAATACTTAGTTCAAAAGCAAGTAGTTATTACACAAAGAAATAGCTTCAAAAACTATTCCAAACTTCATAAGCAAAATGCAGTGCACTTATCTTTATTCTCTGTCCTAAATTTTTTTGGCAAATAAAGTAAGTTCCTCTTTATATTACTATAAGCTTATTCCTATCAACACTTAGCTTATTACAAATGTTTTATGCAAATGAATTTTACTGATCCAAGTTTTCCCAAACAGAGCAGTAACCAGGAAACGGAAGGCTGTCATTTAACTTTGAAAGATGCTCCAAATTTTTTGACTGTAAGCTCAAATAATTTTACTGTCTCATAGCATTTTTGTTATTTTTTCAAAAATTGAAAATCACCAGAATGGATTCTCATTCTTATCATGCTTTTATGTTTTTCAAACACATAAAATATGCACATGAAATTTTCCTTAACAAGAGGAACAACCAAACAACCATTTACATTGGTTTATCAGAATTAAGTATCTCTAAGAGGTTAAAGGTAATGAAATATTTAATATCCTAACATTCTAATTTCTTGTTATATGGTTTCAAAACATTTCTTATTTCATTGATCTAAGCATTCTTGCTAAGCACAATCCTTTTATTATCGTTATTTCAACTCTTTTTTAACTTTTTAACTTGATATTTTCAAGTGATATAACTTCAACATTTGAACTAGATCACTCAAAATGTACATATATCTCTTTTCATAAAGTTTTTATCCAATCTAACTCAGGAACAGAAGTTGATAGTTCAAAAACTTGGATTTGGTTCTTTGCTCCACATAACATGTGATTGCAATTTTGATGATTTATTTCGATACTTAGCACTACAGTTCAACACGTCAACATGCAGAATTGAACTAAGTAATGGATTCAAATTTTCTTTCAACGAGAGTGAAGTTCATAAAATCCTAGATATTCCATGTGGAGGAATTCCAATACACACAAATCCCTCCAAGCAAACTGTCGATTTGCTGAATTCAATTCTTAAAACAACTAGTCCCAGCACTGAAGTTTTGGTGAAAATGATATCTGATAACATGACAGAAGAATCTTTCTCTAGAATTTTCATGCTTCTTGTGCTTTCCACTATTATCGCACCAACTTCAAAAGGAGTACTCAGCAAAAAATACTTCAGTGCCTTGGTAGATGTTTCTTCTGTTTCATAGTACAATTGGTGCCTATTCACATTGTCATTCTTGGTACACAAGATAAAAAAATGCAGTCAACTATAGCAAACAAGACGACAATTGTGCGAGGAGGTTGCAAACTATTACTAGTGGTAAGAAAAAACAAAAACTCGATCTTGTATATTGTTTATTCTAGTCAACATCAATTTCATATTTGTCTTTGGTCTTGAGAGATTTTTTTTCTCCAGGTTGCACACTTTGAATTCTTGATCACTTCTGAGTACAAGGTACCAACAAATATCTTCCCAACACTTCCTTTGTGGTCAACAACAATGCTTATATCATTCATTGCTCTAGATACAATGCATGGAATGAGTCCTAACTTTGGAAGGCTTCAAGTACAGATGCAATTAGCAATTACCTATATTTTAATTATATTTGTGATTCCGCTAATTTTCTCCTGTTTTATTTTTTGATTCAAATACTGATTCCATATTTTTTAAATAAAAACAGATGAAGCACATATCAGCTACTCCATTTAGAGATTCACTAAATGAGTCTGCTATACAATTATCTGAGTCAATTATGGAGTACATCAACACTAAGCTGCCCTGCATTCACAACATTCAAGTAAGGAATACTTTACACACAAGAAAAACCACACTGATTTCCTTTCAATTCAAAATATGTACTGTTGAGACTGTGGCATTTCCTGATTGGGTTATTTTAGTATATAACACTGATTTCCTGATTGCGTGTCCATGTATTAGAATGTTGCGCTCCTTGGAATTACTTTCTCTCCCAGTAAGGGAGCCGTGCTCGCGTTGTCCCTTAGTTGTGGTCTTCATTTTTGTCCTTGAGTTGCTGGTTGGTTATGCAAAATCAGCCAAAAAAACTTGGGCCGTCGTATTTTTTGCTTGCACGTGTGCACAAAGTAGCGCTCGTCGGCCTTCTCAGGCCAGCTTGAGGATCACCTTTACGGTCGCCTTCGAGCCTCAAGCCGGTCAAAGGTTCTCATCGGCAGGACTTGAAAATGCTCCCTATTTTGTGTGTTTAATATAGTAGTATGCAATCATCAGGGAGCCATGCGTGTTAATATAGTCAAGACATGGGGGTTATGTAACACCCTGAATTTGGCCTCGTGATGACTTAGAGCCAATGGCGTTGTTTGGATCGGTAATTGTGTGTGATCTTCACATTTATTTGCCACCTCTGACCCAAGTGTGAGGACCAGATCAGACCTAAGTTATGAACTCAGATGCATCTTTTGTTCTCCAATCTCCCTAAAAAATATTTAATCTTATTCTTTACAAAACAGGAGAAGATTAAACTATAGTCCATCTGTCAGAAATTCTAGGGAAAAATTGTTACAAACTCTATTCCAACAATGGAATCTTATGTTGATGATGCAATGAGCCTTTTCGATTCGAGTATTACTTTGGAAGATATCAAAAAATTTGCACCTCCCACATTTCCAGTTCTTACTCCGATGCAGTTAGATAATATTGCAAGCAAACCTGCCGAAACAAGTTCAATACAAGAAAATATTCCATTGGGAAAACAACCAAACTTGCAACGAATTCTAAATTCATTTGAATTCTTGGATTTTCCTGGGCCTCATATCTATCCACCAAGCTTTTATCCAGAATGCAGTCAAGCAACAATTCTAAATTTCCAGGTTTAAGTAATCATTGAAATTTTCTCCAAATGTCTTCTCATTAACGACTCAATAAAGTTTGACTCTCTGATGGCTTTTGGATCAAAAAGTATTTCAGGTTTAAATGTTGTAGAAGCTTTCAGCAAGGATCCAGTTAGTGAAATGAACTGTTATGCTATCATTTGTCCTTCAGAAGATAATGTAATCTCTTACACGAACAAATTATTTCTGTTCAATTATGATCACATTCTTTATTTTCTGTTGTTCTTAATGAAGTTTTGTTGTTTGTTCCAAAAATACTAGTGTGTATGGATTCGATAAGAAACAAACCAAGCTAGAATGACTTCATTGCAACTAAATACAAAAGTAGGAGGCAAGAGAAATTCTGCTCTACTCAGTGGAAATTTGTATCATCTAAATCATCCGTTTCAGGTAAATGCTACTTCTTTACTATTCATTTCATTAATGTATTAGTCTCATTTCCCAACCTATGAACATTCAAACACAAGTTCACTTCTAAATTTTGGCTTCATGATAGGCAATTCTCTGTATTGTGCATCACACGAAGCTGAAATGATCCCATTACAACGAAATCATACTGCCATTTGTTCTTAACCATTCCAACAAGCAGTTGCAACTCATCAATCTCAGCCAGAAACTGGAACTGATTGTTACATACCAAAAAACTGAGAGATTGTTTCCCCCAATTTCAATGCTTCCTGTAACTTGGTAGTGTATCAAATCCAAGGCTGTTTAATCCTGGTTCTTCTTTTATGTATAGCAATAGCCCCCTTAAGCCTTTCAAAATCAACTATGTCGAATCAGAAATCATAGTTGCAACTCCGTTAAACGACCTCGGGTTGATAAAACTCATGGAAGACTATGAAGCTGAATGCAGAAGGAATGGATTTCAAGTAGAAAATAAAAATAAATATGAACACTTTTATCCTACAAAATTAGTACAACAGTCGAACTATATGCAATTCCAACAAGTAATTTTTTCATCACCAGTGCAAGCCGAGTTCTACAAGATAATGACTGCAGCTCTTCCAGTTCTGGACTCAAGGTATTTTTTTCGTAATGTCAATTCTCTGAACTATTTGTGTCATTACATGTTTTCATCAATGTCAAATTTCAAACATTCCTTTCTTCCTTCCTTTCATAAGTAAAATAATTCTACGAACACCTTTCTAACATTTATTTCAAAACAATTGAATCATTGCTATTTCGTTGACACTGATCTTATTTCCTTGTGAACAACCAAAGAATTTTCCAAGTCAACGAAGTTTGGGTTGACCAGAAAACTCTAACCATTTCTTTGAGGCATGGGTGCTGGATGAATCTGCACTCTCTTGATTGTTACTCAAAACTGCTCAATATGGACCAAATAATCTGTGGTAGACAAGGCCTAATACCAAACACTGCTGTTATTAAGCACATTGTCCAAAGAGAAGACATGATACTCTCCTCTAACTACAATTGCTTTCAATTTTATGCACTCTCTTTTTCACTTTGAGACCTCTATTAAACTAATGTAATTTCAGGAACTACTAATCAGGCCACTATTGAACCATTCAGACCCAATCTGCAGAGATATGTTAAGCGAAGCAAGAGTTGGATTTAGCTTACTAATAGCTAATTTTGTAAGTTTAAAAACTGCATGCAATTTACATTAAACTCTACTCTCCTATTTTTTTCAAGTCTTTAAACATAAGTGAAATGAACAGAATTTTCTTTTGTTTTCTTTCCAGGTACATTTGCCTTGCTTTGTTGACAAGCAATGGATTGTTATAACACCAAACCTAGAAAGTAGAAAGTTCTTTGATATTATGAACCCCGATGCATCTGGAAAAGACAAATTCACAAGTATCATAAGCACTGTTTGCTATAAGTTAAAGTCATTGTTTGCTCTAACATATCCAAACTGTACTGCATTTGCTATCAAAGACTTCAACTACAGGTTTATTGCAGTACCCAGAACACATTTCAGGTTATGCTCTTTCAATTTCTTCAACACTACATTCTCATTAAACTCAGATAAATTTTGTAATCCCAAAACTCATATGCTAGACAACACATATACAATTCTTTTAAAAATATGTTTTGTTTGACTTTTTAATTCTTGTATACTAAAACTTTTGTCATACCACAACAATATGTTCCAATATGACAATATTTATTGTCATGGTATAGCAGTATTGCTCTTCAAGATTTCATAATAGTATTGAATTGACAGGGTACCCAACCCTTTTTTTTAATACTAGGTACGACAGAGGTGTTTTCATATTGCAAATACTAAAAACCTATCGCGGAATGGGAGTGCTAGGATTCACAACTATAAGTCTTTCTTCTTTTCTATAGATTATCATATGATTGTAGTCCGACCTTCGTGTAAGAAAACAAATAAAAAATTTATATTGCTATTGCAGTTCCCAACATGTTGATTTACAAGCTCTCCGTGAAATATTCTTATATGAAATTGCAACATACAACAATAGTGAGGTTCAATTGCCAATAGTGACTGACATTCCTACAAAATCATGTGAGTACACAAAATGTTTTTTTTATTTTCAATGCTTTTTCCAAATCTTCATAATATCGTAATTCCTTAATTTTACGTACCATATACTTAAGAAATCTCATTCTGTTTAACAGGGTTTTCGATCATTCAAGTAATAAGGCCTTGCAAGGAAGCACATTCTACTGCTACAAGGTATAATTCACTAAAAATCTTTCCAGCATTGCTTTTTCAAATTTCCAACCCTTATTTCTAAATGTCTGTTGTTCTTATAGTATGTTTTTATCAATTCGCACGGCGTCTCTCGCAAATAGCTTGCTTCTACTTTCACAACGAACAGACCGCTTCATTACCAAAGAAACATATAAATTCTGAAAAAGGATTCTGCAGGGAAAGCTTCACCAATTTAATTTCTGTTTTGTGCAAAGTTTTTCTTCAGTTGTAATAGTTAGAACGAAAGAATTATTTTCCTTCTGCACCAAAATTCGTTTGAGTCACGAAAATTTGGAAGTAATTTGGATCAATAATAATTTGGTTCACCAAAAATTACGAGAAATTACATTATTTAACTTCTACCAATAAATAGTCACTATCTTTCCATGTAGTTTACAGTTCAAAATAATTAGAAAATTTGAAAGTAACATAGTTTGTTATCTGCAAATTGTTCTTTCACGTACATTTTTCCCGAAATCATGAACTATTTTCAGAATTCTATCAGTTTGACGGAAATAAAAGTGAAAAGAAAAAACAATCGAACAAATGAAAGCATGAAGTTGTCTTTTTTTCACTACAAATAAGAAGAAAATTTGAAAGAAACATACTCAGTTTTATGCTTCCTGTAATTTAATCTACCTTCTTCTTGAACTAATGAACTTTTTTAAATCTGAAGAACTTACACACAAAAAAATACCAAAAAAAACCCAACGAACCAGCGACCCTGCGAAGCAAGCGAACGAACGAACCAGTGAACCAACCAGCGAAGCAAGCGAATGAACCAGTGAACCAGCGACCCAGAAAGAACAGCCGAAATAGTGAAAGATGGTAAATGGGCCCTCAGGAAATCAGCGCAAGACTGATTCCTGCAGGCGCCAGAAACGCTAGCCGGTGCTGAAGGCGCCGACTAGGAGTTCCCGCTAAGAGCAAATACAATAAGGTACAGTCAGCAGGCTGTAAGAATTAAAATACTATATTTTTGCTGAGTTGGATGAGAGAGAAGAGGAGAGAGAAGAGAAGCGGACTCTTCGTGAAGAGCCAGCTCTAGCACGTGCTCCTAGGTGCTTTGTGAGAATGAAAGGTGGGCCACATATGATAAAAGTAGTACTCTTTTGTAGCTAACTATTGTACAAGCTAGCTATAAGATGGGTTATAAGATTGCTTATAGCCAGCAGTGCTCTAAAAGGGGCATGACAATGTAGGGAGGCGCACGCTCCTAGTTACGACATAGTAGTCGCGTGCAGCTAGCTGGTAATGTGCCGGCCAGTTACATGATGGTCCCGTGATGTTGATGACATGGGTGTTTTTCTTTTGTTTATATGTTAAATATAAAATAAACTATATATTACGAGAAAAATAGTAAATGCAGTCTACAGAAAAAGTTTGCCCCACTTCTAGATAATGTTTCTGCCAATCAAAAAAGGCACATTTTCTAGAAATTTTACACATTTCCAAAATTAGTACGAATTTAAAAAATGTGTACGTGACATATTTATAAAATTGTTGTACAGTGTGATTTTTTGTGTAATTCAAAGGAGTTTCGTACCATTCCAAAAAATGTATGTTACATATATATTTTTTTATACATTTAAAACATAATATTTTCCGACATTTTTCAAAAACAAATTCTACAATGGAAAAAATGTTTGCGTAGTTCATTTCTTTTGTATTTTAGAAAAAAATGTTTAAATATATTGAAAATAATGTTCATAACATGTATTTAAAGATAAAGGTCAATTCATATATTTTAAATACATATAAAAATTACTTAGATTTATTCGAAAATGCATAATGTGTACGAAACAATGTTGATTAGAAAATATATATGTTGCAGAAAACTTATCGTGTAGCTGATAAATGTTAAATGAGTACAACAATAGTCCTGCTACATACAAAAAATGTACAACACTTATGAAAAATGTAAGCATATATTGAAGACAAAAGGAATAATAATAAACTGATGAAACCCGAAAAAAATACAAACCAAAGGAAACACTGAAAATGAAATTAAATAGAAAACCAAAAATAAATATATAAAAAAACCAAAGAAATCCCAAGGAAAACCACAGTGCACACAGTAAAAAAGGAAAAACACCAGCGCTTGCTACAGTATTGCGCCGCCCCGATAATGAACCGGGTGATTACTAATTGGAATCGGCAAGGGCGAGACATAGCTCTCAGGGGCTAAAAGCTGTAAGATAACGCCAATGGCCTTGGGATTAATTATTACTCCCTCTCTACACTAAAGACGTTTTTGCAGTTCAACTCTTGTTGTCATGTCGGCTGTGTGACCATCTTCCAGTGACTGGGTTAGCATTACTACCGTTTAGTTAATCTATATCTAAAGTTGCAAAGCGTGAGGCAGAAACTAGGGGCTGGGACTCGTCGTTCCAGGTGCCAACAATAACGCTTCTCTGTTGCTGTGGCTGCTGTCGTTTCAGCGGTCAACGTCCGTGGTAACTCTGTACGCACGCACGGAGAAGATAGCTACGTACGACTGTGGTGATAGTGGTGTTGCTGTTGTTCTATCTGCAGGGAGCAACCCGGATTGGAAGCAAGCTGGCCACTAGAATCAATGGCTCAAACTTGATATGGGCCTATTGGCCTACATATTTCCTTTTTGGGTTCTACGTAACAAGCTGCTTGAACAAAAAATCCAAGCATCCGTTGAGTGTTGCCCTAGGTTCCATATATCTTTCTCCGGCCGCCTTTTCTTGTTCTCATCCATGGCCCCTGCTACGTAGCCGATGGTGTTGTCCCTTGTCCGCGATAGAGGCTTTTGCCCATTTTATATATAAAGTTACAATAAAAAAGGTATGCGGTAGAACGATACAAAATGACATTACTAGTACCGACAAATATGCTGAGTGCGAGGAATACTCAGCAAAGATCGGAAAACACTCGGCAAAGTGCACCCGACGTACACTTCTTTGGTAAACAGGAATTTGCCTAGAGCTAAAACACGAACACTCGGCAAAAAATTTACCGACACCCGAACATTGCCTCTCGTCAAACAAAAATGACTTCACGTCCGCTGGTTTCGTAATTTCTTTGTCGAGAGCTACTCTCGGCATAACTAGCACAACAAAGTGCGAGTATATCCCAACTCATGCTTGTTTGCCAAGAGCCGCTCTCACTAAAGTTAAGTGTTCCTTTTTTTTTTGCTAAGTGTGTGAATCTAATTTGGTACATGTAGCGATGAGAGGCCATGTAGGAGTATATGACGGGTTGTCTCATTGGGACCGTCCTTAAGAATTGAGTTATTTGTATGTTATCCAAGACAAAATACTACCACACATTGGGCCCGAAACCAATGGACCCTCTCGGCTTATTAATCGCCTAGATCTCTCTCTAGGAGTTGCAACTAGTTTCTGGTGTTTGTAAAAAAAGTGTTGGCGGTCATATTTAGCGTTGCCCGACGGAGTGAGCTTCAGTGCGATAGATACACAGTGGTACGGTGTACCAAGTGGCACCCGAATGGTGGGATGCATAGATATCTTCATCAAATTGAATACATATCCAATAATATATAAATATCCAACAACCAAGTGCATACATAAATATCCAAAAATATATAGATATCCAACAATATATAGATATCTCCATCAAGTACATACATGTATATCCAACAAATTCGGAGCCAAAAGCAAGTTCACGAGTGCAATAGGTAACATAAGCTCCATGAGCTCCTCCGCTATGAACATAGCATGTAAGTCCATCAAGTTTGTATCCATGAGCTCCATCGTTTACACTTTATTAAAGTATCTGCAAAATAATCACGAAAGATATTTCATCAGTTATAGAAAAAGAATAACAAAGTAAGACAACAATAGAAATGAAGTAACATTTGCCCCAATGTATACTAATCATGCACAAGATATCATCAACACCAAAGTAATGACGAACTAGATAAAGATTATCAGTTTCTTCATGCCACCAAACCAGACATAAACCCTTGCCTACTCCATCATCGCGCTTCACTTTGCGCCGGAGCTAGTAGGAATGATACTCAAATGAATCATACATTTCAGGACGCCTCTCTCTAAGAAGGAACTGGGAGTAATGATCATCTGCCTGCTGCCTAATTGGAAACCCTTTATAGTAGCTATTGTTGTAACCTTTCATCTCTTCACGACATTCCTCCCACGAATCATACACTCCAGGAGACCTCCCTCAACACACCGCATACCACCTCATCTACCAATAGAAGAATATGATTTGAACAAGAAAAACAGGAGAAGAAACAAAAGTTTAGAAGAGCACAAGAAAAACATAGTCGACGTAAGCATTAATGATTCATATACCCAAAAGCAACATCACAAGTTCTACTCTAGTTATACTCCGAGGCTACATTAGCAAGTACACTCATGACACTACTCTTAAAATGGATCTCTAATCATACTGGTAGTCTGTGAAGCCGGTAAGCGTGGAGTTGGTCGATGGGGTGAGGCCGCCGACGGGGTGAAGGAGGGCACCAAGCAGTGGGGTGAGGCTGCCGACGGGGTATAGGAGTGCGCTAGCCAGTGGGGGATGGGGTGTGCCGGTGGGGGAGAGCGCCGACCGGTCGAGGAGTCCGAGGTCTGGTCGATGAAACCAATGATCATGGAGTCCGAGCATGTGGGGGCATCCCTCATAGTGGATGACCAAGCGTCGTCGGGAGTGATGGTCGGTGGACTCAATGGCACCGGGTCGTCACAAACCTTACACGGTGGGGACTTGTTCACCTTATGCGGCGGGGCCTTGCGGTCCTCGACGCGCTTCTCCTTGACGCGGATTCAACCCTAATGGAAGCTACATCATCAGATGAAGCCATAGCCGCGAAATCGATCGATTGTCGGGGTTAACACCTTGCATCACACAATTAAAACTAACATAAGAATAAAACATCAAAGATTAGTTGTAAGCAAAAGTCGATTTTCGGTGGACACTGTGCCATAGGTATTTCGACGTTCGGTGATGATCAAGTTGGCTGAGTCCATTGTGTGTGACAAATGGATATCACAAGACGAACTTGCGCAGATTGACCGCCATCGGCAAAAACTCGATTTTCTTCCTCCAAGAACAACTCTCATCAACACTCTCTCACGTATATATGGTGGACATTCTCTCTGGTGGTGGTATATATGGTCTACACTCTCTCACATATATTTTAACTTTTTGTGATGGTCAAGTTGGGCGAGTCCATCGTGCATGACAAATGTTCACCACAAGACAAGCTCACCCATTTCGACCGCCATTGGCAAAAGTCAATTTTCTTCCTCCAATAATAAATTTTATCGACTGTCGATGATGGTCGCTCTTCCTCTGGTCCTCCCGCTTTACAAAGATCATAGAGGGGGAACAGAGGAAGAGCGCCCCTACGACAACAATCGGTAGCACTCATCTGAAAACATCTCTTATCTATCAAATCAATATATAAAAGTTATTACAAAATTACTAGTTACAAACTATTGCGAAAAATACTACATAAATCAACTACAAAAAATAATACATTCATCCATAGCACCCATATAGCATTCATCTTTATCACCCATCTAGCTAGCATACATCCATATATCATTCGTCCAAGAAAACATATAGCATTCATCCATATAACAAACATATAGCATTCATCCATATAACAAACATATATCATTCATCCATAATATAACAAACATATAATATTGATCCATGGCAAAATTTCACCATGTGGTGGAGGGCGCCGGCTGCTGGAGGAGGGTACCAACGGGGTAGGGGAGGGGTGCTGATGGGGAGGGGCGCCGGTGGCGGCGACCGGGGGGGGGGGTGTCGGCGGAGGATGGACCAAAAAAAAAAGAAAAACCCAACGGGGAAGAAACTTAAGTGTCCTGCAGACCTTTCCCGAGAGCCTGTCGTTGAGGCACGCGGTAAAGGTCAAACCCTAGATCTAGGGTTCACCATTTATCGAGAGCCCCCCTGGGTAAAGGTCAATCACAAGATCTAGGGTTCACCTTGTGTCGATGGTTGCTCTGTGTAAAGTTAAAAGACCTGATCTAGGGTTTACATTCTACCGAGAGGACCGCTCGGAAAAGGCCTCACATACCGAGAGCTATTGTGTGAAAAAGTCCATGACAACCTCCACGCATATCACAAGGACATTACAAACGATTTTTCATGCCGCTTGCGGGCATGATTTCATGCGCCGTCTTGCAGATGTGCAATTTTCGACGGCGAAACCCTAGCAGAGCAATAAATGTCTCAAATATTGTACGCAGTTTTGAAAAATACGGGGTGTGACACGTTTCATGCGATGGCCTCCTTTGAGAGCATGAGAAGTTTCGAGGCCAACGGAGCAACATGACCCGCACTTCCCTCGCAAACAGGTCACGTTCCCGCTTGATATGCACACACTAGCTCGGAGATGGTGCGTTTTACAAGCAGCCTCAGGGGAGACTTATTCAAAAGACGCCAAAACTTTTACCACACCCTATAGGGGCCATGTGATGCCACCTTGCCAGTTCTCAAGAAAATCTGGCATCATACGATTTTCCAAGGATTTGAACGGTTGCATCACGCATTGCCATCGAGGTACTTTTGGCACCCGGTGGCAGGGCATGCTCCTTCCTTATCTGCACAAGGCCTACACATGTCATAAGGACATGCACCTTGGATTTTTTTCCACGTCGGTTCCAGGCATGATTTCGTGCGCAGTCATTCAGATCTGCAAGTTCCGACGCTGAAACCCTAGCAGAGTAATCAATTTCTCAAATATTTCATGTTGTCCTGAAAAATGCGGGGGGGGGGGGGGTGACACGTGTCATGCGATGGCCTCCTTTGAGAGCACGAGAAGTTTTGAGGACAACACAGCAACCGGACCCAGACTTCCCTCAAAAACCTGTCACGTTCTCTCTCCCTCACAAACTGGACAAGTTCTCTCTCGAAGTATAATAAATGACTCAAAATAATAATAATTGAATTAATAAAAATAAAAAAGCATTGGCATCCATCATTAGGAAGATGACCTATTTCTTTTAATCTTCTCTGCCCGAAACAAGTGAAGATTCAAAGTAACAGTCCATCTTCTTAGCAGGAGTGTAATGAATACCGAAGCTAACTACATCTCGATTATCCCACTATTTAAATAGGTCATCTTGTTTGTCTTTGGGTGAGGTGGCAATAAAGTTTGATGGGAGCCCTATCTCCGTCGAGAGCTACAGTCGGCAAACATTATGTTTCCGAGAGCCACGCTCGGTAAAGGTACGGTTGGTTCATATTCTTAATGACGAACACCAAAGCTTAATGCAGTTAAACCATGACAATTTAAACATGTCTTTCTGTTTGTTGGTAGGTGAGGTGGGACAAAATCTGTGCCAAATCTTTTCCGAGTGGCACTCTCGGTAAAGAAGCTAAACCGTGACCATCGCGCTATCCTCCACCGGATGTGCCACGTGGCAAAAGGTTATCGAGTGTTGCCATTTTGCCGAGGCCTACTTTCAGCAACATCCTGCGTTTGTCGGGATGCACCTGTTGCCGAGGGACACTTTCGACGTCTGAGTTAGCTCTCGGCGAAGAGCCCGACACCTGGCGTATAGAAAAATAATAATAGTGTGATGAAGTAGCACACTTACAAAGCCGACCCCGAGAAACTGGCATACGCAACATGAAAGGAACTACGTTACCAACAATGAACACCGAAAGAACTAACCACCCAACGCTACGACCTGACACACCTAAACTCCATGACAACGTCCCTAAGAGGGACAATGACATAGAGCGTCATTGCTGCCGAGTCCACACCATACAAAGGTCTTCACCAAGAGCCCTGACCGAGAGAGAAAAACCGTAACAACGTCTTCAAAAAGTGGTGTGACAACCATGCGTGTCGCCGTCATTGATGTCGAGGCACGGAGCTTTCGCCACTTTGTTAGGGTCTAGGTCTACCAAGCCGCTGGCTTTGCCGGCCCGCCACCGCTAGTGGTACTCTATTATCCAACGACAACGAACAATAAGCTGTGAAGTCCCTGTAGCGAAGACGACATTCCCATCACTAGCCAAGTCCAAGGGAGAGGAACCCCGCACTGTCAACCCCAAGAGGTCATAGCACTCTCCGGCCAAGTTATAGCGAGGCCTTGTCGGGGACAGAGCCTCACCATCTTCTTCTCCCAAAAATGATCGATCGCAAATGATATTTCTATGCAACATGCAAATCAGCCTAGGCATTTGGGTACCATAACCAGCTATCCGAACCCGAAAAGTACCAAATTACCCGAATTGTTGGGTAATTCGGGGATCAAATTAGGGTTCGGTTCTCATTTTCTGGTTATTCGGTTTTCGGGTTAGGGTTCGGGTTCTAGTGTGGAAAACCCGAAACATCCATATTACCTGAATTATTCATACTGGCCAAATTGTTCATGCTATTATTACACTGACATGTTACCCATGCTAACTAAAATATCTGTACTTTTTAAAATACCCAGACTACCTAAATTATTCATATCAAAATTTGATGTGTGCTTAGAATATTTTTGGTTTTTTGGGTACCCGAACTATTCGAACCAAAATTTTGAATAATTTGGGTTCGGGTACTTTTTTGAGAAAAAATGAGTTTCTATTTTCAAATATTTAAATTATCCGTAACCCGAACTATCCGAACCGAAATAATGAAAATACGTGAAGGCCCTGGCTGACATGCAAATAGCCTTTTCTTTCCCTTTGCCTTTCTCACAGTTCGTCAACTGACATTGACTAGAGAGACCACAGATCATACGGCCGGTGAGTGCGTGCATTCATGACCAGACCACAGATCATACTTCCTCCGTCTTAAATAGATGTCTTAACTTTAATATAACTTTATAATAGAATTTAATATAAAGTTAAGACATTTTATATTGAGATATTGAGAAGGAGGGAGTACTTCGAAGTGTGATGCATCACACGGCTAGCTGGATCACTGGGTCACCCCAGCCGGTGCAGGTGTCGGCCGGTGTATACCGGTGCGGCTCTATGCTGTCAAGATACGTCTTCTCTTTTCAGGCGACCCGCGACGCCGACAGCGGCCAAACGAGAAGTGAAGGTCGTGCTGGTGCTGCTTGCCAGAGACAAAACCATCATTATTTGTCCCGTTTGTCCATTGAACGACCAAACACCGTCCAATATGCTAGCTCCTTTCTCTTCGATACAAAACGGCAGATGAGAGGTTCTTTCCTTGCTCGGCCTATAGCTCCCTGTGCGACGTTTTTATTAGAATTAACTGCAAAGCAGCATCGTTGGTAAGAATGGCTCTGCTGCGACACCTTTGTGCACACAAATAGCCCAGGCACGACATGGCCCTTAAGTACAATATCTATCAGGATTAGGTGAAGCCGGACGGGACCCATAGCTTATCCACGTCGGCATGGGACCCAGATGGCGGCTACTACAGTCAAACAGTTATCCCCTGCGCGCGCATCCTCCCTCTTCTTCTTCTCCGACGACGAAGCACGCCAACACCGGCGAGCTCCGATTCAGAAAAGCAAATTTACAAGCATTTTAAAGCAAATCGACCGAATTCAAACAAACATAGATCCATTCCAGAAAACATCATAGGTTCGATTACAAGGGCCCGTTGGAGACGATTACAAGGGCCCGTTGGAGACGATTACAAGTTCGACACCCTCGATTACACGGGCTCCTAAGCTCGGCCACCTAAGCTCCTAGCTCACCATCTCCAAAAGTGGGCGCTCACCTGAGCCCCAGCGGTGCGGCCCCGACGTTGCGGCGGCGTCGGTCAGTCGGAGTCGGAGTCGGAGGCGTCCCACCCCCTGTCGGCGCGGGATGCCTCGATGGCTTGGCGGAGGCGGATCTCGTCGAGCTCCTCTTTCCTCTGACGGCGCGCGGTGACCTGCTGGGCCTCTTCCTTGGTGCGCTCCATCACCTCGGCCATGACGTCCTCGAGCTCGCCGTCGTTGACGTAGTCTTCCGGCAGAAAGCCCGGCGGCAGCAGTGCGGGTGCAATGACGGAGGAGCCCGCGACAGGGGCGGCAGAGGAGCCCGCGGCAGAGGAGCGCGCCGCTTCCCCCATCTGGCGGTCATACTCCTCCACCTCGCGCCGAGCGAACGCACGCGGTGGCGCGAGCCCCGAGTTGGTGTACCTTCGGGCACCACGCTTCCGAGCAGCGTCGGAAGCAACCCGCGCCGCCTGTTCGCGGTCAGACTCCGGGGTTTCAGGCGCCGGCCGCTTCAGCCTCCGGTTTTCGCCGCCGGAATGGCCGACGCGCGAGCTGGAAGATCCTGGCCTCATGATCAGTGCGGCGGCGAGGCTGGATTGCGTGGTTTTGGTGGGGTTCGCCGGCGGTGAGGGGCGAGAGGGGCTAGAGCGGCGCAGATCTGGAAATAGCTAGGGTACGACACCTCTCATCGTATAAATAGCTCCGATGGGATACTGATGTGACGCCCGCTGACTTCCCTGGCCCACGGGTCAGGTTGACCACTCGGTCAGATTGACCGGTCAGCCCGAGCGCCCTGCTCTGTTTCCAACGGGGCTGCCCTGTTTTCAGTTTAAATACATACACGTTTTTGATGTAAATAAATACACATGTATTTTTCTTCCAGGTGTAACTTACACGCGAAGAGCAATTTACAGGTGTAAAAGAAAATGGCGAACAGTGGTCTGTTTAAATGTTTGTCAAACTTTGGTTTGACCAAGTTTGATATGAGCACAAAAAATAATAAAAAATATATATTGGAAAACCAGTGCACATATTCTTACTTTGTCATATACTAACAACTCAAATTGATTTGGCTGTTTTAGACATGATGGACAAAAAAACTTGTTTTAGAAATGGGGTATTTACCCCATTTGAAGCTAATTTGAAAGTCATGTGTGAAGACAAATGGTTTTGGGTGTTGAACTTCAAACTTTTAAAAACATCACAAAAGCTTCATTTTGGAGTGACTAAGAAGGATCCAAACTTGGTTTGTCATTTTCGTGTTCGCAACTTGTTTAAATGTTTGTCAAACTTAGGTTTGACCAAGTTTAAAATAAGCATACAAAATTGAAAAAACAATATTGGAAACCAGTACACATGTTCTTACTTTGTCATATACTAACAACTCAAATTGATTGGCACCAGTTTTCTATTTTTTTGATTTTTTTTGAATTACTTATCCTCAACCCTAACGTTTGAAAACCGTACAACCTCGTTCGTGATAGCCAAGTTTGTGAAGGTTTTTTCATGAAAATCTCCATAGTCTAGATTTTTTATCTTTCCTATGAAGTTAGTCACATATAATGATGATCGCCACAAGTTTTATATTTTTTTAATTTTTTTGAATTACTTATGCTCAACTCTAACGTTTGAAAACTGTACAACCTCGTTCGTGATAGCCAAGTTTGTGAAGGTTTTTTCATGAAAAACTCCATAGTCCAGATTTCTTATTTTTCTATGAAGTTAGTCACATATAATGATGATTGCCATAAGTTTTTCTATTTTTTTTTGAATTACTTATGCTCAACCCTAACGTTTGAAAACCGTACAACCTCGTTCGTGATAGCTAAGTTTGTGAAGGTTTTTTCATGAAAAACTCCATAGTCTAGATTTCTTATTTTTTCTATGAAGTTGGTCACATATAATGATGATTGCCACAAGTTTTATATTTGTTTTTTGATTTTTTTGAATTACTTATGCTCAACCCTAACGTTTGAAAACCTCTCAAAACCCCCTCAAAACCCCCATCAAAACCCCCGCACCTGTCCGAACCATTGGATCACCGTGAATGAAATTTTACCAGGACATTCTCCTATCCATATCATTGCCAAAATTCAACTCAATTTAGCTAGTAAATATTTCTTGGCAAATTTCCAAAGTTTCTGATCCAAAGGAAGCTTTGTGAAGCAAGTGCTAGCCAGGAGTGTTCAAATTCGTTGAAACTTTGTTGTCATCTCAAAATGCTCAAATAATGCCTCTTCTACAAATTTGAGCATCACTCCTTCAACCATGTGATCATAGCATCAAATCTTTGTCTCTGGTCATTATTTTGGATTGTGAAGCAACTATGTTTTATGTTGCTCTAAATTGACAAATTTTACCAGGACATTCTCCTACCTATAAAACCTCTCTAAACAAATGTTGAGCTCATTTTATTTAGACAATTATTCTCAGTAATTCTTCTAAGATTATGTCCAACAGGATGCTGTGTGAAGGAAGTGCTCGCGGGTATAAATCCTCTCTCTGTTGTGTAGCTCGCTGGCGAGTGTGTGTGTTGAGTCTGAGCTCAAGGAAGGGCGTTCGAGCGCCGAAAAAACCACCTCGCCGTGTTCATGTTCTTCTTCCTTCTCCGATCCGACAAGGTGTTTGTGCACCGGGGAACCCTGGGCGCTGTCGCTCTCGCGTTTGCTGGTTGTCTCCGGTGATCGCCGGAGCGTGGCGGTTCCATTTTTGTCCTGACATTTGGCATCAGAGCTAGGTTGAGAGGGGAAGGTCGCCGGCCATGGCGCTCGTGCCGTACTCTGGTGGATCGGGGACTGCAAGGGCGACGTCGGTCCCATTGCTCACAGGGGAGAACTTCATCACCTGGGCCATCAAGGTGGAGGCCGACCTGGATGCCGCCGGTCTCTGGGAGGCGGTGGTGCCGCCGGAGGACGCTGCGTTGGCGGTGATCGCCAATAATGATAAGCCGGCGAGGGCTTATCAAGTTTGCAAATGTGAGTGATGACTCTTTAGATGGCTTGATATATAAACCTGCAATGAGAGTGAAGCAGTCGGAACGAGCGCCATGGCCGGCGACCTCCCCCTCTCACCCTCGCTCTGATACCAAATGTCAGGGCAAAATGAAACCGCGGCTCGCCGGTGATCGCCGCAGACACGATCGAAGAGGAGGAAGATGAACCGAGTGGATTTTCAAGCGCACGAATGCCATCGCCGCGACAAGGGCCTTCTTTGTATTCCTCGAGCTCGAACTCGAGAACAAAGGAAAACAGAGGGGGCTCTCACCACAACCGCCGACGTCGCCGAGAACGAAAGCGCCGCCGCTGCTGTCACCCAGAACAAAAGCTCCGCCGCCGCCGCTGGCTCACCATCGGGAACGAAGAGGAGAGAGCAACACAGATTCACACATGGATACTCATTCAGACAGGCACGGAGATACGTTTGACCTGATGCACTGACAAGTGGGGCCGTGCTTACGTGGATAAGTTGTGGGTCCAACTCCATATAGCTAATGAGGGCATCAGTTCAGATTAAGGGCCATGTCGTGTGTGGGATATTTCCTCGGTCAGAAACGTCGCACTGAGGCAATTCAGACGAACGACGTCGCACTCCTTCCAATTCACCTTAAAAACGTCGCACATGAGCTATTCGTCCTCTTTCAAGTGTGCAGCAGCGATCGTCCACCGAACAAAACGGATATGGTACTACCTTATCTTTTATTTAGTTAATGTATATGTGCATCGCTAGTTACACACTGCATAATGTTGAGCCCTTCGACGCAGTGGCGGAGCCACCGCCCAGCTACCCTCGGCAGTTGCTCAGACTCAGCTTGCAATCTGTTCTTTAAAAGAATGGCAAGGATGAACAAAATTCAGTTTTTTCATGAGCAAATCATCAAATAGCTGCCGGCCATTAGGACCCTTCATATATTGCCCAGGCTATCACATTGAGCTGGCTCAGCCACTGGTTCGACGTACGTGTCCCTCTTAACATGTGCGCATATCCTGTTAGCAGCATGCATGCCATTGAATGTGCGACGTACACGACGAAAACAAGCGCCGCTGCAGAAGCCGCGAGGCGCCCAGACGGTTGTGGATAGCGATAGTGGAGAAGCCACTCCACAGGCCACATTACCTTCATTCGTGTCAAACCGAGCACACCTACCCCTTGCCACCACCAACTAACTCAGTCATGCCCCCAATCTGGGAGAAATTATGGAGTTTGAGATGCCCGGCAAAAGTCAAAATACTCTTGTGGAGAGCAATGGACTGCCATGTCAAGCAATTCTGACCGATAGACATAGGAAGATATATACATGCGCAAATGCTCAGCTTATGATGAGGGTCCGGAGACTATCAAGCACCTTCTGGGTGTTCGAAAAGACACGGGAGGTATGGTCAGACCTAGGCCTTAGCAATGTTATCTCAAAGGCATGCAACGTGGACCATGCAGGTGAATGCTATCCTTGAACATCTGGTTGGCACTCCAGAATAGTTTGCGACTGTGCTGGGCCAAGGAAGAATCGATCTGACGGTAGCCGTTGGCCGTTGGTACTTGTGGTGGGAACACAGAAAGAAAACTAGTTCGTGATGATCACACCCAATCACCGGCTCAAGTGACCATGCCTGTCGGAGCTTATTGTTAATTTATCCAGTGGCATGTTAGCTCAAGGGAGCTTCGAATACAAATCTAACAGTGTGGTACGATGACGTGACATGTTTACATGGTGAGAAAAATAGTTAGTGACGGCTAGTTATTTAGATATAGAAGATTACTTCATGCCCCACAATAATGTAAAAGAAAAAGATCATCCATGCCCCCAAAATAATGTAAAAGAAAAAAAAATCATCCATGCCCCACAATCGTACATTACAGTAAGAGCATCTACAATCGAACTTATCGAATTCCACCCCCTAAACATCCGCAAACAGCGCCCGGTCATCCCTCATATGTCCGCCTCCACAACCCCCCCCCCCCCCCCCCCCTCCTCCTCGTATGCAAACTCTCAAATCCATATAATCTTATACAACGTAAAAACAAGATAGAAAGTTCATATAGATCAACACACGTAGATGAAAGAACATAGCACAAGGAAATCATACATGCCAACGGACTACAAAAAATTTGACATGTTCTACTATCTATGGCTACGGAGGAAGTTCACCCATGTCCGTCCTTGTCCTTTCCCTTTTGCTTCCCCTTGTCGTCTTTGTTGATGTAGTACGGGTCAAGGAGGATCTACTCGTTGCTAACGTTGTAAGGGTCTCATGCGGCACCGACATTCTTGTCCTCCTCTTGAGGGAGGGGAGGTCTGTGAGGGCACAAACTGCCCAGGTTCGCTCGAGTACAAGGGCATGCACTGCCCTGACTTGGATCTTCTGCACGATGTTGGTACGAACAACATCCGTACCCATGTCCTCCGAGGGCTTGTCCGACATGTTGTGGTGTGACTCGACCTTTCCGGCACGCCTTTGTTCTCTATCGGCGGGCACACCAGGCCTCGACCTAAATTTTTCTCACAGATTCGAACCCCGATGACGCAAGGACAAGGAGCCACCGCAGGAATTGTGCGGCCAGCCCGTGGCCATCTGGTAGGGCACTCATGGTCATGCACCTCGTGCCGTCACGATCAAGCGCCTCCTGTTGCCGGATCCAAGCCCCATTTGTGTGAAGACAATGGATCCCACTAGTGCAACGCCAAATGTGGAGCTCGGATTTCCTTACCGAGCCAACGGAGCGCCAGCCGAATAGCAAACTCCTCCTCAGACGAGGTCCCAATCGACGGATCTAGAGTTGCCAGATTCGGATCCACTGCCCACCTTGTGGAGAAGTTCACAGAAGACTAGCTAGAGATTATCGGAGAGTAGCTGGGGCATCGGAGTGGAAGGGACTGGAAGTGGAGTGAACTGGCAAATGGTTAGGACTTGGTATGGGTTGTGGGATCGAGATGGGCCAGTTTGACGTGACGGAAGCGTTCAATCTGTTATATTAGTCCCACATATGAATTTGCTTTTAGAAGTTTCAAACACCCCAGACATAAGTTTGGTTGGAATTGGGTGTTCTGTTAGACGGCAATTTCATAACGGGGCAGTGGGGACGCTTACATGTGTTCATTGTGCAGTCTTGACGTATTTTGCCATCCAACGAGGATTTATATTGATCTGTCGACTAGATGAAACGTGCATTTATCCATAAACATGAAACAAACAGGGATTGAGGGTGGGGGGGGGGGGGGGGGGGCTTTGCGAGCGTCCATCTGATTGTCCTCACCATCCCAAAACCTCTCCCTTGCCCGCGCGCATTTCCGCCCATAGTGGTCAGCACCACTCCGAAGCACAAGTGCCGCATTCATGCCGGCTTAGCACGATGTGACCTCCCACAATGCTCCAACATCGAAGCGGCGTTCCGGCTGAGAGCGCCACCCTCGCTGTTTCCGGTGCATGCGGCTGCACCGTGTTGAAATGATACCCCATTCGCCTGCCTACCTGCATTAAACATGTGTGTGGTTACCGAAGAATGGTAAGTCAATGCCACCCGTTTGTCCATGTGCAGCCCACAATTAATCATTTCATTGTTTGCCCTGCCATCCGTTCGCTATATAAACCGACGGTCCGGCCATAGCCGCATCCTATATTCCCTGCTCGATTTCTGCTCTCTGCACCGTGCCCGTCATGGCGTCCTCGAGCTCCGAAGCCATTTAGGACAACATCTCGTCTGAGCATAAATAGGAGACCGGCATCATTGCAGCAGGCTCGGAGGCCGGCGGGCAAGCAGATGCCATAGCTGCAGTCTGTCAATGGAAGAGGCGGCTAACAATGAGCCGGTGCCACCATTCTCGCCTCCAATGCCGACATCACCATCGACGATGCCCTCACTCACTAGATCAAGACAGTGTTGGAAGAGCGACGAGCCGCGTTCTAGTTGACGTGGGCCTACCAGGATTACGTTGTCCGCCTCCTCAACGAGCACTGGCACATAGAGAAGCAACTCGCCATCCATACGGCCATCGCGTCGGATGTGGACATGACCGAGCAGGAGACATTGGTGGAGTACTATCGTTCCGCCCACGTCAGGCGGAGTTATATGCAAACTCTAGTGAGTTCGGCGTGGGAGGGGATGAAGCGTTCGACAACAACGAGGATGAGGTTGCTAGCTCCGCCGCGGCCGCTCCTCGCTGCCACAACCCCGGAGTGGACACCCCCGTGGCTGCCAATGAGATAGAGTAGCTCATGGAAAGTCGCTGCCGCCTGTATTCCCTTACGAGTAGGCCAGAACTCCTCCCTTCCATTGAAACCAAGCTTAACGGGCTCACCACCATCGGCATATTGCCGCAAGTAGACTGCTGAGGCGAAGCTTTAGTTCTAGGCGTCATTGCTGGCCGAACATTTAGACTAGGTTTTTGGTTTACTTAAAATATGTCTAATTGCGATAAATTTACTTGGGCTTAGATGAGAAGCTGTGGGTTTTATGTTAAAGTTATCCAACTATGGATAAATATCGTTCGGTGCATTTATATATGCATCAAATTTATTTATTCTCATTAAAATTCTTTTAAATTGTAACCGGACAAATATGAACAGTTTTGGATGGTAAGCTCCCTCAACCGTATCAGTGAACTTATTTCTCCTGTGCGCGAACAAATACGGTGTTTGGTTTAAAAGCCGGCGTTGAAGATGTCTAAGGGCTTGTTCGGTTAATCCCATTGAGAAAGGGATTGAAGAGGATTGAAGGAGATTGAGGTAGAATTTAACTTGTAGAAGATTTAGTCCCTTCCAATTTCCTTCAAACCCCTTCAATTTTAAAGAAACGGAACAAGGCGTAACGCATCTAATAATCCCGTCATCCGTACAACCAAACCGATGGCCATCGCTCCTGGTACGACCATGTTGTGCATGCAGGCAGCCGGGTTGCATAAACCTTCCATGGATGCATACGTTGGAGGGTCGAACTGAGGCTTCGGCCATAGGCAAAGTGATCGATCTCTCTCTTGACTCGACGCGCAGAGGCGCGGCCATGGAAGGACGGACGCTGGGGATTGTGAATCCTAACGGGAGGGCACCACGGTGCACTAGCTAGCATTAGGTGGCATGGCAGCTGGGCGCGGGACGTCGTCGGATCGTATTACGACACACTACATACTGCATAATTGCCTCCATTAGCGTACATTAGGTGGACGCCCCTCTCATGCCTCGTCCGTGCTGTGCAGAAAAGGAAAGGCAGCACCCCGGTCGTAAATTTATGCACACTCTCGACACTAATGCATCGCATCTTGTCCTTGGTGAGAAATAGAAGGGGTACCAAGATACACAAGCCTTTCTATCTGGGGAGAGCCCGGAGCGTGGGAGACGCGTGACCACGAGAAATATGCTTTTTCTCTCACCTTTGATAGCTAAGAACAACTTCAACAGTTCACCTATCTTCTATTCCTAAATAGCTACTACCCACTAGCTATTTTTTTTAGACATGCAACTATGCCACATGAGCAAGTCATGCATGTACTAAGTCATAAACTATATTCATTAGTGGAAAACGAGCCTTTGGCCTGGACCCTTTAGTCCCGGCCTCCCTCTGGGCCGGGACTAAAGGTCCGGCCACGTCGCCCCAAATCGCAATGCCGCCCACGAGGCTTTGGTCCCGGCCGTAAGGAGCCTTTAGTCCCGGTTTGTGTCTCAAACCGGGACTAAAGGTGTCGTGGGTATAAGTCTGACAGTAGATGTGTAGGATACAAAAGGATGGGCAGAGCCTTAGCTACGGCGAGGTTGTATCAGTTCAGGCCCCTCTGCGGTGGAGGTAAAAGCCCTACGTCTCAGTGCTCTTGGGAGCTTAGTGTCGAGTGGAATATAGGATTACAGTAAATGCCAACCCCTGCACCAGTCGGGAAGGGCGGCTTATATAGAGTGCGCTGCCCTTCACAACGGCCCGGTGGAGTAGTGGCGAATAAATGCCTACGTTACAGGTAACGTATGCCTTAAATGCTAATAATGGTGTATGAAAACGTATGACCGTTGCCCTCCTGGGAGGTTACGATGTACAGAGTGGAATTCAGTCGGTACGATAAATATGCTCCGAATGCTCGTCACCGACTGGATGATGGGGGGTCCTTAGTTCAGTCGGAACTGTCTAAGGGCCTTGCCTTCTATGAAGGGTAGTCCTTGGGTAGGACCTATAGGGCAGGCCTATGACCCTACCCTGGGACTATAACCCCATCATTACTCCCCGAATGGATCGGGGTTGGAACGACGAAGTGGTGCCTGGAGTACAGATTCGACTGGTATGGATGTGACTTTGGCGTTGTTTGCCTCAATCCATTTTATCCTTTCGACCAGTGATCCGAGTGAATATACCAGTGAAACGAACCATCAGGGACCGAGTGCTTCCGCGGAATCTTTCGATGTGACCGGTCAAACTAACAGCGGCAGATTTTCTGGGATCTTCAAATTTCGGTTGCCGCGCGCTCAGCGGGGATGTCGACATCGTCATCGAGTAGTTTCTGCCGCCTCGATTACCACGCCTTTATCTTCTCCACTAATATCGCAGCAGCTGGTCGGGGGATAAGATTTCGAGGCCACCTGTTAGTGACCCAGTCGGAACCTTATTTAAGCCTCTCCGGCGGGGGTTTCTTGTTGCGCTGCCCTTGTTACTCGCACTCGCCTCGCTTCTCCCGTAGCTCCCTGCGCGTTCCAAGCCTCCTCCTTCCTCTCCTCCTCTGCTGATCTGCTGCCTTCACCATGACGAAGGGGCAGACGAGCAAGCTCGAGTCGCAGAAGAAGAAGAAGAAGGCGGCGGCTCCTGCTCAGCGACGACAGCGAGCACTATCGGCGGGTTGGATCCAGGGGGATTTCCTCCCCTCCACGGTGACGGCGGACGACCTGCTGGAGCTGGTGGAGCAAGGCATGATTGCCAACAAGTCGTGGAGGCTGCCGGCGGAGGGCGAGACGGAGCCGGCGCCGCAGGAGGGAGAGCGCGTCTTGCTGCTCAGCCACATGTACAGGGGCTTCTCCTTGCCTCCCCACCCCTTCTTTAGAGGTATTATGAATCACTTCGGGGCGCAGCTCCATCATTTTCCTCCCAACGCGATAGCCCATCTCGCCGCATTCGTCACTCTGTGCGAGTGCTTTATTGGATGTCCCCCCCCCATTGGGGGCTCTTTAAGTACATCTTCTCCGCTAGGTCTCAGACTATCAAAAATCTTAGCCAGTCGGACGATAAAACCGATCTCCTCCAGCTCTGCGGGGGCTTAGGTTTCCAAAAGAAAACAAAGAGTAGCTACCCCCCTCTCCAGCTGTCCGAGTCAGTTAGGAACTGGCAGTCGACCTGGTTCTACTGCCAGGACATAGCTTGTCTGAATGCCGCGACTGGGTTGCCGCCCTTTAGCCTAGACCGTCCGGCCCCTCCCAGGCAGCTTGCGCTCTCAAAGTTGGAAAAGATCCAGATCCAACCTTTGGTCGACGCGCTGATAGCTGTCGTCCGCAAGGGAGTCACCGACACAGATTTGCTGGAGACTTTTCTGGGTTGGCGCATCCAGCCGCTGCAAGCCCGACACCACGCCATGTGGCACTACATGGGGCCCGAGGATTCCACTCGGACTCATCCAGAGTGCGTGACCGGGGAGACCGTGACAGCATGGGTCCGCGGCATTACAGGCGCATGTGACAACCCCCAAGGAGCCCCGCGAGTGAGGCCCTTCCGCGCCGACAATCCTCCTCCGAATGAGGTGAGTGCATCTTGTCGAGTGCCTTCAATCTTCTTAGATCTATCGCTTTTCTTGTGTCGTCGCCTGGTGTCTGACGTTGTCGACTGTATTTTGTGCAGGAGTGGACCAACTGGCACTCTCCCGTCTCGAACGGGAATCTCGCTGAGGAAGAGGTGGGCAGCCAGGACGGCAGCGTGGATAGCGTCGAGTACGTCTCCGACAGTGGGGAAACGGAGGAGGAGGAGGGCGAGGTTGGGGAGCAGAGCTCGCCACCTCCACCATCAGAGCCTCGAACTAAGCGCCATCACGAACCCGCGGCTCCGCCGGCTCCTCCAGCAGCTCCGAGTGCTCCGCCTGCTTCTCCCGTGGTGCCGAGTGCTCCGCCAGCTCCTCCCGTGGCTCCGAGTGCTCGGAGCGTGAAGAGGACCAGGGACGCTGCTGCCGAGCCCACGGACCAACCGTCCAAGATGGCCAAACCGAGTGGGTCCAAGCCTCGGAAAGCTTTCCCTCGGATGAGGATCGATGTTCCAGTTGCCTCAGCGTAAGTGTCTTGTTCTCCCATCTTCTTTCAGTATTTGATTGAACTCATGCTTATTAGTCGAGTGGATTTTACTCGAAAAAGCTGCTACCTCCGCCACCTCCATGCCGCACCAGGACGATGATCCCATGGATACGGATAACGCTGCCACATCCCAGCAAGGTACGTTGTGACGACTCCGAGAGTTTGCATTATTGTTCGCGAGTGCTTCCTTTAATCTTGCCCTTTTTCTGTAACCTCATGTTGTTCAGTCGGGCTTCCTTCGGAGGTGATTCATCTAGAGGAGGACGACCAAAGGGGATCAGGGCCAACTTTGGCGCCTGTCCTTGAGGTTGTTCCATCTGCTGCTGCTCCCACCATGGACGCGCCGCCGACCGAGACGACGCCGTCGACTGAGGCGGTGCCCCTCGCGGCGGAACCGACTGGAGCGGGACTTGGGATGCCCAAGGAGTCTTCTGTCGTGCCAGGTCCGTCGAACGTCCAGTACGACGCCTGACACCTCCCGGAAGACCAAGTGGGAGCCGCCAAGGAGGCCATGGTGCAAGTGGAGCTGATGGTGGGTGATGCCAAGGGAGCGTACGACTCCATCGCGTCTTTGTACAAGAGAAGTTTGGAGCTCCGGGACGATATCTGAGTAAGTGCGCTAGTAAGTGTTTACTTTCCTCTTGTAACCCACTGGGGGTTTAAGTGATATACTCGGATACAGTAGGATTATTTTGCAGTGGGTTCACTCCGAGTGAACCCAATGGGTGTAGTCCCCGAGACTTCTGTCGAGTGCTTGCACCGGCAGTTGTCTTTATATGCATTTTCAGTTATCTGAGCAGATCAGAGCTGGTCTGCCCGAATATTACCAGTGGGGGCACTCGGAGTGCATCCAGTGGATGTAGTCCCCGAGAGTAGTGTTACTCAGGTCGGGTAATAGCATTCTCGTAGATTTGTCTGTTTGTCATGTAGCTCAATAGGGCCTGCCTGTTCGAGCTTCATGCCACTGGGGTCACTCTTAGTGAACCCACTAGGTGTAGTCCCCGAGACCGCTGTCGAGTGCTTGCATCGGCAGGGGTCTGAAGAACTTTGAGCTTTGTTTGTTTTCCTTGTTGAATGTGTCTGAGCTTCCCTTTGCGTTTATTTGGCACAAGACTTGCGAAATGGGATCCGCGTACAATACTCTGAAGGCTGAAAAGGTTCAGCTTGCTGCGGAATTGGAGGCGGCTATGAATGACTTGGCTGGTGTGAAGGGGGCTCTTGCTGACCGAGAGAAGTCTTTGGAGGAGTCCCGGGAGACCAACAAGGCATTGGTGCCGAAATTGAGAAAATGGGCAAGCAAAGAACTGAACTAATGGGTCAGATGAAGGTGATGAACCGTCGATGCATTTCGCAGGAGAAGTATGTCAACGACTCGGCAAGGAAGATGATTGCACTGCTCGGTGGTAAGCTTTATGCCGAGTGCTTCTTGACTTTGTAATTCATTCTGCGCTTACTTTCTGTTGTTCTTTTCTTTGCAGATTTTTGTCTGGACGCTGAGGCTGAAGCAGCCGACATTGAACGGTCGGTTGTTTCGAACGTTCCACTCGGCGACGAAGCCAACCGGGACATGCTCCAAGCACATATTCTCCTTGGCAGAGTGGGACCTTTCATCGGCCGTCTGAGAGAACTCATCGGCCGGATCAACAAGGAGCTGTGGCCCGAAGACGATTCCCGGCAGGAAATAGAAGGGTTGATGACTCGGCTGGAGGACGTCCCGAATAGAATGCAGGCATGGAAGAAGTCTGCCGCTCGTCGTGGTGCGGACGTGGCGCTATCGCTGGTCCGAGTGCACTGCAAGGAAGCTCGCGAAGAAAAGCTGAAGGCGTTGCAGGTTGCCAACACCAAGAAGCTCCGATTCGAAGATTTCATGGAGACCTTCCTCGAGACAGCCACTCGTATCGCGGACGGGGTCGACCTTGAGACCTTTGTGGAGCCTGCCAGTCCCGGTGCCAGTCCTGATGACGCTTGAAAAACTTTACCTCGGTATGCCGAGTGGTATCTGTATCAAACTTGGGCCACTGCTGTTGGCCATCACATTCGTGGTTCGGTGTGGATAAGCTTGATCCACACCGAGCCGACTATCGTAGATCCAACTTTGAATTCTAATCGAATATTTTGCTCTTCTTTCGCCAAGTTTATTTTCTGACACGATTTTGGCTCGTGGTTTTTGTTTGGCGTTTCTTGGTGAAGCCAATGGCAAACATGCGGAGCATGTAATTGTCAGTTGTCTTCACATCCACATGAGCCTCAATGAGGGTCTGCTAAGCCTCCGAGTGGATCTTGAGGATACACTCAAAGGAAGCTTTTTACTTAGGCGATTCTGGATCGCACCTAAGTCCCCGAGTGCGGCATCTCGTGCACACTCGGAGTGACTTGATACTCATGTAGTTGTCAGTTGTCTTCACATCCACATGAGCTTCAATGAGGGTCTGCTAAGCCTCCGAGTGGATCTCGAGGATACACTCGAAGGAAGCTTTTTTACTTAGGCGATTCAGGATCACAGCTAAGTCCCCGAGTGCGGCATCTCCACTAGTGGAAAACGGGCCTTTGGCCGGGACCCTTTAGTCCCGGCCTGTCTCTGGGCCGGGACTAAAGGCCCGGCCACGTCGCCCCAAATCGCAATGCCTCCCTCGAGGCTTTAGTCCCGGCCCGTAAGGAGCCTTTAGTCCCGGTTTGTGTCCCAAACCGCGACTAAAGGGCTACGCGGTGTGCAGCCCGCATGTGCGCCACCTTTAGTCCCGGTTTGTGTCTCAAACCGGGACTAAAGTCCTCTGCCTATATATAGCACAGCCCCCCTCTCCCCTCTTCCTTGCATTTTTCTTGGATGGAAGAGTGTGGGTGTGTGCTAGCTCTCCATTTTTTTTATGCACTAGAGGTGTTTGTTGAAATGTGTGTTAGAGCGATGCCGCTTCAGTTCACCGAACACAACTACGATATGAGATGCCTGAGTCACACTTAAACCTCTTCCTCTTTATTTCTACTTATTCTAAAAGGTTAGCAACTATATCTCCTCGTTTAGACCGTGCGGTACTAATTTTTAGGATCGTGATTGTATTTGATATACTGTCATATAACGCAGATGAGCCATCCATGGATGTACGGTGATCGACGCATAGCCGCTTACAGAGAAGGCGTGCATTCTTTTCGAGATGCAGCCGATGCGAACAAGCATGGTGGTGGCTATATGTTTTGTCCATGTGTTGAATGTCGAAATTAGAAGGATTACACTTCCTCAAGAGTCATTCAGAGCCACCTACTTCGGTCCAGTTTTATGTCGGGCTATAATGTTTGGACCAAGCACGGAGAAAGAGGGGTTATGATGGAAGACGACGATGAAGAAGAAGAGAACGATGATGACAACTACCGATCTATGTTCCTTGAGTATGCTGATACCGCAATGGAAGACAATGAAGAAGAAGATCAGGATGAAGAACGGGAACCAGATGAGACCGCTGATGATCTTGGCCGGGTCATTTCTGATGCACAGCGAGGTTGCGACACACAAAAGGAGAGGTTGCAGTTCGAGCAGATGTTACAGGACCACAACAAATTGTTGTACCCAACTTGTGAAGATGGCCAGAAGAAGCTGGGTAGCACACTGGAATTGCTGAAGTGGAAGGCAGAGACCGATGTGACTGACTCGTCATTCGAAAAGTTGCTGGTACTGATGAAGAAGATGCTTCCAAGAAAGAACGAATTGCCCGCCAGCACGTACGAAGCAAAGAAGCTTGTCTGCCCTCTAGGATTAGACGTGCAGAAGATACATACATGCCCTAATGACTGCATCCTCTACCGCGGTGAGAAGTACGAGAATATGGATAAATGCCCGGTATGCACTGCATTGCGGTATAAGATCAGAAAAAGATGACCCTGGTGATATTGAGGGCGAGCCACCCAGGAAGAGGGCTCCTGCCAAGGTGATGTGGTATGCTCCTATAATACCACGGTTGAAACGTCTGTTCAGAAATAAAGATCATGCGAAGTTGTTGCGATGGCACATGGAAGATCGTATGAAAGACGATAAGTTGAGGCACACCGCTGATGGTCGGCAGTGGAGAAAAATCGAGAGAGAGTTCCCGAGATTTGCAGCTGACGCAAGGAACTTATGGTTAGGTCTGAGTACAGATGGCATGAATCCTTTTGGGGAGCAGAGTTGCAGTCACAGCACCTGGCCCGTTACTCTATGTATCTACAACCTTCCTCCTTGGTTATGCATGAAGCGGAAGTTCGTTATGATGCCAGTGCTTATCCAAGGTCCAAAGCAACCCGGCAACGATATTGATGTGTACCTAAGGCCATTAGTTGATGAACTTTTACAGCTGTGGGCCGAACCAGGTGTACGTGTGTGGGACGAGCACAAACAAGAGGAATTTGACCTTCAAGCGTTGCTTTTCGTAACCATCAATGATTGGCCTGCTCTTAGTAACATTTCAGGACAGTCAAACAAGGGATACAATGCATGCACGCACTGTTTGGATCATACAGAAAGTATATATATGGACAAATGTAGGAAGAATGTGTACCCATACAATCGTCGTTTTCTTCCGCCCAAGCATCCCTTAAAGAAAAGAAGCAAGCATTTCAATGGCAAGGCAGAACCCCGGGGGAAGCCTGTCATCCGTACTGGTGCTGCAGTATTTGATATGGTCAAAGATTTAAAAGTAATCTTTGGAAAGGGTCCTGGCAGCCAACCTGTTCCTAACGGCCCTGGTAAGCGCGTACCCATGTGGAAGAAGAAATCTATATTTTGGGAGCTACCCTACTGGGAAGTCCATGAGGTCCGCTCGGCAATCGACGTGATGCACCTGACGAAGAATCTCTGCGTGAATATTCTAGGCTTCCTGGGCTTGTATGGGAAGTCAAAATATACACCGGAAGCACGGGAGGACCAGGAACGTCATAAAGGAAGAGATGGCATGCATCCAGGGCAGTTTCAAGGGCGTGCCAGCTACGCTCTTACTAAGGAAGAGAAGGAAATCTTCTTTGAAGTCCCTTTCAATATCAAGGTCCCGACTGGCTTCTCGTTGAATATAAAGGGAATCGTAAATATGAAAGACAATTAATTCCAAAACCTAAAGTCTCATGACTGCCACGTGCTTATGACGCAATTGCTTCCGGTTGCATTGAGGGGAATTCTACCGGAAAATGTTCGCCTGGCAATTGTGAAGGTATGTGCATTCCTCAATGCAATTTCCCAGAAGGTAATCGATCGAGAAAGTCTATCAGGGTTACAGATTGATGTGCTCCAATGTCTGGTCAGCTTTGAGTTGTTGTTCCTGCCATCCTTCTTCAATATAATGACACACCTCCTAGTTCACCTAGTCGAAGAGATTAGAATTCTTGGTCCTGTGTTTCTACACAATATGTTCCCCTCCGAGAGGTTCATGGGAGTCTTAAAGAAATATGTTCCTAACCGTGCTAGGCCAGAAGGAAGCATCTCCCAGGGCTATGGAACAGAGGAGGTCACTGAGTTTTGTGTGGACTTTCTTCCTGACCTTAAGCCGATTGGTGTTCCTGAATCTCGGTATGAGGGTAGGCTGGCAGGAAAAGGCACACTAGGAAGGAAAGCAAAAGTATGTATGGACGGGCATTCTTTCTCTCAAGCACACTACACAGTTCTACATAATTCCACCGTGGTGGCTCCGTATATCGTTAGACACAAGAATATTCTATGCTCCGAAAACCCGGGGAAGGCTGACTCTTGGATTAAAGGGGAACACGAGAAGACTTTCGGCAGTTGGTTGCAGACACATCTCATGAATGACGACACCGTTGGAGATCAACTGTACTGTTGGGCCAGGCCACCATCTTCGACTATATGTACTTTCCAAGGGTATGAGATAAATGGGAATACATTTTACACGGTTGCCCAAGATAAAAAGAGCACCAACCAAAATAGTGGTGTCCGCTTTGATGCAACCGACGAGAATGGGCACTGTTTGGAAACATATTACGGGTACATAGAGGAGATATGGGAACTTGACTATGGACCTACTTTTAAGATCCCTTTGTTTCGGTGCAAATGGGTGAAGCTGACAGGAGGTGGGGTAGTTGTAGACCAAAAGTACGACATGACAACAGTGGATCTCAACAATCTTGCGTACATGGACGAACCATTTGTCCTAGCCAATGATGTCGCTCAGGTTTTCTATGTGAAGGACATGTCTACAAAAACGAGAAAAAGAAATCAGCAAAAGAAGATATCGTCCGATGAGCCAAAACGCCACATAGTTCTTTCAGGGAAAAGAAACATCGTGGGAGTAGATGACAAGACAGACATGTCAGAAGATTATAATAAGTTTCATGAAATTCCGCCCTTCAAAGTGAAAACTGACCCAAGCATCCTACTGAATGATGAAGATTCTCCATGGCTACGACCCAGAAGAAAACATAAATAATAGATAGGAATATTGGTGCAATAATGTGATAATGTATTAAACCTTTTATGTAATGCATGTATGGAATGTACTAAATTTCAAACACTTTTCATTTTCATAGTTTTTTCAAATTCTCAAATATGCAAGAAGAATTTTAATAAACCTTTGTAAGAGATAAGTTCTCGTTCGAAACACTGATAATTCGAGAGAGATTGTCTGTTTTGTACACGAAGTGCATCCAGTTTTTGTCGTAGCCCTCTCAACTTTTTAACACATGCTATGTGGGTGAAATGATGATAGCATGCCAACTTTCAACATTTTCAGAGTTCATTTGTAGTGCTTTTCAATTTCAGGGTCAACTAGCTCAAAAAAAATAAGTAAATGCACGAAATATACCAAATTAAGTTAGAAATTGTTGAAATTATGTGATGTGCCTTTGAATGGTTCATTTTGAACACACAAAAAGTATGGACTTCAAATAAGTTCAAAAAAATGAAATCCCTTTGTAAGAGATGAGTTCTCGTTTGAAACCCTGATACTTCGAGAGAGATTGTCCGTTTTGTACACGAAGTGCATCCAGTTTTTGTCGTAGCCCTCTCAACTTTTTAACACATGCTATGTGGGTGAAATGATGATAGCATGCCAACTTTCAACATTTTCAGAGGTCATTTGTAGTGCTTTTCAATTTCAGGGTCAACTAGCTCAAAAAAAAAGTAAATGCATGAAATATTCCAAATTATGTCACAAATTTTTGAAATTTTGTGATGTGCCTTTGAATGGTGCATTTTGAACACACAAAAAGTATGGAGTTCAAATAAGTTCAAAAAAATGAAATCCCTTTGTAAGAGATGAGTTCTCGTTTGAAATCCCTTATTTATTCAATTTCAAACACTTTTCATTATCATAGTTTTGTCAAATTCTCAAATATGCAAAAAGAATTGTAATAAACATAGTTTTTAATTGAAAATAACAAAATAGTTAATAGTTTGGATAGTCAAATAAGTACTTTACAAATAGAAAATAGTTTTGAATTATTTATTCAATTTCAAACACTTTTCATTATCATAGTTTTGTCAAATTCTCAAATATGCAAAAAGAATTGTAATAAACATAGTTTTTAATTGAAAATAACAAAATAGTTAATAGTTTGGATAGTCAAAATAAGTACTTTACAAATAGAAAATAGTTTTGAATTATTTATTCAATTTCAAACACTTTTCATTATCATAGTTTTGTCAAATTCTCAAATATGCAAAAAGAATTTTAATAAAAATAGTTTTTAATTGAAAATCACAAAATAGTTAATAGTTTGGATAGTCAAAATAATTACTTTTGAAAATAGAAAATAGTTTTGAATTATTTATTCAATTTCAAACACTTTTCATTATCATAGTTTTGTCAAATTCTCAAATATGCAAAAAGAATTTTAATAAACATAGTTTTTAATTGAAAATAACAAAATAGTTAATAGTTTGGATAGTCAAAATAATTAATTTTGAAAATAAAAAATAGTTTTGAATTATCTATTCAATTTCAAACACTTTTCATTATCATAGTTTTGTCAAATTCTCAAATATGCAAAAATAATTTTAATAAACATAGTTTTTAATTGAAAATAACATAATAGTTAATAGTTTGGATAGTCAAAATAATTACTTTTGAAAATAGAAAATAGTTTTGAATTATTTATTTAATTTCAAACACTTTTCATTATCACAGTTTTGTCAAATTCTCAAATATGCAAAAAGAATTTTAATAAACATAGTTTTTAATTGAAAATAACAAAATAGTTAATAATTTGGATAGCCAAAATAATTACTTTTGAAAATAGAAAATATTTTTGAATTATTTATTCAATTTCAAACACTTTTCATTATCATAGTTTTGTCAAATTCACAAATATGCAAAAACAATTTTAATAAACATAGTTTTTAATTGAAAATAACAAAATAGTTAATTTTGAAAATAGAAAAAAATTGAAACTATATGAGAATTTATAGAGAAAATTCAACCTAAATTCAAAGTGACCTCACTTTGAATTCAGGTTGAATTTTCTCCATAATTTCGAATATAGTTTCAATTTTCAAATTTACAGTGAGTTTAGGCCCGTAAGCCTGCTTTAGAGAGGAGCTCGATGGAGATGCTGTGACGGGGCTTATAAACAAGTGTTAGGCCCCCTCGCTGGGCGAGGTGGGACTAAACTTATCGTGTAGCAGAGGAGGGGCTTTAGTCGCGGGTGGAGCCACGACCCGGGACTAAAGCTCCTCGCCTGCCGCCTGCCGAGCACTTTAGTCCCGGTTCGGGGCTCGAACCAGGACTAAAGACCCCCTTTAGTCCCGGTTGGAGCCCCGCACCGGGACTAAAGGCCCCTGCTTCCCGCCTTTTGGTCTGCCGAAAAAGGGCCTTTAGTCCCGGGTCGTGGCTCCACCCGGGATTAAAGGGGGTCTTTAGTCCCGGATCGAGCCCCGAACCGGGACTAAAGATCCACCTATATAAGCGGGAGTTAGAGAATTTCCAACCCAAATCGCATTTCCTTCTCTCCTTCTTCCTCGTTCTCCTGCCCGGCGCGGCACAGCGACGAACTGGACGACGCCGTCAGGCTGCCCGCCGTCCTGCTCGCCGCCGCGTGCCGTCCTCCTCGTCGTCGCCGTCGTCCTCCTCGCCGCCGCCGTCCTCCTCGTCGTCGTCGACTCCTTCCTCATCGTCGTCGACGCCTCCGGCCGGTAAGCCCCCCGCCCCCTCCTCCCAACACTCCGGCCGATAGAAGGAAAGAAGAAAAAGGAGAAGAAAAGAAGAAAAGAAGAAAAAGGAGAAGAAAAGAACAAAAAGGAGAAGAAAAGAAGAAAAAGGAGAAGAAAAGAAGAAAAAGGAGAAGAAAAGAAGAAAAAGGGAAGAAAAAAAGAAAAAGGGAAGAAAGGAAGAAAAAGGAGAAGAAAGGAAGAAAAAGGAGAAGAAAGGAAGAAAAAGGAGAAGAAAAGAAGAAAAAGGGAAGAAAAGAAGAAAAAGAAAAATATTTTTTTTGTCATTTAATTCCTATTGTTATTAGGTTTGTGCTAGATTATTATGGTTAGTAATATTTAGAATTAGGTTAGGGTTACAAGAAGAAGAAATATGAACAAAAATAAGAAAATAAGATTAGGAAAAAGGAAAATAAGAAGAGCAGGAGAAGAAAAGAAGAAAAAGGAGAATAAGAAGAGGAGGAGAGGAGAAGAAGAGGAAAAATAGAAGAAGATGAGAAGTAGAAGAAGAGAAGTTGAAGAAGAAGCGGAGAAGAAAATAAGAAAGAAGAAGAAGAAGAAGAAGACATTTCTACGTATATAGATGCTTAATTAGTGTTTCTTAGATTATTGCTTAATTTTGCTATTGTATATGCTTAAGTGTTAATAGTTTAATTTTGCTATTGTATATGCTTAAGTGTTAATAGTTTATTTTTAGCAAGAAAATTAATAGAACTAGTTTATTTTTTTAGTTCATTTTACGATGCCTATCCCGCTTCCTCGTCGTCGACTCGACGGAGGACACCTGCTTGATCAGAGGGGCCCTGTCCGGGACTGGGCTCCGCCCGGCTGGTATTGGGAGGTGATACCTTCCGGGGGCGTAGGTTGGTGAGGAGGCAGCCCGTTGTTGACCCGCTCCTTGTTTGGTGGCGGTCGCGTGGGCCAGTTACGGTGCCGAGGCTTCCGGACACCGCGGAGGTGGTACGTCACCGTGTCAGCGAGGAGGATGAGCACGTCCGTCGCTACATGGTTGCGTTGGAGGGCAGGTTCGAGCATACCTGGCAGGTTCTTCGGGGATCTCACTGGAGCTATGATCCTGTGATGGTTCCTTCTCTTTGGGTGTCCACTGCCCGCGACGATAGCCGTCGGGCGCTACGGTTCTAGTTGTATCAGTGATGCTATATGTATGATAGTATTCGAGGAGTTTTAGTGATAATATTCGACGATGTACGGACAAAAGAGATGATGTAGTTTTACTTATAATTGAATGCATGCTAATTTGAATACTACTTTATTTTACGATTTGGTTTTGCTTATTGAATGCTCAAATTGGAAAAGTACTCCTACTTTGAATACTATGCAGAAATCTAGGAGTCCCGGGTGGAGCCACGACCCGGGACTAAAGTTGTTTTGGAACGGAGTTCCTGATAGAATAATTCCTTTTTGCTACAAAGTTCAACAAAGTCCTTTGACACTAGACAATGTGACATATAGAAGGGTAGATGAGATCAGGAAAAATAGGATCATTTTCTACACATCTAGAATGTCGCCATTTTGTTAAATCCTTAAAGGTTAAGAGAATCCGTTAGACATATTTTAGAGTTTAGGTTCTAGCCAAGACCCGGGACTAAAGGTCTTCCTATACAAAACGACACTTCGAAGTTTCCAACCCCTCTTATATAGTTTGTTAGTTTATTAGTTAATCAAATGTCCGTTTTTTGCAGAACTATGGATCCACATATCTGGAACCTCGAAGAGGAAGAACTTCTCGAAGATATAATCAAAGACGGCCCCGACGTTGAACCAGCTGAATCTTCGTCGTGATATCTAAACTCCTCCGGATATGGAATGGAGGTCGACCGACACGAAGATGAAGCCGATGGGGCAGGAGATAGGTCCAATGACGGAGAAGGTGATAGCTCCACTGATGGAGAAGCCGGTGGAGAAGCCGGTGGAGAAATAATAAAGTCCGGCGAGGTATACATATGAAGTTCGACAATCACTTGTAATATGTGAAAAATATTGGAGATAGCTCTATATTGTATACATATACATTCATTTGACGAATGTTTCTCCCTCTTAGGCCTCCACATCGAGCAAAGCTACGAAACGAGGCCCAACTAGAAAGTTGGATGCACGAACGCATTACACCTTTGAGGTGATATTGCCTACGGGCGAACCCAAGCTTCCTAAGAATGTTGCTGACACATTCAAGAAGCAATGCGGAGTTCTCGTTAGGGATCACGTCCCGATTAGCGTTCGGGAGTGGAACAAGCGCAAAGGGGAAGCCGATAGTGACTATGTCATCGAAAGGTACAAAGATAATCTTTGGAATGATCTCATGTCACATTTCAACCTGCCAGAATGTGAGAATGAAGACGCCGCAGACAAACTGAGGGCCAAAGTCAAGCAGTGGACTCTAAAGAAGATGGCCGAACTGTTCCGTAGCTGGAAGAAGAAGCTATGGAAAAACTATCTGAAGAGAAAGAAAGTGTCAGTATTCGAGGGGTATCTAGCCAAGCAGGCGAATCACTGGAAGGCATTTCAAGAGTACAAGGAGTCAGAAGATGCCCAGGCATTATCAGAAAAGAACAAGATAAATGCCAACAAGAAGAAATATCACCACAAGCTGGGGCCAGGGGGCTATGAGACTGCCATCCCAAAGTGGGACAAGAAAGAGCAAGATCTGCTAGCTAAAGGCATCATACCTGAACCACTCCGTGATGAGTGGGAATTGAGAGCAAGAAATTGGTTCCTTGCGCATGGTGGTTCGTACGACGAAGAAACAGGGGACCTCATCTGCAGTGACGGTCTTAGGATACCCAGGGAGAATTGGAAAAGGATAGTGAAAGCAATTAAGGAGGGAAAAAGAAAGTTCACTGCAGATAGAGAGAAAGATTTGCTCACACTGGTCCTCGGCAATGACGAACATGGAGGACGAACGCGAGGCTTCGGTCCTTCTTACCCGTGGTGGCTTGGGTTTGCCAGAGACCAAGACACTTACAGAAGCCGAGCGAGAGCAAAGAAGCGGCAGCAGGATGAGGAGAATGACAAGTTCAACCAGTTGCTTGCGAGGATTAACGAGCAACAGAAGCAGATTGATGAGCTTAGAGGAGTAGCGCGCCAGGAAGATCCTGCATTTGATATTACCGGCACCCCATCTAAGCGGAAAAGCAGCGTGGCTGAATCTGAGGCCCCGCCCGACGATGCACGAAGAATGATAGAGGGCGGTCCCGGCTACCCCGTGGATGGAATCAAGGAGTCAACATCATGTGAACTCCATCAGAAATTCAAGAACATATCCATGAAGGTGGCCGTCGGACAAGCTTTACCTTCTGGCCCTGATGCACGCTGGCATGGCCGTGAGATTCCAGCTGGCTTTGCTAAAGTAGGGGTGGATGAAATCATGGCGGGGTTTCATGATATGGGGCTTTGATGAACTCTTCCAGATGTACAATGCCGACGCCTTTGACAAATCGCTTATGAGTTGCTATTGTCTCTAAATTTTTCAATTCATTGTCTACATATAACTTGTTTAGTTATTTCAATTCATTATCTATATATAACTTGTACTCTATTATGCAGAATGAAGATTCTGGATTGTAAAAGTAGGAACATCCTAAATATTGGGTTTATTGACCCAGATAAAATACATATAGCGACGCTAACTGATAAACCCAAGGAGACGGAGGAAAACCTTCTAAGGTTTCTAACAGATCAAAATTTCTGTGACCACATACTGTTTCCATACAACTTCAGGTGAGGGTCTTTACTCTGTTGTGTCCATTCACTTATAAGTGTAATTGATAAGTTACTGACACACACACACATATATATATACATGTGCAGCTTCCATTGGATTCTGTTGGACATTCAAATTGATAAGGGAAGAGTTGATGCCTTCGACCCATTATCGAGACCCTTGGAACAGTTCCAAAGCCTGCAGGACATGCTCCAAGGGTAATTTCAATCATTCTTGCGCTCTATCGGTCTTTTTCGATGATTTTCTGATATATCAATTAATGAAAAACTTAGAAAATCATTATCCTTGTCGGGCGGGGGTTGGAAGCGGTTCAAGTGTGTGACTCCCGGTATCGAGCCTGAGAAGCTGACCTTTAGAGCGGCTCAGGTAAGTAGTAGTATGATATACTTCTATTTTCAATATATTTATGATGCTAGATTATTATTTTGATTATATATATTCTATTCTCGTAAAGTGCGACCAACAGTCACGGGGGACGCATCTATGCGGATACTATGTTTGCGAGACCATTCGCACGTTTACCTCTGAGCACAAGGATCACAGATTCGACGTGAGCAATGAACATTCACTACTCTATTTTTACCCGTCATTCTTTGTTATCATGATTGATATTCATATTCATCTCCTCTTCTTATATAGTACACGGCCATGAGGGAGAAGGTCCTACCAGAGCAACGCGCGATTGCTGTTGCAGAGGAGCTTGCGACCTTTCTGAGGACGGAAGCTATAGATGACAAAGGACGATTTAGTGTAGCTATGGGCCATTACTGATGTTCGTCCATGTAATCGAATAGACGGGCTCTAGTCCCGATAATTCAGATCTCCATATAATTGTATATATATGCTCGCTTGTAAGATAAGTTAATCTTATATATATATGCATAATTATTTCTATTTAGAATTATATGAAAACTAATTCCCGAACACCAAACGAGGCATCACGTTAATCTCCCGAACACCTAAACCCTAAAACCCTAAAACCCCAGAATAAACAAAATCTGAAACTCTTTAGTCCCGGTCCGTGTAAAGAACCGGGACTAAAGGGCCTGCCCCTGAGGGCGCTACGAGGCGCCCACGTGGAGCACCTTTAGTCCCGGCTTGGAACAGGGCCGGGACTAAATGTAAGGCCTTTAGTCCCGGTTGGTGAACCTGGACTAAAGCCCCTTACGGGCCGGGGATATAGGCCCCGTCCCCACTAGTGCTCATGCACACTCGGAGTGAGTTGATACTCATGTAGTTGTCAGTTGTCTTCACATCCACATGAGCCTCAATGAGGGTCTGCTAAGTCTCCGAGTGGATCTCGAGGATACATTCGAAGGAAGCTTTTTTACTTAGGCGATTCTGGATCGCAGCTAAGTCTCTGAGTGCGGCTTTTAGTGCGCACTCGGAGCGAGTTTTGTACTTAGGCGATTCTGAATCGCAGCTAAGTCCCCGAGTGCGACTTTTAGTGCACACTCGAAGAGATTTTTTTTACTTAGGCGACTCTAGGTCGCAGCTAAGTCCCCGAGTGTGGCTGTTAGCGCACACTCGGAGAGAGTTTTTTACTTCGGCGACTCTGGGTCGCAGCTAAGTCCCCGAGTGCGGTTGTTAGCGCACACTCGGAGAGAGTTTTTTACTTAGGCAACTCTGGGTCACAGCTAAGTCCCCGAGTGCGGCTGTTAGCGCACACTCGGAGAGAGTTTTTTACTTAGGCGACTCTGGATCGCAGCTAAGTCCCCGAGTGCGGCTGTTAGCGCACACTCGGAGAGAATTTTTTACTTAGACGACTCTGGGTCGCAGCTAAGTCCCCGAGTGCGGCTGTTAGCGCACACTCGGAGAAAGTTTTTTACTTAGGTGACTCTGGGTCGCAGCTAAGTCCCCGAGTGCGACTTTTAGTGCACACTCGGAGAGAGTTTGTACTTAGGCGATTCTGGATCGCAGCTAAGTCTCCGAGTGCGACTTTTAGTGCACACTCGGAGAGAGTTTTTTACTTAGGCGACCCTGGGTCGCAGCTAAGTCCCCGAGTGCAGCTGTTAGCACACACTCGGGGAGAGTTTTTTTTACTTAGGCGACTCTGGGTCACAGCTAAGTCCCCGAGTGCGGCTGTTAGCGCACACTCGGAGAGAGTTTTTTAGACCGGAGTCTGCAAACGCGGAAGAATTTTGGACGTGCAAAAAATCAGTCTGCTTTGTATTACTTCAATGATACTTGTTCTTTACATTGCCTCCGTCGGCGGTCACGTGTAGAAGCGCTTCAGGAGATCTCCGTTCCATGCTCGCGGCTTGTCCGTTTCCCTGACGAGGTTGTAGAGTCGATATGCTCCGTTGTTCAGCACCTTAGAGATGATGAAGGGTCGTTCCCAGGCGGGAGCCAACTTGTGAGGCCTCTGCTGGTCCACTCGGAGCACCAGGTCAGCTGCTTGGAGTGTGCGACTCCTGACGTGCCGCGCGTGAAAACGCCGCAGATCTTGTTGATAAATTGTTGAGCGAGTTAGTTCCATCTCGCACTCTTCTTCTAGTAGATCCACTCCGTCTTGCCTGGCCTGCTCCGCTTCAGCTTAGGAGAAGAGTTCGACTCGTGGAGAGTTGTGAAGCAAGTCACTCGGAAGGACTGCCTCTGCTCCATAAACGAGGAAGAACGGGGATCGCCCTGTAGATCTATTCGGAGTTGTGCGGAGGCCCCACAACACCGAAGGCAGCTCGGTGACCCATGCACCGGCGGCATGTCCAACTTCTCGCAGGAGTCGAGGCTTCAACCCTTGAAGAATAAGTCCGTTCGCCCGCTCTGCTTGCCCGTTGGTTTGAGGGTGCGCCACAGATGCAAAATCCACTCGGATACCTTGGCCTGTGCAAAAACCTTTGAATCTGTCCGAGTCAAAGTTTGTGCCATTGTCAGTGATTATGCTGTGCGGGACTCCAAATCTGGAGATGATGTCTCTGACAAATTTGATGGCCATAAGGGCGTCGAGCTTCTTGATGGGCTTGGCTTCAATCCACTTGGTGAACTTGTCGGCTGCCACCAACAGATGAGTGAATCCCCCTTGGTCAGTTTTGAATGGACCGACTGTATCTAATCCCCACACTATGAACGGCCAAACAAGAGGGATTGTCTTCAGCGCAGACGTTGGCTTGTGGGACTTGTTCGAATAGAATTGACAGCCTTCGCATCGGTCGACCATATCCTTTGCCATTTCATTCGCGTGCAACCAGAAGAAGCCAACTCTGAATGCTTTGGCGACGATTGCTCTTGAGGAGGCATGATGGCCCCAAGTTCCTGAGTGAATTTCTTCCAGGATTAACCGTCCCTCCTCAGGGGAGATGCATCGCTAAGGACTCCTGAAACACTTTCCTTGTACAACTGGCCATCAATGACGGTGAAGGACTTCGACCTGCGGACGATCTGCCTCGCTTGGACTTCGTCCTCTGGTAATTCTTGCCTCAGGATGTATGCAATGAACGGCAGAGTCCAATCGGGGATGATAGCAAGAATCTCCATGATCAAATCAACCACAGCGGGGACCTCGACTTCAGTCGGATCTGTTGAACTCTTCGGTTGTACCGGTTCCTTTGTAAAAGGATCTTCTTTCACCGAAGGGAGATGTAGGTGCTCGAGGCAGACATCACTCGGGACTGGTCTCCGAGTGGATCCGAGTTTTGCCAACTCATCAGCTGCTTGGTTCTTCAGTCGCGGAACATGGTGAAGTTCCAGACCTTCAAACTTCTTCTCGAGCTTCCTTACTACGTTGCAGTATGCAGTCATGGTGGGGTTCCTGACATCCCACTCCTTCATCACTTGATTAACCACCAAATCTGAATCGCCATAGACCATCAGGCGACGGACGCCGAGTGTGATGGCCATGCGCAATCCGTAAAGGAGAGCTTCATACTCTGCCTCATTGTTGGAAGAATCGAAATGTATCTGCAACACATACTTAAGCTTATCAACTTTTGCCGATATGATCACTACGCCAGCGCCGGAGCCATTCAGCATCTTGGACCCATCAAAGAACATAGTCCAATGAGCCGAGTAGATGTGAGTCGGTTGCTGTTGTTCTACCCATTCTACTATGAAGTCAGCCAGAGCTTGAGACTTTATAGCCTTCTTGGCTTCAAACTTGATGTCGCAGTATAACATCTCCATAGTCCACTTCGCCACTCGGCCTGATGCGTCTCGATTGTGGAGGATTTCCGACAACGGAGCATTAGAAACGACACACACCGAGTGGTCTTGGAAATAGTGAGCCACCTTCTTTGCAGTCATGTAGATCCCATAAATAAGCTTTTTATAATGGGGATACCTCTGCTTGGAAGGAGTCAGGACTTCGGAGACATAATATACTGGCCGCTGAACCTTGTACGCTTTGCCTTCTTCTTCACGTTCGAGTGTGAGAACAGTGCTGACGACTTGATTTGTAGCCGCGATGTACAGAAGAAGGGGTTCTTTACTGAGCGGGGCAGTAAGAACCGGCTGGGTGGAAAGCAGGGCTTTGAGGTCGTCGAATGCAATCTGGGCATCGTCTGTCCACTCGAAAGTATCTGATTTCTTCATGAGTCGGTACAGAGGTAACGCCTTCTCGCCGAGTCGAGCGATAAACCTGCTCAAAGCCGCTAGGCAACCTGTGAGCCTTTGAACATCATGTATTCTGACCGGCCGCTCCATTCGGACGATGGTCCCGATCTTTTCGGGGTTGACATCGATTCCTCGTTCGGAAACGAAGAAACCGAGTAACTTTCCGCTGGGAACACCGAATGAACACTTGGCAGGGTTGATCTTGATATCGTACCTACGAAGGTTGGCGAATGTTTCTGCCAAGTCAGTCAGCAGGTCAGAACCTTTGCGTGACTTGACTACGATATTGTCCATATATGCCTCCACATTTTGACTGATCTGGTCAAGGAGGCATTTCTGGATCATGCGCATAAAAGTTGCTCCTGCATTCTTCAAACCGAATGGCATAGTGATGTAGCAGAAACACCCGAATGGGGTGATGAAGGCTATTTATAATTCATCCGGACCATACAGACGGATCTGATGATAGCCCGAATAGGCATCAAGGAATGATAAACGCTCACAATCCGCAGTCGGATCGACAATTTGATCAATGCGGGGGAGCGGGAAATGATCTTTCGAGCAGACCTTATTGAGATGCTTGAAGTCGATGCACATACGGAGGGACTTGTCCTTCTTGGGCACCATGACAACATTGGCGAGCCACTCGGAGTGGTGTACCTCGCGAATGAAGTTGGCTGCCAAAAGTTTAGCACCTCCTCTCCGATTGCCTTCGTTTTGCATGCGGCGGACCGACGCAGGCGTTCTGGGACAGGCCGAGCAGTAGGATCCACGTGCAGTCGGTGCTCAGCCAACTCATTGGGTACACCTGGCATGTCAGCGGGCTTCAATGCGAAAATGTCCCAGTTCTCACGGAGGAATTGGATGAGCTCAGCTTCCTATTTTGGATCAAGGGTGGAGGAGATGTTCGTCGGGGCGGCGGTGTCGTCCGTCGGGTGGATGCTGACTTTCTTCGTGTCGCCCGCCGACTCGAATGCGGACTCCGAAGCTGGCTTCTTCGAACGCATCAAGTCAGCGGGGTCGGCCGTCTTCTTGTACTCATCCAGCTCGAGGATAGCCATCTGCTGATCGGCAATCCGCGACCCCTGCTGCAGACACTCTTCGGCCCGCTGCCGATTTCCTGTGATGGTGATCACACCTTTGGGACCCGGCATCTTCAGCTTCAAATACACGTAACATGGACGGGCCATGAAACGTGCATACGCCGGACGGCCCAGAATTGCATGGTATGCACTCTGGAAGTCCACCACCTCGAATGTCAGCTTTTCCTTGCGGAAGTTCTTGTCGGAGCCGAAAACGACGTCCAACACGATCTGGCCGAGTGACTTGGCCTTTCGTCCTGGGACGACTCCGCGGAACTGCATGCTGCTCTCGCTAAGTTTGGACATCGGAATGCCCATCCCCTTGAGAGTGTCAGCGTACATGATGTTCAAGCCGCTGCCGCCACCCATGAGGACTTTGCGCAGTCGGACTCCTTCCCCCACCGGGTCGACTACCAGAGCCTGCCTCCCCGGGGTGGGCACATGTGCTGGATGATCCGACTGATCAAAGGTGATCGCAGTCTGAGACCATTTGAGGAACGAGCGGTTGGTTGGGGTGGCCATGTTCACCTCCCTTTTCACCAGCTTCAGTCGAGTCTTGCTTTCCACATCAGCAAAAATCATCAATGTTGCGTGGACTTGGGGGAACGGATCCTCCTTGTCCTCATCATCCTGCTCGTTGTACTTTTCACTCGGCTGCCCTTCGCCGAACCCTTGGATCAGGAGGCGTCATTGCCGAGTGGTGTGCTTCGGGAATATGGCGTTGCCTTCTTCATCCATCATCATGTGGATTGGACATGGCTGATCCAGGATGGAGTTCCCGAACTGCTTCTTCTTGGGGGTGTACTAAGCTTTCCCCTTGCCCTTGAACTTGGCATTTGTAACGGCAGCTGCCTCTGCCTGCGGAGTGGACGGAGCTTTCTGCTTTTGCTTCCGATTGCTGTTCCCATCTCCGTCGGCGACTGCCTTGTGCTTGCCGCTACGTATGCGGTCCTCTTCTTCGCCATTTGCATAGCGTGCGGCTATCTCCATCATCTTGCTGATGGAGATGTCGACTGTCCGACCGAACTTCAGGTACAGATCTCTGTACCGCACGCCTGCCTTGAATGCGCAGACTGCTTGATGCTCTGTGACGTTCTCCACCGTGTGGTAGAGGGCCGTCCAACGCTGGATGAAATCGCGCAGGGGCTCATTCTGCTTCTGGATGCAGTGCTGGAGCTCCACGAGACCAGCAGGGCATTTGCACGTGCCCTCGAAGGTCCTGATGAACACTCGGGACAGATCTGCCCAGCTGTAGATGCTTGATGGAGCCAACTGATTCAGCCACGCTCGTGCCGAGCCGTCGAGCATCAGGGGGAGATGTTTCATGGCGACCTGGTCATCTCCGCCACCGATCTGGACCGCCACTCGGTAGTCGTCCAGCCACGTTTCTGGCTTGGATTCTCCTGTGAACTTGCTGATCCCCGTCACCAATCGGAAGTTGGGAGGGATGTCAGCTGAACGGATGGCCCGACTGAAGCACTTGGGACCAGAGACGATGGTCCTACTTCCACTCGAACGGTTTCTATCGTGACCATCACGGTGGGCTCGACTCCTGTCGACCTTCCTCTGGGCGATGTACCCTCTTGCGTCGGGCCTTGGATCATACGTGTCACCGACTGAACGCCGATCATCATGATGTCGGGGCCCGTAAGGCCCACCCCGCGGAGGGGTGCGTGAATGGCGACGATCTTCGGGATTCGTGCAACCGCTGCCCCCTCTGCGTCGCTGATGAGAGTGGGGGCTGTAAACCGACCGATGCGTGTTCGCGTGAACAGAACTGTTGAGGACCCTAATGTGCGACTGGGAGACCGCCGAATTCTGCTGCTGCGCCGTGTGCAACAGGGCACAGATCTGCTCGATCCCTCTACCAGCCTCCGAATCAGTCGGTTGAAGGGAATCGGCTATCTTGGCAGCGGCAGCCAGGTTGAGGACGGGTGTACGGAACACCTGACGTTGCTCTGACGAGTGCGTCGACTGACAGAACGGTGGTGTTGACGACGAGCGCCGGACGATTCGCCGACCTCGTGCTCGTTCCAGCCAGTCCGGTGGGGACTTTCATGGGAATTTGCCATGAGAACTTCGGCTGCAGGCCCGTGACCCAAATACTCGGAAGGTAACTCAGTTGGAACTGAGTCCAAGCACTGGGACGGCGGTGCGATCACAACCGACTCAAGGACCGCCACTTGAGAGGACGCGTTCTGGCGCGCCTGGGCGTGTCGCACCCAATGCTGGAGCCGCGGACGGCGCGACCACTTGTTGCGGCGCGTGACGGGGGCGAAGGTCGACAACGGGGCTGACTGCTGGAGAAGAAGGACGCCGCGGGCACCGGCACGGAAGTGCGTAGCCCCGCGACTGGGGAGCGCCTCGACATAGAGAGACGCATCCCGAAGCCATGCCGAATCATCGACGATGAAGGAGAGTGCGCCGAAGAGGATCTCCTGACCCATGAATAAATCTCCGCCGGACGACATGATGAAAAGATGAAGCTGCAAACTCGCCGGAAGTCGCTTAGACGCCTGCCCCACGGTGGGTGCCAACTGTCGTGGGTATAAGTCTGACAGTAGATGTGTAGGGTACGAAAGGATGGGCAGAGCCTTAGCTACGGCGAGGTTGTATGAGTTCAGGCCCCTCTGCGGTGGAGGTAAAAGCCCTACGTCTAAGTGCTCTTGGGAGCTTAGTGTCGAGTGGAATATAGGATTACAGTAAATGCCAACCCCTGCACGAGTGGGGAAGGGCGGCTTATATAGAGTGCGCTGCCCTTCACAACGGCCCGGTGGACAGGGGTGGAGTAGTGGCGAATAAATGCCTACGTTACTGGTAACTTATGCCTTAAATGCTAATAATGGTGTATGAAAACGTATGACCGTTGCCCTCTTGGGAGGTTACGATGTACAGAGTGGAATTCAGTCGGTACGATAAATATGCTCCGAATGCGCGTCACCGACTGGATGATGGGGGATCCTTAGTTCAGTCGGAACTGTCTAAGGGCCTTGCCCTCTATGAAGGGTAGTCCTTGGGTAGGACCTATAGGGCAGGCCTATGACCCTACCCTTGGACTATAACCCCATCAAAAGGGCTAAGCGGTGTGCAGCCCGCATATTCGCCACCTTTAGTCCCGGTTTGTGTCTCAAACCGGGACTAAAGTTCTCTGCCTATATATAGCACAGCCCCCCTCTCCCCTCTTCCTTGCATTTTTCTTGGATGGAAGAGTGTGGGTGTGTGCTAGCTCTCCATTTTTTTGATGCACTAGAGGTGTTTGTTGAAATGTGCGTTAGAGCGATGCCGCTTCAGTTCACCGAACACAACTACGATATGAGATGCCCGAGCCACGCTTAAACCTCTTCCTCTTTATTTCTACTTATTCTAAAAGGTTAGCAACTATGTTTCCTCATTTAGACCGTGCGGTACTAATTTTTAGGATCGTGATTGTATTTGATATACTGTCGTATAACGCAGATGAGCCATCCATGGATGTACGGTGATCGACACATAGCCGCTTACAGAGAAGGCGTGCATTCTTTTCGAGATGCAGCCGATGCGAACAAGCATGGTGGTGGCTATATGTTTTGTCCATGTGTTGAATGTCGGAATGAGAAGGATTACACTTCCTCAAGAGTCATTCAGAGCCACCTGCTTCGGTCCGGTTTTATGTCGAGCTATAATGTTTGGACCAAGCACGAAGAAAGAGGGGTTATGATGGAAGACGACGATGAAGAAGAAGAGAACGATGATGACAACTACCGATCTATGTTCCCTGAGTATGCTGATACCGCAATGGAAGACAATGAAGAGGAAGATCAGGATGAAGAACGGGAACCAGATGAGCCTGCTGATGATCTTGGCCGGGTCATTTCTGATGCACGGCGAGGTTGCGACACAGAAAAGGAGAGGTTGCAGTTCGAGCAGATGTTACAGGACCACAACAAATTGTTGTACCCAACTTGTGAAGATGGCCAGAAGAAGCTGGGTAGCACACTAGAATTGCTGAAGTGGAAGGCAGAGACCGGTGTGACTCACTCGTCATTTAAAAAGTTGCTGGTACTGATGAAGAAGATGCTTCCAAGAAAGAACGAATTGCCCGCCAACACATACGAAGCAAAGAAGCTTGTCTGCCCTCTAGGATTAGACGTGCAGAAGATACATGCATGCCCTAATGACTGCATCCTCTACCGCGGTGAGAAGTACGAGAATATGGATAACTGCCCGGTATGCACTGCATTGCGGTATAAGATCAGAAAAGATGACCCTGGTGATATTGAGGGCGAGCCACCCAGGAAGAGGGTTCCTGCCAAGGTGATGTGGTATGCTCCTATAATACCACAGCTGAAACGTCTGTTCAGAAATAAAGATCATGCAAAGTTGTCGCGATGGAACATGGAAGATCGCATGAAAGACGATAAGTTGAGGCACACCGCTGGGTCGGCAGTGGAGAAAAATCGAGAGAGAGTTCCCGAGATTTGCAGCTAACGCAAGGAACTTATGGTTAGGTCTGAGTACAGATGACATGAATCCTTTTGGGGAGCAGAGTTGTAGTCACAGGACCTGGCCCGTTACGCTATGTATCTACAACCTTCCTCCTTGGTTGTGCATGAAGCGGAAGTTCATTATGATGCCAGTGCCTATCCAAGGTCCAAAGCAACCCGACAACGATATTGATGTGTACCTAAGGCCATTAGTTGATGAACTTTTACAGCTGTGGGCCGAACCAGGTGTACGTGTGTAGGACGAGCACAAACAAGAGGAATTTGAGCTTCGAGCTTTGCTTTTCGTAACCATCAATGATTGGCCTGCTCTTAGTAACATTTCAGGACAGTCAAACAAGGGATACAATGCATGCACGCATTGTTTGGATCAGACAGAAAGTATATATCTAGACAAATGTAGGAAGAATGTGTACCCGTACAATCGTCGTTTTCTTCCGCCCAAGCATCCCTTAAAGAAAAAAGGCAAGCATTTCAATGACAAGGCAGAACCCCGGGGGAAGCCTGTCATCCGCACTGGTGCTGAAGTATTTGATATGGTCAAAGATTTAAAAGTAATCTTTGGAAAGGGTCCTGGCAGCCAACTTGTTCCTAACGGCCCTGATAAGCGCGTACCCATGTGGAAGAAGAAATCTATATTTTGGGAGCTACCCTACTGGGAAGTCCATGAGGTCCGCTCGGCTATCGACGTGATGCACCTGACGAAGAATCTCTGCGTGAATATTCTAGACTTCCTGGGCTTGTATGGGAAGTCAAAAGATACACCGGAAGCACGGGAGGACCAGGAACGTCATAAAGGAAGAGATGGCATGCATCCAGGGCAGTTTCAAGGGCGTGCCAGCTACGCTCTTACTAAGGAAGAGAAGGAAATCTTCTTTGAAGTCCTTTTCAGTATCAAGGTCCCGACTGGTTTCTCGTCGAATATAAAGGGAATCGTAAATATGAAAGACAAAAATTCCAAAACCTAAAGTCTCATGACTGCCACGTGCTTATGACGCAATTGCTTCCAATTGCATTGAGGGGAATTCTACCGGAAAATGTTTGCCTGGCAATTGTGAAGGTATGTGCATTCCTCAATGCAATTTCTCAGAAGGTAATCGATCGAGAAAGTCTATCAGGGTTACACATTGATGTGGTCCAATGTCTGGTCAGCTTTGAGTTGTTGTTCCCGCCATCCTTCTTCAATATAATGACACACCTCTTAGTTCACCTAGTCGAAGAGATTAGAATTCTCGGTCCTGTGTTTCTACACAATATGTTCCCCTTCGAGAGGTTCATGGGAGTCTTAAAGAAATATGTTCGTTACCGTGCTAGGCCAGAAGGAAGCATCTCCAAGGGCTATGGAACAGAGGAGGTCATTGAGTTTTGTGTGGACTTTCTTCCTGACCTTAAGCCGATTGGTGTTCCTGAATCTCGGTATGAGGGTAGGCTGACAGGAAAAGGCACACTAGGAAGGAAAGCAAAAGTATGTATGGACGGGCATTCTTTCTCTCAAGCACACTACACAGTTCTACACAATTCCACCGTGGTGGCTCCGTATATCGTGAGACACAAGAATATTCTACGCTCCGAAAACCCAGGGAAGGCTTTCTCTTGGATTAAAGGGGAACACGAGAAGACTTTCGGCAGTTGGATGCAGACACATCTCATGAATGACGACACCGTTGGAGATCAACTGTACTGTTTGGCCAGGCCACCATCTTCGACTATATGTACTTTCCAAGGGTATGAGATAAATGGGAATACATTTTACACGGTTGCCCAAGATAAAAAGAGCACCAACCAAAATAGTGGTGTCCGCTTTGATGCAACAAACGAGAATGGGCACTGTTTGGAAACATATTACGGGTACATAGAGGAGATATGGGAACTTGACTATGGACCTACTTTTAAGATCCCTTTGTGTCGGTGCAAATGGGTGAAGCTGACAGGAGGCGGGGTAGTTGTAGACCAAAAGTACGACATGACAACAGTGGATCTCAACAATCTTGCGTACATGGACGAACCATTTGTCCTAGCCAATGATGTCGCTCAGGTTTTCTATGTGAAGGACATGTCTACAAAAACGAGAAAAAGAAATCAGCAAAAGAAGATATCGTCCGATGAGCCAAAACGCCACATAGTTCTTTCAGGGAAAAGAAACATCGTGGGAGTAGATGACAAGAGAGACATGTCAGAAGATTATAATAAGTTTCATGAAATTCCGCCCTTCAAAGTGAAAACTGACCCAAGCATCCTACTGAATGATGAAGATTCTCCATGGCTACGACCGAGAAGAAAACAGAAATAATAGATAGGAATATTGGTGCAATAATGTAATAATGTCGTAGCCTTCTCAACTTCTTAACACATGCGATGTGGGTGATATGATGATAGCATGCCAACTTTCAACATTTTCACAGTTCATTTGTAGTGCTTTTCAATTTCAGGGTCAACTAGCTCAAAAAAAAAGTAAATGCACGAAGAATACCAAATGAAGTCAGAAATTGTTGAAATTTTGTGATGTGCCTTTGAATGGTGCATTTTGAACACACAACAAGTATGGAGTTCAAATAAGTTCAAAAAATGAAATCCCTTTGTAAGAGATGAGTTCTCGTTCGAAACCCTCATACTTCGAGAGAGATTGTCCGTTTTGTACACGAAGTGCATCCAGTTTTTGTCGTAGCCCTCTCAACTTTTTAACACATGCTATGTGGGTGAAATGATGATAGCATGCCAACTTTCAACATTTTCAGAGTTCATTTGTAGTGCTTTTCAATTTCAGGGTCAACTAGCTCAAAAACAAATAAGTAAATGCACGAAGAATACCAAATGAAGTCAGAAATTGTTGAAATTTTGTGATGTGCCTTTGAATGGTGCATTTTGAACACACAAAAAGTATGGAGTTCATTATCATAGTTTTGTCAAATTCTCAAATATGCAAAAAGAATTTTAATAAACATAGTTTTTAATTGAAAATAACAAAATAGTTAATAGTTTGGATAGTCAAAATAATTAATTTTGAAAATAGAAAATAGTTTGGAATTATTTATTTAATTTCAAACACTTTTCATTATCATAGTTTTGTCAAATTCTCAAATATGCAAAAAGAATTTTAATAAACATAGTTTTTAATTGAAAATAACAAAATAGTTAAATTTGAAAATAGAAAAAAATTGAAACTATATGAGAATTTATAGAGAAAATTAAACCTAAATTGAAAGTGACCTCACTTTGAATTCAGGTTTAAAGTGACCTCACTTTGAATTCAGGTTTAATTTTCTCCATAATTTCAAATATAGTTTAAATTTTTAAATTTAAAGTCAGTTTAGGCCCGTAAGCCTGCTTTAGAGAGGAGCTCGATGGAGATGCTGCGACGGGGCTTATAAACTAGTGTAAGTCCCCCTTGCTGGCGAGGTGGGACTAAACTTATAGTGCACACAGCGGAGGGGCTTTAGTCCCGGGTGGAGCCACGACGCGGGACTAAAGCCCCTCGCGTGCCGCCTACCGAGCACGGGCCTTTTGTCCCGGGTCGTGGCTCCACCCGGGACTAAAGGGTGTCTCTAGTCCCGGCTCGAGCCCCGACCCGGGACTAAAGGCCCATACTTCCCGCCTTTTGGTCTGCCGAAAAAGGGCCTTTAGTCCCCGGTCGTGGCTCCACCCGGGACTAAAGGGTGTCTTTAGTCCCGGTTCGAGCCCCGAACCGGGACCAAAGATCCTACTATATAAGCGGGAGTTGGAAATTTCCAACCCAAATCGCCATTTCGTTCTTCTTCCTCGGACTCTCCTGCCCGGTGCGGCACCGACAAACTCGATGCCGCCAGGCTGCCCGCCATCCTCCTCGCCGCCGTCTGCCGTCCTCCTCGCCGTCGCCGTCGTCCTCCTCGCCGCCACCGTCCTCCTCGCCGCCGCCTGCCGTCCTCCTCACCGTCGTCGACGCCCTCCCCTCCCACTCCGGCCGGTAAGCCCCCCGCCCCCTCTTCCCCAACACTCCGGCCGGTAGAAGAAAAGAAGAAAAAGGAGAAGAAAAGAAGGAAAAGGAGAAGAAAAGAAGAAAAAGGAGAAGAAAAGAAGAAAAAGGGAAGAAAAGAAGAAAAAGGAGAAGAAAAGAAGAAAAAGGAGAAGAAAAGAAGAAAAAGGAGAAGAAAAGAATTTTTTTGTCATTTAATTCCTATTGTTATTAGGTTTGTGCTATATTATTAGGGTTAGTAATATTTAGAATTAGTTTAGGGTTACAAGAAGGAGAATGATGAACAAAAATAAGAAAATAAGATTAGGAAAAAGGAAAATAAGAAGAGGAGGAGAAGAAAAGAAGAAAAAAGAGAATAAGAAGAGGAGGAGAGGAGAAGAAGAGGAAAAATAGAAGAAGAGGAGAAGTAGAAGAAGAAAAGTTGAAGAAGAAGCGAAGAAGAAAATAAGAAAGAAGAAGAAGAAGAAGAAGAAGAAGAAGAAGACATTTTACGTATATAGATGCTTAATTAGTGTTTCTTAGATTATTGCATAATTTTGCTATTATATATGCTTAAGTGTTAATAGTTTATTTTACTATATATACAATTAGTTTATTTTTAGCAAGAAAATTAATAGAACTAATTTATTTTTTAGTTCATTTTACTATGCGTATCCCGCATCCTCGTCGTCGACTCGGCGGAGGACACCTGCTTGATCAGAGGGGCCATGTCCGGGACTGGGCTCCGCCCTGCTGGTATTGGGAGGTGCTACCTTCCGGGGGGGCGTAGGTTGGTGAGGAGCCGGCCCGTTGTTGACCCGATCCTTGTTTGGTGGCGGTCGCGTGGGCCAGTGACGGTGCCGAGGCTTCCGGACACCGCGGAGGTGGTATGTCACCATGTCAGCGAGGACGATGAGTACGTCCGTCGCTACATGGTTGCGTTGGAGGGCAGGTACGAACATACCTGGCAGGTTCTTCAGGGTTCTCACTGGAGCTATGATACTGTGTTGGTTCGTTCTCTTTGGGTGTGCACCGCCCGCGACGATACCCGTCGGGCGCTACGGTTCTAGCTGTATCAGTGATGCTATATGTATGATAGTATTCGAGGAGTATTAGTGATAATATTCGACGATGCACGGACAAAAGAGATGATGTAGTTTTTCTTATAATTGAATGCATGTAATTTGAATACTACTTTATTTTACGATTTGGTTTTGCTTATTGAATGCTCAAATTGGAAAAGTACTCCTACTTTGAATACTATGCAGAAATCTAGGAGTCCCGGGTGGAGCCACGACCCGGGACTAAAGTTGTTTTGGAACGGAGTTCCTGATAGAATAATTCTTTTCTGGTACAAAGTTCAACAAAGTCTTTTGACACTAGACAATGTGACATATAGAAAGGTAGATGAGATCAGGAAAAATAGGATCATTTTCTACACATCTAGAATGTCGCCATTTTGTTAAATCCTTAAAGGTTAAGAGAATCCGTTAGACATATTTTAGAGTTTAGGTTCTAGCCAAGACCCGGGACTAAAGGTCCTCCTATATAAAATGACACTACGAAGTTTCCAACCCCACTTATATAGTTTGTTAGTTTATTAGTTAATCAAATGTCCGTTTTTTGTAGAACAATGGATCCACATATCAGGAACCTCGAAGAGAAAGAACTTCTCGAAGATATAATCAAAGACGGCCCCGACGTTGAATCAGCTGAATCTCCGTCGTCATATCTAAACCCCTCCGGATATGGAATGGAGGTCGACCGACACGAAGATGAAGCCCATAGGGCAGGAGTTAGGTCCAATGACGGAGAAGGTGATAGCTCCACTGATGGAGAAGCCGGTGGAGAAGTCGGTGGAGAAGCTAGTGGAGAAATAATAAAGTCCGGCGAGGTATACATATGAAGTTCGACAATCACTTGTAATATGTGAAAAATATTGGAGATAGCTCTATATTGTATACATATACATTCATTTGACGAATGTTTCTCCCTCTTAGGCCTCCACATCGAGCAAAGCTACGAAACGAGGCCCGACTAGGAAGTTGGATGCACGGACGCATTACACCTTTGAGGTGATATTGCCTACGGGCGAGTCCAAACTTCCTCAGAATGCTGCTGACACATTCAAGAAGCAATGCGGAGTTCTCATTAGGGATCACGTCCCGATCAGCGTTCGGGAGTGGAACAAGCGCAAAGGGGCAGCCGATAGTGACTATGTCGCCGAAACGTACAAAGATAATCTTTGGAATGATCTCATGTCACATTTCAACCTGCCAGAATGTGAGAATGAAGACGCCGCAAAAAAACTAAGGGCCAAAGTCAAGCAGTGGACTCTAAAGTAGATGGCTGAACTGTTCCGTAGCTGGAAGAAGAAGCTATGGAAAAACTATCTGAAGACAAAGAAAGTGCCAGTATTCGAGGGGTATATAGCCAAGCAGGCGAATCAGTGGAAGGCATTTCAAGAGTACAAGGAGTCAGAAGATGCCCAGGCATTATCAAAAAAGAACAAGAAAAATGTCGACAAGAAGAAATATCACCACAAGCTGGGGCCAGGGGCTATGAGACTGCCATCCAAAAGTGGGATAAGAAAGAGCAAGATCTGCTAGCTAAAGGCATCATACCTGAACCACTCCATGATGAGTGGGAATTGAGAGCAAGAAATTGGTTCCTTGCGCATGGTGGTTCGTACGACGAAGAAACAGGGGACCTCATCTGCAGTGACGGTCTTAGGATACCCAGGGAGAATTGGAAAAAGATAGTGAAATAAATTAAGGAGGGAAAAAGACAGTTCAATGCAGATAGAGAGAAAGATTTTCTCACACTGGTCCTCGGCAATGACGAACATGGAGGATGAATGCGAGGCTTCGGTCCTTCTTACCCATGGTGGCTTGGGTTTGCCGGAGACCAAGACACTTACAGAAGCCGAGCGAGAGCAAAGAAGCGACAGCAGGATGAGGAGAATGACAAGTTCAACCAGTTGCTTGCTAGGATTAACGAGCAACAGAAGCAGATTAATGAGCTTAGAGGAGTAGCGCGCCAGGAAGATCCTGCACTCAATATTACCGGCGCCCCATCTAAGCGGAAAAGCAGCGTGGCTGAATCTGAGGCCCCGCCCGACGATGCACGAACAAGGATAAAGGGCGGTCCTGGCTACCCCGTGGATGGAATCAAGGAGTCAACATCATGTGAACTCCATCAGAAATTCAAGAACATATCCATGAAGGTGGCCGTCGGACAAGCTTTACCTTCTGGCCCTGATGCACGCTGGCATGGCCGTGAGATTCCAGCTGGCTTTGCTAAAGTCGGGGTGGATGAAATCATGGCGGGGTTTCATGATATGGAGCTCGACATAGCTGGACCCGAAGATGAGAGGACACTCGAAGAAGTACTGGGTGGAGTCATCCTATGGGACAATAACTACATCAAGCTTCCAGGCTCGACCCCAAGGACAACACCGCCTCCGAGTCGTCGCAGGTCACCTACACCTCCATCACCTCCAAGCCCTCGACATGACCACGGCCAGCACAACACGAGTCCATCTCCATCACCGCCGCCGGACTTGGGTCGTCCATCTCCGCCGCCGCTCGCTCCGGATACTAAGCGGAAGCGTGCCAGCAAGAACGCTCCGCCGATGATTTCTAAGAGAAGGAGCTCCCCAAAGCGCAAACTGTCGCCCCTCCCAAAGGTACCTCATGCTATTCTTCCTATCAGATCTTATGATCGTACCGCCGAGGAAAACGCCAGGATAGCAAAGGAACATCATGATGCGCAGATGAAAAAGAAGGAACCCGATCCCCGCCCGGAATACACCGAGAAGCAAATAGCATTTGCAGAATACTTCACGAACCTTCCATCACAGTATGACTTACACCATAAGCATGATGACTATACACGCACATTGCAGAAGGAAGTGAAAAAGAGCAGATCACGTGCAAGCGCAAGTGGGAGCAAATCAAGTTAAACTACAAGCAAAAAAAGATCAGACGTCCCTCAGCTTGGACAACAGGCCAAACAGTCGATCCCACCCCTCAGGGTGTTACCCGAGAATGTCCCCCCTCTTATATAGTACACGGCCATGAGGGAGAAGTCCCTACCAGAGCAACGCGCGATTGCTGTTGCAGAGGAGCTTGCACCTTTCTGAGGACGGAAGCTATAGATGACAAAGGACGATTTAGTGTAGCTAGGGGCCATTACTGATGTTCGTCCATGTAATCGAATAGACGGGCTCTAGTCCCGATAATTCAGATCTCCATATAATTGTATATATATGCTCGCTTGTAAGATAAGTTAATCTTATATATATATTTAGAATTATATGAAAACTAATTCCCGAACACCAAACGAGGCATCACGTTAATCTCCCGAACACCTAAACCTTAAAAACCTAAAACCCAAAAATAAACAAAATCTGCAGAAACTCTTTAGTCCCGATCCGTGTTAAGACCCGGGACTAAAGGGCCTGCCCCTGAGGGCGCTCCGAGGCACCCACGTGGAGCACCTTTGATCCCGGCTTGGAACAGGGCCGGGACTAAAGGTTAGGCCTTTAGTCCCGCCCCTTTAGTCCCGGTTGGTGAACCGGGAGAAAAGCCCCTTACGGGCCGGGGCTATAGGCCCTGTCCCCACTAGTGATTCTTTTTACATTACCCTATGCATGCAAACACCGGATCATCAATTCATGCATGTTACTCATAAATTAGTTTTTGCATTAGATTTTGTATTGACAATATATATGTTGGTCGCTTGCACCATACCTATGTACTTTACATTCATATTTTTGTAAGAAATAACATTATATTAACAGCAACTCATGTATTTCATTTTTACACTCTGTATTTTTGTTTTCATTTTTAAACTTACATTGGCTTCCCCTTAGTTATAGATGTTGTCATAGCAACTTTTCTGCACTCTTTTAACAAATTTCCCGCAACAACGTGTTGGGGGCATCATCTATTATTGTCAAAAGAGTTCGTCAATAAATTAGATGTACAATTTTCGTGAGAAAAAAAATACCGATTCGTTCCTTTGAATTCACACCAAAACTTGATGAGCCTGTAGAAGAGACTAGTGCACCCTGCTAACGATCAGTTATAGTTGATTCCAAATATGAGCTGTACCCGAATATACAAGAAGCCAAAATATGTTTATTTCTAGTGTATATTTGTGTTGTCACAGAGGTTTACTGTATTATAAGTTTGTTTCGCGGAATAGAAAAGGAAAAAATAATGCTCATTCTGCAATCACAAATTTTAGATGTATGGTACAGTAGTTTCATTTTTATTGGAATCGAATTTATTTTAGAGAGATTCACTTAAGCATGGAAACATTAATTTTGGTCCAAGTTAAGAAACTACTGAAGTGAATTAGTCCCAAAAGATAATACTGAAGTTAGTAATAACTAAACACCCCCTTGGCTCCCGGGATAGCCCTCTTCTGAGACCATCTTCAACACGCACTCGTTTGTGCTACCCCTAGCTTAGCTTAGGGCGCCAATGGCGGTTTCTGTTATGCTGTGCTCTCGGAGGCGGCACGACATGTCGTTCTCCGCACGGCGCGGGCTAGCTGCATCTGCATGGGTTTTCGTCCTCTTCTCATGCTCTCACCTCATGCCTCGCCTGCCTGGTTGAAGGACTAGTTTGTAAAATCACCGTCGTCGAAGCAACTACCACGAAAATCTCCCCGGAGCTATCCAGCGTCGCCCCCCCCACACCCCCAGGCAACAGGGAGGGAACCCTAGCCGTCGCCGGGCAACAGCTCCCTCACGCCCCTCCCCCTCCTCGGCCCGCCACCGTCACAGGGCGCTCCGTCGATGGCGGCGGGATCTCTCGCCTCCTCGTGTGGGGGCTGGTGCGGGCCGGCTTTGACGGTCCTGGGAGCCGCGTTCTGGTGGGTCGTGGAGATGGACACTCATGCCACGTCACTAACACATATATTTTGATGTTGCATATATAAAAAATTTATTAGGCATGTGCCAATTGAGGTTTCTTAGCGCGGGTTCATAGACATTTTGCTAATGTGTCACACTAGTTAATGATGAGAGAGAATAGGATTGTATCTTAGCTAAGACACAACATTTACACGTCATCATAGCTAAAAATAGTTAATAGGCCATTCACATCTATACATGAACATCAAATTATTAAATTTAATTAGAGACATCCTTCAAGAAACAATGCATTGGGCTAGTAGTCTTTTAAGTTATTAATGCTTCTACGATAACGTGTTAAGAAACGATGCATTGACATAGACCTTACTAACTATATCTATTTGTCGAGGTTTTACACTAATAAAAATTAGTAGGGCCTACAGTAAAAGTCAGGGGAGATTAATTAGTGGGGAAGACCACACATGAGTCCCATTGGCAAACCTTCTCTAACTTTACCATTTTCACAGTGTATATTATATATACACTCAAGGTGAAGGCGAGATCCATAGTGTAATCTAGTTTTGTCCCCCCTTAAAGATGACTCTACATAGATCAGGGGTTAAAAACATTAAATGCTCACCCGAAAGGGAAAATTCATTCACTGCAATAAGTCCAACCCTCAACCCGTAGCACACTAGCATACTGATCATACTGTTTTTATCCAGCTTCGGCACGCAAAATCCGGTTTGAATAATTTTCAATATTGTAATGTATCAGACTCCTATCGTCGCGTATTAACGGTCGATGTAATGGATGTATCTAGAAGTATTTTAATACTAAATACATTCGTTTGAGCGACAGTCTATATGAGACGGACAAAGTATTTTTTTGGACCCCTATATTCATCACACGTGTGACATACACTAGTGGAAAATGGGCCTTTGGCCGGGACCCTTTAGTACCGGCCTGCCTCTGGGCCGGGACTAAAGGCCCGGCCACGTCGCCCCAAATCGCAATGCCTCCCTCGAGGCTTTAGTCCCGGCCCGTAAGGAGCCTTTAGTCCCGGCCCGTAAGGAGCCTTTAGTCCCGGTTTGTGTCCCAAACCGGGACTAAAGGGCTACGCGGTGTGCAACCCGCATGTGCGCCACCTTTAGTCCCGGTTTGTGTCTCAAACCGGGACTAAAGTCCTCTGCCTATATATAGCACAGCCCCCCTCTCCCCTCTTCCTTGCATTTTCCTTGGATGGAAGAGTGTGGGTGTGTGCTAGCTCTCCATTTTTTTATGCACTACAGGTGTTCGTTGAAATGTGTGTTAGAGCGATGCCGCTTCAGTTCACCGAACACAACTACGATATGAGATGCCCGAGCCACGCTTAAACCTCTTCCTCTTTATTTCTACTTATTCTAAAAGGTTAGCAACTATATTTCCTCGTTTAGACCGTGCGGTACTAATTTTTAGGATCGTGATTGTATTTGATATACTGTCGTATAACGCAGATGAGCCATCGATGGATGTACGGTGATCGACGCACAGCTGCTTACAGAGAAGGCATGCATTCTTTTCGAGATGCAGCCGATGCGAACAAGCATGGTGGTGGCTATATGTTTTGTCCATGTGTTGAATGTCGGAATGAGAAGGATTACACTTCCTCAAGAGTCATTCAGAGCCACCTGCTCCGGTCCGGTTTTATGTCGGGCTATAATGTTTGGACCAAGCATGGAGAAAGATGGGTTATGATGGAAGACGACGATGAAGAAGAAGAGAACGATGATGACAACTACCGATCTATGTTCCCTGAGTATGCTGATACCGCAATGGAAGACAATGAAGAAGAAGATCAGGATGAAGAACGGGAACCAGATGAGCCCGCTGATGATCTTGGCCGGGTCATTTCTGATGCACAGCGAGGTTGCGACACAGAAAAGGAGTGGTTGCAGTTCGAGCAGATGTTACAGGACCACAACAAATTGTTGTACCCAACTTGTGAAGATGGCCAGAAGAAGCTGGGTAGCACACTGGAATTGCTGAAGTGGAAGGCAGAGACTGGTGTGACTGACTCGTCATTCAAAAAGTTGCTGGTACTGATGAAGAAGATGCTTCCAAGAAAGAACGAATTGCCCGCCAGCACGTACGAAGCAAAGAAGCTTGTCTACCCTCTAGGATTAGACGTGTAGAAGATACATGCATGCCCTAATGACTGCATCCTCTACCGCGGTGAGAAGTACGAGAGTATGGATAAATGCCCGGTATGCACTACATTGCGCTATAAGATCAGAAAAGATGACCCTGGTGATATTGAGGGCGAGCCACCTAGGAAGAGGGTTCCTGCCAAGGTGATGTGGTAAGCTCCTATAATACCATGGTTGAAACGTCTGTTCAGAAATAAAGATCATGCGAAGTTGTTGCGATGGAACATGGAAGATCGTATGAAAGACGATAAGTTGAGGCACACCGCTGATGGTCGGCAGTGGAGAAAAATCGAGAGAGAGTTCCCGAGATTTGCAGCTGACGCAAGGAACTTATGGTTAGGTCTGAGTACAGATGGCATGAATCCTTTTGGGGAGCAGAGTTGCAGTCACAACACCTGGCCCATTACTCTATGTATCTACAACCTTCCTCCTTGGTTGTGCATGAAGCGGAAGTTCATTATGATGCCAGTGCTTATCCAAGGTCCAAAGCAACCTGGCAATGATATTGATGTGTACCTAAGGCCATTAGTTGATGAACTTTTACAGCTGTAGGCCGAACCAGGTGTACGTGTGTGGGACGAGCACAAACAAGAGGAATTTGACCTTTGAGCGTTGCTTTTCGTAACCATCAATGATTGGCCTGTTCTTAGTAACATTTCAGGACAATCAAACAAGGGATACAATGCATGCACGCACTGTTTGGATCAGACAGAAAGTATATATCTGGACAAATGTAGGAAGAATGTGTACCCGTAAATCGTCGTTTTCTTCCGCCCAAACATCCCTTAAAGAAAAAAAGCAACCATTTCAATGGCAAGGCAGAACCTCGGGGGAAGCCTGTCATCCGTACTGGTGCTGAAGTATTTGATATGGTCAAAGATTTAAAAGTAATCTTTAGAAAGGGTCCTGGCAGCCAACCTGTTCCTAACGACCCTGATAAGCGCGTACCCATGTGGAAGAAGAAATCTATATTTTGGGAGCTACCCTACTGGGAAGTCCATGAGGTCCGCTCGGCAATCGACGTGATGCACCTGATGAAGAATCTCTGCTTGAATATTCTAGGCTTCCTGGGCTTGTATGGGAAGTCAAAAGATACACCGGAAGCACGGGAGGACCAGGAACGTCATAAAGGAAGAGATGGCATGCATCCAGGGCAGTTTCAAGGGCGTGCCAGCTACGCTCTTACTAAGGAAGAGAAGGAAATCTTCTTTGAAGTCCTTTTCAGATCAAGGTCCCGACTGGCTTCTCGTCGAATATAAAGGGAATCGTAAATATGAAAGACAAAAAATTCCAAAACCTAAAGTCTCATGACTGCCACGTGCTTATGACGCAATTGCTTCCGGTTGCATTGAGGGGAATTGTACCGGAAAATGTTCACTGACAATTGTGAAGGTATGTGCATTCCTCAATGCAATTTCTCAGAAGGTAATCGATCGAGAAAGTCTATCAGGGTTACAGATTGATGTGGTCCAATGTCTGGTCAGCTTTGAGTTGTTGTTCCCGCCATCCTTCTTCAATATAATGACACACCTCCTAGTTCGTCTAGTCGAAGAGATTAAAATTCTCGGTCCTGTGTTTCTACACAATATGTTCCCCTTCGAGAGGTTCATGGGAGTCTTAAAGAAATATGTTCGTAACCGTGCTAGGCCAGAAGGAAGCATCTCCAAGGGCTATGGAACAGAGGAGGTCATTGAGTTTTGTGTGGACTTTCTTCCTGACCTTAAGCCGATTGGTGTTCCTGAATCTCGGTATGAGGGTAGGCTGACAGGAAAAGGCACACTAGGAAGGAAAGCAAAAGTATGTATGGACGGGTATTCTTTCTCTCAAGCACACTATGCAGCTCTACACAATTCCACCGTGGTGGCTCCGTATATCGTGAGACACAAGAATATTCTACGCTCCGAAAACCCGGGGAAGGCTGATTCTTGGATTAAAGGGGAACACGAGAAGACTTTCAGCAGTTGGTTGCAGACACATCTCATGAATGACGACACCGTTGGAGATCAGCTGTACTGTTTGGCCAGGCCACCATCTTCGACTATATGTACTTTCCAATGGTATGAGATAAATGGGAATACACTTTACACGGTTGCCCAAGATAAAAAGAGCACCAACCAAAATAGTGGTGTCCGCTTTGATGCAACAGACGAGAATGGGCACTGTTTGGAAACATATTACGGTTACATAGAGGAGATATGGGAACTTGACTATGGACCTACTTTTAAGATCCCTTTGTTTCGGTGCAAATGGGTGAAGCTGACAGGAGGCGGGGTAGTTGTAGACCAAAAGTACGGCATGACAACAGTGGATCTCAACAATCTTGCGTACATGGACGAACCATTTGTCCTAGCCAATGATGTCGCTCAGGTTTTCTATGTGAAGGACATGTCTACAAAAACGAGAAAAAGAAATCAGCAAAAGAAGATATCGTCTGATGAGCCAAAACGCCACATAGTTCTTTTAGGGAAAAGAAACATCGTGGGAGTAGATGACAAGACACACATGTCAGAAGATTATAATAAGTTTCATGAAATTTCGCCCTTCAAAGTGAAAACTGACCCAAGCATCCTACTGAATGATGAAGATTCTCCATGGCTACGACCGAGAAGAAAACCGAAATAATAGATAGGAATATTGGTGAAATAATGTAATAATGTCGTAGCCCTCTCAACTTTTTAACACATGCTATGTGGGTGAAATGATGATAGCATGGCAACTTTCAACATTTTCAGAGTTCATTTGTACTGCTTTCAATTTCAGGGTCAACTAGCTCAAAAACAATAAGTAAATGCACGAAGAATACCAAATGAAGTCAGAAATTGTTGAAATTTTGTGATGTGCCTTTGAATGGTGCATTTTGAACACACAAAAAGTATGGAGTTCAAATAAGTTCAAAAAGATGAAATCCCTTTGTAAGAGATGAGTTCTCGTTCGAAACCCTCATACTTCGAGAGATATTGTCCGTTTTGTACACGAAGTGCATCCAGTTTTTGTCGTAGCCCTCTCAACTTTTTAACACATGCTATGTGGGTGAAATGATGATAGCATGCCAACTTTCAACATTTTCAGAGTTCATTTGTAGTGCTTTTCAATTTCAGGGTCAACTAGCTCAAAAACAAATAAGTAAATGCGCGAAGAATACCAAATGAAGTCAGAAATTGTTGAAATTTTGTGATGTGCCTTTGAATGATGCATTTTGAACACACAAAAAGTATGGAGTTCATTATCATAGTTTTGTCAAATTCTCAAATATGCAAAAATAATTTTAATAAACATAGTTTTTAATTGAAAATAACAAAATAGTTAATAGTTTGGATAGTCAAAATAATTACTTTTAAAAATAGAAAATAGTTTTGAATTATTTATTCAATTTCAAACACTTTTCATTATCATTGTTTTGTCAAATTCTCAAATATGCAAAAAGAATTTTAATAAACATAGTTTTTAATTGAAAATAACAAAATAGTTAATAGTTTGGATAGTCAAAATAATTACTTTTGAAAATAGGAAATAGTTTTGAATTATTTATTCAATTTCAAACACTTTTCATTATCATAGTTTTGTCAAATTCTCAAATATGCAAAAAGAATTTTAATAAACATAGTTTTTAATTGAAAATAACAAAATAGTTAATAGTTTGGATAGTCAAAATAATTAATTTTGAAAATAGAAAATAGTTTTGAATTATTTATTCAATTTCAAACACTTTTCATTATCATAGTTTTGTCAAATTCTCAAATATGCAAAAAGAATTTTAATAAACATAGTTTTTAATTGAAAATAACAAAATAGTTAATTTTGAAAATAGAAAAAAATTGAAACTATATGAGAATTTGTAAAGAAAATTAAACCTAAATTCAAAGTGACCTCACTTTGAATTCAGGTTTAATTTTCTCCACAATTTCAAATATAGTTTCAATTTTTTAATTTACACTCAGTTTAGGCCCGTAAGCCTGCTTTAGAGAGGAGCTCGATGGAGATGCTGCGACGGGGCTTATAAACAAGTTTTAGTCCCCCTCGCTGGGCGAGGTGGGACTAAACTTATCGTGCAGCCGAGGAGGGGCTTTAGTCCCGGGTGGAGCCACAACTCGGGACTAAAGCCCCTCGCCTGCCGCCTGCCGAGCACTTTAGTCCCGGTTCGGGGCTCGAACCGGGACTAAAGACCCCCTTTAGTCCCAGTTGGAGCCCCGCACCGGGACTAAAGGCCCCTGCTTCCCGCCTTTTGGTCTGCCGAAAAAGGGCCTTTAGTCCCGGGTCGTGGCTCCACCCGGGACTAAAGGGGGTCTTTAGTCCCGGATCGAGCCCCGAACCGGGACTAAAGATCCACCTATATAAGCGGGAGTTAGAAAATTTCCAACCCAAATCGCATTTCCTTCTCTCCTTCTTCCTCGTTCTCCTGCTCACCGCCGCCTGCCGTCCTCCTCGCCGTCGCCGCCGTCCTCCTCGCCGTCATCGACGCCTTCGGCCGCTAAGCCCCCCGCCCCCTCCTCCCGCGCCCCTTCTTTCTTTCGGCCGGTAGAAGGAAAGAAGAAAAAGGAGAAGAAAAGAAGAAAAAGGAGAAGAAAAGAAGAAAAGGGAGAAGAAAATAAGAAAAAGGGAAGAAAAGAAGAAAAAGGAGAAGAAAAGAAGAAAAAGGAGAAGAAAGGAAGAAAAAGGGAAGAAAGGAAGAAAAAGGAGAAGAAAGGAAGAAAAAGAAAAAGATTTTTTTGTCATTTAGTTCCTATTGTTATTAGGTTTGTGCTAGATTATTAGGGTTAGTTATATTTAGAATTAGGTTAGGGTTACAAGAAGAAGAAATATGAACAAAAATAAGAAAATAAGATTAGGAAAAAGGAAAATAAGAAGAGCAGGCGAAGAAAAGAAGAAAAAGGAGAATAAGAAGAGGAGGAGAGGAGAAGAAGAGGAAAAATAGAAGAAGAGGAGAAGTAGAAGAAAAGAAGTTGAAGAAGAAGCGGAGAAGAAAATAAGAAAGAAGAAGAAGAAGAAGAAGAAGAAGAAGAAGAAGACATTTCTACATATATAGATGCTTAATTAGTGTTTCTTAGATTATTGCTTAATTTTGCTATTGTATATGCTTAAGTGTTAATAGCTTAATCTTGCTATTGTATATGCTTAAGTGTTAATATTTTATTTTTAGCAAGAAAATTAATAGAACTAGTTTATTTTTTTAGTTCATTTTACGATGCCTATCCCGCATCCGTGTCGTCGACTCGTCGGAGGACACCTGCTTGATCAGAGGGGCCCTGTCCGGGACTGGGCTCCGCCCGGCTGGTATTGGGAGGTGCTACCTTCTGGGGGGCGTATGTTGGCGAGGAGCCAGCCCGTTGTTGACCCGCTCCTTGTTTGGTGGCGGTCGCGTGGGCCAGTGACGGTGCCGAGGCTTCCGGACACCGCGGAGGTGGTACGTCACCGTGTCAGCGAGGACGATGAGCACGTCCGTCGCTACATGGTTGCGTTGGAGGGCAGGTTCGAGCATACCTGGCAGGTTCTTCGGGGATCTCACTGGAGCTATGATCCTGTGATGGTTCCTTCTCTTTGGGTGTCCACCGCCCGTGACGATACCCGTCGGGCGCTACGGTTCTAGCTGTATCAGTGATGCTATATGTATGATAGTATTCGAGGAGTTTTAGTGATAATATTCGACGATGTACGGACAAAAGAGATGATGTAGTTTTGCTTATAATTGAATGCATGCTAATTTGAATACTACTTTATTTTACTTATTGAATTTGGTTTTGCTTATTGAATGCTCAAATTGGAAAAGTACTCCTACTTTGAATACTATGCAGAAATCTAGGAGTCCCGGGTGGAGCCACGACTCGGGACTAAAGTTGTTTTGAAACGGAGTTCCTCATAGAATAATTCTTTTTTGGTACAAAGTTCAACAAAGTCCTTTGACACTAGACAATATGACATATAGAAGGGTAGATGAGATCAGGAAAAATAGGATCATTTTCTACACATCTAGAATGTCGCCATTTTGTTAAATCCTTAATGGTTAAGAGAATCCGTTAGACATATTTTAGAGTTTAGGTTCTAGCCAAGACCCGGGACTAAAGGTCCTCCTATATAAAACGACACTTCGAAGTTTCCAACCCCTCTTATATAGTTTGTCAGTATATTAGTTAATCAAATGTCCGTTTTTTGCAGAACTATGGATCCACATATCAGGAACCTCGAAGAGGAAGAACTTCTCGAAGATATAATCAAAGACGGCCCCGACGTTGAACCAGCTGAATCTCCGTCGTCATATCTAAACCCCTCCGGATATGGAATGAAGGTCGACCGACACGAAGATGAAGCCGATGGGGCAGGAGATAGGTCCAATGACGGAGAAGGTGATAGCTCCACTGATGGAGAAGCCGGTGGAGAAATAATAAAGTCCGGCGAGGTATACATATGAAGTTCGACAATCACTTGTAATATGTGAAAAATATTGGAGATAGCTCTATATTGTATACATATACATTCATTTGACGAATGTTTCTTCCTTTTAGGCCTCCACATCGAGCAAAGTTACGAAGCGAGGCCCGACTAGAAAGTTGGATGCACGGACGCATTACACATTTGAGGTGATATTGCCTACGGGCGAACCCAAGCTTCCTAAGAATGCTGCTGACACATTCAAGAAGAAATGCGGAGTTCTCGTTAGGGATCACGTCCCGATTAGCGTTCGGGAGTGGAACAAGCGCAAAGGGGCAGCCGATAGTGACTATGTCGCCGAAAGGTACAAAGATAATCTTTGGAATGATCTCATATCACATTTCAACCTGCCAGAATGTGAGAATGAAGACGTCGCAGACAAACTGAGGGCCAAAGTCAAGCAGTGGACTCTAAAGAAGATGGCCGAACTGTTCCGTAGCTGGAAGAAGAAGCTATGGAAAAACTATCTGAAGACAAAGAAAGTGCTAGTATTCGAGGGGTATGTAGCCAAGCAGGCGAATCACTGGAAGGCATTTCAAGAGTACAAGGAGTCAGAAGATGCCCAGGCATTATCAGAAAAGAACAAGATAAATGCCGACAAGAAGAAATATCACCACAAGCTGGGGCCAGGGGGCTATGAGACTGCCATCCCAAAGTGGGATAAGAAAGAGCAAGATCTGCTAGCTAAAGGCATCGTACCTAAACCACTCGGTGATGAGTGGGAATTGAGAGCAAGAAATTGGTTCCTTGCGCATGGTGGTTTGTACGACGAAGAAACAGGGGACCTCATCTGCAGTGACAGTCTTAGGATACCAGGGAGAATTGGAAAATATAGTGAAAGAAATTAAGGAGGGAAAAAGAAAGTTCACTGCAGATAGAGAGAAAGATTTGCTCACATTGGTCCTCGGCAATGACGAACATGGAGGACGAACGCGAGGCTTCGGTCCTTCTTACCCGTGGTGGCTTGGGTTTGCCAGAGACCAAGACACTTACAGAAGCCGAGCGAGAGCAAAGAAGCGGCAGCAGGATGAGGAGAATGACAAGTTCAACCAGTTGCTTGCCAGGATTAACGAGCAACACAAGCAGATTGATGAGCTTAGAGGAGTAGCGCGCCAGGAAGATCCTGCATTTGATATTACCGGCGCCCCATCTAAGCGGAAAAGCAGCGTGGCTGAATCTGAGGCCCCGCCCGACGATGCACGAAGAATGATAGAGGACGGTCCCGGCTACCCCGTGGATGGAATCAAGGAGTCAACATCATGTGAACTCCATCAGAAATTCAAGAACATATCCATGAAGGTGGCCGTCGGACAAGCTTTACCTTCTGGCCCTGATGCACACTGGCATGGCCGTGAGATTCCAGCTGGCTTTGCTAAAGTCGGGGTGGATGAAATCATGGCGGGGTTTCATGATATGGAGCTCGACATAGCTGGACCCGAAGATGAGAGGACACTCGGAGAAGTACTGGGTGGAGTCATCCTATGGGACAAGAACTACATCAAGCTTCCAAGCTCGGCCCCAAGGACAACACTGTCTCCGAGTCGTCGGAGGTCACCTACACCTCCATTACCTCCAAGCCCTCCACATGACGTCGGCCAGCACAACACGAGTCCATCTCGATCACCGCCGCCGGACTTGGGTCGTCTGTCTCCGCCGCCGCCCGCTCCGGATACTAAGCGGAAGCGTGCCAGCAAGAACGCTCCACCGATGATTTCTAAGCGACGGAGCCCCCCAAAGCGCAAACTGTCGCCCCTCCCAAAGGTACCTCATGCTAATCTTCCTATCAGACCTTATGATCGTACCCCCGAGGAAAACGCCAGGATAGCAAAGGAACATCATGATGCGCAGATGAAAAAGAAGGAACCCGAGCCCCGCCCGGAATACACCGAGAAGCAAATATCATTTGCAAAATACTTCACGAACCTTCCATCACAGCATGACTTACACCATAAGCCTGATGACTATACACGCACATTGCAGAAGGAAGTGAAAAAGAGCAGATCACGTGCAAGTGCAAGTGGGAGAAAATCAAGTTCAACTACAAGCAAAAAAAGATCAGACGTTCCTCAGCTTGGACAACAGGCCAAACAGTCGATCCCACCCCTCAGGGTGTTACCCGAGAATGTCCCCCCTCCGGTGCAGGGGCAAGATTTGGAATTAGCAAAGAAGTGGGCGGATGAATGGGGTATCCCGGTTGAAGACATTCTGGCTTCCCAAGACGACAAGTTACCCAAGGCTGTGGTAGCCCCTAAGCCACAGTTTGTCATGGGAGCGCCTTTGGTCAGCAAAGAAGATCTCCCAACAAATATGCGTTACTTGCATACATGGTACTTAAGTGAATCAAAGAATGGGAGAACGATGATCGTGGTGACTGTCCCACGGGAGTACTACAGCCGCCCCGAAGAAATCCATATCGACTTTGATGAACTCTTCCAGATGTACAATGGCGACGCCCTCGACAAATCGCTTATGAGTTGCTATTGTTTGTAAGTTTTTCAATTCGTTGTCTACATATTACTTCTTTAGTTATTTTAATTCATTGTCTATATATAACTTGTACTCTATTATGCAGAATGAAGATTCTGGATTGTAAAAGTAGGAACATCCTAAATATTGGGTTTATTGACCCAGATAAAATACGTATAACGACGCTAACTGATAAACCCAAGGAGACGGAGGAAAACCTTCTAAGGTTTCTAACAGATCAAAATTTCTGTGACCACATACTGTTTCCATACAACTTCAGGTGAGGGTCTTTACTCTGTTGTGTCCATTCACTTATAAGTGTAATTGATAAGTTACTGACATATATATATACATGTGCAGCTTCCATTGGAATCTGTTGGACATTCAAATTGATAAGGGAAGAGTTGATGCCTTCGACCCATTATCGAGACCCTTGGAACAGTTCCAAAGCCTGTAGGACATGCTCCAAGGGTAATTTCAATCATTCTTGCGCTCTATCGGTCTCTTTCGATGATTTTCCGATATATCAATTAATGAAAAACTTAGCAAAACATTATCCTTGTCGGGCAGGGTTTGGAAGCGGTTCCAGTGCGTGACTCCCGGTATCGAGCCTGAGAAGCTGACCTTTAGAGCGGCTCAGGTAAGTAGTAGTATGATATACTTCTATTTTCAATACATTTATGATGCTAGATTATTATTTTTATTATATATATTCTATTCTCGTAAAGTGCGACCAGCAGCCACGGGGGACGCATCTGTGCGGATACTATGTTTGCGAGACCATTCGCACGTTTACCTCTTAGCACAAGGATCGTAGATTCGACGTAAGCAATGAACATTCACACCTCTATTTTTACCCGTCATTCTTTGTTATCATGATTGATATTCATATTCATCTCCTCTTCTTATATAGTACACGGCCATGAGGGAGAAGGTCCTACCAGAGCAACGCGCGATTGCTGTTGCCGAGGAGCTTGCGACCTTTATGAGGACGGAAGCTATAGATGACAAAGGACAATTTAGTGTTGCTAGGGGCCATTACTGATGTTCGTCCATGTAATCGAATAGACGAGCTCTAGTCCCGATAATTCAGATCTCCATATAATTGTATATATATGCTCGCTTATAAGATAAGTTAATCTTATATATATATGCATAATTATTTCTATTTAGAATTATATGAAAACTAATTCCCGAACACCAAACGAGGCATCACGTTAATCTCCCGAACACCTAAACCCTAAAACCCTAAAACCCAAAAATAAACAAAATCTGGAAATAGGCAAATATGTGGATCGATGCGTGTGGGCGAAGTGCAAATATGTCACACACGTGGGCGTTATCATTTGAGTTTTTTTTAGCTGAAAGAAGATGCATATATCGTTCTAGTAATTTTGGAAGAATATCTTGATTTAATTAGGCATTTAGGCCAAAGAGAATAACATTCACTTTTTTTTCCGCGGGAAGAATAACATCCGCTTAAGTAGCCTAGCTACATCTTATCAGCTAAGCTAGCACGACGCAAGGGCATGCTGAGGCAGGCGCATCCATGAGTCGGATCCACCGATGGGCTACACTACACTTGGTATCCAACTCCTAAACCCTACATGTCCTGTTGGCCACACAGTGCCTATGGAGCGCGTCTATATAATGGAGACGGATTCCGTGTGAGCTCATTGCCTCGTTAGTCACAGCCATTGCTTGCGTGAGTGGCATCGAACTGGAGCTACCGAGTGAGAGCGAAGCTTGCTAGCTAGCCAGACACGCGCGCGCGCACACACACACACAGAGGGAGAGAGGTAGAGAGTTCGGGGAGAGGGAGAGATAGGTATGGGATGGAAAGTTCTGAACGATGTGAAGCCATACCTATCGATGGTGCTGCTGCAGGTGGGGTTCGCCGGGATGAACATCGTTGCCGTGTCGTCCCTCAAGGGCGGGATGAGCCACTTCGTCCTTGTGGTCTACCGTAACCTCGTCGCCACCGCCTTTATGGTGCCCTTCGCTCTCTATTTCGAGAGGTAACTAGCTAACTACTCTCTCCTATCCCATCACCCAAGCAAGGGCTTTCGAAACCATCTACCGCTTTGAAGGATTGTGTGAGACTGGCCAAGCGTCCTGACTTGGGGATTATCATGTTGGTAATCTTCCCTCTCATGAATGGCGTTGTGACATGTCTTACTTTCGTCGTTCGGCGTTTTGTGAGGCAAGCAACTCTCGTTGGAGCTCGATTGCTTGCTTGTGCGGACATGATCATCATTTGGGTGGAATTTTGTGTCATGACCGGCTCGTATGTAGCTGTAGGAAACGTGGAAAGTGAAGGCAGCATCTCAGACGTGGGCTTCGATTTGGTGGTACTTCTTGAGTAACCGATCAGAAACTATTGGGTGAAATTCATAGGTCAGACTATAGTTGGTCATATTTGGAAATGGTGGCTATTTGGGTTATTACTTGGTGAAAACTTTGCTTGGAATTTGTTTAGATATGATATTCAGGGTGAAAATCAACGAACTGATAATTGATGGTCATTCTGATCTTGAAGGTGTTGCCTTTGAAGAACCTTACTCATAGTTATTATGTTGTCATGATATGCTTGGTACCGATGGTCATTGCTGCATTTTTTCCATCATATTTCCGATCGCTTTGGTTTTTTCTTCCTTTTTTCCCTTGTATGAATTTGTTCTTCCCGGCTGATTTCATGCGTGTCTGTATTTGTATTGGTTATGTGCATTCTTGTCATGCAGAGATCAAATATGTGCCTATTGTGTTTATATCCCCTTACTGCTTTATTACGAGTCAATAAAAATGTCTTCTATCAAGAACAAAGAAAGTGAGAGTGCATTACAGAAGTAGAAAATGACACATAAACAGGTATATGTAGCTAGCCATCCGGTCTGTCTGCGGTATCGGTATGTATGCTTACGTACGTGTAAACGCACTTGACGACCTCCACTACGGCAGTGTGCCCTGATTGGGCACAGTTGGAGGTCCTATCATGCATGCAACCAACACGTCAGCTGGAAGCATGGACGGTTACAGTTCCATCCACTCGTACAACTAATTTTATTTACATGAGTTCATTTCGATTCATTTTTACCTAGCTACTACTAGCTAGATCATATCATTTCATGATAGTACGTATAACATGTGCAGGGAAAGGAGGCCAAAGATGACAATTACCATCTTCCTCAAGATTATGTGGCTGGCATTTCTCGAGTACGTCCGTATGGTTAATTATTACACAGAACACTTTCTTGATTACTGATCGACTGACACGTTAGTGCATGTGCTGCGTTGCCATTGTCTCTCAGGCCGGTGCTCGACCAGAACCTGTACTTCATGGGCGCAAAGCTGACATCGGCGGGGTTCGCGACGGCGCTCATCAACACCCTCCCGGCCGTCACCTTCGTGCTGGCCCTCATCCTGCGCATGGAGAAGGTGCGGCTGCGGAGCCTGCACAGCCAGGCCAAGATCGTTGGCACGGTCCTCACGGTGGCCGGCGCCGTGCTGATGGTCCTGTACCACGGCCCTGCCGTGCGGTTCCCGTGGACTAAGGGCCATCACCACGCTACCATCGGTGCCCAGGGCGCCGCCGCGCGGGACTGGCTGAACGGGACCATAATGCTCATCGCCTCCTGCATGATCTGGCCGGGCTTCTTCATCCTCCAGTCCAACACGCTCGGGAGCTACCCGGCGGAGCTGTCTCTCACGGCGCTCATCTGCGGCATGGGCTCGCTAATGAGCGGCGCTGTCGCCCTCGTTGCTGAGCGCGCCAACACCGGAGTCTGGGTTATCGGCTTCGATAATCGCCTCTTGACCGTCGTCTACGCCGGCATAGTGTGCTCCGGCGTGGCATACTACTTGCAGGGCGTCGTGTCAAGGCAAAGGGGCCCGGTGTTCGTGACGGCCTTCAACCCGCTCAGCATGATCATAACCGCCGTCATGGGCTCCATCATTCTCAAGGAGGAGATCGCTCTCGGAAGGTATGTACGCTTAGTGCTTCCACCATATCAAAATGGACGGGGTCACGGGGATATACATGCACTAGTGCAACATTATTCCATATACCAATGATGTCATTTCAATTTTGTTTTCAGTGTGATTGGTGCGGTGATCATCGTGGCAGGCCTCTACTTCCTCATCTGGGGGAAGAGCAAGGACAAGATCATCAGCCCCAGCCAAGTCTCCGACGTCAGCGACGAGGGAGCCGGCGCGCTGCCCTTAACCTTGGTGACCAACGGCCACGGGCACGGCCACATCAAGGAGCACGAGCTCGGCGACGGTAACGGCGGCCATGTCGACGTCGAGACGCCGGCGACCAATGGGCACTACTAGCAAGGGATCGATCAATTGGAGTGGCTAGTATTATACGTCCTCCAGTCGTCCACGACCAGTATACGTCCCCCGCTTTTTTCCTTTTAATGCATGGTCCATCTATCGATCATGCATCGATTTGTTTTCTCTCTATGTATTTTATTCCTGTCAGCTTCTCCCTATCTATGATCCTATCATGTAATTTTTTTTTGAAAAGGAGGCTTAGCCCCGGCCTCTGCATCAATAGATGCGTGCAGCCATATATTAATCCAAAAAAAATCTCGACAGAGTAGAAATAAAAGTAACAAAGAGCAAAAATTAAAGATACAGGCGAGCTTCGCGCCAAAGCCGGAGATGGTTAAAAGATCTAGATGTTCAAACACCTATCCTATTAATATGTCGCTATCCAAACCGGCAGAAGATATCCCGTGCTACCATCTCCCAACGGGCACACCCAGTAATCATATGCTCCCTGGCTGCCACAAGAGTGAGTAACGACCATGTGCGGGTCAGTGCGGTAATTTTGAAGATAACATGCAGAAAGTTAATATCACGCATTCTGTTAAAAACCAAATCATTTCTGCAATTTCATAGAGCCCACAAAAGAGCACATGCTCCAACACGAATATGTTTGGTCAAATAAACATCCACTCCCTGTAACCATGTTCCAAATAACGAATTCAAATTAACAGGGGGAGGGATATTAAAAGTAATATGAATCGAGCACCAAACAAGCTTAGCCATAGGACAATCAAGAAAGAGGTGCTGAATAGTCTCTACCCTCGGGCAAAAGCTACATCTCGGGCTACCCTTCCATTTTCGCTTGGCCAGATTATCTTTCGTTAGAATAACTCCCTTATGGACAAACCACAAGAAAACTTTAATTCTAAGAGGAACTCTAATCTTCCAAATATGTTGCGATTTTGGAATGGGTACAGAGTCAATGAGATCAAGATACATGGATTTAACCGTAAACAGCCCATTCGAAGTTAAACTCCAAGAAATTCGATCCGCCCTGTCAGAAAGGTTAACCTCCATTAACCTTCTGACCAGATGTAACCAGGTAGTCCATCTTTCGCCGACTAAGGACCTACGGAACTGAATATTAAGGGGCATCTCACGAAATACTGCCGCCACCGACACTTATCGACGCCGGGCAATATGGTACAACTGCGGGTATTGAAGCGCAAGAGGTGACTCTCCTAGCCAGGAATCTTCCCAGAATCTAGTTGCTTCACCATTACCAATTATCACCCTCGTTCTGTTGAAGAAGGAGTTTTTCACCTGCATCAATCCTTTCCAGAAAGGTGAATCCAGTGGTCTAGCCGTAACCTGAGATAGGGATTTGGAATGGAGGTACTTGTTCTTCAAAAATTTTACCCACATCCCATCAGACTCCATAGAAAGTCTAAACATCCATTTGCTGAGAAGACATCTATTTTTTGTCTCTAAGTTTTCGATACCTAACCCCCCCTTGTTCTTTAGGCCGACAGATAAAGTCCCATTTAGCCAACCTATATTTAGTCGAAACCTCATCACTTTGCTAGAAAAATCTAGAACGGTGGAAATCCAATCTTTTCCGCACCCCCACAGGTATCTCAAAAAAAGATAGGAGAAACATAGGCATGCTCGTTAAAACTGAATTAACAAGCACCAACCTACCGCCGTAGGAAAGGATCTTACCTTTCCAACTGCTAAGTTTCTTTTCAAATCGCTCCTCAATGCATTTCCACTCTTTATTGAAGAGTTTACGATGATTAATGGGAATACCTAAATACGTAAAAGGTAAATCCCCAGCTTCACACCCAAATAACTGATTGCAAATGTGCTGTTGATTTTTGGCTTCACCAAAACAGAACAACTCACTTTTATTGAAATTAATCTTCAGCCCTGATAGCTGCTCAAAAAGGCACATGATGAGTTTTAAATTTCGAGCCTTCACTAAATCATGCTCCATAAACAGAATAGTTTCATCGGCATATTGTAAAATGGACACACCCCCATCTACCAGATGTGGTACTATGTGAGAGCGAGCAAGTGCTGGTTATAGCATTCCCTGTGACGATTATACCAGATGCTGCTTGTGAGTTGTCACTACTAAGTTGAGCTCAGAAGCATGTTAGATGGACAAAGATTAAGGTCTCACCCATAACTTTAATTTTTTAGCCATCAGCACATCAATTAAACAAGCTGAAGGATTACATGAGGTTCATCATCCGTGGAGGATGGTCTAACCATACATGCCACCCGTGGCCTTGCATGTATGTCACTAGACACGTAACTCGAAGTGTCTCCCTTGTGTGCAACTACAAGTTTTCAATGTGACTGCCAACTCTATTTTGTTTTGTTGGGGGAAGGGGCGGTTGCATGTCTGTCATTTGGCACACAACTACAAGTATCTACCTTAACTACAAGTGCAACTCAATGGTATTTTCGTTCGGGGAGGAGGTCAATTGCATGTCTGTTACTCGACACACAACTGCAATTGTCGCCCCCGATTTGCAACTGCACGTCTTCAACACAACTCCAACTCTGTTGTTTTATTGGGAGAGGGGTAGCTGGCAGTTGCATAGCTGTAACTAGACACGCAACAACAACTGTGTCCCTTTTCCGCAATTGCAACTTGGTGGTGTTTTGTTCAGGGAAGGAGGAGTTACATGTCTGCTGCTAGGCAGACAACTGTAAGTGTCGTCCGTGACTACAACTGCATATCTTTATCGAGTTTGCAATTCAATGGTATTTTGTATCGAGGGGGTAGTTGCATGTGTTACTAGGCACACAACCGCAAGTATATCCTTTGACTACAACTGCAACTGCAACTGCAACTAAGTTTTGCTTTGTCTCGGGAAGAGGGATAAGTGCATATTTTCTACTAGGCACTCAACTATAAGTGTCGCCGGCAACTGCAACTGCATATCTTTACCGAGTTTGCAACTCTGTGTTGTTTTATCAGTGAGGGGTCAGTTGCATGTGCGCCAATAGAGACACAACTTCAAGTGTCACCCCGACTGCAATTACATGTCTTCAACACGACTGCAACTCAATGGTGCTTTGTCGGGAGGAGGCAGTTGCATATCTGCTACTACGCACACAACTGTAAGTGTCATCCCTCACTACAGTTGCATGTTTAAATGTGACAATTACATATAAACTACATGACACGTTACTCCAACTCTACAAGCGACACATTTTCTTAAATGCATAACTATATAAAAATTTAATAAAAAACTACTAGAAAAATATACAACAAGAAAGACAAAGACTAAAAAAAAGTCCAAAATGACATAAAACAAAAAAGCATCAACCATGCAGGTTCCCAAAACCGAAGCTACAAGTCAAATCACAAAGACATATGCCTTTCTAAGTGCACGCAATAATCGTACGTGGGGGTACCAAAGCCCAAGTCAAATCTACGAAGACCTAATACTCTACTAGCATCAAACAACAAACGACATGAGTCTAGAAGTTAGCCTGCTGATGACAGTGACTGAAACTTCGTTAAGTCTGAGCCGACTGAGAATTTGTTAAGTCTTAGTCGACTAAGCATGTGGGCCTAGCAATAGACATGTAACCACTCCCTCACCTGGTAAAACACTACAAAGCTAAAGTTGCATACATGGGAGACAGTTCATGTTGCGTATCTAGTGGCAGACATCAAAGTGCCACCTTGGCTTATGAGAAATAAGACATTACAGAGTTGCAGTCGCGTTGAAGACATGCAGTTGCAAATCGGGGGTGACAATTGCAGTTGTGTGTAACAGACATGCAATTTACCTCCTCCTCTCGATGAAACCACCATTGAGTTGCAGTTATAGTAAATGGTGACACTTGTAGCTGCATGCCAAATGACACACATTCAACTTCTCCTCCCCCCAACAAAACAACACACAATTATAGTCAAATTGAAAAATTGCACTTGCAGATAGGGGATACACCTAGAGTCGCATTTCTAGTGGAAGACATGCAACTGCGAGCTCTCCCTCTCCCAACAAAACAACACAGAGTTGTAGTTGTGTTGAAGACATGGAGTTGCTAAGTGGGGCGACAATTATAGTTATGTGTCTAATAATAGACATGCAACTTCCTTCCTCCCTCGAACGGAAACACCGTTGAATTGAAGTTCCGATTTGTTAAGACACTTGAAGTTGCATGCCAAATGATAGATATGCAACTGCATCTTCCCTCGACAAAGCTACAAAGAGTTGCAGCCGCATTGAAAACATGGAGTTGCAGACCGGGAAGACACTTTTAGTTGGGTGTCTAGTGGCAAACATGCAACTACCTCCTCCCCCTCTCCCAACAAAACAAAACAGAGTTGTAGTCGTGTTGAAGACATGCAATTGCAAATCATGGGCGACCGTTGAGTTCATGTCTAATAACAATATAACATACATGCAATTGCCATACTCCCTTGGACAAAAATTGAGTTGCAGTTGCAGAGAGCTTTTGAAATTCATGTACCTAGTTAATGCATGTTGTGGGTCGTGGGTATGCACTTGTGAACTGCATTCAGAAACTACATAACTACATTCTAAGAATAATTAGACGCATGGCTTCAAATACTGAAAGTGGGCTTATTCATCTGCATACGGTTCACGACATTTTATCTATGCTCAGAACTTCATGTACACGATTAATAACACTCCTTGGTTTAGGGCCATTATGCAATGCATTTGTCTTCGTCTCTGTCCTGCATGGTTATATGTTTTAGACTGTGGTGTGAACCTCCTTTTTATGCAGTGCTTTTGAATCATATCCAAAGTTTGGTATGTTTGTATGATAGTGCACTGCACAAAATGGTAAAAGAGAAGTGCAATTGAGTACTATAAATAAACTTTTGGCATACTTCAGCAAACTACGTGGTTTCAAATCAAAGTTCAGCGACAAGCAAACCTATGTCTATTAAAAGCAAACTACAAACTTGATGTGAAGCAAATGTGATCAGGAATCTAAAAGTGACTAGAGCACGATCTTTCAATATCTTTTCATGGCCATAACCATGTCCATCATTGTTTGATGTAGTGTCCCGATGTCTTGGCGCGCTTCTTTGACTTATCCATCTTTGCATGGCGAAGCCCGTACTAGGTGAGGGTGATGCGGTTCCATATCTCGTACGTGGCATAAGCGTGCTCTCCGCATACAAGATGTGCTTCTCGGACAATGGCATCCTCTCCCAGCGCGTGTGATCTTCGTAGGTTAACTTGCTCTTCATGTTGATGTAGTAGTCATCGATGAGGATGCTGGAGGCGTCGCCAAGCGAGTCAAAGTAGTTGGTTCTTTCAAGAATCCTCCATTCCTTGTGGATGTCGATGAATTGGTTGATCTCCATGCCGACGCGCTGCAGCTTCTCGATGTCCTGGTCGATGAAGAATCTGGCAAAAGTGTACCTTGGGTCGAGGAGGAAGGTGTAAAACACCATGCACTTGTCTTTTCTGGTGCTCAGTTGGAAGAGAAGCACTGGCTGGGTCTTGCTGACGGTGAGCTGGACGAGGGCGGCCTTCTGCTCGTGGGCTAGCTCATTGGTGTACTCGACATCAACTTCGATGATCTTGTTGTGTTGGGCCTTGAGATGTTGCTCATAGTGCTTGACGATGTCCTTCACCTTCTGCAAGTCGTTGGCATGGATCACGTGCAACATAGTGTCGCGGTGGGCCTCCACCTCCAGGAATTCCCTGATGAACCCCATCGCTGGAGCCGTGGAGAAGGATTTGTTGATTTTTGGTGGAGAGGGATGAGCGGGACGGAAGTGATGGCAGCGAAATGAATATATGTGTTGTTGTTCTAGATATCTGTATTTATGGTCGGGGTGGCATCAAGCAAGGGACTGCATGATCTACTCTGACGATGCGGTTGTGGATATCATGGGTTGTGATTCATTTGTGATCGTGGGTTTTGCTTTGTCTGTGATCTTGGGCTTTAGTGATGCAACCGATCAGAGCGTGGGCTTTACTGATATCATGGGTTTTTATGGTTTTTGTCCAATATGCGTGGTATCCACCGTTTTATGCGCAGACGCGCGTTTGCGTGATTTAACCGCTCCGAAATAAGGTGATTCAGTAAACGCAATCCATTTTATAAGGGGATGGACTTGTTTGTTCATAAGTCTGCAGTGCTCTTGTAAAGTGAGTAGAATGCATTGTTTATTTGATATATGTGCAGTTCCACATTTGTGAGTAGGGTGTATTGGATCTGGGTCCAAAGTTCACACATAACAGCGATGTAAATTTGGTGATGTTTTGTGATGTGGCTGCATTCATGAAGTTAACTAGACTACTGAAGACAAAAGTGTAGACTCAGAGAAAGAGAACTTCTTGCTCTTTCTTAGCACACTTCGTTTCTGGTGACTGTGTACTACAAATATGGTATAACTTCCATTTTCAAACAGTTCTAATGTAAACGAAGTTAAGATTTTTTGGTGGATGAGGGTTAGATGGGGCCCCCAACTTTTTTTGCATTCTATTGTGTGTTTGTTTTGACTAATTAGTAAATTGCTTTGGCATATAGACGTGTGGTGAAGTTGTTAACATCCTGTGCTGCACTTGTGATCATATAGCACTGCATCTCCTCTAAAGCGAATTGCATGTTTGGCCTATAAAATTTGTGGAATGTTTTGTGTTTTTTGCATTTTTTGTTTTCATGGATTTTTTAGGGTAAGCATGGAGTGCGTTTTTAGTTAAATAGCATGTGTTGTCTCTTCAGATTGTAGTTCGTTAGTTTATGAAATGTCAACTGCAAGTGTTCCCTTTTGTACACGGATGAACTCCTTCTTCCATACAAGTGAGCTTCACTTACTTTCGTGCGACACTTTTGGGCTTTGTAGTTGTCTGTCTAGTTGGCCGGCTCTTTCGGGCTAGCCCCTTTTTGTGGTTGTTCCCCCATGGCTCACACACGTGTCCCTCGGACACGCTCTCCTCTCGAAAAAGAAAACCCTCTTCCCCTGTCTTACAGTAACGCCAGGAGAACCTCCCCACCCTTGTCGAAACCACCGTCACCCGCGGCAACAACCGTTCTCTATAGCATCTGTCGTCGCCCGGATCAGATTTTAGTTCGTTAGTTTATGAAATGTCAACTGCAGGTGTTCCCTTTTGTATACGGGTGACCTCCTTCTTCCATATAAGTGAGCTTCACTTTCTTTCGTGCGACACTTTTGGGCTTTGTAGTTATTTGTCTACTTGGGCCGGCTCTTTTTGGCTGGCCCGTTTTTGTGTTTGTTCCCCCATGGCTCGCACACGTGTCCCTCCCACACGCTCTCCTCTCGGAAAAGAAAATCCTCTTCCCCTGTCTTACAGTAACGCCCGGAGAACCTCCCCACCCCTGTCGAAATCGCCGTCGCATGCAACAACGAGCGTCACCCGCGGCAACAGTGTTCTCTGTAGCATCCATCGTCGCCCGGATCCCTTTTATTGGTGTGTTTTCCCGAGATTCTTTCATTCTGCGCCCTCTCTCCTCTCCCCTGGTCCCTTGCCCCTCCCCCGTATCGCCGAAACTCACCACCACTGATGTCATCCCTTCTGTTTTTGGCCCGACCCTCATCCTTTCATTAGCTATAGTCGCGAACCTAGTTGTTAGATTGTTGTAGCTTCTGCGATTTTTGCTGATGCATTTGATTTCTCGTCGTTTTGAAGGCTCTACTCGCGCGTGCTCCGTGGGCAAATAAATTTTTACCTAGGGTTTTGTCATATTTGTTCGTTTTGTGCTAGTACTCATCACACCGTCCTCGCGCGCTCGTCCAATTGCTATGTCTTCGCCAAGGAAAGCACATGGGGGAGATCACGGTATGTGGAGTGCATTTTTCTCCATGTATAATTTTAGTGTTTGTTAATCTAGATTGTATTTGTTTATCCTGCATATTTGGTTTTGATGTGCTAGTTCTCAACATTACTAGCATTCTTTGTAATTTGATGTTATTAGTTTTGTTCTTTTTTTAATCCACTAGGTAATTTTGATGGCAGAGGCCGTAGTGATGATGCTTTTAATTCGCCGGTTTGCCCGGGTGGTTTTGGTGGTGAGGACCATCTTGGAGAGGCAACACCTAAAATGAATTCACCAGTTGAAACCTCCCCCATTAGTGTGACTACTCGTGCTTGGTATGTTCTTGTTCTATCATGATTTTTTAAATATCCAACTTTTTTTCTATTTCTGTGTTTTACTTCATTTGTGTTTTTTGAATTGTGAACTCCATATATATATATATACTTGCTACTTTTGGTAAGCATGATTTGTTTGTTGTGTATCCTGCTTACTCGTTGCTGTAAAAAGTTCTGTTATGCTTTCTGTATTTAATCAACCATTTTTTCATGGGAAAAATCATGTGCTTATTGTATTTTTTATGCAAATTTTGTCCCTTGAATTTTTTGCATACATCACTATCTTATATTGATAGGTGTACTGCATTTATTCCTGTGTTCACTTCTTTTCTTTAACCATATATGAACTTCATTTTCGACACGCCGTCTGATTTGCCTACTGGGGTGGCTGAGTTTGAGGAGGTTACTCATTTGATTGACCGTTATTTCGCAAAGCATGGCATTGGTGTGAGTTCTAACACTACAAGAAATATGTCAACTAACGACCTTCAATATTGGTCACTGAATGGTCATTGATTTCTATTTGTGACCTTTTTATGACAAAAAAAGGTCTAAAGCTGAGGGTCTTTAGTGAACTATAACGACCTTTTTCTGGATTGGTCGTAGTATTTTATGACCAAACAGAAGGTTGTAGATTTAACGACCAAATGATTTGGTCACTAGCAATCTGCCCACATCATGTCAGAACCACCGTGGCAGAATTATAACCAAATGAAACGGTCGTAAATAAGATTCAGCCCGGTCCATTCCGGTCGTCTACGTGGGCCGGGCCCAATAATTTGGCCTTTTATTTTCTGGGATAGAATCTTTTACTGAGCAGGTTTTTTATTAGTTCACTTTTATTTTGGGCCTTGGCCTACTCTTTTTAGTCCACTTCTTGTTTGGGCCTTGGCCTACTCTTTTTTTAGGCCCAAGCCTTTTTAGACAAATTCTAGTTTGGGCCTTGGCCTCCTCTTTTTTAGGCCCAAGCCTTCTTAGTCTATTCTTGTTTTGGCCTCGGCCTTTTTGCTGTCCAAACTAACTTTAGTGCCCAAACAAAATGGTCCAAACAAAACTTAAATAATTTACAACTTCACAAAATACTTCATCAGGTTCAAATAGACCAAGACATTGTTTCATCACCAGAATGACCAATCACTTAAATAATTGACAACTTCACAGGTGCACAGCTTCACAAAAACTCATCACGCATTTCCACCAAGCTCTCAAAGTCCATGCCCAGCGGACTTTCCTGATGGTCTGTTGCAGCCGCCATAGTTGCTTTCTGCCTTGTGACTCTATCAGGTTCATCATGTTCCAGGATCCTCTTTGTTTGGCCTGGAGGTGGGGCCATCACCCTTCCTGGAGGCATTGCAGCAGATGCTTCTGAGCTCTTCCTCTTCTTGCTGGCTGTCTTCAGTGCCTTGTATAAATAGCACAGAAAAAAATTAGATCACAAGATAAATATGTGAGCACAAGGAAACAGAGAGCATACAAGAACCCGAACCCTCCAAGCAAGACAGAGTTTGCAGCTTAACAGTCTTGTGCACTACAACTTCATCCTCCTTAGGATTGTACTCTGGGTCATCACTGATAACTCCACTACCTTCTTGAACCCCATTAGTTGTACCTTCTTGACATCATTTGTTTTCCTAATCATTGACACTATTGCATCAATGCCAAGGGACTGGAATATCCGATTGTTCCTCATCATATTTCTAGCCCTAACCTTCTCGTACTCGGTGAGATGATGCTCATCTTTGCAAGGCAAAGTAAACATAATTATTACATTAACTGTTGGAATGCATGGACATACATCCAAACATATCTTATGATATTTTATTATCATTTAATCCTACTTATTCAGCTAAGGAAGAGTAACAGCACACAGGCACAGCTAAGCCAGCTAATTCAGATTACATCAATACATTTGCATAATAAAATCTGACAGTATTTTACATCACCAGCCTCCAAGATATTTTACTTAACATATTACATTTCACTTAGCATATTAAAACACATTTTATAAATCTGACAGTATAACCACAAGGAGCAACTTGCATACCACTGGTTGGCCTTGGGTTTGACCTTGTCATCCTTGACATGGATGATCTTGAGGTGGTGCTTGCAAAATAGAATAAACAACAATCAGATACAACAGGGATAAAGTAAAATGATGCACTTATATCAATAAAGGAAAGCATTTAGACGAGCATGCACATACATGTAATACATGTGAAGCTAGCAAACTTGTTGGATCAACAATATAGTGATGTAGTTAATGCATCAGTACTAATACATGTAAAACACTTGGACCAGCATGCACATACACGTGTAGCAATGCACATACAGTTAATGCATCAGTACTAAACTGACAGTTGAAGCAAGCAACTAAATTGAAGCACTTGGACTAGCATGCACATACAAGTGTAGCAATGCATCAGTATTAAAACATCTGAAACAGGAGGTAGTAATGTACTAAACTGATAGTTGAAGAAAACTATATATGTGAAGCAATGCATTAACTCTTTACAACAATTACTTTTATGTTTTAACTTGCAATTTTATCCATGTACCTGCAATCATCTATAAGCAAAGTAATTACTCAACTGTATCCCTAGTGGAGGCAAACATATGCATTCATAGCAACTGGTTGCCCAACATTTGGTGAATAAAGAAGCAAGCAGTGTGCAAGCAAGCAAGAAAAGTGCATAAGTGCTACTAATACAAGCAAGCAAGCAAGCAAAGTGCATAAGTGCTACTAATACAAGCAATCAAGCAAAAGAAGTGCTACTGATAGAAACAAGCATAGTGCTACTGATAGAAACAAGCAAGCAAGGAACAAAATTGAAGAGGAGCAAGCAAGCAAGTACTGTTGATACCAACCCTAGTAGCTTCTTCTCCAAGTGCTACTGATACAAGCAAGTATTGCTGATGGAAACTATAATTAACCAGAGGGGGATAGAACGAACCACTAGGAATAAATCCCATGAACATGAACAAGAACCTCCAGGAGCTCCTAGATTGACTGAATCCTAACCCTAGATCGACCAGGTGGGGGATGTACCCCCATTTGTTACCCATCACAAATGCAGGACCCCATGATCCAACCCCATTGATCCAGCCCCATGACAAGTACAACCCTAACCCCATGAATCTAACCCTAACACCATGAACCCTAACCCTAACCCCATGAATGTACCGAATCATCCCAATTGATCCAGCCCCGTGAACCCTAGAAGAACACATGAGTGGGATATATCAAACCCTAGAAGAACACATGAGGGGGATCTATCAATGGGAGATGGGTCGAGGGGAGAGGTACCTATCGTCGTCGACTGTTGATTATGTAGATGTACCCGCTATCGTCGTCGATGTAGTCGTAGCCGTCGACGTCGATGTAGATGTAGCCGTCGTCGTCGATGTAGATGTAGCCGTCGACGTCGTCGATGTAGTCGTCGTCGATGTAGATGTAGCCGTCGACATCGTCGATGTAGTCGTCGTCGGGGTGAGGGGAGAGGGGCGACGCGGAGCACGGGAGGGGCGGCGGGGCGGCGCGGAGCAGGGGAGGGGCGGCGCGGAGCAGGGGAGTGGGGAGTGGTATGGATCCCGCGTGGGTAGTGGGGAGTGGAATGGAGAGGGGAGTGGGAGAGGGAGTGGTGGGTCCCGCGTGGTAGTGGGAGAGGGAGTGGAGGGAAATTTTGGTGAGGTGGGAGGGAAAATTTTCACTAGTTTTTTGGGGTTTGGAGGCAGACTTTTTCTTTTTCTTTTTTATAAACATTGTAGAAATAATGGTTAAAATCATACCGAATAGTTCAAGAAGACATCGGTACTCAAATTTATATATCTTTTCTAGTTGGTAGGTCACATGTGATGATGCGACACGAAGGTTTCCCATTTTTTTGATTTTTTTTTGAATTTTTCATGGTCGTTTCAAAATGCGGTCGAAACGGCGGGCATGACCGTTCCTACCTAGTGGTTGAATCTTGCAAACCTTTTGGTGTTTCTATGATTAAATAGATACTTGTGTACCTAGAAATGATTTTTGGAAAAAATGAAGAGCAAACTATAAGGCAGCCGCAGTTCAAATTTGACCCGTTTCCATCTGATTCGACATAGATTTGTCTTTTTCACGAGAGATGGATAAAAGCTTTTGACACCCAACCATTTTGTCAATTGTACATTAAATATGGCCTAGTATGTTAGAAAAATGATTTGGACCAATTTTGAAACAAATATATGATAGGTCCTTCACAAAAAAACTCATTTCGGGCACTTGAAAAATGAAAAATGAATTTTTCATACAAGGAAGATGAAAACTTCCTTAATCAACATTGTTTGTCACTCCAACATGCACCATTATGCAAAATATGAGACCATTTCAACAAACTATGCCATGAATATGGCCATGAGATTGGTCATGTGGCTTGAAAGCCTTGAATCTTCACACATGATAGCTCATTTGTGTGAACCCTTTTTAAAAATAATTGTTGTATTACAAGTTTATTATTTTACATGGTAACTTTATCACATATGATGACATAATGCAAAGGTTTCCCATTTTTTTGATTTTTTTTGGATTTTTCATGGCCGTTTCAAAATGCGGTCGAAACATCGGGCATGACCGTTCCTACCTAGTAGTTGAATCTTGGAAACCTTTTGGTGTTTCTATGATTAAATAGATACTTGTGTACCTAGAAATGATTTTTGGAAAAAATTAGGAGCAAACTATAAGGCAGCCGCAGTTCAAATTTGACCCGCTTCCAACTGATTCGACATAGATTTGTCTTTTTCATGAGAGATGGATAAAATATTTTGACACCTAACCATTTTGTTAATTGTACATTAAATATGTCCTAGTATGTTAGAAAAATTATTTGGACCAATTTTGAAACAAATATATGGTAGGTCCTTCATAAAAAAACTCATTTCGGGCACTTGAAAAATGAAAAATGAATTTTTCATACAAGGAAGATGAAAACTTCCTTAATCAACATTGTTTCTCACTCCAACATGCACCATTATGCAAAATACGAGACCATTTCAACAAACTATGCCATGAATATGGCCATGAGATTGATCATGTGGCTTGAAAGCCATGAATCTTCACACATGATAGCTCATTTGTGTGAACACTTTTTAAAAATAATTGTCGTATTACAAGTTTATTATTTTACATGGTAACTTTATCACATATGATGACATAATGCAAAGGTTTCCCATTTTTTTGATTGTTTTTGAATTTTTCATGGTCGTTTCAAAATGCGGTCGAAACGGCGGGCATGACCGTTCCTACCTAGTGGTTGAATCTTGGAAACCTTTTGGTGTTTCTATGATTAAATTGATACTTGTGTACCTAGAAATGATTTTTGTAAAAAATAAAGAGCAAACTATAAGGCAGCCGAAGTTCAAATTTGACCCGCTTCCAATTGATTCAACATAGATTTGTCTTTTTCACGAGAGATGGATAAAAGCTTTTGACACCCAACCATTTTGTCAATTGTACATTAAATATGGCTTAGTATGTTAGAAAAATGATTTGGACCAATTTTGAAACAAATATATGGTAGGTCCTTCACAAAAAACTCATTTCGGGCACTTGAAAAATGAAAAATGAATTTTTCATACAAGGAAGATGAAAACTTCCTTAATCAACATTGTTTGTCACTCCAACATGCACCATTATGCAAAATATGAGACCATTTCAACAAACTATGCCATGAATATGGCCATGAGATTGATCATGTGGCTTGAAAGCCATGAATCTTCACACATGATAGCTCATTTGTGTGAACACTTTTTAAAAATAACTGTCGTATTACAAGTTTATTATTTTACATGGTAACTTTATCACATATGATGACATAATGCAAAGGTTTCTCATTTTTTGATTTTTTTTGAATTTTTCATGGCCGTTTCAAAATGCGGTCGAAACGGCGGGCATGACCGTTCCTACCTAGTGGTTGAATCTTGGAAATCTTTTGGTGTTTCTATTATTAAATAGATACTTGTGTACCTAGAAATGATTTTTGGAAAAAATAAAGAGCAAACTATAAGGCAACCCAGTTCAAATTTGACCCTCTTCCATCTGATTCGACATAGATTTGTCTTTTTCATGAGAGAGGGATAAAAGCTTTTGACACCCAACCATTTTGTCAATTGTACATTAAATATGGCCTAGTATGTTAGAAAAATGATTTGGACCAAGTTTGAAACAAATATATGGTAGGTCCTTCACAAAAAAACTCATTTCGGGCACTTGGAAAATGAAAAATGAATTTTTCATACAAGGAAGATGAAAGCTTCCTTAATCAACATTGTTTGTCACTCCAACATGCACCATTATGCAAAATATGAGACCATTTCAACAAACTATGCGAGAAGATCAACAACTAGTGGTCATGATGTCTTTTTATGTGTCATTTATGGTCATGATCTGTTTATAGCAACATGTTAGGTCTTTTCATGGGCACTTAAAGACATTTGCAACAAATAAGAAGTCACTTAAACCAATATATGAACAAATAACATACAACAAGTAAGATCAACCAATCTATCAACATACTTGGGTTGAACAAAGATAAAGTCACTTAATCATTCATAATTAAGAGATTCTTCTCATCTTGCATTACAACATTGCTACAAAAGAGCAACACACCAACAATAGCATAGTACAGTTACAAACATAGCATAGTGGAGTCACTTAATCATACATAATATAGAGATTCTGATCATCTTGCATTACAACATTGGTACAAAAGAGCAACACAGCAACACAACAACACATCAACCATAGCATAGTGGACTTCATATTCATCTAATCAGCTCATCCATCCAAAATGTCCCTGATCATCTTCAACTTCTCTTGGTTCTTCTCCAATGCCTTCAACTGATCAACAATCTGGATCTTCAGCTCATCCATGCGTTTAATCAGATTCTCAATTCCTTTCTTCAGACCATCAATGTGAAGGTTGAGCACCAAAATTTCATCATTAAGTTTGTCCTTCTCCTTCAAATGATTTGCCTTCTAGGTCCTAATGACCCCGCCTTGAGCTTCTGCAAGGTTGAGCAGTTGATTCACATCTTCTACTAGTTTGTCATAGTTTCCATCAAGATTTCTTTTCTCCTGTGTGAGGTGGTGAATTTTCAGTGAATTCTCCAAATTATCATCCCTCCTAGCACTCTTGCTGTCTTCCAACATTTCCCACAGTCTTAACAATGCCTTTTGCATTGTGGGAGGCCACTGTTGGTCTACCCAACCAACAAAACCACAGTTTTGAGGTGGCTGCAATACAAAATAACCAGTACTTCAGCAATACAAAATAACCAGAAAATAACAAGCCAAAATTCTATAATAAACATGCAATGACAGTGCTGTAATAAACAAGCAATGACAGTGTTGTAACAAGCCAGAATCTTTTAGCTAAACTAGCAATGACAGTGCTGTAATAAACAATGATAGTCTGAATATTTGAGCTAAACAAACAATGACAGTGATGTAGTAAACACTGACAATCTGAATATTTGAGCTAAACAAACAATGACAGTGATGTAGTAAACACCGACAGTATTAATCTTTTGAGCCAGATAGAAAAAACAGAAGCAACTTCATGCATGTCTAACACTAAAGAAGATAGAACTAACCGGCTGAGCACACACTAAAAATATTCTCCCTGTCTCAAATCCTTCGAATCCTACGCGACGCTCAGGCGGCAGCCCATGCTCCAAGCAAACATCCAGGGCAGAATTCTCGATGCCCATGTAGTCTTTGTCGTTGATGCTAGCAGGGATCTAAAGAAGAACCAAGAAACAAAGATAAATCCCCAATGTGAAGAAACCGAAACCCTAAACCTAACCCTAGCTCTACAAATTACCCGGTACATCATGCCTTCCGAGGAAGAGCTGATGTCCAGGATCGATAGGTCGTTGCTACTCTCATCCTCGTAAACCTTGGCGCGGCGGAGGTGGGGGCGACCGACGAGCTTCGGCGACGAGGGGGGCAGAGCGCGAGCAGAGTAGACTGGCTCGGTCGACCAGGTTCGAGCGAGACACAAAGACCGACCGAACCGGTTCGTGCCGACCAGGTTCGAGCGGGCCATTTGTTTTTTTTGAAGGTGTCTATGCCATTTGTTTTTTTTGTAAGATGTCCCGGACGGCACGTGGCGGACGGGACGTTGCAGGAACTATCACATCATATAAAGAGGGAACTGCCACTTCGTCTCCCTCGTCTCCCACTTCGTCTCCCACTTCGTCTCCCTAATCTCCCTTGTCGCACCGTATCCCTCGTCGCCTCGTCTCCTAATGGAGGGCGCTCCTCGCGTCGTCGCTGTTGCGGATCTGCCGAAGCAGCAGGAGGTCGACACGACCGCAACCGCTGTCGCCGCCGCTGCGGAAGAGAAGGAGGTGCCTGTGCCGAAGCAGGAGGACACGACCGCAACCGTTGTCGCCGCTGGGGAGGTGCCGAAGAAGGAGGACACGACCTCGAGCGGTGCTGCCGACGATGAGGTGGGCTTTTGAGATAGGGTTTTCTAGTTTTTTATAGTTGATTCGTGCTTGAATGCTACATATATTTATATATTGAGACTTGGATTTCTTTAATTTCAATCTTGATTTGTGCATGTGATGTGGTAATGCTTCCCGTTCCCCTGCTTTCATAGTTATCGTTGATAAGCAGGAGATTATTTAGATAGGGTTTTCTGCTTTCATATATTCAGAGAGCAGAACACACTCTGCTTTTGCATGTGTTGGCAAACTTTTGCATTTTTTTGGCTTGAATCAACGGAACCTTTCTCTTATTAGTAAAGGTTTCACCTAAGTCATGTGCTTGATATATACGAACACCCATTATTCCTAAATTTCGCCTAGGTCTGCCCCCTCTCTTGCATTTTATTGGGATTATTAATAAGGATTTAATAAGAGTTAGGTTTTGAATTGGGATCTTGATTGCTGCATGTGCTTAGATTTTATTATGTGCCGGATATGTTGATAGATTTGTTGTGGTTATCCCCTCACCGGGGCACGGCAGGGGCTGAGCAGCCCAATAGTGGAATGTTCTGCTATATAAAATGCAGAACAGAGAGAATCGTCTTATGCAAACAGATAAGAAAAGATAATGAAGTGATACTTACAAATTGCTTGCAGACATCACATTTTGGATGAAAGCGCTCCTTGTAACAAGTTTTATGGTATGGATGGTTTCCTGACATGGAGAACTGCATGTTTTTGTTGGTAAAGTCAATAGAAATTGCTTAATTAGTACACAAAACAACAAAGAGCTACCTCATAGTCATATATTGGCTGATTACAAGCATATAGTTACAGTATAGTCATATATTGGCTGATTACGTCCATGGCCAATTTCATTGTGACATCCAGCACATGTCCTGACAAAAGAAGTGTATACATAAGATATAGTTACAGAGTACAGTTTGATTTTTTGAAAGGACATTTCAATCTTTGTATGAAGGATCGAAAGATTGTATGAGTGAAATGCACAAAGGACAGACCCAGTGCAGAGAATAGGGTGGCTGATGCAGCAACACTATGAATGTAATTAGAAGCACATTGTTGAATGCTTGACCTTTTGAATATTGTGTTACATAGTTTGTACTAATCGAATTACTTATATTGTAGGAAAAGGAAGCTGCAGGCATGAAGAGGAAGCTCGCCAAGACTGGGTTCAAGAGCCCGTATGACTCTGACTACGACGACGACGAACCGTGTGAGGTAATCCCACCTATTTTAGTTCAGCGTAAGCACTATATGAATGCATGTTGGTGGGCTTTTTAATGAAATTGATGTAAAGAGTATTTTAATGTTGTTTGTTTAATTAGATTACTGTACATGACTTTTTTCTCTGTTTGTTCATTAAAATTTGGTGTTTGTTCATTGCATCATTCTGAATCAGAAGTGTGTGTTCTGGCTCCATAATGCCTATATGAATGCATAATGTGTGCACAATTAATTTGTGTGTGCAGTATAACTCTGGAGATGACGTGGAGGACTGCAACAAAGAGTCCTTCATTGAGAAGGAAGCCCAGAAGATCAGGGAGAAGGGGAAGGCGGCCTACTTCAGGAGGGGAATGTTCAGATGCCCATACTGCACCACAAAGCCAAAGCCCAGGGATGGTGTTTATGAACACCTGATGTCGCATGCACGCGGTTTATCGCGGAGTGCTGATGAAGACATCAAGACCAGTGCAGAGCATGCAGCCCTCCTGAAGGCTCTAGGTCCCATTTAGTCGTCACCCTCCATGATCCTCTCGGTTTATCGTCGTCGTTGTCTGTTGTACTTTTGCGCACTGTGTTATCGGCCTGTTGTGTTGTGAGCTGTGTTAGAATGTCTTATACTTTTGATGTTAATTATGGCAGTGTTATGGCTGCTTCTAATTTGCTGCTTGATCTATTTTGCTGCTGCTTGATCTATTTTGCTGCTTCTATTTTGCTGCTTCTATTACTAGTAACAGTGCACGTGCAACACACGTATAATCGAATAATGTGGGATGAAAACAATGGACTGAAAAATCCAAAATTCATTTTTTATATATCAAAAAATCTTTAAAAAATACAAGTACCATTAGTATAGATAGGTTTGTGTCATTATTGTTGCGCTGGCACCTCTCGCTCGCTCACGCAACAGCAACATCAACAACTGCCGATGGGTGAGGTGGTCGTGGCGTCAGCACCACCACCGCTGGTCACCAGCCTAGTAACGACCATTCATATTGGTCATTATCACCTAGAAGTAAGGCAGTGCCAGGTGCTGTCCGCTTTATGACCTTTTCCAGTAAGCAAGTGATGACCTTTCCGATGAAAATGGTCATTGGTTTTTGGGGCTAGGACCCCTCCAGACAGCTTACGACCAAATGATGTCAAATGGTCATAGATTTATGACCATTCCTTCTAGGGTCACTCACAAAAGGTCGTTAGTTGACATATTTCTTGTAGTGTGATAACAGTTTTGGCCGTCCCGTCTTGTGCAAAACACACTCACAAACTGTCGATGGTACGGAGCAAGTTACGTAAGAGTGGATGGTCCCGGAACAAGTTCGTGCATATGAATTTAAGAGACGTAATAAGTTGTCGAGGTTTGAGAGAGATTCAAAGGAGTATGAGAATAGAGAGAAGCACGGGAGGGCCGCAGATGCTGCGAAGGGTGCGAGATATGGTGAAGCCACGGAACGTGATTTGCAGAAGAAGAGACCAAGTTATGTTGCTGAGCAAGGTGGTACTCCTCGGCGGAGTCCTCATGTTGCTTGCATGGAGAAGAACCCCGGTAAGAGAAATGTTGAAACTGCTACAGATTATCTGAAGCGGAAGCGACCACATGTCGATGGAGAGGCTGAGTCCGACAATGATGACTTTGTGCTTGCTGATTTTGTGAGGGATGCCCAGTCTCCTGCCATACGGAAAGATTACGCTACATCTAAGTGTCCTCGTGTTGATGGTGATGCGGATGTTGATGGGGAACATCGCATGGGAAACAAAAAAATTCCTACGCACACGCAATACCTATCATGGTGATGTCCATCTACGAGAGGAGATATCCGATCTACGTACCCTTGTAGATCGCACAGCAGAAGCATTAAGAAACGCGGTTGATGTAGTGGAACTTCCTCACGTCCCTCGATCCGCCCCGCGAACCGTCCCATGAACCGTCCCGCGATCTGTCTCACGATCCGTTCCGATCTAGTGTCGAACAGACGGCCCATCCACGTTCAGCACACGTACAACTCGATGATGATCTCGGCCTTCTTGATCCAGCAAGAGAGATGGAGAGGTAGATGAGTTATCTGGCAGCGTGACGGTGCTCCGGAGGTTGGTGGTGATCTATCTCAGCACGGCTCCGCCCGAGCTCCGCAGAAATACGATCTAGAGGAAAAACCGTGGAGGTATGTGGTCGGGCTGCCGTGGCAAAGTTGTCTCAAATCAGCCCTAATACCTCGGTATATATAGGAGGGTGGGGAGGGACATTGCCTTGAGTCTCAAGGAGCCCCAAGGGGTCGGCCGAAGTGAGGGGAGGAGGATTCCTCCTCCAATCCTAGTCCAACTAGGATTGGAAGGTGGAGTCCTTCTCTATTTTCCCACTTCTCCTTTTTTTCTCTTTGATTTTCTTTCTCTCCTGAGCAGGGGCCTTCTTGGGCTGGCCCACCAGCCCACTAAGGGCTGGTTTGGCACCCCTAAGGCCTATGGGATTCCCTGGGGTGGGCTGCCCCCCCCCCAATGAACATCCGGAACCCATTCGTCACTCCCGGTACTTTCCCGGTAATGCCGAAAACTTTCCGGTAATCAAATGAGGTCATCCTATATATCAATCTTCGTCTCCGGGCCATTCTGGAAACCCTCGTGATGTCCGTGATCTCATCCAGGACTCCGAACAACATTCTGTAACCAACCATATAACTCAAATACACATAAAACAACGCCGAACCTTAAGTGTGCAGACCCTGCGGGTTCGAGCACTATGTAGACATGACCCGGGGGACTCCTCGGTCAATATCCAATAGCGGGACCTGGATGCCCATATTGGATCCTACATATTCTACGAAGATCTTATCGTTTGAACCTCAGTGCCAAGGATTCATATAATCCCGTATGTCATTCCCTTTGTCCTTCGGTATGTTACTTGCCCGAGATTCGATCGTCAGTATCCGCACACCTATTTCAATCTCGTTTACCGGCAAGTCTCTTTACTCGTTCCGTAATACAAGATCACGTGACTTACACTAAGTCACATTGCTTGCAAGGCTTTTGTGTGATGTTGTATTACCGAGTGGGCCCTGAGATACTTCTCCGTCACACGGAGTGACAAATCCCAGTCTTGATCCATACTAACTCAACGGACACCTTCGGAGATACCTGTAGAGCATGTTTATAGTCACCCAGTTACGTTGTGACGTTTGACACACACAAGGCATTCCTCCGGTGTCGGTGAGTTATATGATCTCATGGTCATAGGAATAAATACTTGACACGTAGAAAAACAGTAGCAACAAAATGACACGATCAACATGCTACGTTCATTAGTTTGGGTCTAGTCCATCAAATGATTCTCCTAATGATGTGATCTCGTTATCAAGTGACAACACTTCCTATGGTCAGGAAACCTTGACCATCTTTGATCAACGAGCTAGTCAACTAGAGGCTTACTAGGGACAGTGTTTTGTCTATGTATCCACACATGTATTGTGTTTCCAATCAATACAATTATAGCATGGACAATAAACAATTATCATGAGCAAAGAAATATAATAATAACTAATTTATTATTGCCTCTAGGGCATATTTACAACAGTCTCCCACTTGCACTAGAGCCAATAGTCTAGTTCACATCACCATGTGATTCCAACGAATCCAACACCCATGTAGTTCTCGTGTCTCATCACGTCTTGCTCGTGAGAGAGGATTTAGTCAACGGTTCCGAAACTTTCAGATCCGTGTGTTCTTTACTAATCTTTATGTCATCTTATAGATGCTGCTATTACGTGTTATTCGGAAATACTCCAAATATCTACTCTACTATATGAATCCGTTTCACTACTCATAGTTATTCGGATTAGTGTCAAAGCTTGCATCAACATAACCCTTTACGACGAACTCTTTAACCACCTCCATAATTGAGAAAAATTCCTTAGTCCTTTTAGTTACTAAGGATAACTTTGACCGCTGCTAGTGATTCAATCATGGATCACTCTCTGTACCTCTCAACAGACTTTGAGGCAAGGCACACATAAGGTGCGGTACTCAGCATGGCATACTTCAAATTCTATGGCCAAGGCATAGAAGACGACCTTCGTCTATTCTCTTTATTCTGCTGGGGTCGGGGTTTTGAGTCTTACTCAAATTCACGCCTTACAACTCAACCAAGAACTCCTTCTTTGCTGATCTATTTTGAACTCCTTCAAAAACTTGTCAAGGCATGCATCTTGTTGAAACTTCTATTATCCGTTTCGATTTATCTCCATAGATCTTGATGCTCAACGTTCAAGTAGCGCATTCCAGGTATTCCTTTGAAAAACTCCTTCCAAACAACCTTTTATGCTTTACAGAAATTCTACATTACTTCTGATCCACAATATGTCAACCACATATACTTATCAAAAATTCTATAGTGCTCCCACTCACTTCTTTGGAAATACAAGTTTCTCATAAACCTTGTACAAACCCAAAATCTTTGATCATCTCATAAAAGTGTATATTCCCACTCCGAGATGCTTGCACCAGTCCATTGAAGGATCGCTGGAGCTTGCATACTTGTTAGTATCTTGAGGATCGACAAAACCTTCTGGTTGTATCACATACAATTTTTCCTCAAGGAAAACGTCGAGGAAACAATGTTTTGACATCCCATGTGCAATATTTCATAAATAATGCAGCAACTACTAACATAATTCTAACAGACTTTTAGCATCGCTACGAGTGAGAAAGTCTCATCATAGTCAACTATTTGATCTTGTCGGAAACATCTTTGCGACAAGTCGAGCTTTTCTTAATAGTGACTTATCACCATCATCGTCTGTCTTCCTTTTAAAGATCCATCTTTACTTAATAGTCTTTACTACCATCAAGCAGTTCATCCAAAGTCTACACTTTGTTCTCACACATGGATTCTCTCTCGGATTTCATGGCCTCCAGCCATTTGTCGGAATCCGGACCCACCATTGCTTCTCCATAGCTCGCAGGTTCATTGTTGTTCAACAACATGACCTCCAAGACAGGGTCACCGTACCACTCTGCAGCAGTACGCGACCTTGTCGACCTACGAGGTTTGTAGTAACTTGATCCCAAGCTCAATGATCACCATCATCAGTTTTCTACTTCAATTGGTGTAGGCGCCGCAGGAACAACTTCCTGTGCCCTGCTATACTCTGGTTGAAGTGATGGTTCAATAACCTCATCAAGTTCTATCACCCTCCCACTCAATTCTTTCAAGAGAAACCTTTCCTCGAGAAAGGACCCGTTTCTAGAAACAAACACTTTGCTTTCGGATCTGAGATAGGAGATGTACCCAACTGTTTTGGATATCCTATGAAGATGCATTTATCCGCTTTGGGTTCGAGCTTATCTGACTGAAACTTTTTCACATAAGTGTCGCAGCCCCAAACTTTTCAAGAAAAGACAGCTTAGATTTCTCTAAACCTCAGTCTACACTGTGTCATCTCAACGGAACTACGTGGTGCCCTATTTAAAGTGAATGCGGTTGTCTCTAATGCATAACCCATAAATGATTGCGGTAATTCGATAAGAGACATCATAGTATGCACCATATCAAATAGGTCGCGACTATGACGTTCGGACACACCATCACACCATGGTGTTCTTGGTGACATGAATTGCGAAACAACTTCCACATTGTCTTAACTGTGTACCAAAACTCGCAACTCAGATATTCATCTATATGATCATATCGTAGACAGTTTATCCTCTTGTTACGACAAACTTCACTCTGAAACAGAATTGAACTTTTTCAATATTTCAGGCTTGTGATTCATTAAGTAAATACTCCTGTATCTACTCAAATCGTCATTGAAGTAAGAACATAATGATATCCACTGCGTGCCTCAGCACCCATTAGGCTGCATACATCAAAATGTATTACTTCCAACAAGTTACTATCTTGTTTCATCTCAATGAAAACAAGGCCTTGCTCATGTGGTATGATTTGCATGTCACCAGTGATTCAAGAACAAGTGAGTATAAAGATCCATCAGCATGGAGCCTCTTCATGCAATTTATACCAACATGATTCAAGCGGCAGTGCCACAAGTAAGTGGTATTATCATCATTACCTTGTATCTTTTGGCACCAATATCATGAACATTTGTAACACTAAGATCGAGATTCAATAAACCATTGAAGGTGATTATTCAAGCAAATAGAGTAACCATTATTCTCTTTAAATGAATAATCGTATTGCAATAAACACGATCCAATCATGTTCATGCTTAACGCAAGCACCAAATAACAATTATTTAGGTTGAACACCAATCCCGATGGTAGAGGGAGTGTGCGACGTTTGATCATATCAACCTTGGAAACACTTCCAACACGTATCGTCACCTCGCCTTTAGCTAGTCTCCGTTTATTCCGTAGCTTTCATTTCGTGTTATTAATCACTTAGCAACTGAACCGGTATCCAATACCCTCGCGCTACTAGGAGTACTAGTAAAGTACACATCAACATTATGTATATCAAATATACTTTCTTTCGACTTTGCCAGCCTTCTAATCTACCAAGCATCTAGGGTGGCTCCGCCTCAGTGACCGTTCCCCTCATAACAGAAGCACTTAGTCTCGGGTTTGGGTTTAATCTTGGGTCTCTTCATTAGTGCAGCAACTGTTTTGCCATTTCGCGAAGTATCCCTTCTAGCCCTTGCCTTTCTTGAAACTTAGTGGTTTTACTAACCATCAACTATTGATGCTCCTTCTTGATTTCTACTTTCGCAGTGTCAAACATCGCGAATCGCTCAAGGATCATTGTATCTATCCTTGATATGTTATAGTTCATCACGAAGCTCTCATAGCTTGGTGGCAGTGACTTTGGAGAATCATCACTATCTCATCTGGAAGATTAACTCCCACTTGATTCAAGCGATTGTCGTACTTCAGACAATCTGAGCACATGCTCAACGATTGAGCTTTTCTCCTTTACTTCGTGGACAAAGAATCTTGTCGGAGGTCTCATACCTCTTAACAAGGGCACAAGCATGAAATCATAATTTCATCTCTTTAGAACATCTCTTATGTTCCGTGACGTTTCAAAACGTCTTCGGCGCCTTGCTTCTAAGTCATTAAGTATTTTGCACTGAACTATCGCGTAGTCATCAGAAACGTGTATGTCGGATGTTCAGAACATCCACAGTCGACGCTCGAGGTGCAGCACACCGAGTGGTGCATTAAGGACGTAAGCCTTCTGCGCAGCAACGAGGACAATCCTCAGTTTTACAGACTTAGTCCGCAAAGTTTGCTACTATCAACTTTCAACTAAATTTTCTCTAGGAACATATAAAAACAGTAGAGCTATAGCGCAAGCTACATCGTAATTCGCAAAGACCATTAGACTATTTTCATGAAAATTAGTTCAATTAATCATATTACTTAAGAACTCCCACTCAAAAAGTACATCTCTCTAGTCATTTGAGTGGTACATGATCCAAATCCACTATCTCAAGTCCGATCATCACGTGAGTCGAGAATAGTTTCAGTGGTAAGCATCTCTATGCTAATCATATCAACTATATGATTCATGCTCGACCTTTCGGTCTCTTGTGTTCCGAGGCCATGTCTGCACATGCTACGCTCGTCAAGTTTAACCCGAGTGTTCCGCGTGTGCAACTGTTTTGCACCTGTTGTATGTGAACATTGAGTCTATCACACCCGATCATCACGTGGTGTCTCGAAACGACGAACTGTCGCAACGGTGCACAGTCGGGGAGAACACAATTTTGTATTGAAATTTTAGTGAGAGATCACCTCATAATGCTACCGTCATTCTAAGCAAGATAAGGTGCATAAAGGATTAACATCACATGCAATTCATAAGTGACATGATATGGCCATTATCATGTGCTTCTTGATCTCCATCCCCAAAGAACCGACACGATCTTCTTGTCAGCGGCGTCACACCATGATCACCATCATCATGATCTCCATCAACGTGTCAACATCGGGGTTGTCGTGCTACTCATGCTATTACTACTAAAGCTATGTCCTAGCAATATAGTAAACGCATCTGCAAGCACAAATGTTAGTTTAAAAGACAACCCTATGGCTCCTACCGGTTGCCGTACCATCGACGTGCAAGTCGATATTAACTATTACAACATGATCATCTCATGCATCCAATATATCACATCACGTCGTTTGGCCATATCACATCACAAGCATACCCTCCAAAAACAAGTTAGACGTCCTCTAATTGTTGTTGCATGTTTTATGTGGTTGCCATGGGTATCTAGTAGGATCGCATCTTACTTACGTAAACACCACAACGGAGATGTATGAATTGCAATTTAACCTCTCTCCAAGGACCTCCTCCGTCAAATTCGATTCAACTAAAGTTGGAGAAACCGACACTCGCTAGTCATCTTTACGCAAACACCAGTCTCTCGTAAGCGTACGAGTAATGTCAGTCCAAGCCGCTTCGATCCAACAATACCGTGGAATCAAGAAAACACTAAGGAGGGCAGCAAATCGCACATCACCGCCCACAAAACCTTTTGTGTTCTACTCGAGATAACATACGCATGAACCTGACTCATGATGCCACTGATGGGGAACGTCACATGGGAAACAAAAAATTTCCTACGCACACGCAATACCTATCACGGTGATGTCCGTCTACGAGAGGAGATATCCGATCTACGTACCCTTGTAGATCGCACAGCAGAAGCGTTAAGAAACGCGGTTGATGTAGTGGAACGTCCTCATGTCCCTCGACCCGCTCCACGAACTGTTCCGCGATCCGTCTCACGATCTATTCCGATCTAGTGCCGAACAGACGGCACCTCCGCATTCAGCACACGTACAACTCGACGATGATCTCGGCCTTCTTGATCCAGCAATAGAGACGGAGAGGTAGATGAGTTCTTCGGCAGCGTGACGGTGCTCCGGAGGTTGGTGGTGATATATCTTAGCAGGGCTCCGCCCGAGCTCCGCAGAAATGCGATCTAGAGGAAAAACCGTGGAGGTATGTGGTCGGGCTGCCGTAGCAAAGTTGTCCCAAATCAGCCCTAATACCTCAGTATATATAGGAGGGAGGGGAGGGACCTTGCCTTGAGTCTCAAGGAGGCCCAAGGGGTCGGCCGAAGTGGGGGGAGGAGGATTCCTCCTCCAATCCTAGTCCAACTAGGATTGGAAGGTGGAGTCCTTCTCTATTTTCCCACTTCCCTTTTTTTCTTTTTTCTTCGATTTTCTTTCTCTCCTGCGCAGGGGCCTTCTTGGGCTTTCCCACCAGCCCACTAAGGGATGGTGTGGCACCCCTAAGGCCTATGGGCTTCCCCGGGGTGGGCTGCCCCCCCCCCCCCCGGTGAACATCCGGAACCCATTCGTCACTCCCGGTACATTCCCGGTAATGCCGAAAACTTTCTGGTAATCAAATGAGGTCATCCTATATATCAATCTTCATCTCCGGACCATTCCGGAAACCCTCGTGATGTCTGTATCTCATACGGGACTCCGAACAACATTCGGTAACCAACCATATAACAAAAATACACATAAAACAACGTCGAACCTTAAGTGTGCAGACCCTGCGGATTTAAGAACTATGTAGACATGACCCGAGGGACTCCTCGGTCAATATCCAATAGCGGGACTTGGATGCCCATATTGGATCCTACATATTCTACGAAGATCTTATCGTTTGAACCTCAGTGCCAAGGATTCATATAATCCCGTATGTCATTCCCTTTGTCCTTCGGTATGTTACTTGCCCGAGATTCGATCCTCAGTATCCGCATACCTATTTCAATCTCGTTTACCGGCAAGTCTCTTTAATCATTCCATAATACAAGATCCCGTGACTTACACTAAGTCACATTGCTTGCAAGGCTTGTGTGTGATGTTGTATTATCTATTGGGCCCTGAGATAGCTCTCCGTCAAATGGAGTGACAAATCCTAGTCTTGATCCATACTAACTCAACAGACACCTTCGGAGATACCTAGAATCTTTATAGTCACCCAGTTACGTTATGACGTTTGACACACACAAGGCATTCCTCCGGTGTTAGTGAGTTATATGATCTCATGGTCATACGAATAAATACTTGACACGCAGAAAAATAGTAGCAACAAAATGACACGATCAACATGCTACGTTCGTTAGTTTGGGTCTAGTCCATCACATGATTCTCCTAATGATGTGATCTCGTTATCAAGTGACAACACTTGCCTATGGTCAGGAAACCTTGACCATCTTTGATCAACGAGCTAGTCAACTAGAGGCTTACTAGGGACAGTGTTTTGTCTTTGTATCCACACAAGTATTGTGTTTCCAATCAATACAATTATAGCATGGATAATAAAAGATTATCATGAACAAAGAAATATAATATTAACTAATTTATTATTGCCTCTAGGGCATATTTCTAACAGATGTTGTTCCAAAGGTTTGTTGAAATGTTGACTCTGTTTCTTCCATTGTCATTCAATTTTTATATTTGTCCTTTTTGCCTAGTTTGTTAATGTGGGCTGGATTTTTAATTTTCACAGAAGAAGACGAAAGCTAGTAAGAGGAAGATAACTAAAGATGACGGGGGTGACGATGATGTTTGATTTAACAAGATTGTACGTTTGTCACTCCCAATTTGTGCAGGCTCTTGATTTATCAAGAGCTCCACACTGTGCTTGTGTGACGGATGCTGGTTTTGGTGTTGTCTTCAACTTGATCCTAAATAAGAATGTTTCCCGCATTCTCGTGTGATATATGATGGGAAAGATTGACCCTCCGACAATAAAAATCAACTTGGGCCCTGGCAGGATTCTTTGAATCAATCATGCTGCTCTTCACCACATGTTTAAATTTCCTATGGGAGCTCACACTGCACCAACACCTTCTAATAGTGGCCATGATGAATCATTGTCTGTCCTCAAGAACAAGCTCGGTTTTGACCGTTCACGAAGTATATGTATCAAGGACTTTCCTGCAGTGTTGAAGGGTTTGGTTGAGAGTGAGGACCCCGTGACTATAGATATTACTGTCAATATTTTCTTCCTAATTCTATATCAGAATTTGCTATGCCCCGGGCCTGCAGTTTGTTCGGGGAGGGTTGGTACCATGCGAGAAGATGGATTATTTTGCTATGGTAGAGATGGACTTTTGCCAGGTTGTTGTCGATGAGTTGGAATTAGCTGTGGTGAAGTGGCAGTCACAAGGTAGCAAGCAGAATTGCACAAAGGGTTGTGCCATTGTTCCCTTGATTATGTATCTGGATTCCTTGCACCTTTTCAAAGTTTCAGTGTTGCACATGTTGATGCCACGTGCGTATTTACTTACGAATGAAGTCCTTCTAAAGATATACATTCATGATATTCTTGTCAAGGAAAGATTTATTTGGAAAGCTACAAATTTGGGAAGCTGTCGGTTAGTGCATTTGTTTCTTATAATTGTTTTTTCCTATTATAATTTTCTAAGCCTTAATAATTTTTAATTGTGCAATCATGATAGTTCCGAACCTCCTGTTATTTACATTTGGACTTCTTTGCTTTTTTCTTTCATCTTTTTTGCAGTGGAAGGCATCGGGTGATATTGTGTACAGTCATCCTGTTGCACTTTTATGTGAAAATTGTGGTGCAGGTCCTAGAAGTTCTGCTAGGTTCCATGAGCCTATCTGTAGCCAGCTTGCTTTCCATGATCACAATACACTACCTAGTCGGGGTTTCACGGCTGGTCGTAAGGTCTTCTGATCAGACATTTGTTGGCAGTGGCAAACATGAGGAGATCGATGACCTACTTCAGAAGGTTATCAAATTAATAGAAGATTTGCAACCTCTAGTCATCGGTTGAGGACAGTTGTTGGATTTTTCTCTGTTAGCCATGGCCCACCTGAACAAGAAATTGTGCTTGGTCACAACTTTGATCATGGCTTGCTTGAGGGCTTGAAGTTTTTGTTGATGAATATTAAATCTTAGTTTTCATAGTTGAAGGAGTCATAGGATGAGAAGTGTCATCAGTTTGAGAAGAATGTTGCGCACATTATCGATGAAATGGACCAAGAGGATGTTGTTCCCCAACAGAGGACACTGGTGCTATGTTCCCCTTTTTTCTATACCTCTTTTTTATTTTATGTGCACTGCTTCATAATTTGTAATTTTCCTTTGGTTAATATTTCTTTTCTTATTATATGCATGTGGTTTTTTGTTGTTGTTGTTGTTGTTGTTGTTGTTGTAGGGTGGAGTGCAAGGTTCTGATGTCATTGCATCTCAGGGCGATGGAATTGATGATGTATAAAACCTTGTCCCGTCACTTGTGTCTCCCGTGTTATGTTTTCCTTTCTTGTTGTCTATCTCATGACTCTAATGTGTGGACTGCGTGTGAGTAGATGATATTTTGTTTTCTTCTTTTTGTTTCCATATTACATTGTGATGTGGTGTACTGTGTTGTAGGCTGCTGGAGTTGAAGGTTGTGATGCGAGCGAGTGTGTTGACAAGGATGAGCATTTGGCTAATGTGTCGTCCCCTCCTGGTGTTGTAGCTAACATGGTATGGTGGAATGAATTTTTGTATTGGTGTTTTGTAATATAATTTTTTTGGTAGTATAAGATAGATTCATGTTGTTGTGTTTATCGAAATACAATTTTTTACTCAACATTTCTGAGCTTCAGTTTGTAACATTGATGAGCTTCGTGTTTTACGTCAGTGGATAGCATCATTTTACATAAGTGAACTGCAATGTCTATCATAAGTAGCCTTCAATATTTCGCATAAGTGAGTTGCATATTGTTTTGGTTAGTGAAATCCATTGTTTTGCTTAAGTGGGCTGCTTGTTGGTGTGTTTATTCTTTTTCTTATGACTTTTTCGACTTCTTTTCTAGGCTGGAGATAATGGTGAAGGAGTGCATTAACCGGTTGGCGTTGTTCGTGATGATGATATGCAGGAGGGTCGTGCTCTTGTTGGTGTTGAGAGTGCAAAGTTGACTGTACCAGTAGATGGTTGCAGTGCAGAAGCTTCCGCAGCTGAGGAATCTGATCCTGCTGTTGTTCCTGGCCGGCACGAGGATGTTGATGATCCTGGCCACCATGAGGATGTTGATGTTCCTGGCCATCACAAGGATGTTGATGTTCCTATTCTGCACAAGGATGTTGATGTTGATATTAAAAACCCAAAGGAGAATCTTGCTTCCATCGACATTGTTGCTATTTTTCCTACTTGTCATGTCGCCGAAGATGTTCCTCATGATTTGAGTGTGAAGCCTCATGTAGATGAGTCATCTCAGTACGTTGCAGATTTGCAGACTTTTGAAATTGCAGACGATGTTGATGTTGATGCAGGAGGGTAGTCCAATGAGTTTAGTGTGCTTTCATTGCAATGTACTAGTGATACTGTTTTGGATGTCTCTGAACAGAAACAAGAGTGTTATAGCATATTTCTCCATATGTGGTTTTGGTAATTGATGACAATCCCTATGGACTAATGGTTTCCTTAAGTTATATTTTCAGCATTTGTCCATAGGCACTTCATGAAGCCCATATGTTGGTTTCAAGGAGCTTATATGATGACCAAGGTGGTATTCAAGGTATTATCCAATGAATGTTCATAAATATACAAGGGTTATCAGGACTAAATCAAAGAGTGAATCAAGTTGATCAACACACAAAACGTACAAGATGTACCGAGAGGGATCAAGTGATCCCATGGTATGGTAAGCATTCTCCATTACGCTTTGTGTACTAACCCATGGTCTTCATGAAGAGTTCTATGTGGGGTTAGGTGGGTTTTCATGGGCTTGCGTCAAGAGTAAGATCACATACAACCCATGGAGGATGACGTAAAATGGAGATAGTCATCAAGATTGCGGTGTGCAAGTTCAAGTGGAGCATCACGAAGATATCATGCTTGAAGCTTGTCGTTCATTGTGGTGGCAATGGACTTGTGAAGATGTGCTGAAGAGTGGCTCACCCATACTGGAGTATGGGGGAGCAATCATCTAGTCTTCATCGAGCCAACGCAATCAAGAAAGGTGGTTCATCTTGAGGAAGTCAAGATCGTCATCATCTAGCTCAAGTGGACTATGTGCAAGGTATAGGTTTGCCCTTGATAGGTTTTTCTATTTTAGGATAGATTGTCGTACTATCAAGGGAGGCTCTCAAGTGAGTAGCTTGATCCTATCATTCATTAAGAGCTCAAACCATTTGCTTACTTGCATCATACTTCTTGGTTCTTGTTTGGTGGTTCTCTTTGTGAGTATTAGAGCTTATGGTCATCTTTATGACAAGCTCGAGTTCATCGAAAATGGAGTTCATGTGCATCTTCTGTGATGTTTTCGATGTTCGGGTTTTTGCCGGTTCTTCATTCATAGAGGTCTCACATCTCTATATCATTGGCAGTTTCATAACTGCATGTTCTTAAGATTTCCAACAATCTTGTCGTCCTGAATCTAACAAGCTTGAGTTTGCTCAATTCAGAGCTCATTTGCAAAAGCTATGGCAGTTCTACTCTTACGTGTTTTCTTGACACTTTTATACCACTCGCCCGTGTCATCCGGTCTAACCACCCCTCAACGGGTGATACCCTAGGGTTTCTTCCACTAAGTGGTACGACCCACAGTGGTAGCCCTCGGCGGTTGATCCGGCCCAGCACCGGGCTTCAACCGGACACGGTTCTCTTGAGCTCCGATTGTTGGGCGGACTTGGACCGGTTATACCTCTATTTTATATAGCCCGGTACTACTGATGTTCCAAGCGGTTATACCACTTGGGACTTTGCCATGTCGAGCACTCGAGTTGGGCGGTGGTTGGGCGGTTGTACCGGTCACAGCGGTTGTACCGCCCGCATCATCGGTTTTACCGTTCGTGTGTAATTTTGCACATAAAGGGCAGATTTGTGGGGACCTATTTAAGGGGGTCTTCTTCCCCAATGGTTCCCCAAGTCTTGAGCTCATTTTTGCCTCCATTGTTGACCCTCTTATAGCTTTCTAACTCTCAATCCCTCCAATGATTCTTTCTAGTTCTTGAGGGAAAAGAGAGATGAGATCTAGATGCACATTTCCACCAATCATTTTCTCCTCTATGTGAGGGGAAACCTTGGATTTTGATCTTGGAGTTCTTTGTGAGCTCCTTGTTCTTCCTCTCATATTCCTCCATAGCTTTTGTTGTTGTGGAGGTATTTGAGTGTGAGACTCTTGTCCACTTCATGTGTTCTTGTCATTGCATTAGTTGCATCGGTTTGAGTTCTCCACGGTAATATGTGGAAGTGAAAAGGTTTGAGAATCTTATTACCCTTGTGTGCTTGGTTCCTGAGATATTGTTCTTCATGGATGCTTTGGCGTCCTAGAAGCTTGGTGGTGCCTTGGATTTCAATGATTGTGATGTAAAGCTCCGAGCAAGGGTCGGGGTCTCCAATTAGGTTGTGGAGATTTCCCCGAGCATTTTAGGTTACCTCGAAGCCATATTCAATTGTGGTGAAGGTTCATGGTGTTTTTGGGAGCCTCCAATTAATTTGTGGAGATTTCCCCAACCTTGCTTGTACAGGTTCGGTCACCGCCCTCAAGGTTACATTCTTGCATTGTGCGAGGGCGTGAAGAGATCATGGTGGCCTTAGTGGCATCTTGGGGAGCATTATGCCTCCACATTGCTCCAAACAGAGATTAGCATCCGCAAGGGTGTGAACTTCGGGATACATCGTCGTCTCCGTGTGCCTCGATTATCTCTTACCCGAACCTTTTACTTATGCACTTTACTTTTTGATAGCTATATTGTTTCTTGTTATATATCCTGGTACCACTTAGTTGTGTATCTTGCTTAGCATAAGTTGTTGGTGCACATAAGTGAGCCTAGTTGTTATAGGTTTTGTGCTTGACAAATTAAACGCTAGTTTTATTCCGCATTTGTTCAAGCCTAAACCATAATTATTTTAAAGCGCCTATTCACCCCCCCCCCTCTAGGCGACATCCATGTCCTTTCAAGGAGGAAGGCTCTCACACTGAAGGCAAGCATTTTTTTTTTGTTTCGAAAACTGAACTTTATTTTTTCTTTCACACATTTTTTAATCACTATGGTAGATAGTTCACATGTTTCATGTTAAGTGAACTTCTTCCTTTGTATATGGGTATTAGGTAGTGCATTTCCTTTTTTGCTAAAGTGAACTTCATATTTTTTTTAAAATTTTGGTTTTAAATTGCGAGCTATATGTAAGTGTTTATTCCTAGATATTGAACCTCATATTTACCTCTTTCTTTGTTTTGTATTTGCATTGGAGATGATGATCTTCCTGTTGTGCCACCTTCAAGCATTGATCCAGCTCTTCTTCGAAGATACAATGACTTGTATGACGCTGTTATCCGGGCTCGTAAGGACAGGAAGAAGAAGTATGATGTTTATAAAAACTTGTGAAATGTTTTGTTAATATATGTTTTCAGTAGCATTATTTGTCGTTTTCCGCTCATGGTATATTGGTAGTATCTTATGTTTCATCTTTTGAAAAAAAATAGGGACATGATTGCTGTTGAAACTGAGCTTGGTGATATTCCAATTGGCGAAGTTGGTCAATATTTTTGGGTGAAGGGGATGCTGAGGACTCGGCTTGTAAATTTTGGGGTTTCTTTGCTGATAGATAAGTTTAAAGGATCTCCAACGATGGTTGTCTCCTTCTATATTTGTGTAAGCCTACATAACTTTTTTTCTTGTTTTTTTTGTGTTGGACTTATTGCTTTTCCAACTTCTATTTTATTTTATTTTTTGCACTCGAGCATCTAGAATGGCGGTAGCATAGGCAAGCCGGTGAAATTGATGTTCTCTTCAAAAGCTGAGCAATGTGTCGATGAAAAGGATATGGTGATTAGTGTTTTATATGGTCAAAATCATTTGTTTTTGTGCTGGATTTCTTGTTTTTTGCTTGTCTGTTTTTGTAATTGATAGATGGCTAAGGGCATAACATTTGATCCGCCAAACAGGAAGGAAGGAGAAACAATTGGACATTATTGTGTAGTTGCCTTGAATTTGAAGGGAAAGCGGTTTAAATTTCTTGACTCATCCAATGAACCTGGCAGGGATGAAGCAAAAATGGTTTTTAGGAGGATGGCTAAAAATATCAAGCGTGCATGGAAAGAAGGTGGCGATAGTTGTGATAAGCCGCTAAGTCCTCTAACACTTGCTCGCTTTTTGTTGAAACACGTGCTTGTCACACTTCAGCAATGGGTATGTTTTTTGCAGCCCCCTCTCTCACCAATCTCCACAAATGCTTTTTTATATGTATGTGAAACTAATGTTGTTTTTTGTTGTTTCGCGGGTATGACTGTGGGTTCTACATGTTGCAATTCTTCAAATATGGGACGATGTTCATGTTGCTCAGTTTACGGGGCAACCCATTGGCTTACATTAGCGAAGTGTTCCTTGGATCTATTGCCACTTTTAATATCTAAAGATAAAGGCTGTGTTAGTGAACTGCTTGCTCCCTCTTATTTATTTTTGTCGACTACTTGACGCCCCTGCTTGGGTACTAGGTTTTAGTGTGCTAGTTTGTGTTAGTGAGCTTCACTTTCTATGTAGGTGAGCTGCTCCAAACTGTATAAGTGTTTTGCATACCCGTTGTATAATGACCTACGTTTTTTACCTGAGAACCGCATGTTAGTTTATAGTGAACTGCAGTTTTTTACATAAGTGAGCTTCATCTAACATATTTTTGGTTTTATAATTGATTTATTTGTATGCGGTGGACAAGCGAGCTAAGTGTTAATATGTTGTTTCCGCTCGTTTTTTTCCAGGTTTTGATGATCATCGAGGCTCTATATCTCTTTTTGAGACTCAAGTTTGTGTAGCAGGTATGGAGGATTGTGTTTTTGAAATCTCTCTTGACAAGTCTGGTTCTCTCACTGGGGTTGGTGCAAACACGGATGCCCCGACAGGCTCTTCACGTGAGGTATGTGATGTCGATGAAGATTTCATGTTGCCACCACAACCCGTTGCAAACAGGACTAGGAGTGCAGCTATCAATCCTCCTACCATTGATCCTCGTGATGTGGTATCAAAAAGGAGGGCAGTGAATAGGCTTGTTAAGTTTAGATGGTGTCTAGAGAAGTTGAATCCTGACACATTCAAGTATATATATGAGGCGAGGAAGATAATGGATCTCATTCTCACCCAAAAGTTCACGACCAAATACCATGAGTAAGTTCCATGTGCATGTTCTTCATCCTTTTGTGTGGTTAGTTTTTGTTTTTATATTTGTTTTGATCTCATGTCTGCATTTGTCTTGTGATGTCCGCGTGTTGTTCATGGTGAAAAGCCCACTTCATGATGTCGAACATACCTCAGTTGACTACATCTATAAAACATTTGGCAAAGGAGCTTTCTTTGACTCATATATGATGGATTGTGTCATCTTGTATTGGAAGCAATATCCTGAGATGAGCTTAGTTTTTCATTCTTGTGATCGCATGCTACTTACACCTTTATTCATCACGGTATATGTGTTTGCCATCTTTTTTTCTTTCTATGTATTTCTTTTTCTTTTGTATTGAATTTTTACACCTTATTTTTTCATGACCCATTTATTTGTTTTTTTTGCAGTGTGTTCTTCAAATGGAATATTGTGAGAAGAGATATAAAGAAGGAAACCTTGTGTCGCCGGTTGTGCATAACCCGTTTATTCTAGAATATGCGGCTAAACAGTTCAAAGTTTTTGTTGGCAATGATAACCTCTTGACGCAAAACTAGTACGTCCACTGTTTGCATCATTCTGTCTTATTATTTGTTGAATTTCCTTCATATTTATTTTTTCAGCAGTTTCCCTTGTTGTATGTGCGGAAATGTACTTCAATGATTTGATTTGTTTTTCTCCCACTGGCATATTTTGATGTCGCGTTTGAAGTACAACCATTACACCCTATACACGATTAACCACTATAAGATACCATTCATATCCATGACACTAGGAGGTAGAGTGGATCTGTTGATCAAAAGACAAGGTGGCGCAGGTGTGACCACCACACATACTGCACTGAAATGGTATGTCATGTTTTCATGTGTTAATCGTTTAACTGCAAAGCTTGTTTTTTCGTATTGCATCATTCCACATAAGTGAAGTGCATCTATGTATTATTGTTGAAACCGCATGTGGAACTATAAGGTCTTCAATACGCTTGTTAGTAGTCATGGCACTGCAATTGTTGGTAGAGTGCACTGCATCATATGTGATAGAGAACTTCATTTATCGCACCACTAAACTTGTCTAAAAGAGTGATAAACCCATGATATGACTTAACATGCATTAAAAAGGGATGGTTCGGGCTATGTAAATAATATGTAGTTGCCTGTCTGATAGGGATACATCATTTAATATACTTCTATTCTTTTGTTATAGCTTTGTTTATTTGTTCTAAAATGTGTGTTTTTGTCTTTGTGGTTGTCTTTTCTTTCTTTGCCAGATGACCAGGATGACTCTATTGTTGAAAATGGTTTACTATGAGAAGGCTTATAACTCGAAGAACCTACCCGACTGGGTTAAATTGTTAGAGAAGCCCTCTTTCCATCTAGCTGCAGAACAAGGGGTAAATGAGTGTGGATTATATGTTCTGACGATGGCGCATATGTTTGACGACACGCGTTTGGTTGAAAATTTATTGAAGTGCGATGTAATGCCTTCTGTTTCTCCTATTCATTATTGTTGATTGTTCATCCTTCCAACTGTTGTTCATCACGTTCTTGCAATCATTTTCTGCATTTTCTATTTTTTCAGTCTCCTATCGAAGATTGGAAGGCGGAGTACCTTTTCCAAGTGTTGTTCCATCTTTCCAACATGTTGTGTATGAAAGACATGCCGTTGAGCTGTGTGATCTCTGTAAAAAGCTTCGGCTTTCTTCACTGGTGTAGTCTCAATCGCAATCCTAGTCACGTTCGAATTAAGATCCTTAGGCAGAGTCTTGTGAATGATTTGTATGTGTATGAACAATAGTTTTAGGTGGTGTGTGTTGTAGGATGTTGAAGGTTGAACATGTTTCAAGTATCTTTGTATGAAGGCTACCCTCTTATGTCGTGCGTATCTGCTGTGTAGTACTCTGGTGAAACTTTGTGCATTTATATATGATCATGATATTGTTTTTATGTTAAATCTGGTTCATCATCTGTGTTCTTGTTTTTTTGGAATGCAATGGTGGTGTTGTTGTATGTATCACTTTTTTCTCATCTTCTTCTTTTGTGCTTGAGGACATTTAAAATGTAAGTACATTATGTCGTTTTTTTAATTGCACTACACCCTCGCTATGCCTTTTTGTGAACTCCACTTCAACCTTGTGTATGATTGAACCGCATCTTTCCACGTGACCGCACTATCTATCTTAGGGGTGTGGGGTGAGGGGGGAATAGAATAACCGCATTGCGCCTATCAACCAAGGGCACTGTCGCATTAGCGCGAGGCCGAGCGGGGGGCCCAAATTAAAAAAGTTCTATGAATCATATGACATGCTTAAAAATAAACAAGAATCCAAGTTTAATTTTTTCGAAATCTTTTGAGATGAATAAATTAAAACTACAGATTCAAAACTAATAGTACAAATTGATAATTGTTGTAACCTGTATTTTGCTGCAGATATGTGGCGGACAAGGCACTCCTTTTCTATGCATAGCTGGAGTACTGTTGCCTTCTGCGGGTCTTTGTAGTGTATGTACTCAACATCAACGCCGACTCTCTTGAACGGCATGAAGAAAAGCTTTCTCCTTAGCTTGGACAACATCTTGTTCACGTAGCGAGCCTTGCTTGTGCAGATGAGGTGGAGCTTGTTGTTGCCATGGAGCTCTACATCGTGAAGCTCCTTGGTGTACTTGCACTTCCTCTTGTAAATAGGTGCACCGCCATGGTTGTGCTTCCTCTCGTTTGCTTGAGGTTGATCGAAGAGATGGGTAAATGAAGGGGGGATGTATGAGATTAATAAGAAGAAGCGGCAATGGTGGTTTCGGTGAGAAGCAAAGGACGAATGAATTACTCCTGAATTGGGTTTTATGGCGGTTTTCTAGAGGTCATGTGATGGGCGTGGGGGGAAGCTTGGTGGGGTGGTGGTGTCAGCCACAACGTGGCAACTTAAAGGAGGACGTGAGTGGGGTGGAGGTTCTGTTAGTGGCCTCAAAATATGACACGGTGTCCCCTCTTTTTTCACACAGAATTGAAATTTGAGACGTCATCCGCTCGTTTATTGATTATTATTTTCAAACTACATGCACTGCGTTTAGAATAGAAATGGAATGTCTTTGTTAACATTGCGTGCTTCATTTATCTTAGTGTTTTTTAAGCATACTCTATTATAGTCATGAGACTTTTTTCCATACTATTGTAGGCTTTGTTCTTTGTTTTCACTCATACTAATATAGGTGTTGTGCTTTTATTTTCGTTAGAGCGATGCATTCTTGAAGGTACCCGCACTACTGTTTTGTAGAAGGAGAACTTTATTCTAAGAAAACTAGCACTACTTTACATATCATATTACTTCATAGCTAAAGACCTTTTACTCTGTTCTTACTTATCCCGTGGTATTTGAGAAAATATATATCCATGCAGAAACGTTGTTGGGCCTTCTTATTACTAGTAATTGTCATTCGCCGCAAATAGGCCTGCCCACACTATAGCTTCTCGGTGCGGTGTGTGAATGTGTCAATGTTTAGTCTCACCTCGCCCGTGAAGGGCACCATCGACCTGTTTATAAGCATTGGCAAGGGAGAACTTCTGAACTCCTCGATAGATTTTTTTTGACGATTACACACGACACTCGCCGCACCACACTCCATGAACTGTGGACCCTTGTGTGCGTGTCACCATGGATAATCGCTTGAAACGGGAGCGTCGTTGTAACTCTGCGAGCGCTGCTCTAGTACGAGACTGGCTGGGGACGGGTCCCACCTGGGCGGTCATTTTTTTGTTTATTTTGGAGCTAAAATTGTCTTTTTTGTAGAGAATTTCTTTTGATGTACTTACGCGTACTACATTTGTCGTTCTTATGCACTACATTCTATTTTAGATAGAACTGCATGCCTATTTTTCCTTTCAAATTTTTGTGTGTGTTTTCTTCATCCCTTGTACGTAGGTTTTTCTGTTGTTGTACTGGAGTGAGCACGTTCTTTTTATGCAATGCTTTGCATCAAACGCTAACTTTGGTATGTTTGCATTTTTGTGGAGTGCACTATGATGTTACAGAGAACTGCAACATGTTGTAAAGTATAACTTCATTTTTTGTGCCTGTCACCATACATTTTATGCAGTGATTTTGCATCACATGCTAACTTCTGTACGTTTGAATTTTCGTGAACAGCAGTATAATTTTCAGCAAACTGCAGCTTGTTGTAAAAGATAACTACAGTATTTTACACGAAATAAACTTTGTTCATACTCAAGCAAACTACATCATTCGAAAGCAAAGTAACTACATCACAAGCACAACTTGCTAAATCAAAAGCAAACTACAACCTCGAAAGCAAAGGAAATTTAACTCGAAATCTAAGATGACTAGAGCAATCTTGAAGATACTTTTTTGTCTGCGCCATCTCCATCTTCACTAGTCGTAGTGCCCCCATGTCCTGGCGCGCTTCTTGGACTTGTCCATATTTACGCGTCTAAGCTCGTCCTGGGTGATGGTGATGCGGTCCCCTATCTCGTACGTGGCGTAAGTGTCCTTTGCCACGTACTCGATGTACTTCTGGAACAGGGGCATCTTGGCCCGGCGCCTGTGATCTTTGTCCGTCATCTTGTGCTTCATGTCGGTGTAGTAGTCGTCGATGATGATGTTGGAGGCGTCGCCAAGCGAGTTCATGTACTTGGTGCTTTCGGGCACCCTGAATTCCTTCTGGATGTTGACGAAGTGGCCGATCTCTAGGCCGACTCGGTCTAGCTTATCGATGTCCTCGTCGATGCAGAATCCAGAAAAAGTGTACCTTGGCTCATTTAGGAAGTTGTCAAACACCGTGGATTTTTCTTCGGTGATGCTTAGTTGGAAGAGCAGCACCAACTGGGTCTTGCCAACAAAGAGCTTGACAAGGGCGATCTTCTGCTCATGGGCTCGCTTGTTGGTGAACTTGATATCAATTCCAACGATTTTTTGGCGTTGGTACTTGAGGTGCTGCTCGTAGTGCTTGACGGTGTCCTTCACCTTCTGCAAGTCGTTGGTGTGGATCACGTGCAACTTTTTGTTGTCGTGGGCCTCCACGTCACTGAGTTCCCAAATGAACCCCATCGCCTCTAGACATGGAGAAGGATTTGTTGGTTTGTATTGGAGAGGGATGAGCGCAGAGGGAAGTAATGCAGCGTAATGGTGATCTTTGTTGTTGTTCTCGAGGTATGTATTTATGGTCGGGATGGCATCAAGCGAGGGATTGCACGAAAGCAAAGCAAATTTTAACTCGAAATCTAAGATGACTAGAGCAATCTTGAAGATACTTTTTTGCCTGCACCATCTCCATCTTCACTAGTCGTAGTGTCCCCATGTCGTGGTGCGCTTCTTGGACTTCTCAATCTTTGCGCGTCGAAGCCCGTCCTGGGTGATGGTGATGTGGTCCCCTATCTCGTACGTGGCGTAAGCATCCTTTGCCGCGTACTCGATGTGCTTCTTGAACAGGGGCATCTTGGCCTGGCGTGTGTGATCTTTGTCCGTCATCTTGTGCTTCATGTCGGTGTAATAGTCGTCGATGATAATGCTGGACGCGTCGTCAAGCGAGTCCATGTAGTTGGTGATTTTGAGCGCCCTGAATTCCTTATGGATGTTGATGAAGTGGCCAACCTCCAGGCCGACTCGGTCTAGCTTCTCGATGTCCCCGTCGATGCAGAATCCAGCAAAAGTGTACCTTGGTTCATGTAGGAAGTTGTCGGACACCGTGCATTTGTCTTCAGCGACGCTTAGTTGGAAGAGCAGCACCAGCTGGGTCTTGCCAACGGAGAGCTGGACGAGGGTGGCCTTCTCCTCGTGGGATGGCTTGTTGGTGTACTTTACATCAACTCCGATGATTTTTTGGCGTTGGTACTTGAGGTGCTGCTTGTAGTGCTAGATGGTGTCCTTCACCTTGTGCAAGTCGTTGGTGTGGATCACGTGCAACTTGGTGTTGTCATGGGCCTCCACGTCACTGAGTTCCCAGATAAACCCCATTGCTGGTAGACCTGGAGAAGGATTTGTTGGTTTCTAATGGAGAGAGATGAGCGGGGAGGGAAGTAATGCAGCGTAATGGTAATCTATGTTGTTGTTTTGGAGGTCTGTATTTATGGTCGGGATGGCATCAAGTGAGGGACTTCAAGATCTCCCCTGATAATGCGGTTGTGGGGATTGTGGGTTGTGCTTCATTTGTGATCGTGGATTGTGTTGTGTCTAAGATTGTGGGTTTTACTAATGAATCGATCGGAGCGTGTGTTTGTTTGTGGTCGTTGGTATTTTGATAGTGTTTTTTTCATCAATAATATTTGTTAACCATCGCGTTATCCACACATGCGCATTCGTTTGTAGTATGTGGTATGTGGTACTAACATCAAATGTGCTTCAGCTAACAAACTGCATTGTATGATATTCTGACTTTCTTTTTGTTTAGGTATAGAACTGCTTTCATTGAGGGAGAGAACTGCATTAGTTTTTTGATATACCCGCAGTTCATAATGTTGGGTGGGGGGAGGGGTTGAACACATTTTTCTCAGAATATTGTATTGGATCACATCCATAGTTGTGCTCTACAGTGCATTATTATGTAGAGTGATCTGCTGAACAAACATAATGGAACTTCTTACCTTATTATGGTGCACTACATTTCTGGAAGGTGTGTACTACATTTATGTTGTGGCTTGCAGTTTCACACATTTTTCTTTTTAGGGGTTTTTCACACATTTTGTATGTGAAGGAAAACAAACAAAAAACACATTCGGCCCAAATATATAAATCGATGGCGCTTACGTTTCTATGCTTTCCTACTGCGAGTAGATCACAATCGTCCCATATAGGCCCACCTCACCAGGTGAAAGCTTCCAAATAGGACTTCTGTCGGTTTTGTGTGCAAATGCGCCAATGTTTAGTCCCACCTTGCTTGCCGAGGGCGATGTCGACCTGTTTATAAGTGCTAGCGAGGTAGTACCTGTGAAATCCTCGATACAACTCTTGGGCACTTACACATGACGCTCACTGCACCACACACCATGACCCGTGGGCCCTTTTGTGCCCGTCACTACTCATCGTGGCCCAAAACAGGCGTGCCTTCCTAACTGTGCGGGTGGTGCCCTGTTACGAGACTGGCTTGGTGACTGGTCTCACCTGGGCGGTCATATTTTTTTTTCAGGTGAACTGCATGTGCCAACATTCTGCACTGCTCTTATGATACACGTGAATTACCTTTGTGAACTTCATGTACATAGAGAATGCACGTCGTGTGGATACACTTGTAAACTACATTCAACATCTACAGAACTACATTCTGAGATAAATTGTAAATATTAGTTAGCTGCTTTTGAAGTGGTGATGCTGGAAAATAGGATCTTTACTAGTAGTAATCTCCCAATCCACCCAAGCAGTCCATCGAGTAGTCAAAGTTTATTGTTTGGTTGACGTTAGTTTCATTAACTTAACATTTATTTCTATAACGCAACTTTCATTTATTTTCCCACATTTCTCTTCTATGCACCTGCATCTACTCGCCTAGACCTTTTGCATTCGTCTTCTATATAGTTAATGCAACTTTTGATACACTGCAACGCAAAGTACTCTCGTGTGCTGTCGTATTCTCTTCCTTTTCACTTACTAGATTTTTTTGCCATGACATCAGGCCCCTCTAGGACAGTATCCTGTTGTGGTCATGGTTGTGGTGTGTCGATGCACTGTGACTGCTCAGCTTACACAGAGTCCCGGTGACGGGGATACAGCCCTAGGGTAGGGTCATAGGCCTAACCTATATGTCCTACCGAAGGGCACCTCATTATTAGGACTACAAGGAAAATTCTGGCTGGATCGCGACAACATCTAATCCACTCGGTATGGATCCACTCGGACAAGTACACACTATCCACTCGGACCACAGTAAACCACTCGGCCATATGTCTCACTCGGATATGCAAAGACCGACAGGGTAGTCGAAGCATCATACTCATAGTAGAGGTTTCACAGTGGGTTGTCATCATGGCACTAATGCTCCGTCTTGTAACATAGGAGGTGAGGGGGTGACGCACTCTATATAAGCCACCCCCACCACATAGCTTAAGGGCTGGTTTTCTTCTCCCCCGGCGGGCTCATTCTTTCCCTCGAGCTCTGGCTCTCTCTATACCATGTAACTCATGTCCATGACAGATAAAACAAAGCCTCTCCGGAGCACGAGACGTAGGGTTGTTATCTCCACTGTGAGAGGCCCGAACTCGCTAAAACCACAGTGTCACCCATGTGCATCTTGATAGATCATGCTCCGTTATCCTACCCCCTTTCTATTGTCGGAATCGTTACCACGACAGTTGGCGCCCACCTTGGTGCATCGCGTCTATCGAAACCGGATGCAGATGGTTGTTTCATTCACCTATGTTTAACTTCATTTCCATGCAGTTCATACCATTCATCTCCGTGAGTAATGAAGCAAAAAAAAAGAGAAAAGATACATCTCTATTCGACGTCGCGGAGGCACCGGCCAGGCCGGCAGCACAGGCCTCCTCCGCGCGGCCACTTGATCAACAACGAGTTCCATGCCACAGAAGCATTGGCCTGGTCGACAGTGCATGGCTGCTCCGTTCGGTCGCCTGCCTAACGACAGTCTCTGTGCAGCGTGGCTTCCTCGGCTGATAGCCTGCTCGATGACGACATCCCCGACTGTGGAACTCTCCCGCCCACTTGACTGCTCGGTGACGAGGTCCGCGGTGGCGGTGCAGGTCCAACACGACGCGGGCATGCGGCAGTTCCTTTCTCCGGCATCAGTGGCTCAGCAGCAAACTCGGCGAGTGTGCACATACACGACAACCCCTCTCCTTCTCCTGACATCAATGGCTTGGTGTGGCCGTATGTGCAGGGAAATCACACACCCGCACGCAGCAGCTCCTCCCTCTGGCTCGGTCGCGGGCTGGCGGCGCCCTCGTCGCTGCAACTGCTTCTCTGGATCGAGGGAGTAAAGCGCGTTGAGCTCGCCAATCGTCCATCCTGTTCGTCTCGGCATCCTCTATCATGCAACATGGGAGGGTCACCTCCCCGTTGATTAAGGGCACATGCAGGTGGCAGGAGAAGAAACACAAGGGAGTAAATAATTCTACGAGGAGTTATTCGGCTGCCTTATTAAGCGCCTCATCAGGTGAGCCACCAGGTAATACTACATGCATGCATAACGTTACGAGGAGTTATTTGGATGCCTCATTAACTGCCTCACCAAGTGGGCCAAAATAGCATCCGTGCATAACTTTACGAGGAGCTATTTGACTGCCTCATTAAGTGCCTCATCAAATGAGCCAAATAAAACGCGAGGTAATCATGCATGCATGCATAACGTCTTTAATCGTTACAAATTAGCATATGTACAGGACACTTAATCCATCCAAAAATATGTTGGAATTACGCCCTAGAGGCAATAATAAATATAGTTATTATTATAATTCCTGTATCAAGATAATCGTTTATTATCCATGCTATAATTGTATTGAATGAAGACTCATTTACATGTGTGGATACATAGACAAAACACTGTACCTAGCAAGCCTCTAGTTGGCTAGCCAGTTGATCAAAGATGGTCAGTGTCTTCTGATTATGAACAAGGTGTTGTTGCTTGATAACTGGATCACGTCATTAGGACAATCACGTGATGGACTAGACCCAAACTAATAAGACGTAGCATGTTGATCGTGTCATTTTGTTGCTACTGTTTTCTGCGTGTCAAGTATTTGTTCCTATGACCATGAGATCATATAACTCACTAACACCGGAGGAATACTTTGTGTGTATCAAACGTCGCAACGTAACTCGGTGACTATAAAGATGCTCTACAGGCATCTCCGAAGGTGTTCGTTGAGTTAGTATGGATCAAGACTGGGATTTGTCACTCCGTGTGACGGAGAGGTATCTCGGGGCCCACTTGGTAATACAACATCACACACAAGCCTTGCAAGCAATGTAACTTAGTGTAAGTTGCGGGATCTTGTATTACGGAACGAGTAAAGAGACTTGCCGGTAAACGAGATTGAAATAGGTATGCGGATACTGACGATCGAATCTCGGGCAAGTAACATACCAAAGGACAAAGGGAATGACATACGGGATTATATGAATCCTTGGCACTGAGGTTCAAACGATAAGATCTTCGTAGAATATGTAGGATCCAATATGGGCATCCAGGTCCCGCTATTGGATATTGACCGAGGAGTCTCTCGGGTCATGTCTACATAGTTCTCGAACCCGTAGGGTCTGCACACTTAAGGTTCGACGTTGTTTTATGCGTATTTGAGTTATATGGTTGGTTACCGAATGTTGTTCAGAGTCCCGGATGAGATCACGGACGTCACGAGGGTTTCCGGAATGGTCCGGAAACGAAGATTGATATATAGGATGACCTCATTTGATTACCGGAAGGTTTTCGGAGTTACCGGGAATGTACCGGGAATGACGAATGGGTTCCGGGAGTTCACCGGGGGGGCAACCCACCCCGGGGAAGCCCATAGGCCTTGAGGGTGGCGCACCAGCCCTTAGTGGGCTGGTGGGACAGCCCAAAAGGGCCCTATGCGCATTGGAAGAAAAATCAAAGAGAAAAGAAAAAAAAGGAGGAGGTGGGAAAGGAAAGAAGGACTCCACCCACCAAACCAAGTAGGACTCGGTTTGGGGGGGAGTCCTTCCCCCCTTTGGCTCGGCCGACCCCCTTGGGGCTCCTTGAGCCCCAAGGCAAGGTCCCCCTCTCCCACCTATATATACGGAGGTTTTAGGGCTGATTTGAGACGACTTTTCCACGGCAGCCCGACCACATACCTCCACGGTTTTTCCTCTAGATCGCGTTTCTGCGGAGCTCGGGCGGAGCCCTGCTAAGATGAGATCATCACCAACCTCCGGAGCGCCGTCACGTTGCCGGAGAACTCTTCTACCTCTCCGTCTCTCTTACTGGATCAAGGAGGCCGAGATCATCGTTGAGCTGTACGTGTGCTGAACGCGGAGGTGTCGTCCGTTCGGCACTAGATCGTGGGACTGATCGCGGGATAGTTCGCGGGGTGGATCGAGGGACGTGAGGACGTTCCACTACATCAACCGCGTTCACTAACGCTTCTGTTTTACGGTCTACAAGGGTACGTAGATCACTCATCCCCTCTCGTAGATGGACATCACCATGATAGGTCTTCGTGCGCGTAGGAAATTTTTTGTTTCCCATGCGACGTTCCCCAACAAAATATTCACAGCTACGTTTGCTACTAATGGCCACTCGTCCGTCATCGTCTCCGAACAATAGTTTATTGCGACGGAATGTCCATTCAAACTACTAACACGATGACAAACAGAAATTATTTCAGATGAATTTTGCATACAAATGACCAACATGGAGTGACTCGGTCGTCCTACATGATGTCGCTCGGTCGGACGCGTCGTCATCACTCGGCCGCTCTGCGCACCGTCGCTCAGTCGGACACGCGTCGTCAACACTCGACCGCCCCGTGCGCCGTCACTCAGTCGGACGCATCGTCATTACTTGGCGGCCCTACATGTCGTTGCTCGGTCGGACGCGTCTTCATCACTCGGCCGCTCTGCGCACCGTCGCTCAGTCGGACATGCATCGTCAGCACTCGGCCGCCCCACGCGCCGTCACTCAGTCGGACGCGTCGTCATCACTCGGTTACCCTACATGCCGTCACTTAGTCAGACGCGTCGTGAGCACTCGATCGCCCCGCGCGCCGTCCCTTAGTCGGATGTCTCGTCATCACTCAGCCGCCCTGCATGATGTCACTTAGTCGGACGCGTCGTCAGCGCTCGGCCGCCCTGTGCGCCGTCCCTCAGTCAGATCCGTCGTCAGCACTCGGTCGCTCCGCGCATCGTCTCAGCTGCGCCGCGCATCGCCACTCGACCAGACACTCCTTGGTCACCTGGCCGCCCCCGCGTCGCCACTCGGCGACACAGACCTGCATCACTCGGTCGCTACGTGCATCGTCACTCAGCTGGTCGCTCCTTCGTCACTCGGCCGCTCTGCGCGTCGGTACTCAAACTAGACACTCCTTCGTCACTCGGTCGCTCTGTGCGTCGTCACTCAGCCAGACGCTCCTTCGTCACCCGGTCGCTCCTGGGCCATCAGACAGCTAAGTCATTCTCCATACGCTTCATTTAATTAGATAGTTGTTTCCGCATCACCGAGTGTCAAGGGAGTCACACATGACGTTCACTCTGAGGCCACGCCACCGAGTGTACCTCTACACTTGGTTGTTTATTTTTATGTGGGAACACTTCACTTCCGCTTCGTTTGGGTCCAGTACTCAAACGAGTTCAGTCGGATCCTTCACTTAAACGAGTACAGTCGGATCATGCACAAGTACAAGCACCTGGCACACCCACTTGGTGTCTTGGTGTCTATGGGTGTTATTTACACAAACTATTTCAGAAAAGATCAAATTACTTTGATAAAATTTTATGCTGGCTTGTGCTCTTTTTCATACACAGGTTACTCGACGCATCCGTGTGCCATCCTCGTCGCTGCTCAGGCTCAGTCGCCGCAACGATCATTCATGCCTTTTCACGTGTTCGGAAGCCCCTTCAATGACGTAGTGGACACGGCCGCCCCGCGTACCATCAGTGGGTCGGACGCCTCCTCGACATACATCACTTGGCCGCCCCGCGCGTTGCCACTCAGCCAGAATTGTCTACCTCACTCGGATGCCATGCGCATCGCCACTCCATGTGGCACGTCTTCATCATTCGGCTGCCCCGTGTGCCACCGCTCAGCTTAGCTGCGACTCTGTATCACCTAAGTTAAAAATAACTCTGAGTGCGGACATGCTCCACACTCGGGGGCTTAGCCGCGACTCAGTATCGCGTAAGTTAAAAACAACTCCGAGTGCGGACATGCTCCACACTCGGGGACTTAGCTGCGACTCCGTATCGCCTAAGTTAAAAATAACTCCGAGTGCGGACATGCTCCACACTTGAGGACTTAGTTGCGACTCCGTATCGCCTAAGTTCAAAACTACTCCGAGTGCGGACATGCTCCACACTCGGGGACTTAGCTACGACTCTGTATCGCCTAAGTTAAAAACAACTCTGAGTGTGGACATACTCCGCACTCGGGGGCTTCACTTCGACTTTGTATCGCCTAAGTTAAAACTACTCCAAGTACGGACACGCTCCATACTTGAGAACTTTGCTGTGAGTCCGTACCGCCTAAGTTAATAACAACTCTGACTGCGGACATGCTCCACACCCGGGGACTTAGTTGCGACTCCGTATCACCTAAGTTAAAAACTACTCCGAGTACAGACATGCTCCACACTCAGGAACTTAGCTGCGACCCCGTATCGCCTAAGTTAAAAAATACACTCGGAGACTTGACTTTGATCCAGAAATCATATAATGCAGATTCTACAAACATTCAACATGACGAGCACTGGAAGTCTTAAACCCTCTGCCAAACTCATCTAGTCCGACAGAGGCTGGGGGACTACACCCAGTGGGTGCACTGAGCGTGCCCCCACAGGAAGAGAAATACAAAAAAAAACATTCTGCTTGGTCAGGTCCAACAACAACATTCAAGTTCAACAGATTCAACAGACTCCAACCGACTACCAGCAATTAGTTAGAGTCTCAAGATCAGTTGGTCACTCGGATCTACTTCAATTCTCAAGTTCACTTGGACGTAGTACTCAGCGGAATCGATCAGGTCGAATGATGGAGACTTCAATCGATGCACAATTCTCTAAGGATATACTTCAATTCTCAAGTTCACTCGAACATACTACTCAGCAGAATCGATCAGGGCGAATGATGGATACTTCAATCGACGCATAATTCTATAAGGTCCTGAAGCACGTTCAAGTTCATTCTGCTGCTACAAGATTTACATTGACACCTTCACCACTCAGACCCTGATCCATTCGGGGGCTAATGACGAGGATACAACCCTAGGGTAGGGTCATAGGCCTAACCTATATGTCCTACCCAAGGGCACCTCATTATTAGGACTACAAGGAAAATTCTGGCTGGATCACGACAACATCTAATCCACTCGGTATGGATCCACTCGGACAAGTACACACTATCCACTCGGACGACGGTAAACCACTCGGCCATATGTCTCACTCGGATATGCAAAGACCGACAGGGTAGTCGAAGCATCATACTCATAGTAGAGGTTTCACAGTGGGTTTTCATCATGGCACTAATGCTCCGTCTTGTAACATAGGAGGTGAGGGGGTGACGCACTCTATATAAGCCACCCCCACCACATAGCTTAAGGGCTGGTTTTTGTTCTCCCCCGGCGGGCTCATTCTTTCCCTCGAGCTCTGGCTCTCTCTATACCATGTAACTCATGTCCATGCTAGATAAAACAAAGCCTCTCCGGAGCACGAGACGTAGGGTTGTTATCTCCACTGTGAGAGGCCCGAACTTGCTAAAACCACAGTGTCACCCATGTGCATCTTGATAGATCATGCTCCGTTATTCTACCCCCTTTCTATTGTCGGAATCGTTACCACGACACCCGGCGTGCTCGCCGGAGGGGCAAGGTGTTGTGCCAAGCTGGACAAGCACAATAGCTTTCCTATGGCACTGTTTTCATAGAGGGATTGGATCTGGACCAGATCAATATTGTCATGTTCTATTCTACTCTGTTTCGTCATGGCCTTGGGTGCACAAGCCCATTTTTCCACCGCCTTACGCCCACATACGTAGAGTCTTATTACAAAATGGTAAGTTTTATTTTGTCTGATTTTTTTGTTTTATCTTGATGTCTTATACTTGTATTAATCTGAACAGCTTTTGGTGTATAAGTGCTCCTCTTTTATATAGAGAGGTTTACTTCCTAATGTTCTTGTACCTTGTTATTAGTTAATCCATGTGTTGGAGTACATGAATTGCATCGTAAGTGGGCCTATACGGCATATTAGTATGGTATGCACTGCATGTATCTTCTTTTCTATGAAGTTCGTATAAGAAGCGCACTACTTATTTTATTATTAATTTTTTTTATAGAAATTCCCTCCTCGACCTATTAGGAATCTAAATCTCAGGAAGAAGGGTATTCTCCAACTTGTTCTCGGTGAAGGTTACACATAACCTGCTGAGTATCGTGTTGATCTTGATGGGTTGTTGTATCTTCAAAAAGGTTGGAAAGAATTCGTCATTCAGAGTGGCTTGAATTATTGCCAAGTTTTTGTTGTCAACTTTTTGAAATTAAGGATCGTATGTTTGAAATCACGTTCCACGTGATTGGTTAATATCTTTGAGGTTGATTGTAATAATTAGTTTTTGTGGAGAGAATGCTACATTGCATTCTGTTTTGTGGTCTTTAATAATATTTCATATTGTATTTTATGTATGAGACATGCGTGTTTGATCACTAAATCAAGTTGCAGCTTGTTTAGCTAATCCAAACTTCCTGTTATGTAAAACTTAACTTCATTATTTCACCATGTGAACTGCACTTTTTTGTGTTTTGTTGATTGTTAAAGTGCTCTAATGTATGTTTCATACATTCATTGTCACTTTCTCAGTTGTTGCACTATAAAGCTCCAAGTCAGTGGGAAAATAGTGTTTTACATAAGTCATATCAAAATGCAAACGGCTATACAAATCTTTACGTAAATGCAAACTGCCATATAAGCATTACAGATTACTAAACTGCTATAGGAATCCTATCTATTTTGACGTTAACCTACTACTTCTTCTTGGTGACTGGAATGTGTCTTTTGTTATAGTTTGCCTTGTTCTTCGTGGTGGTGTTTCTATTTCTTCCCTCTGTACTGTTGTGGTTGTAGTTCCTCTCATGTTCGTTGGTGTGTGTTTTTGTTTTGGTTTTCCACTGGCGTGAACTGCAGTCTTCGTCGTTCCTCGCTTGCTCGTTGATGACGGTTTTGTTTTTACATCACTCTGAACTGCATCCTTTCGTGATCCAATCCATTTTTTTGGTTGTGGTGTTGTCGTTGCTTGCTTCTACACATCTTTTTTCCTTTGTTTTATGTCTTTGGTTGGTTGTATTATAGGTATTGTTTGTTCAGGTTCTTCTTCTTCTTTAGTCTCATCTTCTTCTTCATCATCTTCTTCATCATCTTCTTCATCATCATCCTCTTCTTTGTCTTCTTATTCTTCTTCTTCTTCTTCATCATCATTATCATCATCTTCTTCATCATCATGTTTCTTCTGCTTTTGCTTCTTCTTGTCCTTCTGCTTCTTCTTCTTTGTGTTGTTTATGTTCCGCTTCATTTTGTGTTTTTGTTCTTTCTGGGCAATTTCTTGCATCGTGTCTCTCTCTCTCTTATCACACATGCTGCAAAGTCTTACTTTTGGGAAATTTTTATTGTTGGTAGCATAACTGGTCTCGCTCTTAGTCTGCTTTGTTGGTGCAACATTTATGTTTTGTTGCGCATTAACTGGGCATGTTGTTCTTCATGTTTTTTCTTACATGTCCTAGAATTGTGTACGTTGATTGAGTTACACGTCAAACACCTTCTGTTTTCTTACATTTCTGTTTTGTTGCGCATTGCCTGGGCCAGGGATTCCGAGTGGCCGACCATCACTATCCAATTCGGGTTGTGGCTTAGTTTTTGTTTCCTTCCTTTCGATTTTGAAATGGGAGGTGGAAGAATTATTTCCTCTTTGATTCGAGCAGTAGCATCACTATCAGTGGAATTATTTCCTCTTTGATTCAAGCATTATGTTCTCTTGTTGTTGAATTTTTTCTGCTTCTTCTTTCTTGTTCAGGACATAAACCTCTTCTTATAGTTCCATCATACTAGCCATTGCTCTGTGGTAACCAGCGTCGTACTTTGTTGCTCAGTTTGCAAGGTCCATGGCTCTTTGTGACAACATTTTTCTATGACACATCATCGAACTTCCATCCGGTGCTATTTGTTCATAGTCTCGACGGTCAAATGTCGGATCTGATCTTGCGTTCCTAGTGTATCTTTTCAGGATGTACACTTCAAGTATTTTGTCCACTCTCAACATATAAAGTATGCACATCACATGAACGCAAAACAGACGTGTAGACAACATAAATTTATTCGTGTTTGTGAGTAAACTGCATGAAATTTATAGAGCAAGTTTCTTTATTGAAAGTGAAATTCACTTGTCCAAGAAAATGTATTTTACCCAAATGGACTTCATGAGGACAAGGCAAAAAAAATCCAAGCGAAGCTCACGTGGGTGTGTCCACAGTTTCCACTCGCATTCGTAGTCACCCTTCTCCTTATCGGCGACCACCTGGAATCTATGCCTTCCCAATAAAACAAAGCTGATTGGTTGTAGTGTTGTACAAAGAACTTTGTTGGGTTGTCGGGGTATGTTTCAGCTCTGAATGCAGTACTACGGTAATAAGTTTGTTGGAAATCAGCAAAAACGGCCCTTGTGTATATTTTTGACAGCTTGACTTCATACCCAATTTGAGTTATGGTCTTCACCTCCGACTGTGTTATTAAGAAATTAGTGTTAGACACATGGGAAAACTACCATATCATTTTTCGTGTTATTGATGAACATTATTGTTTTACCTCGTTTTCAATTTTCCCGGTGTGCTCGATGCCCCTCCTGGTTTGAATACACTTGTCCACTTGTTGAGCAAAGTTAGTAGGTCGTGATTCTCTTTTACGAAATTCTTCTTCAATATGCGGTTCATGCTCTCGCTTCTTTCTCTGGAAGTCATCCGCGCATAGAATAATTCCTTGTAGTACGCTGAGATCAACTCATTCCTGTCGGCCCATAGCGCATCAGTAGATGGTTCAACACGGAAGTGAGGTTAGCCTCTAATGTGTCGTACGCCTTACACAGTAAGATGAGCTGGTATTTGTACCTTTTCATGATGTGCCATTGACACAGCTTATGCCATGTATTTGGGAGGCTAGTCTTTGGTGGTGCCTTCATCGAGGAACATTGATCTGTGAGGCAGAAGAAGTGTATTATTATGAAGTAGGCTATGTGCATGAAAACACGGAATAAATAGAGTGAGATTGAATAGATGTAAATATGCAGGTGTTTGTATTTTTAACTGTGAGTATGCATTTGGCTCCTTGTAGTTCATGCATCTCAAGAAGGTTTCGAAAACCCATTCAAAAGATGGGATTGTTTCATCTTGGACTAGGGCGACAAAAAAGATCGTGCTCTGTAGATGATGATTCACTCCCACGAAAACTCCCAGAGGCATGTGGAATTTGTTTGTTTTATATGTCGTGCCGAATGTGACGCAATCTCCAAAGTCCACAAAGGGCCCTCCGCAACTTGTGCTGGCCCAGAAGAAGTTTCTTACACGATTATCTGCATCTTTTTCGTAATCGTAAAAGAACTCTCGATTTATTTTCTTCATCTTCTCAAAATAATCCAGTAGCTTCTTGATGTCGTCTTTAGACTCCTCTCTTACAAACTGTTGTTTCCTACAGTTCAATGACAATGCAAACATATACTGTCAAAACAGGAAATAATTACAAAAGGCATGCTCAAGCAAGACGTTCATAGTGATGTTCTTACTTGCTCACCCAGTCACGGCTAGTACGACCCATGTATTGTAGACCCTAGACATACGTGATAGCGTTGATATCACCTGTGCGTGACTGTGGTTGTCCATCTGCATGTCCTTCACCAATTGATAATTCAAAGGATCATCTCTTTTGTGAGAGTGCATATGAAAAAGCATCCCGAGGCTATCTATCGTCCTGAGATTGTGCTTGAGCTCCACCTCCTCTATAACGAAGCGCCCATTTTTATTCCTTCTCACTCTGATTCCTACTTGGCAGCTCATCCTTTTAGATGTCTTTGCATGTCTCCGCTCATATTCTGGCACTGTCTCAATACGCATCCCTTCTCTCGAGCAGACGATGCAGTTATTGTTGTTGTTGGTTGCTCTTTTGCATATGCCAGGCCCTGCATGCCATCCATAGGTGTTGTAAAACTCCCTTTTCTTGGCCGTATGAGGTGAACTTCATTCCAGCTGCAGGTACGAGATATGGTGGCATATTTTGATCCTGTAATATATCATTGTCATAAACCATATTAGATAAAAGTTGCATCATCATCATCTTTTCAGACTAAGTGCACTATTCTGTTTGCCATATGAGGACTGCATAAGAAATAAGAAACTACCTCTAGATATTTTTCTTTCAAAGTGTGGAGTGCATTATATATAAGAGCAAACTTCACATGAACTGAAATTGTGTTGATTTTCTCAATGGACTGCATTGTTATTATTTCCAAGATAGAAACTTACGTGTGTGTGTACTACTGCTCACTCAACGAAGTTTGCAGCTCGCTGGGTTGTATTGGGAATGCTGGGTTATAATTGATCTATGTAGTTTAGGATCTCGCAATGGCAGTAGTGAGGAAGTCTTGTTTCTGTTACTAGCTTTTGGCCGAGGCACCCTTGGTAGCCGCTGGCTTGAACTTGATGCTACAAGTGCACGCGGAGCTCTATTTTGTATAGAAGGTGCACATGGTTTAAAGCCAACATTGTGTTGTTGTCTCAATGGGTTGGTTTGAAATTGTTGGGGCTGCGACACATCAAAGTCATCTTCATCATCATGGCCAACATCATCATCATTGTCTGTTCAGACATGTTGTCAAGATGTAGTGAAGTCGTGCTTGTGCTCTCGCTTGAGAACTGTTACCGGTTCATCATGTTGGAAATATTTCCTCGAGGCAATAATAAAGTAGTTATTATAGTATTTCCTTGTTCATGATAATTGTCTATTGTTCATGCTATAATTGTATTAACCGGAAACAGTAATACATGTGTGAATGTATAGATCACAATATGTCCCTAGTAAGCCTCTAGTTGGCTAGCTTGTTGATCAACAGATGATCATGGTTTCCTGATCACGGACATTGGATGTCGTTGATAACGAGATCACACCATTAGGAGAATGATGTGATGGACAAGACCCAATCCTAAGCATAGCACTAGATCATGTTGTTCGTCTGCTAAAGCTTTTTTAATGTTAAGTATCATTTCCTTGGACCGTGAGATTGTGGAACTCCCGAATACTGTAGAAGTGCTTTGGGTGTATCAAACGTCATAACGTAACTGGGTGACTATAAAGATGCACTACGGGTATCTCCGAAATAGTCTATTGAGTTGGTATGAATCGAGACCGGGATTTGTCACTCTGTGTGTCGGAGAGGTATCTATGGGCCCACTCGGTAGAACATCATCATAATGAGCTCAATGTGACTAAGGAGTTAGTCACGGGATGATGTGCTACAGAATGATTAAAGAGACTTATCGGTAATGAGATTGAACAAGGTATAGGGATACCGACGATCGAATCTCGGGCAAGTATCATACTGATAGACAAAGGGAATTGCATACGGGATTGATTGAATCCTTGACATCGTGGTTCATCCGATGAGATCATCGTGGAAAGTGTGGGAACCAACATGGATATCCAGACCCCGCCGTTTGTTATTGGCCGGAGAGATGTCTCAGTCATGTCTGCACGTCTCCCAAACCCGTAGGGTCTACACACTTAAGGTTCGATGTGTTGGGGAACGTTGCATGGGAAACAAAAAATTTCCTACGCACACGAAGACCTCTCATGGTGATGTTCATCTACGAGAGGGAGATCGGATCCAAATACCCTTGTAGATCGCTAAACGGGAAGCGTTAATAAGAAACGCGGTTGATGTAGTGGTACAGCTTCGTGATTCAAATCACTGTCGTCCCACGATCCATCCCACGATCTAGTACCAAACGGACGGCACCTCCGCGTTCAGCACACATATAGCTCGATGACGATCTCCGCCTTCTTGATCCAGCAAGAGAGACGGGGAAGTAGATGTTGGAATTATGCCCTAGAGGCAATAATAAATATAGTTATTATTATAATTCCTGTATCAAGATAATCGTTTATTATCCATGCTATAATTGTATTGAATGAAGACTCATTTACATGTGTGGATACATAGACAAAACACTGTCCCTAGCAAGCCTCTAGTTGGCTAGCCAGTTGATCAAAGATGGTAAGTGTCTTCTGATTATGAACAAGGTGTTGTTGCTTGATAACTGGATCACGTCATTAGGAGAATCACGTGATGGACTAGACCCAAAGTAATAAGACGTAGCATGTAGATCGTGTCATTTTGTTGCTACTGTTTTCTGCGTGTCAAGTATTTGTTCCTATGACCATGAGATCATATAACTCACTAACACCGGAGGAATACTTTGTGTGTATCAAACGTGGCAATGTAACTGGGTGACTATAAAGATGCTCTACAGGTATCTCCGAAGGTGTTCATTGAGTTAGTATGGATCAAGACTGGGATTTGTCACTCCGTGTGACGGAGAGGTATCTCGGGGCCCACTCGGTAATACAACATCACACACAAGCCTTGCAAGCAATGTAACTTAGTGTAAGTTGCAGGATCTTGTATTACGAAACGAGTAAAGAGACTTGCCGGTAAACGAGATTGAAATAGGTATGCGGATACTGACGATCGAATCTCGGGCAAGTAACATACCGAAGGACAAAGGGAATGACATACGGGATTATATGAATCCTTGGCACTGAGGTTCAAATGATAAGATCTTCGTAGAATATGTAGGATCCAATATGGGAATCCAGGTCCCGCTATTGGATATTGACCGAGGAGTCTCTCGGGTCATGTCTACATAGTTCTCGAACCCGCAGGGTCTGCACACTTAAGGTTCGATGTTGTTTTATGCGTATTTGAGTTATATGGTTGGTTACCGAATGTTGTTCAGAGTCCCGGATGAGATCACGGACGTCACGAGGGTTTCCGGAATGGTCCGGAAACGAAGATTGATATATAGGATGACCTCATTTGATTACCGGAAGGTTTTTGGAGTTACCGGGAATGTACCGGGAATGACGAATGGGTTCCGGGAGTTCACCGGGGGGGCAACCTACCCCGGGGAAGCCCATAGGCCTTGAGGGTGGCGCACCAGCCCTTAGTGGGCTGGTGCGACAGCCCAAAAGGTCCCTATGCGCATTGGAAGAAAAATCAAAGAGAAAAGAAAAAAAGGAGGAGGTGGGAAAGGAAAGAAGGACTCCACACACCAAACCAAGTAGGACTCGGTTTGGGGGGGAGTCCTTCCCCCCTTTGGCTTGGCCGACCCCCTTGGGGCTCCTTGAGCCCCAAGGCAAGGTCCCCCTCTCCCACCTATATATACGGAGGTTTTAGGGCTGATTTGAGATGAATTTTCCACGACAGCCCGACCACATACCTCCATGGTTTTTCCTCTAGATCGCGTTTCTGCGGAGCTCGGGCGGAGCCCTGCTGAGACGAGATCATCACCAACCTCCGGAGCGCCGTCACGCTGCCGGAGAACTCTTCTACATCTCCGTCTCTCTTGCTGGATCAAGAAGGCCGAGATCATCGTCGAGTTGTACGTGTGCTGAACGCGGAGGTGCCGTCCGTTCGGCACTAGATCGTGGGACTGATCGCGGGATAGTTCGTGGGGCGGATCGAGGGACGTGAGGACGTTCCACTACATCAACCGCGTTCACTAACGCTTCTGCTGTACGGTCTACAAGGGTACGTAGATCACTCATCCCCTCTCGTAGATGGACATCACCTTGATAGGTTTTCGTGCGCGTAGGAAATTTTTTGTTTCCCATGCGACGTTCCCCAACAGTGGTATCAGAGCTAGGTTCATGCGTAGATGTCTTCTCGAGTAGAACACAAAAGTTTTTGTGGGCAGTGATGTGCGTTTTTCTGCCCTCCTTAGTCTTTTCTTGATTCCGCGGTATTGTTGGATTGAAGCGGCTTGGACCGACATTACTCGTACGCTTACGAGAGACTGGTTTCATCGCTACGAGTAACCCCGTTGCTCAAAGATGACTGGCAAGTGTCGGTTTCTCCAACTTTAGTTGAATCGGATTTGACCGAGGAGGTCCTTGGATGAGGTTAAATAGCAACTCATATATCTCCGTTGTGGTGTTTGCGTAAGTAAGATGTGATCCTACTAGATACCCATGGTCACCACGTAAAACATGCAACAACAAAATTAGAGGACGTCTAACTTGTTTTAGAGGGTATGCTTGTGATGTGATATGGCCAACGATGTGATGTGATATATTGGATGTATGAGATGATCATGTTGTAATAGATAATATCGACTTGCACGTCGATGGTACGGCAACCAGCAGGAGCCATAGGGTTGTCTTTATACTAATGTTTGTGCTTGCAGATGCATTTACTATTTTGCTAGATGTAGCTTTAGTAGTAATAGCATGAGTAGCACGACAACCCCGATGGCGACACGTTGATGGAGATCATGGTGTGGCGCCGGTGACAAGAAGATCGTGCCGGTGCTTTGGTGATGGAGATCAAGAAGCACGTGATGATGGCCATATCATGTCACTTATGAATTGCATGTCATGTTAATCCTTTTATGCACCTTATTTTGCTTAGAACGACGGTAGCGTTATGAGGTGACCTCTCACTAAAAATTTCAAGACGAAATTGTGTTCTCCCCGACTGTGCACCGTTGCTACAGTTCGTCGTTTCGAGACACCACGTGATGATCGGGTGTGATAGACTCAACGTTCACATACAACGGGTGCAAAACAGTTGCACACGCGGAACACTCGGGTTAAGCTTGACGAGCCTACCATGTGCAGACATGGCCTCGGAAGACATGAGACCGAAAGGTCGATCATGAATCATATAGATGATATGATTAGCATAGGGATGCTTACCACTGAAACTATACTCAACTCACGTGATGATCGGACTTGAGCTAGTGTAAGTGGATCATGAACCACTCAAATGACTAGAGAGATGTACTTTTTGAGTGGGTGTTTAGCGAATAATTTGATTAAGTTAAACTCTAATTATCTTGAGCATAGTCTAAGTCCACTTTGAATATATTTGTGTTGTAGATCATGGCTCACGCGACAGTCACCCTGAATTTTAATACGTTCCTAGAGAAAGCTAAGTTGAAAGATGATGGGAGCAACTTTGTAGACTGGGCTCGTAATCTTAAGCTAATCTTACAAGATAGGAAGAAGGATTATGTCCTTAATGCTGCGCTAGGAGATGAACCACCCGCTACGGCTGATCAGGATGTTAAGAACGCTTGGTTAGCACGTAAGGAGGACTACTCAGTAGTTCAATGTGCAGTCTTGTATGGCTTAGAACCGGGACTTCAACGTCGCTTTGAGCGTCATGGAGCATTTGAGATGTTCCAAGAGTTGAAGTTTATCTTTCAGAAGAACGCCCGGATCGAGAGGTATGAGACCTCCGATAAATTCTATGCTTGCAAGATGGAGGAGAACTCGTCTGTCAGTGAACATGTGCTCAAAATGTCTGGGTACTCAAACCGTCTGGCTGAGCTGGGATTGAACTCCCGCAAGAGGCTATCACTGACAGAATCCTTCAATCACTGCCGCCAAGCTATAAAGGCTTTGTGTTGAACTACAACATGCAAGGTATGAACAAGTCACCCGGCAAGTTCTTTGCGATGCTGAAAGTCGCAGAGTCTGAACTCCGTAAAGAGCATCAAGTGTTGATGGTGAATAAGACCACTAGTTTCAAGAGAAACGGCAAAGGCAAGAAGGGTAATTCAAGGAAGAGCGGCAAGCCTGTTGCCAATCCGACGAAGAAACCCAAAGCTGGACCTAAGCGTGAAACAGAGTGTTACTATTGCAAGGGTATGGGTCACTGGAAGCGCAATTGCCCCAAGTATCTGGCAGATAAGAAGGCGGCCAAAGAAAAATCAGGTATCTTTGATATACATGTTATTGATGTGTACTTAACCGGCTCTCGTAGTAGTGCCTGGGTATTCGATACCGGTTCTGTTGCTCATGTTTGCAACTCGAAACAGGAACTGCGGAATAGACGAAGGCTGGCGAAAGATGAAGTAACGATGCGCGTAGGAAATGGTTCCAAGGTTGATGCAATCGCCGTCGGCACAGTTTCACTTTAGTTACCATCAGGATTAGTTATGAACTTGAATCATTGTTATTTAGTGCCTGCGTTGAGCATGAACATTATATCTGGATCTTGTTTATTGCGAGACGGTTACTCTTTTAAGTCAGAGAATAATGGTTGTTCTATTTCTATGAGTAACATCTTTTATGCTCATGCACCCAATGTGAGAGGATTGTTCATATTGAATCTTGATAGCGATACACACATACATAACACTGAGACCAAAAGAGTTAGAGTTAACAATGATAGCGCCATATTTTTTGTGGCACTGCCGCTTAGGTCATATTGGTGTAAAGCGCATGAAGAAACTCCATGCCGATGGACTTTTGGAGTCACTTGACTTTGATTCACTTGACACGTGCGAACCATGCCTCATGGGTAAGATGACTAAAACTCCGTTCTCCGGAACAATGGAGCGTGCAAGTGACTTGTTGGAAATCATACATACCGATGTGTGTGGTCCGATGAGCGTAGAGGCACGCGGCGGATATCGTTATTTTCTCACCTTCACTGACGATTTGAGTAGATATGGTTATGTCTACTTAATGAAGCACAAGTCTGAAACATTTGAAAAGTTCAAGCAATTTCAGAGTGAAGTTGAAAATCATCGTAACAAGAAGATCAAGTTCCTACGGTCTGATCGTGGGGGTGAATATCTAAGTTTCGAGTTTGGTGCTCACTTAAGACAATGTCGAATTGTTTCACAGTTGACACCGCCTGGAACACCACAGTGTAATGGTGTATCCAAACGTCGTAATCGTACTTTATTAGAGATGGTGCGATCTATGATGTCTCTTACCGATTTGTCGTTATCGTTTTGGGGTTATGCATTAGAAACAGCTGCATTCACTTTAAATAGGGCACCATCAAAATCCGTTGAGACGACACCATACGAACTGTGGTATGGCAAAAGGCCAAAGTTATCGGTTCTTAAAGTTTGGAGATGTGATGCTTATGTCAAAAAGCTTCAGCCTGAAAAGCTGGAACCCAAAGCGGAAAAGTGCATCTTCATAGGTTACCCAAAAGAGACAGTTGGGTACACCTTCTATCTCAAATCCGAGGGCAAAGTGTTTGTTGCTAAAAACGGAGCTTTTCTCGAGAAGGAGTTTCTCTCGAGAGAATTGAGTGGGAGGAAGATAGAACTTGACGAGGTTGTCGAACCTCTCATCCCTCTGGATGGTGGCGCAGGGCAAGAAACCTCTGTCGTTGTGACGCCGGTTGAGGAGGAAGTTAATGATGATGATCATGAAACTCCGGTTCAAGTTTTTATCGAACCACGCAGGTCGACGAGACCACGTGCTGCTCCAGAGTGGTACGGTAATCCCGTCTTATCAATCATGTTGTTGGACAACAATGAACCTGCAAATTATGAAGAAGCAATGGTGGGCCCAGATTCCAACAAATGGCTAGAAGCCATGAAGTCCAAGATAGGATCCATGTATGAGAACAAAGTGTGGACTTTGGAGGTACTGCCTGAGGGCCGCAAGGCTATTCAGAACAAATGGATCTTTAAGAGGAAGACGGATGCTGACGGCAATGTGACCGTTTATAAAGCTCGACTTGTGGCAAAGGGTTTTTCACAAGTTCAAGGAGTTGACTACGATGAGACATTCTCACCCGTAGCGATGCTTAAGTCCGTCAGAATCATGTTAGCAATAGCTGCATTTTTCGATTATGAAATCCGGCAGATGGATGTCAAAACGGCGTTCCTTAACGGTTTCCTTAAGGAAGAATTGTATATGATACAACCCGAAGGTTTTGTCGATCCTAAGAATGCTAACAAGGTGTGCAAGCTCCAGTGATCCATTTATGGACTGGTGCAAGCATCTCGGAGTTGGAACAAACGCTTTGATGAGGTGATCAAAGCATTTGGGTTTATACAAGTGGTTGGAGAATCTTGTATTTACAAGAAAGTGAGTGGGAGCTCTGTGGCGTTTCTAATATTATATGTGGATGACATATTGCTGATTGGAAACAACGTAGAGTTTTTGGAGAGAATAAAGGATTACTTGAATAAAAGTTTCTCTATGAAGGACCTAGGAGAAGCTGCTTACATTCTAGGCATTAAGATCTATAGGGATAGATCAAAACGCCTGATAGGACTTTCACAAAGCACATACCTTGATAAAGTTTTGAAGAGGTTCAAAATGGAACAGTCCAAGAAGGGGTTCTTGCCAGTTTTACAAGGTACGAGATTGAGTAAGACTCAGTGCCTAGCAACTGATGAAGATAGAGAGCATATGCGCTCCGTCCCCTATGCTTCAGCCATAGGTTCTATCATGTATGAAATGTTGTGCACTAGACCGGACGTTAGCCTGGCCATAAGTATGGCAGGTAGGTTCCAGAGTAATCCAGGAGTGGATCACTGGACAGCGGTCAAGAATATCCTGAAGTACCTGAAAAGGACTAAGGAGATGTTTCTCGTCTATGGAGGTGACGAAGAGCTCGCCGTAAAAGGTTACGTCGATGCAAGCTTTGACACAGATCCGAACGACTCTAAGTCGCAAACCGGATACGTATTTATTCTTAATGGGGGTGCGGTAAGCTGGTGCAGTTCCAAGCAAAGCGTCGTAGCAGATTCTACATGTGAAGCGGAGTACATGGCTGCCTCGGAGGCGGCTAAGGAGGGTGTCTGGATGAAGCAGTTCATGACGGATCTTGGAGTGGTGCCAAGCGCACTGAATCCAATAACCTTGTTCTGTGACAACACGGGTGCCATTGCCTTAGCAAAGGAACCACGGTTTCACAAGAAGTCCAGACACATCAAACGACACTTCAACCTCATCCGCGACTACGTCGAAGGAGAGGACGTAAATATATGCAAAGTGCACACGGATCTGAATGTAGCAGACCCGCTGACTAAACCTCTTCCACGGCCAAAGCATGATCAACACCAGAACTGTATGGGTGTTAGATTTATTACAATGTAATTCGCATGATGATGTGAGGGCTAGATTATTGACTCTAGTGCAAGTGGGAGACTGTTGGAATTATGCCCTAGAGGCAATAATAAATATAGTTATTATTATAATTCCTGTATCAAGATAATCGTTTATTGTCCATGCTATAATTGTATTGAATGAAGACTCATTTACATGTGTGGATACATAGACAAAACACTGTCCCTAGCAAGCCTCTAGTTGGCTAGCCAGTTGATCAAAGATGGTAAGTGTCTTCTGATTATGAACAAGGTGTTGTTGCTTGATAACTGGATCACGTCATTAGGACAAACACGTGATGGACTAGACCCAAACTAATAAGACGTAGCATGTTGATCATGTCATTTTGTTGCTACTGTTTTCTGCGTGTCAAGTATTTGTTCCTATGACCATGAGATCATATAACTCACTAACACCGGAGGAATACTTTGTGTGTATCAAACGTCGCAACGTAACTGGGTGACTATAAAGATGATCTACAGGTATCTCCGAAGGTGTTCGTTGAGTTAGTATGGATCAAGACTGGGATTTGTCACTCCGTGTGACGGAGAACAAGCCTTGCAAGAAATGTAACTTAGTGTAAGTTGCAGGATCTTGTATTACGGAACGAGTAAAGAGACTTGCCGGTAAACGAGATTGAAAAAGGTATGCGGATACTGACGATCGAATCTCGGGCAAGTAACATACCGAAGGACAAAGGGAATGACATACGGGATTATATGAATCCTTGGCACTGAGGTTCAAATGATAAGATCTTCGTATAATATGTAGGATCCAATATGGGCATCCAGGTCCCGCTATTGGATATTGACCGAGGAGTCTCTCGGGTCATGTCTACATAGTTCTCGAACCCGCAGGGTCTGCACACATAAGGTTCGACGTTGTTTTATGCGTATTTGAGTTATATGGTTGGTTACCGAATGTTGTTCGGAGTCCCGGATGAGATCACGGACGTCACGAGGGTTTCCGGAATGGTCCGGAAACGAAGATTGATATATAGGATGACCTCATTTGATTACCGGAAGGTTTTTGGAGTTACCGGGAATGTACCGGGAATGACGAATGGGTTCCGGGAGTTCACCGGGGAGGCAACCCACCCTGGGGAAGCCCATAGGCCTTGAGGGTGGCGCACCAGCCCTTAGTGGGCTGGTGGGACAGCCCAAAAGGGCCCTATGCGCATTGGAAGAAAAATCAAAGAGAAAAGAAAAAAAAGGAGGAGGTGGGAAAGGAAAGAAGGACTCCACCCACCAAACCAAGTAGGACTCCACCCTTTGGCTCGGCCGACCCCCTTGGGGCTCCTTGAGCCCCAAGGCAAGGTCCCCCTCTCCCACCTATATATACGGAGGTTTTAGGGCTGATTTGAGACGACTTTTCCACGGCAGCCCGACCACATACCTCCATGGTTTTTCCTCTAGATCGCGTTTCTGCGGAGCTCGGGCGGAGCCCTGCTGAGACGAGATCATCACCAACCTCCGGAGCACCGTCACGCTGCCGGAGAACTCTTCTAGCTCTCCGTCTCTCTTGCTGGATCAAGAAGGCCGAGATCATCATCGAGCTGTACGTGTGCTGAACGCGGAGGTGCCGTCCGTTCGACACTAGATCGTGGGACTGATCGCGGGATAGTTCGCGGGGTGGATCGAGGGACGTGAGGACGTTCCACTACATCAACCGCGTTCACTAACGCTTCTGCTGTACGGTCTACAAGGGTACGTAGATCACTCATCCCCTCTCGTAGATGGACATCACCATGATAGGTTTTCGTGCGCGTAGGAAAATTTTTGTTTCCCATGCGACGTTCCCCAACAGTAGATGAGTTCTCCGGCAGCGTGACGGTGCGCCAGTGTTGGTGATGATCTATTCCTGCAGGGCTCCGCCCGAGCTCCGCAGAAATCTAATCTAGTGGAAGAACTATGTGGTATAGGTTTGAGTTGCACGTGGCAAAAGTTGTGTCTCAAAAGCCCTAAAACCACCAATATATATAGGAGGAGGGGAGGGGCTAGCCTTGGGGCTCAAGGGAGCCCCAAGGGCGCCGGCCGAGAGGAGGAGGTGGACTCCCACCCCAATTTGGTTTGGGGGAAGGAGTCCACTCCTTCCTTCCCACCACCCTCTTACCTTTTTTCCTTTGGTTTTTTCTTCTTGTGGCGCCATAGCCCACTTGGGTTGGCCTCACCAGCCCACTAAGGGCTGGTGTGCCACCCTAGTGCTATTGGGCTCACCCCCGGGTGGGTGGGCCCCTCCCGATGAATATCCGGAACCCATTCTTCACTCCCGATACACTTCCGGTAATGCCCGAATTCTTTCTGAAGACCAAATGAAACCATCCTATATATCAATCTTTGTTTTCGGACCATTGCGGAATCCTCGTTACGTCCGTGATCTTATCCGGAACTCCGAACAACCTTCGGTCACCAACACATATAACTCAACTATACTAAAACATCACCAAACCTTAAGTGTGCAGACCCTGCGCGTTCGAGGACTATGCACACATGACCCGAGACACTCCTCGGTCAATATCCAATAGCGGGACCTGGATGTCCATATTGGATCCTACATATTCTACGAATATATTATCGGTTGAACCTCTGTGCCAAGGATTCATATAATCCCGTATAACATTCCCTTTGTCCTTCGGTATGTTACTTGCCCGAGATTTGATCGTCGGTATCTCTATACCTATTTCAATCTCGTTACCGACAAGTTTCATTACTCGTTCCGTAATACAAGATCCCATGACTTACACTTCAGTCACATTGCTTGCAAGGCTTGTATGTGATGTTGTATTACCGAGTGGGCCTCGAGATACCTCTCCGTCACACGGAGTGACAAATCCCAGTCTTGATCCATGCTAACTCAACGGACACCTTCGGAGATACCTGTAGAGCACCTTTATAGTCACCCAGTAACGTTCTGATGTTTGATACACGCAAGGTATTCCTACGGTGTCGATGAGTTACATGATCTCATGGTCATAGGAATGAGTACTTGACACGCAGAAAACAATAGCAACAAAATGACACGATCACATGCTACATTTATAATTTGGGTCTTGTCCATCACATCATTCTCCTAATGATGTGATCGAGTTATCAAGTGACAACACTTGCATATGGTCAGAAAACCTTACCATCCTTGATCAACTGGCTAGCCAACTAGAGGCTTACTAGGGACATTCTTTTGTCTATGTATCCACACATGTATCTATGCTTTCATTATATACAATTATAGGATGGATAATAAACGATTATCTTGAAACATGAAATATAATAATAACTACTTTATCATTGCCTCTAGGGCATATTTCCAACAATCTCCCACTTGCACTAGAGTCAATAATATAGTCTCGCATCGCTATGCGATTTACATTGGAATGAATCTAACACCCATACAGTTCTGGTGTTGATCATGCTTCGCTCGTGGAAGAGGTTTAGTCAGTAGATCTGTTACATTCAAATTTATGTGCACTTTGCAAATATTTACGTCCTCTCCTTCGACGTAGTCGCGGATGAGGTTGAAGCGTCGTTTGATGTGTCTGGTCTTCTTGTGAAACCTTCGTTCCTTTGCTAAAGCAATGGCACCAGTGTTGTCACACAACAGAGTTATTGGATTTAGTGCGCTTGGCACAACTCCAAGATATGTCATGAACTGCTTCATCCAGACACCCTCCTTAGCTGCCTTCGAGGCAGCCATGTACTCCGCCTGACATGTAGAATCTGCTACGACGCTTTGCTTGGAACTGCACCAGCTTACCTCACCCCCATTAAGAATAAATACGTATCCGGTTTGAGACTTAGAGTCATCCGGATCAGTGTCAAAGCTTGCATCGACGTAACACTTTACGACGAGCTCTTCGTCACCTCCATAAACGAGAAACATTTCCTTAGTCCTTTTCAGGTACTTTTCAGAATATTCTTGACCGCCGTCCAGTGATCCACTCCTGGATTACTTTGAAACCTGCCTACGATACTTATGGCCAGGCTGACGTCCGTTCTAGTGCACAACATTGCATATATGATAGACCCTATGGCTGAAGCATAGGGGATGATACTCATCTTTTCTCTATCTTCCGTAGTTACTGGATACTGAGTCTTACTCAACTTTATACCTTGTAATACTGGCAAGAACCCCTTCTTGGAGTGCTCCATTTTGAACTTCTTCAAAACTTTATCAAGGTATGTGCTTTGTGAAAGTCCTATTAGGTGTCTCGATCTATCCCTATAGATCTTAATGCCTAATATCTAAGCAACTTCTCCTAGGTCCTTCATTGAAAAACATTTGTTCAAGTAATCTTTTACGCTCTCTAAAAACTCCACATTCTTTCCAATCAGCAACATGTCATCCACATATAATATTAGAAACGCCACAGAGCTCCCACTCACTTTCTTGTAAATACAAGATTCTCCAATAACTTGTATAAACCCAAATGCTTTGATCACCTCATCAAAACGCTCATTCCAACTCCGAGATGCTTGCACCAGTCCATAAATGGATCGCTAGAGCTTGCACACTTTGTTAGCATTCTTTGGATCCACAAAACCTTCGGGTTGCATAATATACAACTCTTCCTTAATAAAACCGTTAAGGAACGCCGTTTTGACATCCATCTGCCAGATTTCATAATCGGTAAATGCAGCTATTGCTAACATGATTCGGACGGACTTAAGCATCGCTAACAGTGAGAACGTCTCATCGTAGTGAACTCCTTGAACTTGTGAAAAACCCTTTGCCACAAGTCGAGATTTATAAACGGTCACATTACTGTCTGTGTCCGTCTTCTTCTTAAAGATCCATTTGTTCTGAATAGCCTTGCGACCTTGAGGTAATACTTCCAAAGTCCATACTTTGTTTTCATACAAAGATCCTATCTCGGACTTCATGGCCTCCAGCCATTTGTTGGAATCCGGGCCCACCATTGCTTCTTCATAATTCGCAGGTTTATTGTTGTCTAACAACATAATAGATAAGACAGGATTACCTTACCACTCAGGAGAAGTACGTGATCTTGTCGACCTGCAGGTCCGATAGCAACTTGATCCGAAGCTTCATGATCATCATCATTAGCTTCCTCCTCAACCGGCATCGCCTCGACAAAGGTTTCCCCCTGCCCTGCGCCACCATCTAGAGGGAGTAGAGGTTCTACAACCTCATCAAGTTCTATCTTCCTCCCACTCAATTCTTTCATGAAAAACTCCTTCTCAAGAAAAGCACCGTTCTTTGCAACAAACACTTTGCCATCGGATCTGAGATAGAAGGTGTACCCAACTGTCTCCTTTGGGTAACCTATTAAGACGCACTTTTTTGCTTTGGGTTCCAGCTTTTCAGGCTGAAGCTTTTTGACATAAGCATCGCATCCCCAAACTTTAAGAAACGACAACTTTGGCCTCTTGCCATACCACAGCTCGTATGGTGTCGTCTCAATGGATTTTGACGGTGCCCTATTTAAAGTGAATGCAGCTGTCTCTAATGCATAACCCCAAAATGATAACGGCAAATTGATAAGAGACATCATAGATCGCACCGTATCTAACAAAGTACGATTACGACGTTCGGACACACCATTACGATGTGGTGTTCCAGGCGGTGTCAACTGTGAAACTATTCCACATTGTCTTAAGTGAGCACCAAACTCGAAACTCACATATTCGCCCCCTCGATCAGAACGCGGGAACTTGATCTTCTTGTTACGATGATTTTCAACTTCACTCTGAAATTGCTTGAACTTCTCAAACGTTTCAGACTTGTGCTTCATCAACTAGATATATCCATACCTACTCAAATTGTTAGTGAAGGTGAGAAAATAACGATATCCGCCGCGTGCCTCCAGACTCATTGGACCGCACACATCAGTATGTATGACTCCAACAAGTCACTTGCACGCTCCATTGTTCCGGAGAACGGAGTCTTAGTCATCTTGCCCGTAAGGCATGGTTCGCACATGTCAAGTGATTCAAAATCAAGTGACTGCAAAAGCCCATCGGAATGGAGTTTCTTCATGTGCTTTACTCCAATATGACCTAAGCAGGAGTGCCACAAAAATGTGCCGCTATCATTTTTAACTATACATCTTTTGGTCTCAATGTTATGTATATGTGTATCATCACAATCAAGATTAAATATGAACAAACCTCTCACATTGGGTGCATGACCATAAAAGATATTACTCATAGAAATAGAACAACCATTATTCTCCGACTTAAATGAGTAACCGTCTCGCAATAAACAAGATCCAGATATAATGTTCATGCTTAACGCAGGCACTAAATAACAATTATTTAAGTTCATAACTAATCCTGATGGTAACTGAAGTGAGACTGTGCCGCCGGCGATTGCATCAACCTTGGAACCTTTTCCCACTCGCATCGTCACTTCATCCTTCGCCAGCCTTCGTTTATTCAGCAGTTCCTGCTTCGAGTTGCAAATATGAGCAACAGAACTGGTATCAAATACCCACGCACTACTACGAGAGTTGGTTAAGTACACATCAATAACATGTATATCACATATACCTGATTTTTCTTTGGCCGCCTTCTTATCATCCAAATACTTGGGGCAGTTGCACTTCCAGTGACCCATCCCCTTGCAATAATAGCACTTTGTTTCCGGCTTAGGTCCAGCCTTGGGTTTCTTCGTCGGATTGGCAACAGGTTTGCCGCTCTTCTTGCAGTTACCCTTCTTGCCTTTGTCGTTTCTCATGAAACCAGTGGTCTTATTGACCATCAACACTTGATGCTCTTTCCGGAGTTCCGACTCTGCGACTTTCAGCATCACAAATAACTCGCAGGGTGACTTGTTCATCCCTTGCATGTTATAGTTCAAGACAAAGCTCTTATAGCTAGGTGGTAGTGATTGAAAAAATTTGTCAGTGATAGCCTCTTGCGGGAGTTCAATCCCCAGCTCAGCTAGATGGTTTGAGTACCCCAGACATTTTGAGCACATGTTCAGTGACAGACGAATTCTCCTCCATCTTGCAAGCATAGAATTTATCGGAGGTCTCATACCTCTCGATCCGGGCGTTCGTCTGAAAGATAAACTTCAATTCCTGGAACATCTCATATGCTCCATGACGCTCAAAGCACCGTTGAAGTCCCGGTTGTAAGCCATACAAGACTACACATTGAACTACTGAGTAGTCCTCCTTACACGATTGCCAAGCGTTCAAAACATCTTGGTCAGACGTAGCGGGTGGTTCATCTCCTAGCGCAGCATTAAGGACATAATTCTTTTTCCCAGCTTGTAGGATGAGCCTAAGATTACGTGCCCAGTCTACAAAGTTGCTTCCATCATCTTTCAACTTAGCTTTCTCTAGGAATGTATTGAAATTCAGGGTTGCTACTGCGTGAGCCATTGATCTACAGCATAAAATATTGCAAAGTGGACTTAGACTATGCTTAAGACAATTAGAGTTTAACTAATCAAATTACTAATAAACTCTCAATCAAATAGACATCCCTCTAGTTACTTGAGTGTGGCATGATCCAAATTCACTAACTCAAGTCCGATCATCACGTGAGTTGAGTATAGTTCCAGTGGTAAACATATCTATGCTAATCTTATCAACTATACGATTCATTCTCGACCTTTCGGTATCTTGTGTTCTGAGGCCATGTCTACACATGCTAGGCTCATCAAGTTCAACCCGAGTGTTCCGCGTGTGCAACTGTTTTGCACCCGTTGTATGTGAACGTTGAGTCTATCACACCCGATCATCACGTGGTCTCTCGAAACGACGAACTGTCGCAACGGTGCACAGTCAGGGAGAACACAATTTTATCTTGAAATTTTAGTGAGGGATCACCTTATAATGCTACCGTCGTTCTAAGCAACATAAGGTGCATAAAAGGATTAACATCACATGCAATTCATAAGTGACATGATATGGCCATGATCTTGTGCTTCTTGATCTCCATCACCAAAGCACTGGCATGATCTTCTTGTCACCGCACCACACCATGATCTCCATCATCGTGCTGCCATCGAGGTTGTCGTGCTATCTATGCTATTACTACTAAAGCTGCAAACACAAACATTAGTTTAAAGACAACCCTATGGCTCCTGTCGGCTCCCGTAGCTTAGACGTGCAAGTCGATATTAACTATTACAACATGATCATCTCATACATTCAATATATCACATGATGTCTTTGGCCATATCACATCACAAGCATACCCTGCAAAAACAAGTTAGACGTCCTCTAATTTCTTGTTGCATGTTTTACGTGGCTGCTATGGGTATCTAGTATGATCGCATCTTACACAAAAACCACAAGGAGATGTGCAAATTGCTATTTAACCTCTCTCCAAGGACCGCTTTGGTCAAATCCAATCCAACTAAAGTTGAAGAAACCGACACCCGCCAGTCATCTTTATGCAACTAGTTGCATGTTGGTCGATTAAACTACTCTCTCGTAAGCGTACGAGTAATGTCGGTCCGGACCGCTTCAATCCAACAATACCGCGAATCGAGAAAAGACTAAGGAGGGCAGAAAATCGAAGATCAACGCCCACAAAAACATTTGTGTTGTACTCGAGATTACATCTACGCATGAACCCAGCTCATGATGCCACTGTTGGGGAACGTCGCATGGGAAACAAAAAAATTCCTACGCACACGAAGACCTATCATGGTGATGTTCATCTACGAGAGGAAGATCGGATCCACATACCCTTGTAGATCGCTAAGCGGGAAGTGTTAAGAAACGCGGTTGATGTAGTGGTACAGCTTCGTGATTCAAATCACCGTCGCCCACGATCCGTCCCACGATCTAGTACCGAACGGACGGCACCTCCGCGTTCAGCACACGTACAACTCGATGACGATCTCCGCCTTCTTGATCCAGCAAGAGAGACGGGGAAGTATATGAGTTCTCCGACAGCGGGACGGCGCGCCGGTGTTGGTGATGATCTATTGCTGTAGGCTCCGCCCGAGCTCCGCAGAAATCTAATCTAGAGGAAGAACTACGTGGTATAGGTTTGAGTTGCACATGGCAAAAGTTGTGTCTCAAAAGCCCTCAAACCACTAATATATAGGAGGAGGGGAGGGGCTAGCCTTGGGGCTCAAGGGAGCCGCAAGGGCGTCGGTCGAGAGGAGTAGGTGGACTCCCACCCCAATTCGGTTTGGGGGAAGGAGTCCACTCCTTCCTTCCCACGTCCCTCTTTCCTTTTTTCTTTCCTTTGGATATTTCTTCTTGTGGCGCCATAGCCCAGTTGGGCTAGCCTCAACAGCCCATTAAGGTCTAGTGTGCCACCCTAGTGCTATTGGTGTTACTCCCGGGTGGGTGGGCCCCTCCTGGTGAATATGCGGAACCCATTCGTCACTCCCGGTACACTTCCGGTAATGCCTGAAATCTTTCCGGTGACCAAATGAAACCATCATATATATCAATCTTCGTTTCCGGACCATTCCAGAAACCCTTGTGACGTCCGCGATCTCATCCGAAACTCCGAACAACCTTTGGTCACCAACACATTTAACTCAACTATACTAAAACATCACTGAACCTTAAGTGTGCAGACCCTGCGGGTTCGAGAACTATGCAGACATGACCCGAGACACTCCTCGGTCAATATCCAATAGCGGGACCTGGATGTCCATATTGGATCCTACATATTCTACGAAGATCTTATCGGTTGAACCTCTGTGCCAAGGATTCATATAATCCCGTATAACATTCCCTTTGTCCTTCGGTATGTTACTTGCCCGAGATTTGATCGTCGGTATCTCTATACCTATTTCAATCTCGTTACCGACAAGTCTCTTTACTCATTATGTAATACAGAGTCACGTTGCTTGCAAGGCTTGTATGTGATGTTGTATTACCGAGTGGGCCCCGAGATACCTCTCCGTCGCTCGAAGTGACATATCCCAGTCTTGATCCATGCTAACTCAACGGACACCTTCGGAGATACCTGTAGAGCACCTTTATAGTCACCCAGTACCGTTGTGGCGTTTGATACACACAAGGTATTCCTACGGTGTCAGTGAGTTACATGATCTCATGGTCATAGGAATGGATGCTGACGATCGAATCTCGGGCAAGTATCACACCGATAGACAAAGGGAATTGCATACGGGATTGATTGAATCCTTGACATCGTGGTTCATCCGATGAGATCATCGTGGAACATGTGGGAACCAACATGGATATCCAGACCCCGATGTTGGTTATTGGCCGGAGAGATGTCTCGGTCATGTCTGCACGTCTCCCTAACCCGTAGGGTCTACACACTTAAGGTTCCATGACGCTAGGGTTCTAGGGAAATAGTGTATGTGGTTACCGAAGGTTGTTCGGTGTCCCGGATGAGATCCCGGACATCATGAGGAGTTCCGGAATGGTCTGGAGGTTAAGATTTATATATAGGAAGTGAGATTTTGGACACCAAAAATGTTTCGGGCGTCACCAGTAACATACCGGGACCACCGGAAGGGTTCCGGGGGTCCACCGGGTGGGACTACCAGCCCCGGGAGGCTACATGAGCCAAGTGTGGGAGGGAATCAGCCCCTTGGTGGGCTGGTGCGCCTCCCACCCAGCCCAAGGCGTGGCAAAGGGAGGAAGGGGCAACCCTAGCGCAGGAGGGGGCCCAGGCCCACCTAGCGCGCCACCCCTCCTTCTCCCTACCCTGGCCACCACCTCCTAGCGCCAGATGGGGCTGCCGCCCCCTAGGGTGGGAACCCTAGAGGTGGCGCACCCTCCTCCCTCTCCTCCTATATATACCCATGAGTTGGGGCTTTTTTGAGACGACGAACTCTCTCTCGCTCGGCGCAGCCCTACCTCTCTTCTTCCTCGTCCTCCGTGGTGCTTGGCGGAGCCTTGTCGGAGTCCCACGTAGCTCCACCGCCACCACGTCGTCGTGCTGCCGGAGCTCTCCCTCAACCTCTCCTTCCTCCTTGCTGGTTCAAGGCGTTGGGGACGTCATCGGGCTGCACGTGTGTTGAATGCGGAGGTGCCGTGATTCGGCACATAGATCAGAATCACACCGCGATCTGAATCGCTGCGAGTACGACTCCATCAACCGCGTTCTAGTAACGCTTCCGCTTAGCGATCTTCAAAGGTATGAAGATGCTCTTCCCTCTTGCTCATTGCTGGTCTCTCCATAGATAGATCCTTGTATGGCGTAGGAAATTTTTGAATTTACTACGTTACCCAACACATCATCATTGTCGTCATCATCACCATCCTGCTCTTGTTGGTGAGTTCCCTCCCACACGATGGTCACATCATCGCCATCTTCCACTGCCACTTCTTCCTCGAAAAAACTTTCTTCCGAAGGGTACTGCAGCATGTTTGTTGTATTGAAGAAATCGGGAGGTATCACAGGAGTTACTCATCCAGTGTTTGCACGAGAGTGACTCATCATGCAGTTCATGGGCTCTAGGTTATGAATTATCTGCGGCATTTTTTGTCTATTGAACGTCTTTTCCTGCACAAAACGTCTGAGCTGCATTGTTAGATAATATGAACTGAATCATACAAACTGCATGACATATGAAACGGTATTGCAAACTAATGCACACGGATTGCATTATCACTCTTTGCGAACTAAAGCAACCACACTTCATGCATATGTGAACATCTACAAGTGTACTGCATAGTCTACTAAGTGTATTGCAAATTCACCCACAGCGAACTGAATGGAACGTACTGCATCGGATTCGATGGCATACTTCACTACCAGCATGAAACAATATTCCCGTGATATACTAAACAATGTATATATTTTTTTTGTCATCAAACACAAAAGCTTTAAACATGTTAATCATATATAAAAATGTATTAAATATGTAAAATAAAACTTCATAATGTAAACAAGAATTATACAAATTGCATTAAAAATTTGGACAAAAAAATTAAATTTCATAAATGATTGGTATTTAAAAAAAAGGTTAAGTCTATTCATTTTTTAATATTTACCTAAATATGTACCAGTTATATACCGAGTATGTACAATGTGTATAAAAAATTTGTCAATCCAACATAACTGTTTGAAAAATATTAATCATGTATTTTATAAAATGTTAAATTTATATAAAAAGTATTTCAGATCTATACATAAAATGTATAAATGTGCTTGTTCGGTTTTGGGAACTTTTTGGCGGGTTTTTGGCCGGTCTTTTAAGGTTTTTGCAACCTTCTAGAAGGTTTATAAACACTTTTTCTTGTTTATTATTCCTTTTTTCTTTATTTTTATTTTTCCTATTATTTTTTATTATTTTCGTTATTGTTTTTCTGTTTCCTCCCAAAAATTATATATTTTTAAAAATCGTTTGTTTACATATTTTCCTGTTGAAAAATGTTCATAGGTTTCAAACAAAATTTGCAATTCACAAACAATTACAAATTACTATTTTCTTCGCATTTACTTCAAAAGGGTTCATCTTTTCCATTTTTTTGTTATGAATTTTACAACGTTCCTATATATGGATTGTTTTATTAGAGATTCAAAAGTGTTAGCATTTTAATTTTTAGAATTTCTAAATATTTCTTACTTTCGAATTTTTTCCAACAATTTAAAAAAGTTTGGGATTTTCCCAAAATTGTTATCTGTTTTCGAAATTGTTCATGGTTTAAACTAATGTAGAATTTTTCGTAAATTTTTGTTTTTTGTAAAAAAAATGTTGAAGATTTGAAAATTTGTTCCCAATTTTGACTTATTTTTGTCTTTTCTGAGAACCATTCAGAACTAAAAGGGTTCTCGAAACTTCAAAAATGTTCACGTGTCCAACTTTTGTTCTGGAATTTCAAAAAATGTTTCTATTTCAAAAACTGGTCCATATTTGCAAAAAAAGTTCATGTTTTTCGAAAATTCTTTCCCTTTAAAAAATTGTCAACAAATTGAAAATGACTTCAGAAATATGAAAAAAGTTTGCGTTTTCTTATTCTTGACATGCTTCAAAAAATGTTCTAGTTTAAATTTTGATGAAAAACTAGAGAAATGTTTGTGTTTTTAAATATCGTTTGGAAGTTTAAAAATACGTACTTCTTTCCAACTTTTGTTCTACAATTTCAAAAAATGTTCACGGTTAAGAAATTGGTCATTATTTGCCAAAAATGTTCATATTTTTCTATATGTTTCTGTTTTTGCAATTCTTAACTTTTTTTAATAGCGAATAAAATTTGTAAATAGGAAAATTTTATATAAAATTGCCTAAATTTGAAAAAATGCGAAGTTAACATTTTACAAGGTACGAACATTAAAAAAAAGAAAAATAAGCAGGAAAAAAAAACAACGGGACAAAGGAAAAGAGAAAGAAGAAGGAAAAAGAAAACTGGTAAAGAAACAGAAAAACAATTAAGAGAGAGAATGGTTCAGATACCTTCCGAAGGTTCCCAAAACCAAAGAAAACCGGCATGATACTTCGAGAAGATTCCCAAAACTGGAAATAGAAAGCCTTTTCTACTAGGTCGGCCAACTTCACTGGATCTCAAGCGTTGCCTGTGCGTTGCAGCGACAATTTGCCGCAGCTAGCCGCAAATAGGAAGACCCATAATAGGATGCCCCACTGTGCTAGTCAATCAGGCCAACAGTCCAGCGTGTTTTTCTTGTTTTCACTCTGTCTAGTGGTTTTTAGAAACAAATCTGAAACTGTATCAAACATACTATAGCGAACATTTTTGCAGTTCTTAGGGCAAATGTTTTAAAATGCGAACAATTTTTGGAATCATGAATATTATTTTGGAAAATATGAACAATTTTTTAAATCAATAATAATTTCTTAATCCTAAGAACATTTTTGAAAGCTTTGATTTCTTTTCAAAATCTAAACTGGTTTTTAGAATGCAAACATTCCTTGAATTTACTAATATTTTTGGAAAACTGATTTTTTTTAAATTATGAACATTTACTAAAATGCCAAACTCTTTTCATGTTACCGAATTTTTTAATTACTGAACTTTTGGAAATTATGTACATTTTCTTGAGTTAGCAAACAATTTGTGAAAATTATTATCCATTTTTAAAATTTAGAAATGAGAAAGAAAGAAAAAGAAGAAGAAGAAGATAGATAAAAAAAATGAAAACCGCAGTAAGGAAGACAAACAGGAAAAACAGCTCAGGTTCCTTCTAGAAGGTTCCCAAAACAGGGTTTCTTGCATTGTTTAAAACGCTGAAATATCAGCTGGCCCATCTGTTGTCACTAAGTTGTTTTTCCCTGTGTGATTGAATGATAGTTCATCGTTGAGAGTGGTGAATAGGGAATTCACAGGGAGAGTAGAGTACTCTTTAGTGCGTCAAATGAGAAATTTCATAATCCACCATGTCACGAAATTTCACATGGGCCTTTGAGATTTTTTAGGAGTTGTTTGTTATATCGACCAAAATGCAATCTATAATTCAACAATTTATCTCTTGCACATGTACTTTTTTATGGGTGAGTATCTATCTTTTGAAATTAAGAGCCTATTCTTTTGGAGCTTATGGATGGCTGCTTAACCACTAGGCTTTTATAATACAATTTTAGATTGGGCTGCCAAAATAATAGAGGGCAACTTATTGTGCAATTACTCATAAACTTCAAAACATCTGACCCTAAAAAAGGATTAATGTATTTTTCAAGATCCAACAAGAGCTCTGCCTTTTCATTAGAAAGATGAGAATTGATCAATTAATATCGGAAAACGGCCAAAGCCCGATACATTTATGAGACATGCACGCGCCACCCCCAAGGATACGCACCACCTGAACCGATGACTCTATCAGCCAAGCGACCGGAGACGACAACCCTACCCACAACACTATAGAAAACCTCGGCGCCGCCGCTTCAACTTCTACACCAGACCCGAGGCCGCACACCAAGGTAGTTAATGCCACTGCCGCCCAAGCAACCAAGGCCAACACTACACATGAGAATTCTTGAGCCGCTGCCCTGAATTGCACTCGGCCCGAGGCGGTGAGCCAGTCGAGTCGATGGCTCTTTCACCCTGGAGACTAAGAGGGTGCTTGGATACGTTTTAGTCCCATGACTAAAAGTAACGAGACTAAAACTTGCTAGCCTCACCCATGCTTGGATCCAAGTACTAAAAAGACTAAAATCAAGTTAATGAACATTTATTATCCTCCAAACCCTCCAATCCAAAACTTGCATGAGTAGTTAAATGAGGAGAGAGAGGACTAATGCACATTTTAGTAGGGGTACCCTGACTAAAAGATTTTAGCCTCAAGACTAGTTTTAGCCTCTTAAAGAGACTAGTTTTAGTCAGACTAGTTTTAGTCTCTTGGATCCAAACACCAACACCAAACCCGCACGAATTTGCTTAAGCCGCCCTTAGACTTCCGTGCTGGCCCCGAGGCCACGCACACGCGTGGGCACGTCGACACCACAAAACCAGCCAAACTTCTTGGTACTTGCCATGAAGTTTCTTAACGGATGAGCAAACGAGTAAGCCACAACGGATAAGATGCAGCAAGAAAAGGAATAGGATTCTTCCTTCCATCATGATATCACATATATTTTTCATGCAAAGCAAAGAGCACCCCATCGAAATCAGATCCGCGGTCGCGTAATAGGCCGGGGTGGCTCTCGAAGTCCAGCCACTGATAGTTTAAGGTGACAGCGCAACCCAAAAGCTGCAAATCATTGCCGCAAAATATTCGACGTTTGGTATCTTATCGCGTGCCGTTGTCTTCTTCTAATGACGGGGTTAGCATTACATTTGGTTAATCTAAAGTTGCAACACTTCAGCAAGAAGCGGATGGGAGTAGTCCTTCTGGTAGTAGTGATGCCTCTGGTGCTGTCGCTGCTATCCACGTCTGTACCGTACGTACGTAAGAGGAGAAGTTAGCTATTACGTAGGTTGCTAATATGGGTCTATGGCCACGACGACTTGCTTTGCCGAGGCGGCCGCCGCCGGTGGTGGTGGTGTTGTTGCAACAGCAGCGAGCAACACGGACTGGAGGCGAGTTGGCCACTGGGATGGCTTAAACAAAACTAGTGAACCCAATTAGCCTACGTATTTTCCTTTTCGTTCCCTTGTCTTTCTCAGTTGACCGGAGAGGAAGAAATGGTGCGCGCCGTGGTTAGTGCATGCGTCTGATTCATGGCCACGCATGGCTGAATCACCTGCCGGTGCCGGCGGTGTAACGCCGGTGCGGCTGCTGCGAAGATACGTCCACCTCTGGTTTCCCTTTTCAGGCGACGCGACGCCGACAGGAGCGGAGGAGCCAGACGGAAAGTGAGCTGGTCTTCCTTCCCTGGGTGCTGCCTGCTGGAGACAACAAAACCGCAAGTTGTCTAGTGGACGATCAAACAAAACAGTCCTATATGTCGGAGTAGTTCTCATATCCCACACAGATTCCGGCGGTCTTGTGAACTTTTGTCCTAATTAACTGACCTTACCCTGAAGAAAGGGCACTTCTTTCGTGTGTACAGCACTGGTTGAGCCACCGAACAGCACATAATGTCGATATGGTGTCTTAGGCCTTGTACAATGCAAGATGCTTAGGGAAAGTGTTTAAAGAAATAAACCAGTTTTTCTTTAAGCACCGATGCTTGTTTGTAGACGGGAGATATTTAATTAGGTGTCTCTTCAGTAAAAATAGACACCGATGCTTTAAGAAAAATCAGGTTATTTTTCCAAATACCTCCCTAAGCACCTAACATTGTATAAGGCCTAAAGCATTTCCAACAGCTGCTTTATATTAGGGCAAAAGAAAGTGCATGAAGCAAATATTAGGACATAAAAAGTGGGTTTTGACTTTTGGTACGAAAAAGTGATATCTCAACAGCTGGCCTATAGATCAATGGGGTCGATGATAGTGGCGTCCTCGGGGGTCACTTTTCATTCTTCGAGGCGTCTTCGAAGATCTTGCTCAAAACCGCTTCGAATCATGGTCATTTGGGTGGTGTTTGGCTGTTGTATTCTTGTTGGCGTTGGTCTACGTCAGTATTTTTGTCCTGTTTTTCTTATAAACCGGTCAATTATGTATTTTCTTTTTTTTCTTTTAGTGAAATCGATAAAGCTCCTGCCTCATTGGTAAAAAAAAACAATTGGCTTAAAATAGGGCATCAAGCTGAACCTATTGTTCAATTGTCGAAACGGAATCTCACGACATGTTGTTGTACAACCCATCTTGCCATCGCCAAAATCCGCCGCCCCGAGCCACCGTGGTCATCCCCAATCATGCCTTCGCCTCATGGAGAGCTCACACACCTTTCTAGCGTCAACTCGATTTGTAGCCACCAAATCACGAGCTCCGGTGCTGACCGCCATGTCACGTCGTCGTAGCCACCATATCGAGTCTGCCACGGCCAAGACCAGTCATGCCTCACGCACACGCACGTCCTCCCGGCCGGCCCAGAGTCATAAGCTGGAGGTGTGCAAGGTCGCTGGTGATGAGGGGAACAGGGCCACATGCGGCAAGAGAGGAGCTCACGGGCTGGCGACAGTGAGGTCTGAGTGGCGAAGGCGACGATCGCATCAGGAGAGTCATCGCCGTTTTTCATTTTGGGTAGCAACCTTCATGCCCAAAATATGCATCTCCCATGCCCTGTTTTTGGGCAGCCATATCGTGTTTTCCTTAATTTTTCATTTTTGGACAGATGTCAGATACGTTTTTCGGCCTCCAAATGGCCCTAAAAGCATTGTCGCCCTATAATAGGATAATTGTTGGAGATGCTCTTAGGTCAGCTCCAAAACATACCCTCAAATAATTTGCAAATATCTGAACCAAGCTGTATGGACGCAATTCATCATCCAACGACATCCTACGTCAGTCCGGGATTCAGTCCGCGTGTCCTTTTCCCGCAAATCATAAGCAAGAGTCCGGACCTCTGCCATGTAAGACTCCGACACCACCGACTCATTCGAAACCACACCCAGACATGCCTCTCCATTCCTCCCGCTTTCTCTGCATCTGCTACCTCCCAAGCTAACGTCGCCGTTGTAGCAACCCGACATCCCCAGGCTCTTGTCGAACCTCCGCGAACTTCGCCGCACCACCCGATAGTCATACTTCTTTGCCTATGCATACAATCCACACCTTTCATCCGTCCATCATGCGGGTACCATCCGTCCCTACGGATGCCTTCCGTATGTGGTGACCACACCCGGTAAGCTTTGGTGAAATACATGTGCTAATAGTTTGATAATTTTTTTCTTTCTTCTTTGAAGCAATTGGATTTGGACATGGAGTACATCTACGAGCACTATGTTATCCAATGAGGAGGATTAAGCGGATGAAATGGCGATGATGCAGACGATCCTTCCAGACACGGATCATGCAGAAGAGCATGTTGTCAATTTTCAAGGATCAGTCAAGGGTCACTGAGTGTTGAGTCAGAATAGGGCATAGGTGCACTTGATGCCCTCTTCGCAGACAATTTTTGTCGGTGCTTTCAGATGCGAAAAAATGTTTCCGATCACCTCCACAATGGCGTCCTAGCCTATGATGACTACTTCATGTTGAAGAAGGAGGCCATACAAAAAATTGGATTCTTTGGTAACCAGAAGTGAAAGGTTGTATTAGGGATGCTTGCCTATGGCACGGTCATAGATTCGTGGGATGAGTACCTCCGGATGACTGAGAGCACATGCAGAGATGCCATGGAGCGGTTTGCTACTACGGTGGTCGAGGTGTGGACCGTAGTACTAGAGAGAACCAACCTTCGTAGATACCGAAAGGCTATTGGAAATGCCCAAAGCGAGAGGATGGACATGTAAGCTCAGAACTCTTGATTACATGCACTGAAGATGGGAGATGGAATAACTACCCAAAAACTCTATACTGATAGTATCAGGGCCTTGTTAGAAAATCCTACCATCATTCTTGAAGCAATTGCATCATAGGATCTCTGGATTTCGCACACTTTCTTTGGCATGTCCAGGTCACACAATGTCAATAATGTGTTGGAGTGATCTCCATTGTTTGCTAAGTAGAGTGAAGAACAAACTCCTTCGTGCAATTGTACTGTCAATGGACATGACAATAACATCAGCTACTATGTTATTAATGGTATCTATCCTTCCTGGACGACATTCTTCAAGACCATCTCTGAGCTAGTTGGTCAGAAAAGAGCTAACTTTGCCCCAAAACAAGAAGGAAACCAAAAAGGATGTGGAAAGGCATTTGGAGTGCTTCAAGCCTGTTATTTGTGACTTGCTAAAAATAGGATCTGGAGACCATGTGGGAGGTGACAACATGTTGTGTGATCATCCACAACATGATTGTGAAGGATGAGGATAAAGATTGTCACGCCCAAGATGCGACCCTATCCTCAATTTGGCACGAAGGCCTTGTCAGGGATAGAAGCGCATGTCGTCGTGTCGCAAGAATGGATATCGTTACAAGTACATGTACTGAAAAGAAGAGATATACATATGGAATTGGCTTACACTCGCCACAAGCTACATCAGAGTCACATCAGTACATTACATAAACATTAAGAGTAAGAGCAGGGTCCGACTACGGACGAAAACAAACGAGAAAAGAAGAACGACGTCCATCCTTGCTATCCCAGGCTGTCGGCCTGGAACCCATCCTAGATCGACGAAGAAGCAGAAGAAGAAGCAACTCCAAATGAACAATCAACGCGCTCGCGTCAAGTAACCTTTACCTGTACCTGCAACTGGTGTTGTAGTAATCTGTGAGCCACAGGGGACTCAACAATCTCATTTCCAAAGGTATCAAGACTAGCAAAGTTTAATGGGTGAGGTATGGTTAAGTGGTAAGGTTGTAGCAGCGGCTAAGCATATATTTGGTGGCTGAACTTACGAGTACAAGAAATAAGAGGGGGAAGAACTACGCATAACGGACGTATCTACTGATGATCAAAAGAATGATCCTGAACACCTACCTACGTCAGACATAACCCCACCGTGTCCTCGATCGGAGAAGGAACTCACGAAAGAGACAGTCACGGTTACGCACACAATTGGCATATTTTAATTAAGTTAACTTCAAGTTCTCTAGAACCAGTGTTAAACAAAGTTTCCACGTTGCCACATAACCGCGGGCACGGCTTTCCGAAAGATTTAACCCTGCAGGGGTGCTCCAACTAGTCCATCACAAATTACCACAAGCCGCATAGAAATCCTCAATCACGAAACTCGCGATCTCTTGGATTCCCTAGTGGAAAACCTCAACTCTAAGATTACCCAAAGCATCACCGGAATCCTGATGCACAAGATATCTCGTCAAAGGTAAAACTAATCCAGCAAGGCCACCCGGCGTGTCGACGATCCCGATAGGAGCCACGTATCTCGTTCTCACGACACGGCGGATAAGCGAAGTGTACGAGTGCCAAACCTCGAGTTTCCTCGCGGTGGCCCCGCACAGTGCTCTGTTTTGGACCAGCACCATCAGCACTCGCCCTCCGTGTATTATGTAGAATTACTCCTCGGGTAGCGCTAACTCCCTATGCATTTCAATTTAACATAATTATTATGTTCGACAAATGTAGTACCAATGTTGGGCCTTGCTAGACCAGCTTTAATCTAAAACGAATTATCAAGGGGGTCCCCATAACAACCCCGATCGTGTTAGGAGCGCTCAATTATGGAACATAACACTGGTAGCCGAAACTAAGGGGGCAAAGGTGGAACAAAACACCAGGCTAGAAAGGCCGAGCCTTCCACCTTTTACCAAGTATATAGGTGCATTAAATTAAATAACATTTAATATGATGATATAACAAGGAACCCATGTTTTCACATGGAAGCAACTGCACCTGCAACTAGCAACGCTAACATAGGGTTAAGCAAGCAGTAACATAGCCAGTCAGTGGTTTGCTAGGTTGAACAGGTTGAAGGTTTCATGGCAATCCGACACGCTTGCGGAACTCTATCGAGACGGGGAAAACCGGAAACAAGAATCAACACACGATATTCACCACACGATGCACAACACAAATGATGCATGAGCAGCTGAATACGTGCAAGTCACGGCATGACAATTCACACAATCAAACACTACACATTAAGTGAAGTTCAATATGCAACGAGTTGCATATTGACGAAACTCCACGGTTAATTATTTAGTTCTATCCCGATTAGATACACGGCGTTATTAAATGTGATTAAACATGGCAAGAGGTGAAACGCAATTAATCTACCTATCTAGGCATTTTAGGTGAGGTCGGAAATGTCATATAGCACCTCCGAAATGACCTCACATGTTAATTTATAGTTCTGTCCAGATCTGAACTAACACATTTAATTAGTTTTTAAACAGCAAAACAAATAGGTTCACGTGATTCTACGCGTCATTTCAAGCAATTTACACATAGAGATTATCTCCAACGGAGCTACGGATCAAAAGATACGGACACCGCAAGATATGATGGCATGAATGCAATATGTGTGCAACGACGGTCACGAGCACTTTAAAACATACAACCAGCAAGAGAAAATGAAACTACACGAGATTCTAAGCAAGTTTCATGTAGGACACGATCAAATCGGAGCTACGGTTCAACAACTACGAGCAAAACAAGAAATCTCTACAATCTGCCAAAAACAGCCACATAGCATTTTCTACGCCCACAACTACGAACTACACCACTCCGATATGCTCAAGCAATACATGACAGGAAAGAGGGAAAGAAGCACTACTAGAAACAACTAACAACAACTAGCATGGCATCATGGAACACTAGGAAAAGAAGTCACAAAATGGCATCCCACACACTATCTCAGACTTAGTGAAAATTTCACCCCATGAAAGTGCAGTTTTCGATCTGAAGCAATATTGACAGCAGCAAAACCTATAGCTACAGGGCTCCAAATGGCATGAAATTTACAGCATGCTAGAGCAACACAAGGGGTACAACTAACTCCATTGGACCAACCTCAAAAGAGCTACAGATCAAAAGATACAAGCAAGACAAGACAACAACAAAATATAACAGATTCCAGACTTAGAAATATTTCAGCACCTCCAAATCAGCACTATTTCTAGCAACTTGAGAGCAAGCAAACCACACCTAAACATGCATTTCTATTGCAACCAAAAATACCAGGGGCTAGACTAAACATCCAAGATCAACTCTCTAGTTGACAATTCCGTCAAACGAAGCACGGAATAAATCCTACAAAATAAACAAAAGGGCATCACGACAAAATATCGCGCGTACTAACTTGCTCTAATGCTAAAACTAATTGCACAGAAAAATCCCATGGATTTTTCTACCCCGAAAACAAATAAAATATGTGGGGTTGCACAACAAAAATAATGCCACACGAGAATGCGAGAAAATAACCTATACACGGGAAAAATAAACTACCGGCAATCCCTACACGCAAAAATACCAATGACCGCTCTAAAATGCATGAAAAATAGGTTCCTAAAATATGGGAATTTCTAATACGGCATTCGGGCTATTCGAACACGCGCGGAAAAATAACACGGGACCAAGACAATATAAACAGCACACATATCTAGGCATTCGGCATGCAAAACTACATCAAACAAAAATGCAAGTTGTAAATTCGTAATCTACGCGAAATTCTACACGAAAAACATATCTAGTTCATCGCGATCCGACAAACAGTTTAAAAGTTACGAACGTTTTAATATCGTCTATTTTTCTGGAATTTTATTAAATTCCGAAAATAACCTAAAAAGAAAAATTACTACCGGGCCGAAATCCTTTCCTAATGGGCTACATAGGCAAGGGCGTTACATAATAAAAATGCACGCGGGTGAAGGATTGATCTCCGCTCACCTTGGGCTGCCGAGGAGGAAGTGGGCCGAGGAGGCGGCGCGGGCGACTGGGCCGGGAGGAGCCGCGGCGCTAGCGAGGGAGGCCACTAGGCCTCGGGGGGCTGGTGCTGGGCCGCCCATGCGCCAGGCGAGCGATCCAGGAGGGGAGCCGCGCTCGACGTCGTGCCTCTCGTCGGCCGAGGGCACGGATCCTGGCGGCGGGGCTGGCGAGAGGATCCGGAGCGGCCGGAGCTCTCGGACCCAGGAGCCGCGATCTCGGCGACGGGAGCGGATCCCCACCGATCTGGACGCTGCGACGTTGACTCCCGAGATGAGAACGGCAGCAGCTTCGGCGACCTATGGACGGTGCGACGAGCACTCCGGCTGGCCGGAGCTCCGGTGACCGGGCGAGGACGGGGAAGGCGACTTGGCTCAGGCGAGGGTGCGAGGCATCGGCTAGGGCGCGGGGCTGCTCGCGCCATGGGAGGGATGTGAGAGGAGCTCGACATGGGGGATCGGGACCAATGGCCTCGGGCTCCAATCGGGCTCGGGCGGGCCTGGCGGCTGGAGGTGGGAGAAGGGAGCAGGTGGGAGGCGGCTAGGGTTTGCACGCTTTTCAAGGCAAAGGAGGGGGCTATCTAAATAATGGTATGGGGTCTATATATAGACAAACAGGGGAGGGGCTAGGTTAGCCGGAATTTCGTTTCGGATCCAACCGTGCGGTCGGATTCGGGCGATTCCACACGCGGGAATGGGTACGTGGCCGTGTAGGGGGGATGTCCGGAGATGAGAGGGGAAACGGGCGGCGCGGCAACAATTTTTAGAACACCGGCAATCGTCCGACGGATAACCGAAGACGGTGCCGCTACGGTCGACCGTTCGGGTACCAGACGAACTCCGATCGCGACGAAATTCGACAGGCGGCCTAGGTATATCTAATTACGACCGCATGCCAAGTTTCACCCTGATCAGAGAAACTTTTACACACACTTTTAAATCATGGTTTTGACGATGCCGCGGGCGCGTGCGTGTGCGGTCGGGCTCAGAATGGGCAACGACGATAATCGGCAACTAATAACGGATGCAAGTTTTGAAAACGGGCGGCAACGGAGATGCCGATGCAATGCTGATGATGCGGATGATGCGATGATGATGCGACAAAAGAAAATAGACACACGACAAAAACGGAAAGAGAGGGGAATCTTCTGGAACGTCGGCATCGGGCTCTCACAACTCTCCTACACTACAGGAGGATCTCGCCCCGAGATCCAAGAATGAAAGGGGGAGAGGATGAGAAAGAACAAGAGGTAAAAACTTAGTCGCTTCTTTGACAAACGAGTGAAACCAACGATCCTTGAAGGTTGCAAGGAGATGAGGAATGAAATGAGAAAGAAGCAAGAATTCACAGAAAATTTCGGCAGCACTTTGGTAGGAAAATTGGACAAAAAATTCGACAAGGTGGAAGAAATAGACAATATTCATAACAAACAAGTAAATAGAACAAGGGAACACCATGATCTTGAAAGAACAACATAATAGACCCAAAAGAGCAACAACACAATGCCTCCGGAAGAAGAGAATGAAGAGAGAATGACAACTACTAACCCCAATGAACTTTAAAAGCACCCTTGCGAGAAGAATTAAACGAAGTTGTTGGAAAAACAACAACAAAAAGAACAAGATAGTTGTGGGCTTATGGAAACCTTTCAAACTAATGAAGTGACAACCAGCCACTAACAGAAACAAGGGTTGTTTGGGAGAAACAAGATATGAACAATTCCTTACTTCAAGATGATACATTGAGAACTTGGATTAATGACAAGCACCATAATAGCAACAATCCATAGGAAAATCTTTAGGTGAAATCCAAACCAAGATAGCTCAATGAAGAAATCATGGGTTGAAAATATCTCATGATCATAGAATTGGTGGGTTTAATTATCTCATTCTTGAAAGAAAAAACTCTTCGAGACTCCTATACTAACAAGAATGCTATAATACCACCTCAAAGGATAAAGGAAGAACAAATGCACTGAAATGCAAGGGAAGGAATGCTTGAGGTACTCCAACAAGAATCTTGAAGAACACTTGAGAATGAATTGAAACCTTGATGAACCACCATGAAGGACCACCGTATACAAATGAATGATGCAAAGATATCAAGGAAGAAAAGAATATGATTATGACCTGACCAAGATTTAGATGAAGCCTCACAAAGAGATACTTAAAAGAACTTGGAACTCCGAAAAAGAAAGATAAGCACATGGGGAAGAATTGATATCATGAGCCACTCCGGAAGAAGAATTCAGATTACTATGAACAAGAATAAGAATTATGTTATGCTCAACCCTCATCAAATTAAATTGATGATAAGCAACGGATTTAGCATACAACTTGTTCTTCTTGAAAAGATTGAGGAGAGATATGAGCACAAACTAGAAGAAGTCTTGAAGGAGACACCGGTGAGGATTGAAATAATGAGGCAACCATGAATGAATGGAGATACATGAGAATGAAGAGATCATGAGCCACCTGAGAGAAAACTAGAACAAGGCACCATAATAAACGAGAGACGAACGAAGAGACAACAATGGAGAAGAATTTGAGAATGAAAGCTGCAAGCTGAGAACGAACAAAATCTTCTGGATGATGGCCTTCGGAGGATCGAGAATGAAAACAACACAAAAATGCACCAGACCGCAAGAAAGGGATACTCATGATTGACAACAATTAAGATGATGGCACAAAGCTGAAATAACGACTCTCCAAGAGAAAGAACAAAGATTTGAGAGAAATACTCCTTCTAATTTGCAAGTTGAGAATGATGACGAGAATAACACCAAGAATTACTGAGACACTCCGAAATAATGAAGAATGAAAGGTTGAGCCAATATAAGAGTTAATTCAAATAGATCTTGGAGAAAAATATGACTGATGGAAATCATACTTACGTCATAGTAGAAAGGAATTAATGATCTCCAGGAAAAGATTAAAAGAGCCAGGAAAGATCCTGGGAAAACCTGTGGGTTATGGGCCCACTCAAAGAAATCACCGTTAGAAAAGATTGCTAGAAAGATTGATATTGCACGGGTACAGATGAAGACTAGATGAGGTTGGCACCTCGAAATAATTAAAAGATTGAAAACAAGAACTACTGAGATAACTTCAACGCTCCGGATCGAAAAGAGAGGAGTAAATAAACAACATAGTCTGATAAGAATTTCCAACATAGGAAAGAATTACCAGGATGAATAGGATATAATGAACACAAATAGCTTGAACTGAATTAAATTCACCGGAAAAGATGACAAGAATGAACAAATATGACACGAATCTCTTGAGAATCTCCACAATGAATCACCGGGTAAGAGAGAAATGAACAGACAACGGAAGCACCATGAAAAGAAAACTCTTGGATGAAAATCCAATCACTGAAGAAAAAGGGCGGGAGGGCGGGAAAAACAAAGACAACTTGGGACAGATGAGATGAACTCCAGAATAAAATGAGAGAATGATATTGCAAAAAATTGGAGCGGATGGAATTCACTGAAGAGAAGCACACCGGTTGGAAAGGAATTGATATGACGACTCCGGTTCATAAGAAATAACAAGAGAATTGATTTGAGCAAAAGAATTAGCACTCTCACATAAAAATATGAGAACACCTCTTAGGAAAGATCTGAAATCACCATTTGACATCGAAGCAACACGAATTACCATATTCAGCAAAACAAAGGGATGAGGCTTATGGAACAAGCCAGAAAAAACTCATGAGAAAGATTTCGTCCGATATTTTCGTGGACAGGAATCCACTAGATGTCGAACCCCAACCTAACATCATGCGTTTGTTGGAAGATAGTCCTATAAGCAACCACTAGAATTCCCACCTAAGAATTCCCGAAATATCTAGTAATGCAATCTGGTACACGGATACAAGGAGTAATAACACACAACTCCTATACTAACAAGTCACTTGTATCACATCCGTCAACACACGACCAGAATCTCGGACCTTCATCTACAATAGACCCTCGTGATCACAACGATACAAAGTATGGCAGTACTCCCGAACAATCTACACCAGTACTGGGGACATCGGGGTTATCTCGCCACTACTAGTATTGAAGCAATTATGAACATCCTTCGTTCTGAGATACTAAGAAATCTGAATGATAACGATGTGCTCAAGAATCCCCTGGAGCTCAACTCCCCTGAAACTTAAAGCAGATAGGAGGCACCAAGACAGAACTCCGCCGCATCGGCATCATATAGATTCCAAGAATATCCGCGTGATCCTAAAAAAATTTTGAGTGAGAAGAGGAGTAGAATAAATGATTACGTCAAGATTCCTCACCAGAGCATAGAAGAGGAGAAAAAAAATCCTACTCTCCGATATATAACTAGACTCAAAGCAGTTTTTCACTAGACTCGACTCGGCCAAGTTCGATCAATCAAGGGGGCTCCTAGGTCAGTGCCGTTCTGATACCAACTTGTCACGCCCAAGATGCGACCCTATCCTCAATTTGGCACGAAGGCCTCGTCAGGGATAGAAGCGCATCTCGTCGTGTCGCAAGAATGGATATCATTACAAGTACATGTACTGAAAAGAAGAGATATACATATGGAATTGGCTTACACTCGCCACAAGCTACATCAGAGTCACATCAGTACATTACATAAACATCAAGAGTAAGAGCAGGGTCCGACTACGGACGAAAACAAACGAGAAAAAAAGAACGACGTCCATCCTTGCTATCCCATGCTGCCGGCCTGGAACCGATCCTAGATCAATGAAGAAGCAGCAGAAGAAGCAACTCCAAATGAACAATCAACGCGCTCGCGTAAAGTAACCTTTACATGTACCTGCAACTGGTGTTGTAGTAATCTGTGAGCCACAGGGGACTCAACAATCTCATTTCCAAAGGTATCAAGACTAGCAAAGTTTAATGGGTGAGGTATGGTTAAGTGGTGAGGTTGCAGCAGCGGCTAAGCATATATTCGGTGGCTAAACTTACGAGTACAAGAAATAAGAGGGGGAAGAACTACGCACAACGACGTATCTACTGATGATCAAAAGAATGATCCTGAACACCTACCTACGTCAGACATAACCCCACCGTGTCGTGGATCGCAGAAGGAACTCATGAAAGAGACAGTCACGGTTACGCACACAGTTGGCATATTTTAATTAAGTTAACTTCAAGTTCTCTAGAACCAGTGTTAAACAAAGTTTCCACGTTATCACATAACCGCGGGCACGGCTTTCCGAAAGATTTAACCATGCAGGGGTGCTCCAACTAGTCCATCACAAATTACCACAAGCCGCATAGAAATCCTCAATCACGAAACTCGCGATCTCGTTGGATTCCCTAGTGGAAAACCTCAACTCTGAGATTACCCAAAGCATCACCGGAATCCCGATGCACAAGATATCTCGTCAAAGGTAAAACTAATCCAGCAAGGCCGCCCGGCGTGTCGACGATCCCGATAGGAGCCACGTATCTCGTTCTCAGGACACGACGGATAAGAGAAGTGTACGAGTGCCAAACCTCGAGTTTCCTCGCGGTGGCCCCGCACAGTGCACTGTTTTGGACCAGCACCATCAGCACTGGCCCTCCCTGTATTATGTAGAATTACTCCTCGGGTAGCGCTAACTCCCTATGCATTTCAATTTAACAGAATTATTATGTTCGGCAAATGTAGTACCAACGTTGGGCCTTGCCAGACCAGCTTTAATCTAAAACGAATTATCAAGGGGGTCCCTATAACAACCCCGATCGTGTTAGGAGCGCTCAATTATGGAACATAACACCGGTAGCCGAAACTAAGGGGGCAAAGGTGGAACAAAACACCAGGCTAGAAAGGCCAAGCCTTCCACCTTTTACCAAGTATATAGGTGCATTAAATTAAATAACATTTAATATGGTGATATAACAAGGAACCCATGTTTTCACATGGAAGCAACTGCACCTGCAACTAGCAACGCTAACACAGGGTTAAGCAAGCAGTAACATAGCCAGTCAGTGGTTTGCTAGGTTGAATAGGTTGAAGGTTTCATGGCATTGTTGAGAGGCTGATATTTGACATGTGGTAGGCAACGAGACATAACGATAGCATCGAAATAACTAGCATGACAATGATAGTAATGGTATCTGGGGAAATGGTCATCTTGCCTGAGATCCCGCTTGGAAGAAGAATGCCTCCGTGAAGCACACGAACCGACGTAGTCGAACGGGTCCTCACAATCCGACATGCTTTCGGAACTCTATCGAGACAGGAAAAACCGGAAACAAGAATCAACACACGAAATTCACCACACAATGCACAACACAAATGATGCATGAGCAACTGAATACGTGCAAGTCACGGCATGACAATTCACACAATCAAACACTACACATTAAGTGAAGTTCAATATGCAACGAGTTGCATATTGACGAAACTCCATGTTTAATTATTTAGTTCTATTCCGATTAGATACACGGCGTTATTAAATGTGATTAAACATGGCAAGAGGTGAAACGCAATTAATCTACCTATCTAGGCATTTTAAGTGAGGTCGGAAATGTCATATAGCACCTCCGAAACGACCTCATATGTTAATTTACAATTCTGTCCAGATCTGAACTAACACATTTAATTAGTTGTTAAACAGCAAAAAAAATAGGTTCACGTGATTCTACGCGTCATTTCAAGCAATTTACGCATAGAGATCATCTCCAATGGAGCTACGAATCAAAAGATACGGACACGCAAGATATGATGACATGAATGCAATACGTGTGCAATGACGGTCACGAGCACTTCAAAACATACAACCAGCAAGAGAAAATGAAACTACACAAGATTCTAAGCAAGTTTCATGTAGGACACGATCAAATCGGACCTACGGTTCAACAACTACGAGCAAAACAAGAAATCTCTACAATTTGCCAAAAACAGCCACATAGCATTTTCTACGCCCCACAACTACGAACTACACCACTCCGATATGCTCAAGCAAGACATGACACGAAAGAGGAAAAGAAGCGCTACTACAAACAACTAACAACAACTAGCATGACATCATGGAACACTAGGAAAAGAAGTCATAAAATGGCATCCCACACACTATCTCAGACTTAGTGAAAATTTCACCCCATGAAAGTGCAGTTTTCGATCTGAAGCAATATTTACAGCAGCAAAACCTATAGCTACAGGGCTCCAAATGCGATGAAAATGTACAGCATGCTAGAGAAACACAAGGGGTACAACTAACTCCATTGGACCAACCTCAAAAGAGTTACAGATCAAAAGATACAAGCAAGACAAGACAGCAACAAAATATAACAGATTCCAGACTTAGAAATATTTCAGCACCTCCAAATCAGCACTATTTCTAGCAACTTGAGAGCAAGCAAACCACACCTAAACATGCATTTATATTGCAACCAAAAATACCAGGGGCTAGACTAAACATCCAAGATCAACTCTCTAGTTGACAACTCCATCAAACGAAGCACGGAATAAATCCTACAAAATAAACAAAAGGGCATCACGGCAAAATATCTCGCGTACTAACTTGCTCTAATGCTAAAACTAATTGCACAGAAAAATCCCATGGATTTTTCTACCCCGAAAACATATAAAATATGTGGGGTTGCACAACAAAAATAATGCCACACGAGAATGCGAGAAAATAACCTATACACGGGAACAATAAACTACCGGCAATCCCTACCCGCAAAAATACCAATGACCACTCTAAAATACATGGAAAATAGGTACCTAAAACATGGGCATTTCTAATACGGCATTCGGGCTATTCGAACACGCGCGGAAAAATAACACGGGACCAAGACAATATAAACAGCACACATATCTAGGCATTCGGCACGCAAAACTACATCAAACAAAAATGCAAGTTGTAAATTCGTAATCTACGCGAAATTCTACATGAAAAACATATCTAGTTCATCGCGACCCGACAAACGGTTTAAAACTTACGAACGTTTTACTATCGTCTATTTTTCTGGAATTTTATTAAATTCCGAAAATAACCTAAAAAGAAAAATTAATACCGGGCCGAAATCCTTTCCTAATGGGATACAGAGGCAAGGGCGTTACATAATAAAAATGCACGCGGGCGAAGGATTGATCACGGCTCACCTTGGGCTGCCGAGGAGGAAGTGGGCCGAGGAGGCGGCGCGGGCGACTGGGCCGGGAGGAGCCGCGGCGCTGGCCAGGGAGGCCACTGGGCCTCGGGGGGGCTGGTGCTGGGCCGCCCATGCGCCAGGCGAGCAATCCAAGTGGGGAGCCACGCTCGACGTCGTGCCTCTCGTCGGCCGAGGGCACGAATCCCGGCGGCAGGGCTGGCGAGAGGATCCGGAGTGGCCGGAGCTCTCGGACCCAGGAGCCGCGATCTGGGCGACGGGAGCGGATCCCCACCGATCTGGACGCTGCGACGTTGACTCCCGCGATGAGAACGGCAGCAGCTTCGGCGACCTATGGCCGGCGCGACGAGCACTCCGGCTGGCCGGAGCTCCGGTGACCGGGCGAGGACGGGGAAGGCGACACGGCTCAGGCGAAGCTGCGAGGCATCGGCTAGGGCGCGGGGCTGCTGGCGCCATGGGAGGGATGTGAGAGGAGCTCGGCATGGGGGATCGGGACCAATGGCCTCGGGCTCCAAACGGGCTCGGGCAGGTCCAACGCGGGCCCCGCGGGCCCGGCGGCTGGAGGTGGGAGGAGGGAGCAGGTGGGAGGCGGCTAGGGTTTGCACGCTTTTCGAGGCAAAGGAGGGGGTTGTCTAAATAATGGCATTGGGGTCTATATATAGACAAACGGGGGGGGGGGGGCTAGGTTAGCCGGAATTTCGTTCCGGATCCAACCGTGCGGTCGGATTCGGGCGATTCCGCACGCGGGAATGGGTACGTGGCCGTGTAGAGGGGATATCCGAAGATGAGAGAGGAAACGGGCGGCGCGACAACAATTTTTAAAACACCGGCAATCGTCCGACGGATAACCGAAGACGGTGCCGCTACGGTCGACCGTTCGGGTACCAGACGACCTCCGATCGCGACGAAATTCGACAGGCGGCCTAGGTATATCTAATTACGACCGCATGCCAAGTTTCACCCCGATCAGAGAAACTTTTACACACACTTTTAAATCAGGGTTTTGACGATGCCGCGGGCGCGTGCGTGTGCGGTCGGGCTCAGAACGGGCAACGACGATAACCGACAACATGCAAGTTTTGAAAACGGGCGGCAACGAAGATGCCGATGCAATGCTGATGATGCGGATGATGCAATGATGATGCGACAAAAGAAAATAGACACACGACGAAAACGGAAAGAAAGGGGAATCTTCTGGAACATCGGCATCGGGCTGTCACAAAGATGTTGCCGGAGGTATGAAATTTGAGAGCATGGATGATACTATCCAACTTCAAAATCAAAATTTGTCCATGTTTAATGAGTTTGTTCAAATGCATCAATAAATTCGACATTGACTAACTCATGAACAAATTAAGAAAGATCTGATTGAGAATCTATGTGCTCAAATTTGTGAGTCGAATTCAAGTTTGAACTATTTTATTTCAAGTTTTCACTTGGTTACTACCATGTATTTTAATATTTCCACTCCTTTAAGGTTTGATATGTTATTATTTTGATTGTTGACAACTTAGAAAAAAACAAGGATACATGTTTAGAGGACGGAGTTGGGGGGCCTGCTTACATATATGTGTCTACAGAAGAGTCCGCAGACAAATAGTGTCCTTGTTACGGAAGCCATTGAAGATGCCCTTAATTAGTTAAGCTACAATGTTTGATTATTGTCGATGGTTCATTCTTAGTTTCATCTTTGACATGAGAATTTCTTCTCATCTAACTCCTCGTGGATGAAACTAGAAAGCAGGTAAATTTCTATTATTCCATAATATTCGAAATATCATGATACTCATAGATGCACATTAATAGATAATAAAAATGTATGGACATAGTCGATAAAACTTCGGCGTAGATTTAGGTGGTCTTTTTAGGTCGCCGATGTTATGATTTCTTGTCACGTGACGAGATTTAATGTGAGGTACTTCAGATCTATATAAGGGTTCAACGGCGACAACTCCGGCTCTAAGGCACTGGTTCTTAGGGGCACATGCATGAAGACTATCTGGTTGTCATCGACAAGGTCAAGCCGACTCCAGTAGGAGAACGGCAAAAGCGGTGCATCAACGGCTCGTTCTAGCAATAGTAGTGGTGGTTCGGTGGTCTTAGAATATCAATTAACTTTTATTATATTTGAGATGATTTGTACTTTTGATGAACTTTTATAACAGGTCTATGCTTTTCGTAACTTTTTTATAGAAAAATGTATCTTTATTTCTATATTGAATTTGTTAAAATACTAAGATACTCCCTCTGTCTTAAAATAAGTGTTTTAAATTTAATATAACTTTGTATTAGTGCTAGTATAAAGTTAAGACATTTATCTTAGGATAGGATGAAGGGAGGAGTATATATAGTCAAGAAAGAAATTCTAGAATATATCTAGATGCGTGTGTATACTTATCTAGTAATATTTGGGTGCACGAATCCTTCTTGACATGTGCCGACCAGCCGATTAGCCTAGTCCCTGCCGTACGTGGAACGGGGCGAGGGAAAGGAAGGACCGAAGCCGCGAGATCGATGGCGTACGTAGTGGAGCGGCCACAATCTCCGCTGTGTACGCTCGTGTAAAACACTCGAACCAATGCAAGCACTTGGATCCTATCTTTCACCAGTCACCACCACACTCACCCATTACTCGTTGGAACAGCGGTCTATCCCACATCCGGTGATGCATGCATGCATCCAACATTCCAATCCCGTCATCCGTACCACGAAACCGGAGGCGCCGACCGATCCCGCAGGTGCGACGACCAAGGCGAGGTGCGGTGACCATGGCCGGGTTAGACAACTTTCCAGGGATGTATGCGTTGGAAGGGAGGATCATCGGAACTGAAGCTAGCTAGCTGCGCCGCGAAAGGCAAAGCGATCGATCGGAGAAGTGCATGCATTCTGTGGGGAGGAGATCGTCCGATTCGACGGATGCCGGGGGATCGTGGATCCTAGCCGGAGCGCACCATGGCGCACTAGCTTAGCATTAGGTGGCATGCAGATGCATGGCACTGGCAGCCGGGCGCCGGGCGTCGTCGTTCGTCGGGATCGTAGAGTACGTCTTAATTGCTTCCATTGGCAGTATTATGTGGACGCCCATCTCGAGCGTCGTCTGTGCACCGCGATCTTGTCCTGGTTCGAGAGGAGGACGACGAGGATGACAAGATATGGCTCAGAGAGTGGTAGAAGAAATAGGAGTCGAAAAGGGGACTGAACGAATGAGGGGTGAATGTTGTAAGGGAATATGCCTCTGAATGTAGGAGATGCGTGAGCACATAAATTATGCCCCTTTTCTTTTCTTTTTTTTGAGAAATGTGTCCCTTTTCTCTTGTCTTGGATGGCTAGGTTGCACTTTGTTCAAACAAGGTGCGGCATAGTGGGTGCTTTCATAAATGCTACACCTACGTAAATTACTACTTAATCTTATGTAAAAGTGATGTTTTCTTTCTTAATCCTAACCACCCCCCTGATTTTCGGGGTGGAGGGGCGTGTCAGCCAATTAAACAAGGTCACATCAGCATATACGTAAGTCTTCGTAGCAAATTTACGTAAGTGTAGCAAAGCTCTTAAGAAAACGGGTGGCTTTGGTGGTTAACAAGCAAGGATCATTTGATGGAGAGCAATGTTTTGTTATCCATACGAACGGTTTTTACGTAAAGTTCACGTACTAGTAACATCGGTTAGCACTTAGCTAAAATCATGGAGGTAGTTATGATCCAAATGAACTAGTACGTAGGAATAGGATTTTCGTTTGATGAAATATCTTTGGCTTGTCTAGTTGTCTTGCACCTGAGTTCTTTGTAAACTAGCCACGTGTCCCGTACAATTGTGCTGGAAACATCGATAATTCTATTATGCTCTCTAGCATAGCTATGTAAACATACCTTTGTCATTTTGTGCATAGCTATCGAGAGTAATCCCGTTTTATTTCGCAAAAAACTAAGAGAGTAATCCAGTTTTATTTCTATCCGATCTCTTGCATGTTCATGATTTGCACGTATGCAATTGGATCCAACATTTATTGGAAAAACATGCACATAAATGACAACCACAACCCTCAAGCATTTGGTAATAGTCATCACCCCTTATTTACATACTTCTCCATCAATGTTCATGTTTGTATGATTGTACATAAACATTCCTTGTCCATTGCTGATATTATTTAGTAATTGTTTATGATGGTATGAAAAACATTTTCATTCACTAGAAATTTTTTAATGTTTGAAACGTGTATCTATCTAACATGTTTAAATCAGTTCTATCTCGTGAGTACTAACATGTGTAAACTGGATGTAATATGTACTTGCTTGTTTGTAGCTCAACTAATAAATAACTTGTGCACTTAAACATATTTTCGTGTGCGATCCATCTAAGTCCAAATATGATGACCTATAGTCTATGGTTTTTTCTAGATAATGATATTTACAGGTTATGACCCATTTAGTTAGGATTAGCAAGATCCAAAACATATGCTAATCATATCAATGTCGTGTATCTATATAACATGTTTTTCTGCATAATTTTTAGTGTTTGAAACGTGTATCCATCTAACATGTTTAAATCAGATCTATGTCGTGAGGACTAACATGTTTAAATTGGATGTAATATGTACTTGTTTCTTTGTAGCTCAACTAATAAATAACTTGTGCACTTAAACATATTTTCGTGTGAGATCTATCTAAGTCCTAATATGATGATCTATAGTCTATGTTTTTTTAGATAATGATATTTATAGGTTATGACCCATTTTGTTAGGATTAGCAAGATCCAAAACATATGCTATAGGTTTATGCATGACGCTGCGGATCTAACTAATGTGACTATTTAGGTACGATTATGTATATCCAAGGGATGCAGTCATTTTGGGTAGGTTATGCTGAACTAGCGGTTATGATCTTTTAGATACAATTATGTAGATCTATCAAACATGATTTATTTAGGTACAACTGTGTGGATGGAATGTGTTTTATCTCTTAAGTATGATTACATTGATCTAACAGTTGTCGTCCAATAATAGTAGATAATTGACTATATCAAAGATCGAATGTTTTGCTTTTCTTTTGGCAAATTGAAGCACATATATCTATTTTATTTCATAATACACTTTTAGTATCTTACTAATAGGTTGAGCTACATAACTCTGTACAAAGAACATACAATCGACTAATATGTCAAACTTCTACCATAATATTCGAAACCTATTGGCCCAACGAAATAATATCACTATACTTTTATAGCTAATATTTCCTATTTATTGACATAAACATATGATGAGCTCGATGATGATGTGGGAAACACCATGCATTTTGTTGCTATATGATTTGCATAAACATTTTGACTTCATTGCCTTGCAAATTGCTTGAATAGTATTGAACTATGTGCATAGTATATGTTTGATAGTACAGGGAAATGATCTTTGTACCATCTAAAGATTTCACCATAATGAGTAGCAATCAGAACTATCGATCTACATCAATGTTCTCAGGGACATGCCAGTGGTGATTCTTATGAAGACTAAATCGTTCTCAAGGTCCGAAGGGTAATTGTCTACTTGCCAAGTCTTATCAATTAGCTTTGCTTCATTGTTTCTATGCGGATAGAGCCGAAGCTATCATACTACAAAACCACCGGCTCACATGTTCTTATGATTATACTCCCAATGACCAATCTAGTTGTCTACTGAAAGTAATTAAAGCAAGCCTAACCATAGCTTCAATTTTGGGTGTCCACATTTAACACTTATGCTACAAATCCTAAACTCGGGGATTGGTATTTTGTCACTCTGGTCTCCCCTAAATTAATCACAACAAAATGTCCTCATGGCACATAAATGGTGAAGTGGTATGCAGCCAACATTCTTCCACCACGTCTAGATGATTATACCATAATATATAATCAAACACCAATTATTATTGCAAAATCATATGAAGTAAATCAACTTGCTTTCTCCTATGTCCTTAAGAGCATAATGAATTACTCACAAGTTGCATAGATAAGCATGTGCAGGGGCATATGAGTATGGATACCAATATGGAAGTACAAATAACACCTCCATAAAACACAAAGAATCAAATACTAAACAAGAATTAACATTAAGTAGGGATGACGTAAATATGGAGATTGTGTTGTGGACGAAGATTGAGTGGATCACGATGTTCCCATGATGTCTTGGTCTTGGTGGCAACAATATCATCGAACTCCCCGGTTAGAGGGGGCGAATCCTGACGTAGACTCTCATGTAATTGGGTGGATGAATGCCGGGATTTTTATTTCTAATATTATCAAAGATGTAAATATATGTTTGAAAATCAATAAAACTACCCATGCTGGTTTTCCCTAAAAGAAGATAGAGTAAGCTCCGTCGTGGACCATTCATTTGTTACAAATGATAACTTTGTGTCTTCCTTTTTTTCCTTTTGGAAAAATATTGCTAAACTGCACGACTATAGGTGCCACCTTTAAAGTGTTCTCTAACCTCCTTCAGTTCAACTAAATGGACAAATTTTAAACTTTAAAAAATCACAGCATTTGTAAAAATTGGACTCGACAACAAATCTGATGTCTGATTTTTTACCACGGCAAATATACCTTTTTGATGACAAATTATATTCTTTGGGGATGGCAAATTTACTAAGCAAGCATGGCAAATCCAGCTCAATTCATTTTTTAGTCAGAAAATTGTTGACTTGCAAACTAAATTTGCCATCAACGCGCTAATATAAATTTCCCTGAAAAAGTCAGATTTTTGATGCCTTAAAAACCTGACGTCAGATTTTTAGTGTTTCCATAAAAGTTCAATTCATTTGGTCGAACTAAAAAGGGTCAAAAGGCACCTAAGAGCTAAGGCTCACAAATTTACATGCCTAAAGAAACAACCGGTAGACATCGTGATTTGAATATTGTTTGATCTCCCAGTTGATGTAACTTCTTCGTTGCTACATGTGGCACAGTGTGGTGATACTTTTTACATCTGGTTGAACGTCTATGGATCTCTAAATAAATATACGTGGTATACTCTTCAAACAAGGGGCAATCTAATGGTTTCTCCCGCTAAGATGCGCGCAGACGCGGATAGATCATATCGGTTAAACCCACTCGCAGCAATAAGGCCAACTCGCAGACCATAAGACATACGTACACTTTTGTTAGCATAAATAAGATCTTATGGTTACGATCTTCTATTTATTACCGGATATAAATGCACCTTTTGCTTTACAATTAGGGTGAAGACTGAAGAGAACATTGATGCTCCATCTTATCAGCTGATTACCTGACTGGTAGTTTAGCTAGACACGCACACACGCATGCACGAACATGGATGGTTGTCGGTACGAGAGCAGTATGTAGCTCTAGCTAGGGCCAGCTTGAAAAAGACTGCGGTCCAGCTAATTACGTCGAGTTCCCACAGACCTTGGCTCTGATGGCTGCTGCTTCTGACGGCTTCTATTCGCCTCAGGTGCCGAAAAGTAATCCAAACCAACGGCTTCTGACGGCTGTGCGCAAAAGCAGAGAGACGAATGAAGATTTACAGAGGTGTGTGCACGTGGTGCGGTGGCTAATCCCTCACCTTTGCCCGGAAATGGAATACTATTAAACTTGGGAATGGAGCATATAGCTCAGCTAAAGCACTGGAACGCGCAGATGATAGGCTGAGGCTCATCCATGACACGGAGCCACCGATTTGATGGTTACACCACCTTGCACTTAACCCCGGAACGAGCCGGCGCGAGCTTTTGCGCTCGGCTCGGACTTGTCCAGGCTTGACCCGAGCTTGGTTCTACCCGGCTGGTAAATGGGTCGAGCAAAGTCGGCATATTGGGGTCGACCAGGACCCGGTGCGGAGGGCCGAGCCCGCCCGAGGGATTTCGGCTCGCCCAGTCTAGCAGGAGGCAGGAGCCTCCTTGACCCGAAATGTTCCCCACTCTTGCTCTCACTCACTCAGTACACCGGCTTTCTTTTAAACCATGTATGAACCTTAAACATTTAAGAACCGTTCGATTAATGATCGAACGTGTTCGTCATTTGTCCGTTCGCACAACCATACTTATTATTTACTTCCTTATATGTTCACTCATTTGCCCGCGATTAATGGAGAGGAGGAGAGAAAAGAAAAGAAAAAATGAATAAAAAAGAGAAATAGGCACTCCTGGATGGGATTGTGTCACATGTGACAGACGGTCCGGACACGACCGCGAGTCCTCATATTCTCTACATATTTAAGATAAATATGAGGGTTCGCGGATAGCGCGAGGTATAAAAATAATATGAAAAATCTGATAGGGTTACTTTTTCCATCTTTCTTCTGTTCAATCACTGACCGAACACGTTTACAGACATATGAAATTATTTCAGGCGTCCGGCTGTAGATGCTCTTACTTACCACTCTCGCAAAAGCAAAGACGAAGAGAGCTGTACCTACTCGCATCGGCTATCCACAGTACATGAATTCAAGATCTGTCAACACTTGAAACTCTTGAGCATAAAGAGGCTTTGACACTCGCTCATGATGTTTCACTGATCAAGGTTATCATCGCTTCAGATTGCAAGCAACTCATCCTCATGTTTTGTCATCAAAGAAATACTTGTTTAATATTTTTTAAATACATGTTCAAAAAAAATTCAAATGCCGTTCAACATTTTTTAATACTTAGTCAACACTTTCAAATACTTGTAAAACATTTTAAATACTTATTGAATATTTTCAAATACATGTTCACCTTTTTCAAATACTCAGTCAACATTTTTTAGTACTCGTTCAATATTTGTCAAATACTTAGGGCCAGTTCTTTTAGGGGACTTAAAAAATAAGTTGCCTCTCCCCAGCTCAAAAAATAAGCCGTTTTCTAAATTTGTTTAGACTTATAAAATTAGTTATAACCTAACTAGCTTAGAAGCTTCATTAGATAAGAGAGCCGGCTTATGGGAAAAGTTCGGAAGGAGGTGGCTTATTTTTCAAGCTGCCAAAAGAACTGAACCTTATTCAATAATTTTAATACATATTAAAAAATTCAAATATTTACATAACATTTTTCTAATACTTATTCAAAAAAATTAATACTTATTTAACATTTTTCAAATGTGTTTTTGAACATTGTTTATATATATATATATGAATAATATTTTAAAGTATAATGAAAAGAATAAAAATAAAGAAAAAAAATTGATAATAGAAAACAAAAAAAAAAATAGGTCGTGGCCTCCCCTGTGGTTGGACTGACCCATCTGGGCTCCCTCGACGCAATGCTTAAAGCGAGACATATGAGCGCCCGTCTTCAAGGGGTTAGTGTTGTCGAGGACACAAAACTACCATCCTATGTGGCTAGCCTGATCTTAGATTTTGAGCCAGCACTAATAGAGAAACGGCTAGCCATAACTTATGTTGATGACACGCCATTTCTAAGCGACGCCGGCACTATCTTTTTTAGATAGCGCTCACATTGCACTAGTGGGGACGGGGCCTTTAGCCCCGGCACGTAAGGGGCTTTAGTCCCGGTTCATCAACCGGGACTAAAGGGGCGGGACTAAAGGCCTAACCTTTAGTCCCGGTCCTGTTCCAAGCCGGGACTAAAGGTGCTCCACGTGAGCGCCTCGTAGCGCCCCAGGGGCAGACCCTTTAGTCCCGGTTCGTTACACGGACCGGGACTAAAGAGTTTCAGATTTTGTTTATTTTTTGGTTTTTTTTTGAATGAAATTATTTTTGGGTTTTAGGGTTTTAGGGTTTAGGTGTTCGGGAGATTAACGTGATGCCTCGTTTGGTGTTCGGGAATTAGTTTTCATATAATTTAAATAGAAATAATTGTGCATATATATATATATATAAGATTAACTTATCTTACAAGCGAGCATATATATACAATTATATGGAGATCTGAATTATCGGGACTAGAGCCCGTCTATTCGATTACATGGACGGACATCAGTAATGGCCCCTAGCTACACTAAATTTTCCTTTGTCATCTATAGCTTCCGTCCTCAGAAAGGTCGCAAGCTCCTCTGCAACAGCAATCGCGCGTTGCTCTGGTAGGACCTTCGTCCTCATGACCGTGTACTATATAAGAAGAGGAGATGCATATGAATATCAATCATGATAACAAAGAATGACGGGTAAAAATAGAGGTGTGAATGTTCATTGCTTACGTCGAATCTGTGATCCTTGTGCTCAGAAGTAAACGTGCGAATGGTCTCGCAAACATAGTATCCGCATAGATGCGTTCCCCGTGGCAGCTGGTCGCACTTTACGAGAATAGAATATATATAATCAAAATAATAATCTAGCATCATAAATGTATTGAAAATAGAAGTATATCATACTACTACTTACCTGAGCCGCTCTAAAGGTCAGCTTCTCAGGAAAGATACCGGGAGTCACGCACTTGAACCGCTTCCAAACCCTGCCCGACAAGGATAATGATTTGCTAAGTTTTTCATTAATTGATATATCAGAAAATCATCGAAAGAGACCGATAGAGCGCAAGAATGATTGAAATTACCCTTGGAGCATGTCCTGCAGGCTTTGGCACTGTTCCAAGGGTCTCGATAATCGGTCGAAGGCATCAACTATTCCCTTATCAATTTGAATGTGCAACAGGATCCAATGGAAGCTACACATGTATATATATATGTGTGTCAGTAACTTATCAATTACACTTATAAGTGAATGGACACAACAGGGTAAAGACCCTCACCTGAAGTTGTATGGAAACAGTATGCGGTCACAGAAATTTTGATCTGTTAGAAACCTTAGAAGGTTTTCCTCCGTCTCCTTGGGTTTATGAGTTAGCGTCGCTATATGTATTTTATCTGGGTCAATAAACCCAATAGTTAGGATGTTTTTACTTTTACAATCCAGAATCTTCATTCTGCATAATAGAGTACAAGTTATATATAGACAATGAATTGAAATAACTAAACAAGTTATATGTAGACAATGAATTGAAAAACTTACAGACAATAGCAACTCATAAGCGATTTGTCGAGGGCGTCGCCACTGTACATCTGGAAGAGTTCATCAAAGTCGATATGGATTTCTTCGGGGCGGCCGTAGTACTCCCGTGGGACACTCACCACGATCATCGTTCTCCCATTCTTTGATTCACTTAAGTACCATGTATGCAAGTAACGCATATTTGTTGAGAGAACATCTTTGCTGACCAAAGGCTCTCCCATGACAAACTGTGGCTTAGGGGCTACCACAGCCTTGGGTAACCTGTCGTCTTGGGAAGCCAGAACATCTTCAACCGAGACACCCCATTCGGCCGCCCACTTCTTTGCTAATTCAAAATCTTGCCCCTACACCGGAGGGGGAACATTCTCGGTTAACACCTTGAGGGGTGGGATCGACTGTTTGGCCTGTTGTCCAAGCTGAGGAATGTTTGATTTTTTCTTGCTTGTAGTTGAACTTGATTTGCTCCCACTTGCACTTGCACGTGATCTGCTCTTTTTCACTTCCTTCTGCAATGTGCGTGTATAGTCATCAGGCTTATGGTGTAAGTCATACTATGATGGAAGGGTCGTGAAGTATTTTGCAAATGCTATTTGCTTCTCGGTGTATTCCGGGCGGGGCTCGGGTTCCTTCTTTTTCATCTGCGCATCATGATGTTCCTTTGCTATCCTGGCGTTTTCCTCGGGGGTACGATCATAAGGTCTGATAGGAAGATTAGCATGAGGTACCTTTGGGAGGGGCGACCGTTTGCGCATTGGGGGGCTCCATCGCTTAGAAATCGTCGGCGGAGCGTTCTTGGTGGCACGCTTCCTCTTAGTATCCTGTGCGGGCGGCAGCGGAGACGGACGACCCAAGTCCGGCGGCGGTGATCGAGATGGACTCGTGTTGTGCTGGCCGACGTCATGTGGAGGGCTTGGAGGTAATGGAGGTGTAGGTGACCTGCGACGACTCGGAGGCGGTGTTGTCCTTGGGGCCGAGCCTGGAAGCTTGATGTAGTTCTTGTCCCATAGGATGACTCCATCCAGTACTTCTCCGAGTGTCCTCTCATCTTCGGGTCCAGCTATGTCGAGCTCCATATCATGAAACCCCGCCATGATTTCATCCACCCCGACTTTAGCAAAGCCAGCTGGAATCTCACGGCCATGCCAGCATGCATCAGGGCCAGAAGGTAAAGCTTGTCCGACGGCCACCTTCATGGATATGTTCTTGAATTTCTGATGGAGTTCACATGATGTTGACTCCTTGATTCCATCCACGGGGTAGCCGGGACCGCCCTCTATCATTCTTCGTGTATCGTCGGGCGGGGCCTTAGATTCAGCCACGCTGATTTTCCGCTTAGATGGGGCGCCGGTAATATCAAGTGCAGGATCTTCCTGGCACGCTACTCCTCTAAGCTCATCAATCTGCTTCTGTTGCTCGTTAATCCTGGCAAGCAACTGGTTGGACTTGTCATTCTCCTCATCCTGCTGCCGCTTCTTTGCTCTCTCTCGGCTTCTGTAAGTGTCTTGGTCTCTGGCAAACCCAAGCCACCACGGGTAAGAAGGACCGAAGCCACACGTTCGTCCTCCATGTTCTGTTGGGGAACGTCGCATGGGAAACAAAAATTTTCCTACGCGCACGAAGACCTATCATGGTGATGTCCATCTACGAGAGGGGATGAGTGATCTACGTACCCTTGTAGATCGTACAGCAGAAGCGTTAGAGAACGCGGTTGATGTAGTGGAACGTCCTCACGTCCCTCGATCTGCCCCGCGAACAATCCCGCGATCAGTCCCACGATCTAGTACCGAACGGACGGCACCTCCGCGTTCAGCACACGTACAGCTCGACGATGATCTCGGCCTTCTTGATCCAGCAAGAGAGACGGAGAGGTAGAAGAGTTCTCCGGCAGCGTGACGGCGCACCAGAGGTTGGTGATGATCTTGTCTCAGGAGGGCTCCGCCCGAGCTCCGCAGAAACACGATCTAGAGGAAAAATTATGGAGATATGTGGTCGGGCAGCCGTGAGAAAGTCGTCTCAAATCAGCCCTAATTGCTCCATATATATAGGAGGAGGGAGGGGGGCCTTGCCTTGGGGTCCAAGGGACCCTCAAGGGGTCGGCCGAGCCAAGGGGGGGGGGACTCCCCCCCAAAACCGAGTTGGACTTGGTTTGGTGGGAGGAGTCCCCCTCCCTTCCCACTTCCTCCCTCTTTTTTTTTCTTTTCCTTTGATTTCTTATTCTTGGCGCATAGGCCCCCTTGGGGCTGTCCCACCAGCCCACTAAGGGCTGGTGTGTCTCCCAAAAGCCTATGGGCTTCCCCGGGGTGGGTTGCCCCCCCCCCCCCCCCCCCGTGAACTCCCGGAACCCATTTGTCATTCCCGGTACATTCCCGGTAACTCCGAAAACCTTTCGGCAATCAAATGAGGTCATCCTATATATCAATTTTCGTTTCCGGACCATTCCGGAAACCCTCGTGACGTCCGTGATCTCATCCGAGACTCCGAACAACATTCGGTAACCAACCATATAACTCAAATACGCATAAAACAACGTCGAACCTTAAGTGTGCAGACCCTGCGGGTTCAAGAACTATGTAGACATGACCCGAGAGACTCCTCAGTCAATATACAATAGCGGGACCTGGATGCCTATATTGGATCCTACATATTCCACGAAGATCTTATCGTTTGAACCTCAGTGTCAAGGATTCGTATAATCCCGTATGTCATTCCCTTTGTCCTTCGGTATGTTACTTGCCCGAGATTCGATCGTCAGTATCCGCATACCTATTTCAATCTCACTTACCGGCAAGTCTCTTTACTCGTTCCGTAATACAAGATCCCGCAACTTACACTAAGTTACATTGCTTGCAAGGCTTGTGTGTGATGTTGTATTACCGAGTGGGCCCCGAGATACCTCTCCGTCATACGGAGTGACAAATCCCAGTCTTGATCCATACTAACTCAACTAACACCTTCGGAGATACCTGTAGAGCATCTTTATAGTCACCCAGTTACGTTGCGACGTTTGATACACACAAAGCATTCCTCCGGTGTCAGTGAGTTATATGATCTCATGGTCATAGGAATAAATACTTGACACGCAGAAAACAGTAGCAACAAAATGACACGATCAACATGCTACGTCTATTAGTTTGGGTCTAGTCCATCACGTGATTCTCCCAATGACGTGATCCAGTTATCAAGCAACAACACCTTGTTCATAATCAGAAGACACTGACTATCATCGATCAACTGGCTAGCCAACTAGAGGCATGCTAGGGACGGTGTTTTGTCTATGTATCCACACATGTAAATGAGTCTTCATTCAATACAATTATAGCATGGATAATAAACTATTATCTTGATACAGGAATTATAGTAATAACTATACATTTATTATTGCCTCTAGGGCATAATTCCAACAGTCTCCCACTTGCACTAGAGTCAATAATCTAGCCCTCACATCACCATGTGAATTACATTGTAATAAATCTAACACCCATACAGTTCTGGTGTCGATCATGTTTTGGCCGTGGAAGAGGTTTAGTCAGCGGGTCTGCTACATTCAGATCCGTGTGCACTTTGCATATATTTACGTCCTCCTCCTTGACGTAGTCGCGGATGAGGTTGAAGCGTCGTTTGATGTGTCTGGTCTTCTTGTGAAACCTTGGTTCCTTTGCTAAGGAAATGGCACCAGTGTTGTCACAGAACAAGGTTATTGGATCCAGTGCACTTGGCACCACTCCAAGATCCGTCATGAACTGCTTCATCCAGACACCCTCCTTAGCCGCCTCCGAGGCAGCCATGTACTCTGCTTCACATGTAGAATCTTCTACGACGCTTTGCTTGGAACTGCACCAGCTTACTGCACCCCCATTAAGAATAAATACGTATCCGGTTTGCGACTTAGAGTCGTCCGGATCTGTGTCAAAGCTTGCATCGACGTAACCTTTTACGGCGAGCTCTTCGTCACCTCCATATACGAGAAACATCTCCTTAGTCCTTTTCAGGTACTTCAGGATATTCTTGGCCGCTGTCCAGTGATCCACTCCTGGATTACTCTGGAACCTACCTGCCATACTTATGGCCAGGCTAACATCCGGTCTAGTGCACAGCATCGCATACATGATAGAACCTATGGCTGAAGCATAAGGGACGGAGCGCATATGCTCTCTATCTTCATCAGTTGCTGGGCACTGAGTCTTACTCAATCTCGTACCTTGTAGAACTGGCAAGAACCCTTTCTTGGACTGTTCCATTTTGAACCTTTTCAAAACTTTATCAAGGTATGTGCTTTGTGAAAGTCCTATCAGGCGTTTTGATCTATCCCTATAGATCTTAATGCCTAGTATGTAAGCAGCTTCTCCTAGGTCCTTCATAGAGAAACTTTTATTCAAGTAACCTTTTATGCTCTCAGAAACTCTACGTTGTTTCCAATCAGTAATATGTCATCCACATATAATATTAGAAACGCCACAGAGCTCCCACTCACTTTCTTGTAAATACAAGATTCTCCAACAACTTGTATAAACCCAAATGCTTTGATCACCTCATCAAAGCGTTTGTTCCAACTCCGAGATGCTTGCACCAGTCCATAAATGGATCGCTGGAGCTTGCACACCTTGTTAGCATTCTTAGGATCGACAAAACCTTCGGGTTGCATCATATACAATTCTTCCTTAAGGAAACCGTTAAGGAACGCCGTTTTGACATCCATCTGCCAGATTTCATAATCAAAAATGCAGCTATTGCTAACATGATTCTGACGGACTTAAGTATCGCTACGGGTGAGAATGTCTCATCGTAGTCAACTCCTTGAACTTGTGAAAACCCATTGCCACAAGTCGAGCTTTATAAACGGTCACATTGCCGTCAGCGTCCGTCTTCCTCTTAAAGATCCATTTGTTCTGAATAACCTTGCGCCCCTCAGGCAGTACCTCCAAAGTCCACACTTTGTTCTCATATATGGATCCTATCTCGGACTTCATGGCTTCTAGCCATTTGTTGGAATCTGGGCCCACCATTGCTTCTTCATAATTTGCAGGTTCATTGTTGTCCAACAACATGATTGATAAGACGGGATTACCGTACCACTCTGGAGCAGCACGTGGTCTCGTCGACCTGCGTGGTTCGACAGAAACTTGAACCGGAGTTTCATGATCATTATCATTAACTTCCTCCTCAACCGGCGTCGCAACGACAGAGGTTTCCCCTTGCCCTGCGCCACCATCTAGAGGGATGAGAGGTTCGACAACCTCGTCAAGTTCTATCTTCCTCCCACTCAATTCTCTCGAGAGAAACTCCTTCTCGAGAAAAGCTCCGTTTTTAGCAACAAACACTTTGCCCTCGGATTTGAGATAGAAGGTGTACCCAACTGTCTCTTTTGGGTAACCTATGAAGACGCACTTTTCCGCTTTGGGTTCCAGCTTTTCAGGCTGAAGCTTTTTGACATAAGCATCACATCCCCAAACTTTAAGAAACGACAACTTTGGCCTTTTGCCATACCACAGTTCGTATGGTGTCGTCTCAACGGATTTTGATGGTGCCCTATTTAAAGTGAATGCAGCTGTTTCTAATGCATAACCCCAAAACGATAACGGCAAATCGGTAACAGACATCATAGATCGCACCATCTCTAGTAAAGTACGATTACGACGTTCGGACACACCATTACGCTGTGGTGTTCCAGGCGGTGTCAACTGTGAAACAATTCCACATTGTCTTAAGTGAGCACCAAACTCGAAACTCAGATATTCACCCCCACGATCAGACCGTAGGAACTTGATCTTCTTGTTACGATGATTTTCAACTTCACTCTGAAATTGCTTGAACTTTTCAAATGTTTCAGACTTGTGTTTCATTAAGTAGACATAACCATATCTACTCAAATCGTCAGTGAAGGTGAGAAAATAACGATATCCGCCGCGTGCCTCTATGCTCATCGGACCACACACATCGGTATGTATGATTTCCAACAAGTCACTTGCACGCTCCATTCTTCCGGAGAACGGAGTTTTAGTCATCTTGCCCATGAGGCATGGTTCGCACGTGTCAAGTGAATCAAAGTCAAGTGACTCCAAAAGTCCATCGACATGGAGTTTCTTCATGCGCTTTACACCAATATGACCTAAGCGGCAGTGCCACAAAAATATGGCGCTATCATTGTTAACTCTAACTCTTTTGGTCTCAATGTTATGTATGTGTGTATCGCTATCAAGATTCAATATGAACAATCCTCTCACATTGGGTGCATGACCATAAAAGATGTTACTCATAGAAATAGAACAACCATTATTCTCCGACTTAAAAGAGTAACCGTCTCGCAATAAACAAGATCCAGATATAATGTTCATGCTCAACGCAGGCACTAAATAACAATGATTCAAGTTCATAACTAATCCTGATGGTAACTGAAGTGAAACTGTGCCGACGGCGATTGCATCAACCTTGGAACCATTTCCTACGTGCATCGTCACTTCGTCTTTCGCCAGCCTTCGTCTATTCCGCAGTTCCTGTTTCGAGTTGCAAATATGAGCAACAGAACCGGTATCGAATACCCAGGCACTACTACGAGAGCCGGTTAAGTACACATCAATAACATGTATATCAAATATACCTGATTTTTCTTTGGCCGCCTTCTTATCTGCCAGATACTTGGGGCAATTGCGCTTCCAGTGACCCATACCCTTGCAATAGTAACACTTTGTTTCAGGCTTAGGTCCAGCTTTGGGTTTCTTCGTCGGATTGGCAACAGGCTTGCCGCTCTTCTTTGAATTACCCTTCTTGCCTTTGCCGTTTCTCTTGAAACTAGTGGTCTTATTCACCATCAACACTTGATGCTCTTTACGGAGTTCGGACTCTGCGACTTTCAGCATCGCAAACAACTCGCCGGGAGACTTGTTCATGCCTTGCATGTTGTAGTTCAACACAAAGCCTTTATAGCTTGGCGGCAGTGATTGAAGGATTCTGTGAGTGATAGCCTCTTGCGGGAGTTCAATTCCCAGCTCAGCTAGACGGTTTGAGTACCCAAACATTTTGAGCACATGTTCACTGACAGACGAGTTCTCCTCCATCTTGCAAGCATAGAATTTATCGGAGGTCTCATACCTCTCGATCCGGGCGTTCTTCTGAAAGATAAACTTCAACTCCTGGAACATCTCAAATGCTCCATGACGCTCAAAGCGACGTTGAAGTCCCGGTTCTAAGCCATACAAGACTGCACATTGAACTACTGAGTAGTCCTCCTTACGCGCTAACCAAGCGTTCTTAACATCCTGATGAGCCGTAGCGGGTGGTTCATCTCCTAGCGCAGCATTAAGGACATAATCCTTCTTCCCAGCTTGTAAGATTAGCTTAAGATTACGAGCCCAGTCTACAAAGTTGCTTCCATCATCTTTCAACTTAGCTTTCTCTAGGAACGTATTAAAATTCAGGATGACACTTGCGTGAGCCATGATCTACAACACAAATATATTCAAAGTGGACTCAGACTATGTTCAAGATAATTAGAGTTCAACTTAATCAAATTATATGCTAAACTCCCACTCAAAAAGTACATCTCTCTAGTCATTTGAGTGGTTCATGATCCACTTACACTATCCCAAGTCCGATCATCACGTGAGTTGAGTATAGTTTCAGTGGTAAGCATCCCTATGCTAATCATATCAACTATATGATTCATGATCGACCTTTCGGTCTCATGTGTTCCGAGGCCATGTCTGCACATGCTAGGCTCGTCAAGCTTAACCCGAGTGTTCCGCGTGCGCAACTGTTTTGCACCCGTTGTATGTGAACGTTGAGTCTATCACACCCGATCATCACGTGGTGTCTCGAAACGACGAACTGTAGCAACGGTGCACAGTCGGGGAGAACACAATTTCGTCTTGAAATTTTAGTGAGAGATCACCTCATAATGCTACCGTCGTTCTAAGCAAAATAAGGTGCATAAAAGGATTAACATCACATGCAATTCATAAGTGACATGATATGGCCATCATCACGTGCTCCTTGATCTCCATCACCAAAGCACCGGCACGATCTTCTTGTCACCGGCGCCACACCATGATCTCCATCAACGTGTCGACATCGGGGTTGTCGTGCTACTCATTCTATTACTACTAAAGCTACCTCCTAGCAAAATAGTAAACGCATCTGCAAGCACAAACGTTAGTATAAAGACAACCCTATGGCTCCTGCCGGTTGTCGTACCATCGACGTGCAAGTCGATATTATCTATTACAACATGATCATCTCATACATCCAATATATCACATCACATCGTTGGCCATATCACATCACAAGCATACCCTGCAAAAACAAGTTAGACGTCCTCTAATTTTGTTGTTGCATGTTTTACGTGGTGACCATGGGTATCTAGTAGGATCGCATCTTACTTACGCAAACACCACAACGGAGATATATGAATTGCTATTTAACCTTATACAAGGACCTCCTCGGTCAAATCCGATTCAACTAAAGTTGGAGAAACCTTCACTTGCCAGTCATCTTTGAGCAAAGGGGGTTACTCGTAGCGATGAAACCAGTCTCTCGTAAGCGTACGAGTAATGTCGGTCCAAGCCGCTTCAATCCAACAATACCGCGGAATCAAGAAAAGACTAAGGAGGGCAGCAAAACGCACATCACCGCCCACAAAAACTTTTGTGTTCTACTCGAGAAGACATCTACGCATGAACCTAGCTCATGATGCCACTATTGGGGAACGTCGCATGGGAAACAAAAAATTTCCTACGCGCACGAAGACCTATCATGGTGATGTCCATCTACGAGAGGGGATGAGTGATCTACGTACCCTTGTAGATCGTACAGCAGAAGCGTTAGAGAACGCGGTTGATGTAGTGGAACGTCCTCACGTCCCTCGATCTGCCCCACGAACAATCCCGCGATCAGTCCCACGATCTAGTACCGAACGGACGGCACCTCCGCGTTCAGCACACGTACAGCTCGACGATGATCTCGGACTTCTTGATCCAGCAAGAGAGACGGAGAGGTAGAAGAGTTCTCCGGCAGCGTGACGGCGCTCCGGAGGTTGGTGATGATCTTGTCTCAGCAGGGCTCCGCCCGAGCTCCGCAGAAACGCGATCTAGAGGAAAAACCGTGGAGGTATGTGGTCGGGCTGCCGTGGAAAAGTCGTCTCAAATCAGCCCTAAAACCTCCGTATATATAGGTGGGAGAGGGGGGACCTTGCCTTGGGGCTCAAGGAGCCCCAAGGGGGTCGGCCGAGCCAAGGGGGGAAGGTCCCCCCCCCCAAACCGAGTTGGACTTGGTTTGGTGGGTGGGAGTCCTTCCTTCCCTTCCCACCTCCTCCTTTTTTTTCTCTTTGATTTTTCTTCCAATGCGCATAGGGCCCTTTTGGGCTGTCCCACCAGCCACTAAGGGCTGGTGCGCCACCCTCAAGGCCTATGGGCTTCCCCGGGGTGGGTTGCCCCCCCCCAGGTGAACTTCCGGAACCCATTCGTCATTCCCGGTACATTCTCGGTAACTCCGAAAACCTTCCGGTAATCAAATGAGGTCATCCTATATATCAATCTTTGTTTCCGGACCATTCCGGAAACCCTCGTCACGTCCGTGATCTCATCTGGGACTCCGAACAACATTCGGTAACCAACCATATAACTCAAATACGCATAAAACAACGTCGAACCTTAAGTGTGCAGACCCTGCGGGTTCGAGAACTATGTAGACATGACTCGAGAGACTCCTCGGTCAATATCCAATAGAGGGACCTGGATGCCCATATTGGATCCTACATATTCTACGAAGATCTTATCGTTTGAACCTCAGGGCCAAGGATTCATATAATCCCGTTTGTCATTCCCTTTGTCCTTCGGTATGTTACTTGCCCGAGATTCGATCGTCAGTATCCGCATACTTATTTCAATCTCGTTTACCGGCAAGTCTCTTTACTCGTTCCGTAATACAAGATCCCGTAACTTACACTAAGTCACATTGCTTGCAAGGCTTGTGTGTGATGTTGTATTACCGAGTGGGCCCCGAGATACCTCTCCGTCACACGGAGTGACAAATCCCAGTCTTGATCCATACTAACTCAACGAACACCTTCGGAGATACCTGTAGAGCATCTTTATAGTCACCCAGTTACGCTGCGACGTTTGATACACACAAAGTATTCCTCCGGTGTTAGTGAGTTATATGATCTTATGGTCATAGGAACAAATACTTGACACGCAAAAAACAGTAGCAACAAAATGACACGATCAACATGCTACGTCTATTAGTTTGGGTCTAGTCCATCACGTGATTCTCCTAATGACGTGATCCAGTTATCAAGCAACAACACCTTGTTCATAATCAGAAGACACTGATTATCTTTGATCAACTGGCTAGCCAACTAGAGGCTTGCTAGGGACAGTGTTTTGTCTATGTATCCACACATGTAAATGAGTCTTCATTCAATACAATTATAGCATGGATAATGAACGATTATCTTGATACAGGAATTATAATAATAACTATATTTATTATTGCCTCTAGGGCATAATTCCAACAAAATGAACTCTGAAAATGTTGAAAGTTGGCATGCTATCATCATTTCACCCACATAGCATGTGTTAAAAAGTTGAGAGGGCTACGACAAAAATTGGATGCACTTCGTGTACAAAACGGACAATCTCTCTCGAAGTATGAGGGTTTCGAACGAGAACTCATCTCTTACAAAGGGATTTCATTTTCTTGAACTTATTTGAACTCCATACTTTTTGTGTGTTCAAAATGCACCATTCAAAGTCACATCACAAAATTTCAACAATTTCTGACTTCATTTGGTATATTTCGTGCATTTACTTATTTTTTTTTGAGCTAGTTGACCCTGAAATTGAAAAGCACTACAAATGAACTCTGAAAATGTTGAAAGTTGGCATGCTATCATCATTTTACCCACATAGCATGTGTTAAAAAGTTGAGAGGGCTACGACAAAAACTGGATGCACTTCGTGTACAAAACGGACAATCTCTCTCGAAGTATCAACGTTTCGAACGAGAACTCATCTCTTACAAAGGGATTTCATTTTTTTGAACTTATTTGAACTCCATACTTTTTGTGTGTTCAAAATGCACCATTCAAAGGCACATCACAAAATTTCAACAATTTCTGACTTCATTTGGTATTCTTCGTGCATTCCATGGAGAATTTGACAAAACTATGAAAATGAAAAGTGTTTGAAATTTAGTACATTCCATACATGCATTACATAAAAGGTTTAATACATTATTACATTATTGCACCAATATTCCTATCTATTATTTCTGTTTTCTTCTGGGTCGTAGCCATGGAGAATCTTCATCATTCAGTAGGATGCTTGGGTCAGTTTTCACTTTGAAGGGCGGAATTTCATGGAACTTATTATAATCTTTTGACATGTTTGTCTTGTCATCTACTCCCACGATGTTTCTTTTCCCTGAAAGAACTATGTGGCGTTTTGGCTCATTGGACGATATCTTCTTTTGCTGATTTCTTTTTCTCGTTTTTGTAGACATGTCCTTCACATAGAAAACCTGAGCGACATCATTGGCAAGGACAAATGGTTCGTCCATGTACGCAAGATTGTTGAGATCCACTGTTGTCATGTCGTACTTTTGATCTACAACTACCCCGCCTCCTGTCAGCTTCACTCATTTGCACCGAAACAAAGGGATCTTAAAAGTAGGTCCATAGTCAAGTTCCCATATCTCCTCTATGTACCCGTAATATGTTTCCAAACAGTGCCCATTCTCGTCTGTTGCATCAAAGCGGACACCACTATTTTGGTTGGTGCTCTTTTTATCTTGGGCAACCGTGTAAAATGTATTCCCATTTATCTCATACCCTTGGAAAGTACATATAGTCGAAGATGGTGGCCTGGCCAAACAGTACAGCTGATCTCCAACGGTGTCGTCATTCATGAGATGTGTCTGCAACCAACTGCCGAAAGTCTTCTCGTGTTCCCCTTTAATCCAAGAGTCAGCCTTCCCCGGGTTTTCGGAGCGTAGAATGTTCTTGTGTCTCACGATATACGGAGCCACCACAGTGGAATTGTGTAGAACTGTGTAGTGTGCTTGAGAGAAAGAATGCCCGTCCATACATACTTTTGCTTTCCTTCCTAGTGTGCCTTTTCCTGTCAGCCTACCCTCATACCGAGATTCAGGAACACCAATCATCCTAAGGTCAGGAAGAAAGTCCACACAAAACTCAATGACCTCCTCTGTTCCATAGCCCTTGGAGATGCTTCCTTCTGGCCTAGCACGGTTACGAACATATTTATTTAAGACTCCCAAGAACCTCTCGAAGGGGAACATATTGTGTAGAAACACAGGACCGAGAATTCTAATCTCTTCGACTAGGTGAACTAGGAGGTGTGTCATTATATTGAAGAAGGATGGCGGGAACAACAACTCAAAGCTGACCAGACATTGGACCACATCAATCTGTAACCCTGATAGACATTCTCGATCGATTACCTTCTGAGAAATTGCATTGAGGAATGCACATACCTTCACAATTGCCAGGCGAACATTTTCCGGTAGAATTCCCCTCAATGCAACCGGAAGCAATTGCGTCATAAGCACGTGGCAGTCATGAGACTTTAGGTTTTGGAATTTTTTGTCTTTCATATTTACGATTCCCTTTATATTCGACGAGAAGCCAATCGGGACCTTGATACTGAAAAGGACTTCAAAGAAGATTTCCTTCTCTTCCTTAGTAAGAGCGTAGCTGGCACGCCCTTGAAACTGCCCTGGATGCATGTCATCTCTTCCTTTATGATGTTCCTGGTCCTCCCGTGCTTCCGGTGTATCTTTTGACTTCCCATACAAGCCCAGGAAGCCTAGAATATTCACGCAGAGATTCTTCGTCAGGTGCATAACGTCGATTGCCGAGTGGATCTCATGGACTTCCCAGTAGGGTAGCTCCCAAAATATAGATTTCTTCTTCCACGTGGGTACGCGCTTACCAGGGCCGTTAGGAACAGGTTGGCTGCCAGGACCCTTTCCAAAGATTACTTTTAAATCTTTGACCATATCAAATACTTCAGCACCAGTACAGATGACAGGCTTCCCCCGGGGTTCTGCCTTGCCATTGAAATGCTTGCCTTTTTTCTTTAAGGGATGCTTGGGCGGAAGAAAACGACGATTGTACGGGTACACATTCTTCCTACATTTGTCCAGATATATACTTTCTGTCTGATCCAAACAGTGCGTGCATGCATTGTATCCCTTGTTTGACTGTCCCTAAATGTTACTAAGAGCAGGCCAATCATTGATGGTTACGAAAAGCAACGCTCGAAGGTAAAATTCCTCTTGTTTGTGCTCGTCCCACACACGTACACCTGGTTCGGCCCACAACTGTAAAAGTTCATCAACTAATGGCCTTAGGTACACATCAATATCGTTGCCGGGTTGCTTTGGACCTTGGATAAGCACTGGCATCATAATGAACTTCCGCTTCATGCACAACCAAGGAGGAAGGTTGTAGATACATAGAGTAACGGGCCAGGTGCTGTGACTGCAACTCTGCTCCCCAAAAGGGTTCATGCCATCTGTACTCAGACCTAACCATAAGTTCCTTGCGTCAGCTGCAAATCTCGGGAACTCTCTCTCGATTTTTCTCCACTGCCGACCATCAGCGGTGTGCCTCAACTTATCGTCTTTCATACGATCTTCCATGTGCCATCGCAACAACTTTGCATGATCTTTATTTCCGAACAGATGTTTCAACCGTGGTATTATAGGAGCATACCACATCACCTTGGCAGGAACCCTCTTCCTGGGTGGCTCGCCCTCAATATCACCAGGGTCATCTTTTCTGATCTTATACCGCAATGCAGTGCATACCGGGCATTTATCCATATTCTCGTACTTCTCACCGCCGTAGAGGATGCAGTCATTAGGGCATGCATGTATCTTCTGCACGTCTAATCCTAGAGGGCAGACAAGCTTCTTTGCTTCGTACGTGCTGGCGGGCAATTCGTTCTTTCTTGGAAGCATCTTCTTCATCAGTACCAGCAAGTTTTCGAATGACGAGTCAGTCACACCGGTCTCTGCCTTCAACTTCAGCAATTCCAGTGTGCTACCCAGCTTCTTCTGGCCATCTTCACAAGTTGGGTACAACAATTTGTTGTGGTCTTGTAACATCTGCTCGAACTGCAACCTCTCCTTTTCTGTGTCGCAACCTCGCCATGCATCAGAAATGACACGGCCAAGATCATCAGCGGGCTCATCTGGTTCCCGTACTTCATCCTGATGTTCTTCTTCATTGTCTTCCATTGCGGTATCAGCATACTCAGGGAACATAGATCGGTAGTTGTCATCATCGTTCTCCTCTTCTTCATCGTTGTCTTCCATCATAACCCCTCTTTCTCCGTGCTTGGTCCAAACATTATAGCCCGACATAAAACCGGACTGAAGCAGGTGGCTCTGAATGACTCTTGAGGAAGTGTAATCCTTCTCATTCCGACATTCAACACATGGACAAAACATAAAGCCACCACCATGCTTGTTCGCATCGGCTGCATCTCGAAAAGAATGCACGCCTTCTCTGTAAGCGACTGTGCGTCGATCACCGTACATCCATGGATGGCTCATCTGCGTTATACGACAGTATATCAAATACAATCACGATCCTAAAAATTAGTACCGCACGGTCTAAACGAGGAAATATAGTTGCTAACCTTTTAGAATAAGTAGAAATAAAGAGGAAGAGGTTTAAGCGTGGCTCATGCATCTCATATCGTAGTTGTGTTCGGTGAACTGGAGCGGCATCCCTCTAACACACATTTCAACAAACACCTCTAGTGCATCAAAAAAAAAGTGGAGAGCTAGCACACACCCACAATCCTCCATCCAAGAAAAATGCAAGGAATAGGGGAGAGGGGGGATGTGCTATATATAGGCAGAGGACTTTAGTCCCGGTTTGAGACACAAACCGGGACTAAAGGTAGCGCACATGTGGGCTGCCCACCGCGTAGCCCTTTAGTCCCGGTTTGGGACACGAACCGGGACTAAAGGCTCCTTACGGGCCGGGACTAAAGCCTCGAGGGAGGCATTGAGAATTGGGGCGACGTGGCCGGGCCTTTAGTCCCGGCCCAGAGGCAGGCCGGGACTAAAGGGTCCCGGCCAAAGGCCCGTTTTCCACTAGTGTTGGACAAATTTGTACAACAACGATATGGTCTTAGTGCTCGCGGTGCGGTTATAACTAAAGAATTAGATGTTAGGTCACATTTCACTCGCCTTATTCACCTTTCTCTCCTCGGTTATATCTAATGCGGTTATATCTCATGACACAGGTAATTGCATTTTTTTTTTCTTTTTTGGGGTATAGATTGTGCTCTCGTGGCCCATTAGCCCATGCCAACACTAGTCCATTTTGACAGCCCTTCTAGTCAAAAAAACCTTAGGTCACATTTCACTCGCCTTATTCACCTTTCTCTCGTTGGTCTCTCTCTCTCTCGCTCGACGCCGCCGCCACCACCTTTCGACCCCGCCTTGCGTTGCCGCCGGATCAGCATGGCCGACACCACCTCCCGAACCCACCGCGCGTCGCTGTCAGACCAACGCGGCCGCCGCCACCTGCCGACGCCGCCACGCATCACTGTCGGGCCAACAAAGTCGCCGCCACCTCCTGGCCACTAGTCGAGAACTACCACTCCCCTCGCGCATCTTCTTAATTCCCATAACCTATTTAGGAAAATGCTAAAGTGGTCTAGGGGGTTTTGCTGGATATGAAAAGTGACAGTGTTAAGCCTCTTTGGTTGTTAGAGAAGGTAGTGGGGTTGGTTGGTCAAATAGAGAACTTGCTAGTGTAAGCTTGCAGGAAATTCAGTTCTAGACCACACTTTGGAGGGAGGGGGGAACATTTGGTGATTTTAAAATGTGTAAATAGATCTGATCTCCTAGACTTAAGGTTTTGGTAGGAAGGACTGTGATATGGAAAATTTTCAGAATTATTTGATCTAGGAAAAATGAAGTTGCAGTGCAATGCTCAAACTGGACCAGAAATGAAAATTAGAGCATCTCTAACAGACCCCTTATATTGCCGACCCGTAAAAATAGTTTATAGTTCGCGGCAAAAAAAATTTTTACGGGCCGACGTGGACGGTAGCCGAGCAGACCCCGCAAAACGGACCTATAAAAATGATATTCCGTTTTGCAGGGTCTGCTCAGCCCTCGTGCACCGCCGACCCGTAAATCAGTTATTTGCATTTCAATTTTGGACATGAAAACTCATATTTTCTTCTTTATTTTCTTCAAAGGCATTGGATACATAAAAATTCACCAAATCTTTGCTAAAATAGGATGACCAAAGAAAACAAGAATCACAATTAAGGCCTGCTTGGGATGCCGTTTTATTTTTACAAGTGTAATATTTTACAGAGGTATTATACTGGTCACAATATAAAATCAGCTGAAAACTAAACCGATGGATGGAGGTGTGTATTATTTTTACAACTGTATTTGACAAAAAAAGACATCCCAAGCAGGGCCTTAGGCATTTTAGAAGATATCCAACTTTCATAACTGCTCCCATTAGTTGGACCTACATCTTCTCCATGCATTCATATTTGATCTGCGGATTTTTGATTTCACATTCTTCATTCTTAGGCTTTGATTCTAAAGAATTAGACGTTGTTTCCCCTCTAATTTCCTTTCTAATTGCAATGCAGCCACATCAATAGCCTCAGTTATAATAAAGAGTGCACGAACATCTATTAAGTTTCTTCCTATCAATAAATTAATCGATGTATTCATCTTCCCAATATCAAAATGAGCATCCACCTTCCTACACACATGAATACCTCAATAAGCTACTGAAATTTAACCAAATAAGTTGACAAAGTCAAACACAAAGAAGAACATACCCCGTCATTATTGCGTTTGAAGAATACTCATTCGAGGTGTTGCCGCGTGCTAGATGTGAGCCGCAACAATGTCTATGTGCAGTCGTCGCATTGTATGAGTGGCATCGGCAAGCCGGCGAGCCGCTGGGCGAGCACTGAGACCGGGCGACGACCGGAAGAGTCCTTGCCGGCAAACCGACGATGATGACTAGAGGACGAACCAGTACTTGCATGCAGCGTTGACACTTTGTTGGGGCTATGCAGGGTGCTCCCTAACCAACCCATGGCTTGGCACAGTCGCCGGTGGCTGGAAATGCCAAATCCGATGGCCGCGACAAACATCCGCCAATCTGCAGCTTTCCGGTCAGCTGAGGCATGAGGGAGTGGTGGATGTCAATCTCGGGCATGTGGCGGCCCGCCGGCGTGATCCCGGTGGCTGGTGGGTGGGAGAAAAGCGCGGGCTGAAATGTCCCACCCACCAGCCGCTCCCGATATATACAGGGCACCGACGGGGCGAGGGGGAGAACGTGCGTTTTCGCGGGTTGGGGTGGGCATTTTGCTGCGCCCCCCAAAAACTTTTACGGGTTGAAAGCGGTTTGCGGGGTCTCGTCGGGCAGCATTTTCCGCGCCGACCCGTATTTTGACGATTATTTTACGGGTCGGGGCATTATACAGGGTCTGCAAGAGATGCTCTTAGATGTTGTGCTTAAAATTTACAAATGATCGTGATGAGTTTTTGCATAAAAGTTATCTATAGGCTTCACATCACCTCCGGGCCATTGTAGAATTTATTGATCGTCCGAATCTCCATTGTATAATTTATTGAGTCATTTTAAAAGAACTCCTAACTATGAGTTTTACTTGTGTAGTGGCATCTATGGTGTGGGTATAAATTATTATGGTAGATAAACGTATATGCATTTTGGAAATTGACACTATGATCAACCCAACGTTTAATTCCACTATGCAATAATTCGTACCACCTTCCATATACTATGCCAGTTTAAATCATGTTAGGATCTACTATGCAATGATTCGTACCACCTTCCATATCATCAACAAAGGCAACCTATCGCTTACTGGTCTTGTGTAGTACACAAATAAGCTTTCAAAATTCTGCATGTGAATGTTACCAAGTATATATGTTTCTCATATGCAATACAATCTAAAAATGTCGAGAGACACATGGAATGCATGTTATTTTTAAATTCTTCATTCTAAGATGGTGAGGTTCAAATGAATTCTAAGATATGTTTTCAGTGCTTTATATTAGATGGATTTGGAAACATATGTCTCAATGTTGTAATATTTAGGTAATAGTTGATTTATAAGTGCTACTACAACTTTTAATTTGCTTGTGTATATAATTTGAAATAAGGGACAATTGTACAAGCAACAAAGAATCGGTGTACGATGTGAATAAGTAAAATAAGTGGCTCTTAGAGCAGTCATAGTGGAACATCAAAAAACTGGAAGAACACAAATACACAATGTCTATGTAAAGAATGAAAGGGATAGCCTGCTCACTCAGGATGCTAATGCCCTCGTAAAGTCAAGCAAACCGAGGGAGCAGAGGGATAACTTGAAGGAGGAGAGGGATAAACTGAAGCAGGAGAAAAAGCTACTCAGGACAGAGAGGAATGAGCTATAGAGAAAAGTTACTCACTTCAGAAATGATGGAGAGAGCAATCAAAAAAAGATTCGCCATCTGAGGATAATCCTTGATGAAGAGTGTTTAATTATTTTAATACCTTTTGTAAAGTTTTAAACTCTAAAGTTGATGAGTACGTTTAGTTGATGAGTACTAAGTTTAAACTCTTATTAAGTTTATGAATATGTTTAATTGATGAGTACCTTTTGTGAAGTTTAAACTCCTAGTCTCTGAATAGTGTTCTTTTATTATCCAAAAAACAAATTGCTAACGTTGGACAACAACACACGACAAAGGTAGTATAGATTTATAGCTGGCGTTGGCCACATGGATGCCAGCAACACGTACTATACTGATGACATCGACTCCAACGCCACCACTATTTTCTAACACTGGAAGCCATATTGATGGCGCCGGATGTCCACACCTGCGAGACCATTTTTATCACATCATAGATAGGTTTTTTTGCGCTAGTTCGGAGACCACAAAGCAAAGTACTATATATGTTGAAGCTACACAACATCACCTCCTACAAAAAAAACATTGTCCATAGGCGCCGCTACCATACGTCGATATAGTCTTTGGACGGTTCTCACCCAGAGTTTGTGCACATCCATAGATCAAGACGACATCCGACCACCACCATCATCAAACCCTTCCAATGAAGAATAGACACGACAACCCACCACAACCAAACACACCTCGCGGAGACCACTTATCGCCCAACATCAACACTAGGTGCCGGATCCACCAATAGGAGATCGGATGCAGGGCCACCAAACGCGGCGCGATCCGCCGAGCACATTGTTGGCAAGGAGCAGAGGATTGCTGCTTGAGGCAAAGAACCACCATGGTTCCGAGCACCAACCATACATCAAGTGCCGATAGAAGGCGTGAAGATCAATTCTGGATACTACAACACAGTCTCTGAATCGACGCTATATTTGTGAGATCTTATGTGAAGATCCTTGATTTTTTTTGTTTTCTTTCTTCCTTAATTTTGTATGTTTTGTCGCCTGACTGTTTTTTTAAACGAGGCAAAAGATTTTTCATTCATTGAATAAGAAGAAGAGAATTGCCCGATTAATTGACGGAAAATCGGGCTAAACTATGACATGGGCACCACTGATGACCTGGCCACCGACATGGACCCAAAGCTACAAAGAAGAAAGACATCCATCGCGGAGTCGCAAGCGTCGTCGTCATCACCGGTTGCCTCGAACGGGCGATTCCGACCTCACCAATGAGCTCCAACATCGAAGTCATCCTGCAAACAACTGCAAAGAAACCACGACGGCACATGCCACCGGATGACCACACGCGCGAGTAACCGATAGCTCCGACCTTGACGACGAGAATCACGAGGGAAATATGCAGGAATTGCGCCGACCCCGACCTTCGCAAACGACCACCGAGCACCCGTCATCGTCACCGCCTAGACTCGCTCCATCGCAACTCCGACTTCAAGCAACCAAACAACCCACGGAACACCACCTCGGACACGCCGGAAAGAACCGACTAGCAAAGTCCACGCCGTAACCCGAGCTCCTCGCAACGCTATCATCGTTGCCAAACAGAAACCAACACCCCACCTCAGGAAACCATGCGGCGAAGATGCCACAACCACGCTAGTCTTCCAATCGTAGCCGTCTCCGAGACGATGCCCCCGACAGGGAAAGGATGCACATAAGCCTCCATGGCCTGATCCACTGGATCCGAGGTTTCCCTCCGGAGCTCGAGCCATGGGGAGGAGCAGCACACCTCCACGACGACGCTTCCAAGAAAGATAGTGCCACCCACGGGCGTCGCCGCTGCCGGCTCCGGCTCCGATGAGGACCGGAGCAAGGATTTCTTCCATAGCTGCGCTAAACATCCACTGCCACCGACCGCCGCCTACCAACCACCAGTTGTCGAGACACCTCCTTCTGACCAAGGGATCCCATGATCTACCATGACCAGGCGCACCGCCCTCTGGCCGAAGCCGCCAACACCAAATCTGGGGCCGTCGCCCCGGCAACCGCAGACCTCCAGAGCTTGGGCGTCGCACACCACCATGACCCCCCAGCCAGGGCAGCCCCTGACAGGCCAGAACCGGCCGGAGATGGCCAGATCTAGAAGGCCGCCACATCCGATGAAGAGCACACGGGCTCACACAGGAGGAAAAAGACGCCGCCACCCCATCGAGACCTGTCGGAGGAGAGCCACCGAGCAATGCACGAGGTCACTCCGGCACCGGCGACGCCATGCCGCGAGAGGCCGCGGAAGGCAGACCTCCCCTGCCGCGAGAGCACACCGCAGGGTGAGGAAACGCCTCGCCGCCGCCGTCTGCCGGCCGAGCTTAGCCCGCCGGCTTCCTCCGGCGGCGGCGAGGGAGGAGGGAGCAGGGGAGGGGGCGGCGGCTGCTGCGGCTAGGGTTCCGCCCCAGGCGCCGCCAGGAGGGACGGGGCGTCGTTCTGTTTTTCTTCAGCTCTTGAGATATTTCGTGGTACTGCCTTGTCGCTTGACTGTGACTCAGCGGATTAAGATCGAGCCACACCCTTAGTACACAGGCATATAAACATTTTAAAAACACAAAAAATTGCTCTCAGCCACTACTGTTTCTGTATGTGCTGTCCAGTTTGGCTCAGGATCCATCTCGAGTTGGCTTGAGCCTGAGCCAAACCCAACCTGGCGGCCCGTCACAGCTTCCGAGCTGAAGAGTCGGCTCGCCAAGCCCTGGCTCGGCACGGCTGGTGTCCACTCCAGCGTGACCCTGCACCCTCCACTACGCACAGCAGCTGAGCAGCAGGAGCGCTGGAGCCTCTATATAAACGAGACAGCCGCAGTATGAGCTCATCTCATCACAGAGCAGCCATTGCTCGGCAGTAGTTGCTTCCAATCGGGCTTGAGTTACCTACCATAGGTAGAAGACAGTGAGAGTTGGAGCGAGGAGAAAAACACACTCGCAAACTTCCAAGTGGGGAAGACGACACGATGGGCATGGGGTGGAAGGTCCTGAACGACGCCAAGCCGTACCTGGCGATGGTGCTGCTGCAGGTGGGGTTCGCCGGGATGTACATCATCGCCGTGGCGTCCCTCAAGCGCGGGATGAGCCACTTCGTCCTCGTCGTCTACCGTAACCTCGTCGCCACCGCCGTGATGGCGCCCTTCGCCCTCTACTTCGAGAGGTAACAGCTAATTCCATCCAACTCCGACAAGCCAATCGTGCTAGCTCATGCGCATGCACCCCACGATCGAGCAGACGCCACAAGTACAAATTTGTTTAGTCCATTCCCATTTCTTTTGTCTCATTTAGATGGTGCAAGCTGCACCACCTTCTAATCCAGAAAAGTATATACATACCCTAAGAAAAGTACTAGTAAACATATGCATCTTGATACCTTATTCTATTTTGTACCGGCAAGCTTTAATTTCCCCCCTTTGCTTGTCACGCGTCACATAAGCATACGTCCATGCATGGATCCATCAGGATATCAGAATATCAGTAGAAGTAGAAAATGACACACATGCACGCACGTAGCTGATGAATGGTGATGACTGAAAACCAGGAACCACTGTTACTTCACCCCACCATGCATCCTCCGTTCCACTCATATACTATATGCATGGTTTATTTCGACGTTATAGCTGGATCAGGATTCATGAAATATCAGAACTAGTTAACGTGCTAATTAATTTTGTATTTACTCCAACGTACGTGACATGCATGTGCAGGGGACTGAGGCCAAAGATGACAATCACGATCTTCATCAAGATCATGGGGCTCGCATTCCTCGAGTACGTTCGCTGCGGCTGATTATTTCGATCGGCCGTCGTCCATCCATCCATGCATGACGACAGAGTACAAAGCTGCTGTTACTGACATGTTGTTTGTTGCGTCGTCACCTGGCAGGCCTGTGCTTGACCAGAACCTCTACTACATGGGCGCAAACCTGACCTCGGCGGGGTTCGCGACGGCGCTAGTCAACATCCTCCCGGCCGTCACCTTCGTGTTGGCGCTCATCCTGCGCATGGAGAAGGTGCGGCTGCGGAGCCTGCACAGCCAGGCCAAGATCGCCGGCACGGTCCTCACGGTGGCCGGCGCCGTACTGATGGTCCTGTACCACGGCCCGGTCGTACAGTTCCCGTGGACCAAGGGCCAGCACCACGCCGGCGGTGCGGCCGCCGGCACCGATCCAGCGGCGTGGCTGAAGGGGACCATCATGACCATCGCCGCCTGCGTGGCCTGGTCGGGCTTCTTCGTCCTCCAGTCCAGCACGCTGCGGGACTACCCGGCGGAGCTGTCCCTCACGGTGCTCATCTGCGGCGTGGGCTCGGTGATGAGCACCGCCGTCGCCGTCGTCGCCGAGCGCGCCAACACCCATGCGTGGGTCATCGGTTTCGACACCCGCCTCTTCACGGTCGTGTACGCCGGCATAGTGTGCTCCGGCGTGGCGTACTACGTGCAGGGCATCGTGTCGAGGCAAAGGGGCCCGGTCTTCGTGACGGCCTTCAACCCGCTCTGCATGATCGTAACCGCCGTCATGGGCTCCATCATTCTTAAGGAGGAGATCACTCTCGGAAGGTACAGATTACAGTGCTGCTGCCATTTTCAGATCGATGAGTCAATGCATCAGTGCAACTTACTAATGTTATCATTTCCTACTTTTTTTCTGCTTTCAGTGTGATTGGTGCAGTGATCATCGTGGTAGGCCTCTACTTTCTCATCTGGGGCAAGAGCAAGGATGAGATTAACAAAGTCTCCGACGTCAGCTTCAAGGGCACCGGTGATCTGCCCTTAACCTCGGTGACCAACGGCCACGGCAGCGGCAGCGCCAAGCATGTGCTTGTCAACGGCAACGGCGTCCATGTCCTGGAGGTCGAGACGTCGACGGCCAATGGCCACTACTAGTCAATTAAGGGATCCAACGCAGTAGCGAGTAGCTACGTGCCATACGCCGGCCCATCGTCCATCGACGAGTATATCTGCTCTTTTTCCTACGGAGTACTATATAGAGTGCATGGTCCATTGATCGACCATGCATGAAGACGAATTTTGTTCTCCATTTTCTTGTCAGCATTTCGTCCCTAGCGAGGATCCCATTATGTGACTACCTGAGACTCTGTAAGACTGTAAGAGTGAGCAAGTGCTAATTATACCACCCATGTGCGGTTGTACGTGCATATTTGGAACATTTGTCTACACGCACCCAACTAAATATTTAAATTTTAAAACCGCATTCAATAAGTCAAACATTTCTGATTTTTTCAACCAATATGACATCGTGTGTTATACTCCCTTCGTTTAGTTAAGTTATTTTTAAGTCACTTATCTTGAGACGGAGGGAGTACTTATGCCTACGGTTGCGAGAAGAAATTACATTCACAAATGTTGCGTGTGATATTCTGGGCAAAAGATCGCCGTGAAATTCACGAAAGTCCTTTCCTCGCTAATCCCTACACGTTACTAGACCTTGTCTGGAAAAACTCACAAATGTTCGACATTCTTTTGCTATTATTTTTCAGTTCAGTACATGCATGTGCACCCAGTTTTCACTGGGTAATTGCCACCCTGTGCTGGTTATTTATTCCGGATGCTAGTCACTTCTAAGCTTAGCAGAGAAGCGTGATTAGATGGAAACAGGAATTTATCAAATTCTGAAAGTGAGCAGAAAGGCTGGATCACACTGTGCAGGGTAAGGTCCCGTCCGTAACTGAATTTTTTTTAGAAACGTTTCCACCCGACGCAGCGATCTAACTATTAGGCCAACTCCACCACGCGAGCTCAAATGGACGTCCGATTTCGTCCGTTTAGCTAAGAAACGGACAGCGGACGTAAGACAGAGGCCGGACAAAGTCCTTCCACCCAATTGCTGCTACCTCATTTTTACCCTATTTGATCAGATCCGGCAGGCCCCGCCGTTCCCGCGCCCCGCCGCGCCGCGCCCTGCCCGCCCCCGCCGCCCCTGCTCGCGCCGTGCACCGCCCCGCGCCCGTGCTCGTGCCGCACCACTGCCCGCGCCGCGCCCCTGTACGCCCCGCGCCCCTGCCCGTCGCTGCCGCTGCTGTCCCAGAGGTGGGCTGGATGAGCGAGGAGGCGAAGGGAGGCGCGGAAGACGGCGGCGGCGAGTGCGGCCCAGAGGTGGGCAGCCGGTTGAGCGCCACGTTGAAGCAAAGCTCGAGCGCGCGACACTGGAGCGGGTGCTGCGCGGGCGGCACCGCCGAGTGCGACTGGTGGCTGCGCAGGCGAGCGGCTGCGAGCAGGCGGAGCTGAGCAGTGTGAAGGCGACGTGCAGCGGCGTGACCTGCGCATGGCCGCGTCGGCGCGCGAGGCCGACGACGAGCTTGAGCACCGCGGCCGCCTCGGCGCCCGCGCCCGCGCCCTGCCGCTACCGCTGCTGTCTACTGTAGGTGTGTCTGTCATGGGAGAGAAAATGGAGAGAGATGGTGACATGGGGGCCAGACGCGGACACGGGCAGACGTAGAGGACGCGAAGGCGGACGTTTTGCGTCCGCTTTGGCCCCAAACTCAGACCAACTTTCATCTGGAAATAGGGTAAAAACGAACACAGACATGGCAAAAAGTGGGTATGCTTCCGTGCGGTGGGTCGTCTATTTTGTCCGTTTTACCTCAAATGGACACACCCGTACGTTTTGGGGTCGTGCGGTGGAGCTGGCCTTATGTCGGACGCACGCCGAGCCACGGAATCCATCGCTCATCCCTCCCCTTCCTCCTTCACGCGCAGCCCCTCGTCGCACGCCATGGCGTCGTCGTAGCTCCGACCACATGTGCACAACGCGCATCGCAGCTCCTCCATCCAACTCGCACCATCGATCGCTGCCGCAACCGGCCCTCTTGCCCCTCATAGATCTCCATCTCTCTGTCCATGGTCGAAGGCGTAATTTGATACATTGCTTCAACCGGCATTGGAATTTGCTACAACCGGTACCTCATTTTGCTACCATCGATGTCACATTTTGCTACATCGCACATGGCCTCGCGATTTTTGCTACAATCGGTGTTTTATTTTGCTACAACCGACGACATGGCGAGCTGCATCCCCTCTCTGTGTCTCAACTGCTCCATGGCGAGTGGAGCTGCAACGGGCATGTCCGGCGAAGTAGTGTCCACGGCCAAAGGCATAATTTTCTGCATGCTTCAACCGGCATCAAAATTTGCTACAATCGGCAGCGCATTTTGCTACCACCGGTGTCGCATTTTCCTACATCATACATGGCGTTGCGCTTTTTTGCTATGACCAAAGTTTCATTTTGCTACAACCGACGACATGGTGAGCTGCATCCCTTCTCTCAACTGCTCCATGGCGAGCGGAGGCGAGCTTGAAGGCCCGCAGAGAGCTCATCCATGACGGGGGAGGGGCGGGGCCAGCGGGGGTCCGATGGTCGTGCTGCGTGATGCGATGATGATGGTCGACTGACATTACCTATGGTGTCTTTTCATATCTGAACGCGAACGGATGAGAGAGAAGAAAACAACGTGGATGAATAAGAATCTAAGGCTCGGGTGGGACTAATAGGGCGGCTGGGGCTCGGCTGACGGAACCTTTTCGGCCGGCTATTAGTCCCCATTTTTTTTTGACATGGCTATCTCGAGCAATTGTTTGATCATTAGAAGGGGGAACGGGCTGATAGTACCCGTTGGGACATTAGCCTGACCCAACAAATATAAGGTCAATGGATCTTTTGGGTCGACTTAAAGAAAGTAGGGCATGGGAGGTGATCACCATTGACTATACGTGGCCATCTCCGTCCTGGCCCGGCCGGCCGGCTAGCCCAGGCCCGACCCAAAAATCCAGGGCCTAGGCCCGACGGGCTTGCCCATGGGTCAGGCTTGGATCTAAGTTTTGAGCCCGCCAACAGTGTCGGGCTGGGTTTGGGCTTGGCATATTGATATTTTAAGAAAGAGGTCCGGTCCGCGGCCCTAGGTCCGATGGGCTTTTCAATAGATGACCCGGGCTTGGGTTTGAAAAGTAGGCCCGATAGTAGGGCCAAGGCCGGGCCTGGGCCTCAGTTTTCTACTATGGGATTTTTTAGGCACGGTCCATGGCTAGATATATCATTGGCCCATGGAGTCGGGAGGATCGAGCGAGATTTTGCTGTCTCGGGTTGTAATATGCCATTACAATAGGACATACCTTTGCACTTATATTTTCAAAACATTTATTTAGACTGCTTATATTGTAGAGTTGCAAGTATGCTAACATGGAATGTTATCGGGTCATGGTATAGATTAGAAGGGACATTTACAAATTTCTTCCTAATTTCGAACCGACCTCATTTTTATCCCTAAATAAAAACAGTGCTCAACTATACCTCTCTTCCGTTAAACGCGTTTATAGAAATATCCTTTCGTATATTTTCGGTCCAGCCAAAGGCCTTTGATAGGTTAGTGCACGTATAGAAAAATGTAACGGTCAAAGCCTTTGACTCAACGAAAAATGTACGGAAGGACATTTCTATAAGTGCACTTAACGAAAGAGGGGCAAAGTTACGCACTGTTTTTATTTAGGCGTAAAGATGAGGTCGGGCCAAAATTAGGGGAGAAATGGAATTTACTACTATGTGGAGGCCGTTGACGACCAGAAATAGTTTCGGAGGGTATCAGGTAGGAGGCCTCACCTCGTTTTGATCAATGTATCATTTCTGCTAGCCTTCTCTAACGCATTACCTTGTTTATATGTGTACTTATATATTATTGCTTCCGTTGACTCGTGTGTTTCTCGAGTTTCTGTATTCGAGTCTTCAAGGTCCCTGCGTATAATACGAAACTTGTAAATTTTTATTTGTGTGTAGATTTGTGCTGTGATATCTTACATTAAGTTAATCTTCATCGTATACATTTACCTGTATGATTAACAGACGATTAAATAAAAACGTCACACTAGCCAAAGAAGATTTCTTCGAAAAAGAAGACGCCATTAGACTGCGTCCAAACATTAACTCACCATTACCTCATCGATGGTAGCCTTATGCACCAGAACAACACCTAGCAGCATCGGGCACCAGATGTGCCGCTCTAAGGCCACGAACTGCACCCAAATCAGCCAGATGGACAAGCTTCATCCTACCAGTGACCACGAGCGATACTATCTAGTCTGCAGACCATCATTCTACACCTAGCGGACCAGCAGGGCCGACCCATCACGTTGTCGAGTCGTGCCGCGAGAGTCCTACTGTGGGAGCTCGTGTGTGTCCCTCCAAGATGGTCGGCCCTCGGCAGCCATGGCACATGCCCAGGCATACGGATACCACACATCAATTCCGCCAAACACGTGGCGCGCAACCCTGCGCTACTCCACGCCTTACGGGAAAGCGGCCCAGCGCTATCGTCGCTATGTGAGATTTGCACGCTGGTGTCCACTAAAAATTGATAAACTCTAAGGATTCTGCCGTAGGTAGCATGAGTTTTATCTTGCCCCGCACTTGAGGAGCTCCCGGCAGCGTCCATTTGTAAGGTGATGACGGCGGCGGCGACGAGGAGATGTGGCGACGGTAGTGCTTTCCGTGAGCACCGTGCTAATCCTAGATCGGTAGGGCGTGTAGTTGGGAAAAATGACGACGGCAAACCTCATCTCTCGTGCCCCGACCCCATCTCTGTTAATATAGCGCGGGCTACAGGGGCCCACCCAACCATAATGGGTTGGGCGCCTCCGATCATTGCGCATATGGATCAAGGGTCCGGCGGGCCGTTGGGCCCACGCGGAGAGATCAACCTAACATTTTCCCCCTTGATTTCAACTTTTACTTTAACTTTATACTTTCTAGTTTATTTGTTCCATCACATATTGGCACATAGAACATGTCTCATTGTCACAGCTTAATTGTCGATAGAATCATACAACTACAACATACGTTTTGTTCAGAAACAAATTATGTTCCTTTTGGGCCTCTTATGATCCAGGAATCATAGGCTTTCCATTAACCCCATGCCGGCTAAGTGTTTCTTTGAACATATTGGCTGGTTGTCACAACATAATACTGTATATCTATTGTCCCCTTTCGTTAGCGGATTCGCAAGCATTCCTTTGTCCTTATATGCTCGAGACTTATAATGTGATCCTGGATTTTATCTTTCACAACATAATACTGTATATCTATTGTCTTCGTAGCATTACTCGACTTGTTGTTGTGAGCATAAAATACCGCGGGCTGGTTGTCACAGTACATCTTTAGTGGCTTGTGAATACAATCTACCACTTTCAAGTCGGGTATAAATTTCTTTAACCATATCACCTGCCCGGTGGCTTCGAAACATGCTATAAACTCTGCTTGCATCGTGGAAGATGCAACTACGGTCTGTTTGAAGCTTTTCCACGAAAGAGCCCTACAGCAAGAGTGAACACGTATCCTGACGTGGATTTTCTATCATCTCTATCTCCCGCAAATCTGCGTCTGAATACCCTTTTATCTCTAGGGAATCAGATCTTCTGTATGTGTTTGTGCCTCGCACATAGCCCAATGCTTTCTTCACCATCTTCTAGTGCTCTGGGCTTGGATTCTCTTGATATCTACCGAGTACCCCGGTGATAAAAGCTAAGGCAGGGCAGGTGCACACTTGTGCATACTGTAGACTTCCGACAGCCGAAGTATATGGTACTTCTTTCATCTCATCGAGCTCGTACTGGTTCTTGGGACATTGGAATTTTTCAAAACTGTCGCCCTTGACTATAGGAGCACGTGTGTCCTTACTCGCATGCATATTATAATTTTTGAGAACCTTCTCTGAATATCCTTTCTGTGATAGTCCTAAGACTCCATTTTCCCTATCTCGGTGAATTTCAGTTCCCAAAACATATGAAGCATCACCAAGGTCTGTCATATCAAATTTAAGGATAAACACTTCTTTGTTTATTGTAGTAGACTAACACCATTGCTTGCAAGCAAGATGTCATCCACAAAAAAGATTATAAAAATGTATTTCCCATTTTTGAACTTTGCGTAAACGCAGTTATCCTCAACATTATCTTTAAATCCAAATCTTTTAATACTATCGCTAAACTTTAGATACCACTGTCTAGAGGCTTGCCTTAGTCCATAAATGGATTTCTTTAGGCGGCATCCCATATCTTCCTTGCCTTCCATGATAAAACCCTTGGGTTGTTTCATGTAGACATTTTCTTCTAAATCTCCATTTAGAAATGCCGTCTTTAAATCCATTTCATGCAACTCTAAATCAAAATGTGCAACTAATGCCATTATGATTCTGAAGGAATCCTTACATGAGACTGGGGAAAAAGTCCCATTGTAGTCTATCCCTTCTCTTTGTGTAAATCCTTTTGCAACGAGTCGTGCTTTATACTTTTCTATATTCCCATTAGAGTCATACTTTGTTTTGTAGACCCATTTACAGCCTACTGTTTTGGCTCCTTTAGGAATAATTTATATGTCCCAAACATCGTTGGAACTCATCGATTTCATCTGGTCTTCCATTGCCTCCAGCCACTTCGATGAGTGAGGGCTTCTCATTGCTTCTTCATATGAAGTAGGATCACCTTCCATATGAACCAATTCTGTGTTATAAACTTTATAATCAGTAGAAATAGCTGATCTTCTTGTTCTGTTAGACCTTCTAAGTTCCTCATTCTCTGGCACATCCTCTAAAATTGGCTGGTGTACCTCCCTTTCATGTTCAACAACAGGTTTAGTCTGATCCTGAAGGACATGTTTCGGATATTCTCCCATAGTTGTCAAGGTTGGAGTGACAACGGGTAGTGAGAAAAATGGCTCTTGAATCATCGGATTAGGTGCATGCACCCTCTTCTCCTCAAGATCAATTTTTCGAGCTACCAAGCTCCCCCTCATCATTTCATCGTCTAAGAAGACCGCATTTCTCGTTTCTACAAACTTTATGTATGTTTCTGGACATTAGAAACAAAAACCTTTTGATCTATCAGGATAGCCAATGAAGTGGCAACTCGTTGTTTTGGGATCTAACTTTGCAATATTTGGATTAAACATCTTGGACCCAGTTCGGCATTCTCACACTTTGAAGTGTTGCAAGGATGGTACCTTTCCTGTCCACAACTCGTACGGTGTTTTGGGCATCGACCTGCTTGGTACTCTATTGAGAATGTGAATGGCGGTTTTAAGTGCCTCCATCCATAATTCCAATGGCAGGTTGGAGTAACTCTTCATGCTGCGCACCATATCCATAAGGGTATGGTTACGCCTTTCAGCTACTCCATTTTGCCGAGGCTCACCCGACATTGAATATTGGGCTACTATGTCAGTCTCCTGCAAGAACTTTGCAAAAGGTCCAGGGACTTGGCCATATGGAGTGTGTCGACCGTAGTACTCCCCCACGGTCAGATCTCACTATCTTTATTCTTTTGTCAAGATGATTTTCAACTTCAGCTTTGAAGTTTTTGAATTTATCCAATGCTTCATTTCTTTCTTTGATTGGATACATATAACCGAAACGGAAGTAGTCATCTGTGAATGTTAGGAACGACTCATAGCCATCCATGCTTTTCACAGGAAATGGTCCACATATGTCAGTTTGGATGATTTCTAGTGTTCCACTGCTTCGGTTTGCACCCTTTTTAATTTGTTTTACATACTTTCCTTTAACACAATCAATGCATTGTTCTAAGTCTGAGAACTCTATGGGAGGAAGTATCTCGCTCTTAATTAGTCTTTCTATTATCCCTTTCGAAATATGGCCCAAATGACAGTGCCATAACTTCGATGTTTCGTGAGTTCTCTTTCTTTTCTTTTGTTCTTTGTTCGACGAGGAATCTTGCTCATTCACATTACACACGTAATGCACTTTTTCACGAAGTGATAACAAATAAAGCTCGTTGTGAAGTAAGGCAACACCAACATAAGCATTATTTTTCCATATGGCACACTTGCCATGTCCAAAATAACACTCGTAATTGTCTTTATGTAAGAAAGAAACACTTTTTAAATTTCTATTACATGAAGGAACAAATAGAACGTTTCTAAGCAAAAGATTGAATCCTTCAGCCAACTCCAAGGAGATGTCGCCGACAGCTTCAACTTCTGCTTGGACGCCATTTGCGACTTCAATACTTCTTTCTCTTCTTTGCATAATCCTCGTCGAACGGAATCCCTGTAAAGAATTTGCAACATGAACAGTTGCACCTGAGTCAATCCACCAAGTAGATCTCAAAAACTGTGAATACAGTGATTCATTAACAAAGAAAACGATGTCGTTACCTCTCTTTGCCATGATGGTCTTTGGCGAGTCAGGGTAATCCTTTTTGTAGTACCCTGTCTTCTTGCAGTGGAGACAAGTGTCCCTGTCCACTGGAAGAGGCTTTTGCTGATGCTGAAAATGCGAAGGACCTTTACCATGTGGCTTTGAAGGAGAACCTTTGTTGTTTTGACTGAAATTCTTTTTCTTATTGTCCTTCACATAGTTGAGTGAATCACCATGTGAGGCTTTCAGTCTGTCCTCTTCTTGGATACACATTGCTATTGTCTTTTCAATGTCCCATGTTTTAGGGGACATGTTATAGTTCACAACAAAAGTTTCGAACTCCTTTGGTAGTGAAGCCATGACCAAGTGGACGAGGAGTGCTGGTTTGATTTCCATATCCGCGTCCATTGGCTTGAGCTTTGCTGTCGTGTTGCTCATCCGAAGGATGTGCTCCCTAATGCCATGGCCACCTCCAGTGTAGTTCTCTCTAACCAGTTGTTTTATCAACTGGGTGGCATATGTCTTTGAAGAGCGAGTGAACTGGCTCTTTATCTTTGTAGGCATCTCCCATGCGGAAGTGCACTCTGCAATTGAGCCCACAATGGCGTTCTCAATTGTATTCTTTATAAATGTCAGACACTTTTTATTGGCATTTATCCACTTTTGATTGCAGATGGAGTAGGAGAGCTCCACTGGAGCATGATCCCTCTGTTTTTTCGCCCATGCATCATCATCATCTTCGGCCTCTCTCACTGGCTCTCTAGGTTTAACAGGCTGTGGTTCCTCCAGAACCTATTCCACCTCAGCACAGACAAAAGTCATGTCTACTTTCTTCCTTCACTCAGAGTAGTTATCACCTCTAAGTGTTAGAACATCTTTTAGGCAACTCACCAGGTGGAAGCCTCCTGAAATCACAATGTAAGTGTGATCAGTATAACAATCATATGCTTTAATCTAACGTTGGTCAAATTGAACATACAACTATCTATGCAATTAAAACTATATTACCGTTGGGCCAAAATAGAAATAGATGCTCCGTTAGTTCTAATAATGATAAAACATGATTATGTTATTAACAACGTTTGTTAGAAAATAACAGAATCATTTTCTCTTTTAATAAACAATCACTTTAATGTGCTCTTTAATTTTAATTCTATCTTAACTTTTATTTTCTTTGTAAAAGAGCACTAAAATAAATACTTTGCAGTGGAAAACGTGAACATGAAATTCATGTACGTTTTCTACTTTACAGAAACAAATTTCTCTTAAAAAATAAAAATCATGAACTTTATTATTCCTTTTATAAAATCCATGATTATTTTTTTTTCTTTTTGTGAAAAAGTCTCTATTTATTTTCAGAAACTTTTATTATTATTTATAGAAAATTCCTATTTATTTTTCTATTTTCTAGACAAAATTTTTGTTGAAAAATTATTGCATAGAAAAAGAAATATAAAATTATTTAAATCTTCCTAAAAAGACTGCACAGAAAAATGAAAAATAATTAAAAACAAAAAAAGTGGCAGTTTGCGCTCTCGGCCGAAGCTGGCCTGGACCAAGAAGGGCGTCCCGCGATTCCGTGGCCTGGGCGCTGGTTCGTCCTTCCCCTGCCTCGGTCTGCTGGGCCACCAGCCTCAGGTTGGCCGGGCCAGCTTCACTTTTGTCCCAAGTCCCCTAGGAGGGGCTAGGATTTCTTTGTCGGGTGGATCCTCGCCGGTCATCACATCGGACGACGGCCGCGCTCCTAGGTGGGACAAAAAGGAGCCACAGCTACCGGTCCGAAAACCCTAACCCCATTTCCCCCCTTGACCGCACCACTCTCCTCCTTCTCTCTCGCAGCAGAAGCTCTCTCTGCTCGGTGGGTGCCTCTTGCGCGGCGGCTCCCCTGCCTCACCGAAGAGCTCAGGGCTGGTCACCAGCACTGGCAGCCAAGAGCCTCCGTGTCGCTTTTCTCTCCCGGCTCCCGCAACCCTCTCTCGCGGCAGCATGCTCTCGCTCGCTCGGGGCAGCAGCATCCAGCAAACGTGGAGCAAGGTCCGGCAACCGACGTCGGGGCAGAGCCCCCTGCGCCGCGCGCGCCGCGGCTCTTCCTGCCCCCCGCGCCGCTCTCCTCCTTAGCAAACCGCGCCGTACTTCAATGGCGGAGATACAACCTCTTTCTCTGCCACGAAAACTGTTGGAAATATGCCCTAGAGGCAATAATAAAATAGTTATTATTATATTTGATGTTTGAAGATGATCGTTTATTATCCATGCTATAACTATATTGAATGGAAATATAAATGCATGTGTGGATATATAGACAAAACTGTGTCCCTAGTGAGTCTCTAGTTGACTAGCATGTTGATCAAGGATGGTTAAGGTTTCGTAGCCATGGAAAAGTGTTGTCACTTGATGACAGGATCACATCATTAGGAGAATAATGTGATGAACAAGACCTAAACTATGAAAGTAGCATGTGATCGTATCTTTTTGTTGCTATTTTTTTTTTGCATATCAAGTGTTCATTCCTATGACCATGAGATCATGTAACTCACTAACACCGGAGGAATGCCTTCTGTGTATCAAACGTCGCAACGTTACTGGGTGACTATAAAGGTGCTCTACAGGTATCTCCAAAGGTGTCCGTTGAGTTAGCATGGATCAAGACTGGGATTTGTCACTCCGTGTGACGGAGAGGTATCTCAGGGCCTACTCGGCAATACAACATCACATATAAGCCTTGCAAGAAATGTGACTAAATAGTTAGTCATGGGATCTTGTATTACGGAACGAGTAAAGAGACTTGCCTATAACGAGATTGAAATAGGTATAGAGATACCGACGATCAAATCTCGGGCATGTAACATACCGAAGGACAAAGGGAATGGTATACGGGATTATATGAATGCTTGTCATAGAGGTTCAACCAATAAGATCTTCGTAGAATATGTAGGATCCAATATGGACATCCAGGTTCCGCTATTGGATATTGACTGGGGAGTGTCTCGGGTCATGTCTGCATAGTTCTCGAACCTGCAGGGTCTGCACACTTAAGGTTCGGTGTCGTTTCGGTATAGTTGAGGTATAGGTGCTAGTGACTGAAGTTTCGTTCGGAGTCCCGGATGATATCCCAGACGTCACTAGGGTTTCTGGAATGGTTCGGAAACGCAGATTGATATATAGGAAGTTGGTATTTGGATTCCGGAAGAATTTCGGGCATTGCCGGCAGTGTACCGAAAGTGACGAATGGGTACCGTGGGCCCACCACTTCCCGAAAAGGCCACGTGTACTTGATGGTGGCGCAATAGCTCTTAGTGGGATGACTAGTCAAGCAAAGAAAGCCCATGAGGTAAAAGTGGAAAAACCAAAAGAGGTGGACAACTTGGGGAGGAGTCCTACTCCAAGTAGGATTGAAGGAGGACTCCTCCTCCCTAGCGTCGGCCGAGCCCAAGGAGGCTCTCCTTGGGGCTCAAAGCTAGCCCCTCCTTCCTCCTATATATATTAGAGGTTTTAGTGTTTTTTAGACACAATTTCATCTACATGAAACCCTCTCCTCTAGTTCGTAGTTCTCCCTCCAGATCGGATTTCTACGGTGCTTAGGCGGAGCCCTGCAGGAATAGATCACCACCACCACCGGCGTGCCGTCACGCTGCTGGAGAACTCGTCTACTTCCCCGTCTCTTTTGCTGGATCAAGAAGGCAGAGATCGTCATCGAGCTGTACGTGTGCTGAAAACGAAGGTGCCGTCCGTTCGGTACTAGATCGGGACGGATCGTGAGACGATGGTGATTAGAATCACGAAGACGTTCCACTACATTAACCGTGTTTCTTAATGCTTCCCGCTTACCGATCTACAAGGGTAAGTAGATCCGATCTCCCTCTCGTAGATGATCATCACCATGATAGGTCTTCGTGTGCGTAGGAAACTTTTTGTTTCTCATGTAACTTTCCCCAACAGTGGCATCATGAACTAGGTTCATGCGTAGATGAAATCTCGAGTAGAACACAAAAGTTTTTGTGGGCGTTGATGTTCGATTTGCTGCCCTCCTTAGTCTTTTCTCGATTCGGCGGTATTGTTGGATTGAAGTGGCCCGGACCAACATTACTCGTATGCTTACGAGAGACCGGTTTCATCGACTAACATGCAACTTGTTGCATAAAGATAACTGGCGGGTGTCTATTTCTTCAACTTTAGTTGAATCGGATTTGACCGAGGTGGTCCTTGGAGAAAGGTTAAATAGCAATTTGCACATCACCGTTGTGGCTTTGCGTAAGTAAGATGCTATCATACTAGATACCCATAGCAACCACGTAAAAATGCAACAACAAATTAGAGGACGTCTAACTTGTTTTTGCAGGGTATGCTTGTGATGTGATATGGCCAAAGACATGATGTGATATATTGGATGTATGAGATGATCATGTTGCAATAGTTAAATATCGACTTGCACGTCGATGCTACAGCAACCGGCAGGAGCCATAGGGTTGTCTTTAAACTAACGTTTGTGCTTGCAGATGCGTTCACTATTGCTAGATAGTAGCTTTAGTAGTGATAGCATAGATAGCACGACAACCTCGATGGCGGCACAATAATGGACATCATGGTGTGGCGCCGGTGACGATGAAGATCATGCCGGTGCTTTGGTGATGGAGATCAAGGAGCACAAGATCATGGCCATATCATGTCACTTATGAATTGCATGTGATGTTAATCCTTTTATGCACCTTATTTTTCTTAAAACGACGGTAGCATTATAAGGTGATCCCTCACTAAAATTTCAAGATGAAATTGTGTTCTCCTCGACTGTGCACCGTTGCGACAGTTCGTTGTTTCGAGACACCACGTGATGATCGGGTGTGATAGACTCAACGCTCACATACAACGGGTGCAAAACAGTTGCACACGCGAAACACTCAGGTTAAACTTGACGAGCCTAGCATGTACAGGCATGGCCTCGGAACACAAGAGACCGAAAGGTCGAGCATGAGTCATATAGTAGATATGATCAACATGGAGATTTTCACCACTTAACTATACTCAACTCACGTGATGACCGGACTTGAGTTAGTGAATTTCGATCATGCAACACTCTAATAACTAGAGGTATGTCTATTTGAGTGGGAGTTTATAAGTAATATGATAAACTCAATTGTCTTGAACATAGTCTAAGTAATCTTTGCAAAAATTTATGTTGTAGATCAATGGCTCGCGCGGTAGCAACCCTGAATTTCAATACGTTCCTAGAGAAAGCTAAGCTGAAAGATGATGGTAGCAACTTTGTATACTGGGATCGAAATCTAAGGCTTATCCTTCAAGCTGGGCAAAAGAATTATGTCCTTGATGCAACGCTAGGAGATGAACCACCCGCTACGGCTGAACAAGATGTTTTGAACGCTTGGCAAGCTCGTAAGGATGACTACTCACTAGTTCAATGTGCAGTTTTGTATGGCTTAGAACCGGGACTTCAACGATGCTTTGAACATCATGGAGCATACGAGATGTTTCAGGAGTTCAAGTTTATCTTTGAGAAGAATGCCCGGATCGAGAGGTGTGAGACCTCCGATAAATTTTATGCTTGCAAAATGGAGGAGAATTCGTCTATCAGTGAACATGTGCTCAAAATGTCTGGGTACTCAAACCGTCTAGCTGAGCTGGGGATTGATCTCCTGCAAGAAGCTATCACTGACAGAATTCCTCAATCACTGCCACCTAGCTACAAGAGCTTTGTGTTGAACTATAACATGCAAGGGATGAATAAGTCACCCGGTGAGTTATTTGCGATGTTGAAAGTCGCGGAGTTAGAAATCCAGAAAGAACATCAAGTGTTGATGGTCAATAAGACCAATAGTTTCAAGAAGAACGACAAAGGCAAGAAGGGTAACTCCAAGAACAGTGGAAAAAATGTTGCCCCTCTGACGAAGAAACCCAAGGCTGGGCCTATGCCGGAAACTGAGTGCTATTATTGCAAAGGGACTGGTCACTGGAAGCGCAACTTCCCCAAGTATCTGGCCGATAAGAAGGCGGCCAACGCCAAGCAAGGTATATATGATATACATGTTATTGATGTGTACCTAACCAACTCTCGTAGTAGTGCCTGGGTATTTGATACCGGTTGTGTTGCTCACATTTGCAACTCGAAGCAGGAACTGCGGAATAAGCGAAGGCTGGCGAAGGATGAAGTGACGATGCATGTGGGAAATGGTTCCAAGGTTGATGCGATCGCCGTCGGCACTGTCTCAATTCAGTTACCATCGGGATTAGTTATGAACTTAAATAATTGTTATTTAGTGCCTGCGTTAAGCATGAACATTATATATGGATCTTGTTTATTGCGAGACGGTTACTCATTTAAGTCTGAGAATAATGGTTGTTCTATTTATATGAGTAATATCTTTTATGGTCGTGCACCCAGTTTGAGGGGTTTGTTTATTAAATCTCGATAGTGATGATACTCACATCCATAACACTGAGACCAAAATATGTAGAGTTAACAATGATAACTCCACTTTCTTGTGGCAGTGTCGCTTAGGTCATATTGGTGTTAAGCGCATGAAGAAGCTCCATGATGATGGACTTTTGGAGTTACTTGATTTTGAATCACTTGACACATGCGAACCACGCCACTTGGGCAAGATGACTAAGACTCCGTTCTCTGGAACAATGGAGCGTGCAAGTAACTTATTGAAGATTATACATACTGATGTGTGCGGACCAATGAGCATAGAGGCGCAAGGTGGATATCGTTATTTTCTCACATTCACTAACGATTTGAATAGGTATGGCTATATCTACTTGATGAAGCACAAGTCTGGAATGTTTGAAAAGTTTAAACAATTTTAGAGTGAAGTTGAAAATCATCGTAGCAAGAAGATCAAATTCCTACGATCTGATCGAGGAGGAGAGTGATGTCTACTACGCAACCTTCTCCTTGTAGACGTTGTTGGGCCTCCAAGTGCAGAGGTTTGTAGGATAGTAGAAATTTTCCCTCAAGTGGGTAACCTAAGGTTTATCAATCCGCAGGAGGCGTAGGATGAAGATGGTCTGTCTCAAGCAACCCTGCAACCAAATAACAAAGAGTCTCTTGTGTCCCCAACACACCCAATACAATGGTAAGTTGTATAGGTGCACTAGTTCGGCGAAGAGATGGTGATACAAATGCAATATGGATGATAGATATAGGTTTTTGTAATCTGAAATTACAAAAACAGCAAGGTAACCAAAAGTAAAAGTGAGCACAAACGGTATTGCAATGTGTGGAAAGAAGGCCTAGGGTTCATACTTTCACTAGTGAAGTTCTCTCAACAATGATAACATAATTGGACCATATAACTAGCCCTCAACATGCAACAAAGAGTCACTCCAAAGTCACTAATAGCGGAGAACAAACGAAGAGATTATTGTCGGGTACGAAACCACCACAAAGTTATTCTTTCTGATCGATCTATTCAAGAGTCTGTCATAAAATAACACGAAGCTATTCTTTCCGTTCGATCCATCATAGAGTTCGTACTAGAATAACACCTTAAGACACATATCAACCAAGACCCTAATGTCACCTAGATACTCCATTGTCACCTCAAGTATCCGTGGGCATGATTATACGATATGCATCACACAATCTCAAAATCATCTATTCAACCAACACATAGAACTTCAAAGAGTGCCCCAAAGTTTCTACCGGAGAGTCAAAACGTGTGCCAACCCATATGCATAGGTTCCCAATGTCACGAAACCTGCAAGTTGATCACCAAAACATACATCAAGTACTCACATGAATATCCCATTGTCACCACAGATAGACACGTGCAAGACATACATCAAGTGTTCTTAAAGACTCAATCCGATAAGATAACTCCAAAGGGAAAAGTCAATTCATTACAAGAAGGGAGAGGGGGAAGAACATCATAAGATCCAACTATAGTAGCAAAGCCCGCGGTACATCGAGATCAAGACATCTCAAGAACACGAGAGAGAGAGAGAGAGAGAGAGAGAGAGATCAAACACATAGCTACTGGTACATACCCTCAGCCCCGAGGGTGAACTACTCCCTCCTCGTCATGGAGATCGCCGGGATGATGAAGATGGCCACTTGAGATGGATTCCCCCTCCGACAGGGTGCCCGAACGGGCTCCAGATTGGTTTTTGGTGGCTACACAGGCTTGCAGCGGCGGAACTCCCGATCTAGGTTTTTTTTGGGGTTTATGCATTTATAGGAATTTATGGCGGTGGAATTACGTCGATTGGGCCCACGAGGAGGTCACAAGCCTGGTAGGTGTGGCCTGGGGGGGGGGTCGCGCCTCCCGGGCTTGTGACTCCCTCGTGGCTCTTCTGGCCTTCTTCCAAACCTTCGGGGGTCTCTTTTGGTCCAAAAAATCATCGTAAAGTTTTATTCCATTTGGACTACGTCTGAAAAAGGGTCAAAAACACGGAAAAAACAGAAACTGGCACTTGGCACTGAGTTAATAGGTTAGTCCCAAAAAAGATATAAAATAGCATATTCATGCATATAAAACATCCAAAGTTGACAAGATAATAGCATGGAACCATCAAAAATTATAGATACGTTGGAGATGTATCAGAGAGTATCTGAGTTATGAGTTTGGTGCTCACTTAAGACAATGTGGAATTCTTTCACACTTGACACCGCCTGGAACACCACAGCGTAATGGTGTGTTCGAACGTCGTAATCGTACTTTGTTAGATATGGTGCGATCTATGATGTCTCTTACCGATTTGCCATTATCGTTTTGGGGCTATGCATTAGAGACATCTGCATTAACTTTAAATAGGGCACCACCAAAATCCGTTGAGACAACACCAAATGAGCTATGGTATGGCAAGAATCCAAAGTTGTCATTTCTTAAAGTTTGGGGATGCGATGCTTATGTCAAAAAGCTTCAACCTGGAAAGTTGGAACCCAAAGCGGAAAAGTGTGTCTTCATAGGTTACGCAAAAGAGACAGTTGGGAATACCTTCTATCTCCGATCCGAGGGCAAAGTGTTTGTTGCTAAGAACGGAGCATTTCCTGAGAAGGAGTTTCTCTCGAAAGAATTGAGTGGGAGGAAAATAGAACTTGATGAGGTTACAAAACCACTCCTTCAACAAGATGGTTGCAGGGCTGAAAGAAATTTTTGTCGAGGCAACACTAGTTGAAGAGGAAGCTAATGATGATGATCATGAAGCTTCAGATCAAGTTACTGTTGAAGCTCGCAGGTCGACAAGAGCACGTACTGCTCCCGAGTGGTACGGGAATCATGTCTTGTCTATCATGTTGTTAGACAACAATGAGCTTGCGAGTTATGGAGAAGCAATGGTGGGCCCGGATTCCAACAAATGGTTAGAAGCCATGAAATCCGAGATAGGATCTATGCATGAAAACAAAGTGTGGAATTTGGAAGTATTCCTTGAAGGCCGCAAGGCTATTCAGAACAAATGGATCTTTAAGAAGAAGACAGACGCAGATGGTAATGTGACCATTTACAAAACTCGACTTGTGGCAAAGGGTTTTTCACAAGTTCAAGGAGTTGACTACGATGAGACATTCTCATCCGTAGCGATGCATAAGTCCGTCCGAATCATGATAGCAATAGCTGCATTTTTCGATTATGAAATCTGGCAGATGGATGTCAAAACGGCGTTCCTTAACGGGTTTCTTAAGGAAGAGTTGTATATGATGCAACCCGAAGGTTTTGTCGATCCAGAGAATGCTGACAAGGTGTGCAAGCTCTAGCGATCCATTTATGGACTGGTGCAAGCATCTTGGAGTTGGAATCAACACTTTGATGAGGTGATCAAGGCGTTTGGGTTTATACAAGTTTTTGGAGAAGCTTGTATTTACAAGAAAGTGAGTGGGAGCTCTATAGCGTTTCTAATATTATATGTCGATGACATATTGCTGATTGGAAACAATGAGGAGTTTTTGGAAAGCATAAAAGATTACTTGAATAAAAGTTTTTCAGTGAAATACCTATGAGAAACTGCTTACATATTGGGCATAAAGATCTATAGAGATAGGTCAAGGCGCCTAATAGCTATTTCACAAAGCACATACCTTGATAAAGTTTTGAAGAAGTTCAAAATAGAAAAATCCAAGAAGGGGTTCTTGCCTGTGTTACAAGGTATAAAGTTGTGTAAGACTCAATGTCCAATGACTACAGAAGATAGAGAAAAGATGAGTGTCGTCCCCTATGCTTCAACCATAGGATCTATCATGTATGCAATGTTGTGCACAAGACCGGATGTCAGACTGGCCATAAGTATGGCAGGCAGGTTTCAAAGTGATCCAGGAGTGGAACAGTGGGCGGCGGTCAAGAATATTCTGAAGTACCTGAAAGGGACTAAGGAAATCTTTCTCGTTTATGGGGGTGACGAAGAGCTCATCGTAAAGGGTTACGTCGACGCCAGTTTTGACACCGATCCGGATGACTCTAAGTTGCAAACCGGATACATATTTGTTCTTAACGGGGGTGCAGTAAGTTGGTGCAGTTCCGAGCAAAGCATCGTAGCTGATTCTACATGCGAAGCGGAGTACATAGCTGCCTCAGAGGCGGCCAAGGAGGGTGTCTGGATGAAGCAGTTCATGTTAGATCTTGGAGTAGTGCCAACTGCACTGGATCCAATCAACCTGTTCTGTGACAACACTGGTGCCATTGCTCTAGCCAATGAACCAAGGTTTTAACAAGAGGACCAGACACATAAAGCGACGTTTCAACGCCATCTATGATTACATCAAGGAGGACGGCATAAATATTTGCAAGGTGCACACAGATCTGAATGTTGCAGATCCGCTGACTAAACCTCTACCTCGAGCGAAGCATGAAGAACACTAGAACTGTATGGGTGTTAGATTCATTATAATGTAAATCACATGAAGATGCGTGACTAGATTATTGACTCTAGTGCAAGTGGGAGACTGTTGGAAATATGCCCTAGAGGCAATAATAAAATAGTTATTATTATATTTCCTATTTCAAGATAATTTTTTATTATCCATGCTATAATTATATTGAATGGAAACATAAATACATGTGTGGATATATAGACAAAACTGTGTCCCTAGTGAGTCTCTAGTTGACTAGACTGTTGATCAAGGATGGTTAAGGTTTCCTAGCCATAAAAAGTGTTGTTACTTGATGACGAGATCACATCATTAGGAGTATGATGTGATGGACAAGACCCAAACTATGAACGTAGCATGTGATCGTGTCTTTTTGTTGCTATTGTTTTTTGCATGTCAAGTATTCATTCCTATGACCATGAGATCTCACTGACACAAGAGGAATGCCTTGTGTGTATCAAACGTCACAACGTTACTGCGTGACTATAAAGGTGCTCTACATGTATCTCCAAAGGTGTTCTTTGAGTTAGCATGGATCAAGACTGGGATTTGTCACTCCGTGTGACGGAGAGGTATCTCGGGGACCACTCGGTAATACAACATCACATATAACCCTTGCAAGCAATGTGACTAAAGAGTTAGTCACAGGATCTTGTATTACGGAACGAGTAAAGAGACTTGCCGATAACGAGATTGAAATAGGTATAGAGATACCGCCGATCAAATCTCGGGCAAGTAACATACCGAAGGACAAAGGGAATGGTATACGGGATTATATGAATCCTTGGCATAGAGGTTCAACCGATAAGATCTTCATAGAATATGTAGCATCCAATATGGACATCCAGGTCCCGCTATTGGATATTGACCGGGGAGTGTCTCTGGTCATGTCTGCATAGTTCTCGAACCCGCAGGGTTTGCACACTTAAGCTTCGGTGACGTTTCGGTATAGTTGAGTTATAGGTGCTGGTGACCAAAGTTTTGTTCGGAGTCTCGGATGAGATCCCGGACGTCACGAGGGTTTCTGGAATGGTCCGAAAACGAAGATTGATATATATGAAGTTGGTATTTGGATTCCGGAAGAATTTCGGGCATTGCCGACAGTGTACTCGGAGTGACGCATGGGTACCGGGGGCCGACCACTCCCCAAAAGGGCCACGTGGACTTGATGGTGCCACAATAGCTCTTAGTGGCCTCACTAGTCAACCAAAGAATGCCCGTGAGGTAAAAGTGGAAAAAACCAAAAGAGGTGGACAACTTGGGGAGGAGTCCTACTCCAAGTAGGATTGGAGGAGAACTCCTCCTCCCTAGCGTCGGCTGAGCCCAAGGGGGCTCTCCTTGGGGATCAAGGCTAGACCCTCCTTCCTACTATATATACTAGAGGTTTTAGGGATTTTGAGACACAATTTCAGCTACATGCAACCCTCTTCTCTAGTCCGTAATTCTCCCTCCAGATCGGATTTCTGCGGTGCTTAGGCGAAGCCCTGCAGGAATAGATCACCACCACTACCGGCGCGCCGTCACGCTGCCGGAGAACTCATCTACTTGCCCGTCTCTCTTACTGGATAAAGAAGGTGGAGATCGTAATCGAATTGTACGTGTGCTGAACACGGAGGTGCCGTCCGTTCAGTACTAGATCGGGACGGATCGTGGGACGACGGTAATTTGAATCACGAAGACGTTCCACTACATCAACCACATTTCTTAACGCTTCCCGCTTAGCGATCTACAAGGGTATGTAGGTCCGATCTCCCTCTCATAGATGATCATCAGCATGATAGGTCTTCGTGTGCGTAGGAATTTTTTTGTTTCCCATGCAACGTTCCTCAACAAAAGCCCATGTTATGGCATGCAGCGGCAGCCCCCTTAGCCCCCTTGCCGGTGCGCACGAGCTCCCGAGGGAGAGCGCGCCGCCTTCAAGCGGTGTGGTGGGATGCCTTTTTCCCGTGCGAGAGGATCTGTACTGTGCGTGTCCCCAAAACCGCTCCATCGCCATCCCCCTTGCCGGCTGCGCGTCCGCCTTGCGGTGAGCGCGCCGCCGTCGAGCGGTTTGGTGATGGAGCACTTTGCTCGTGTGGGTTATTTTTCTGTGCATTTTTTGTTTGTTTATTTTTCGGAATCGATCCGATTTGCTCTTTGCCCCCGAATAGGTGATACCTTCGTCCGACGCCTCGGCTTGCCGATGCGCGTCGAGGTCAAGAGGGTCGTAGCGGCCTTGCGGCGGCGCTCTTTGCCGGCGAGGCCCGAGGCCTCTCCGTTTACTTTCCCCTTCTACGGTTCTTTTTTGGATCGGGGAAACGCTTTCTTTTGCTGTTGCTACCGAAGAACCTAGACCGAAACTAGTCTCATACCATTGATAGACTCTGTGGATCGGATCGTCTAGGATTCCGGTAGTAGGTAGCATGAGTTTTACCTTGCTCGACACTTGAGGAGCTCCCGCCATCATCCGTTAGTGTGGTGGTGACGGCGGCGGCGATTGAGAGATGTGGCGGCGGTAGTGCTTCCCGTGAGCAGCGCGCTAACCCTAGATCGGTAGGTCGTGTAGGTGGGGAAAGTGGTGGCGGTGAACCTCGTCTCTCGTGCCCCGACCCCCACCTCTGTTAATATAGCGTGGGTCAGAGGGGCCCACCAACCTTAATGGGTTGGGCGCCCCCGATCAGGGCGCATATGGATCAAGGGTCCGGTGGGCCGTTGGGCCCACGCGGAGAGATCAACCTAACAAAAATTACTCCAAGATTGGATATCCTTTGATTTTGTTACGGGTTTTATTAAATCCGCATTTAGAAGAAAGAGCTTCGAGGCCGATTTTCTTTTGAGTAGAGCTTGTACGTTAATTTGATCATCTAAACAAGCAAAGAAAGGCGAAAGCCGATGAATGGGCGTCGCGGAGGCCAGCAGCTTTCTCTTGGATCGCGCACAGGGAGCAACGTTGGTCCTCATATCTTTGCTAGGAGTATTTAACAAAAAACTGTCACAATTCATCCGATCATGAAACATAAGGTTTGGGAAACTGTACCGTACCTCTTATGAGGTGGGCTATCTCATATATATATATATATATATATATATATATATATATATATATATATATAAGGGGGTACACAACGTGTACAATACAATATACAATATCTATATAGGATCTATGTATGAATACAGTCTAACACCCTCCCTCAATCTTAACTATGACCTGAGGTATAGAGTATGTTAAGATTGCGTATACATCCTACAAACTCTGGTTGTGGTAGAGGCTTCGTGAAGATGTCAGCAAGTTGATCTTTAGAGGAGATGAACTTGATGTGAAGTAGCTTTTGTGCAACGCGTTCCCGTACAAAGTGATAGTCAACTTCAATGTGTTTTGTTCGTGCATGAAACACCTGCTTAGACGACAGATAAGTAGCACCAATGTTGTCACACCAAAGGATAGGAGGCTGAGCTTGAGGGACTCCCAACTCTCTTAATGAGGATTGTATCCATATGATGTCAGGTGTAGCATTCGCAACTGCTTTATACTCAGCTTCAGTGCTACTTCTAGACATTGTGGCTTGTTTACGAGAAGTCCAGGCGATCAAACTAGGACCAAATAAGACAACATGTCCCCCCGTGGATCGCGTGTCATCTTGATTACCAGCCCAGTCTACATTAGAGAACGTCGAATGCTCAGCAGATGGCGCCGGCTGAAGAATCAGACCATAGAAAGCACCGAGACACACGTAGCGTAGAATGCACTTTACCGATGTCCAATGAGGAGTCTGAGGAGCATGAAGAAACTGACACAGCCGATTGACTGCATAGGATATATCAAGCCGAGTGATAGTGAGATACTGCGGACCACCAACCACACTCCGATATTCAGTTGCATCATTCGAAGTAAGGGGATCTCCATCAAATGCAGACAAACAATCAATAGCAGACATCGGAGTGGAAGCATGCTTGCACTTCAGCATACCGACCCATCGTAATAAGTCCAAGGAGTATGTGTGCTGCAAGAGCATCAAGCCAGCTGACGAGCGAGAAACTTCCAGCCCAAGAAAGTAATCCAAAGTGCCTAAATATTTGGCCGCAAAGTCACCACTCAACGCAGAAATCACACGATCAGCAGCAACATCGGAGGAGCTAATGAGGATAATATCATCAACATAGACCAGTAGATACATCGTCACCTCACGCCGATGCATGAGGAAGAGCGATGTGTCAGCAGTGGATGGAACAAAACAAAGTGCCCGAAGAACAGATCCAAGCCTGGCATGCCATGCACGAGGATCCCGCTTTAGCCCTTAGAGTTCCTTGACCAGGCGACACAGATGATGAGGGCGAGCAGGGTCAACAAATCTCGGGGGCTCGCGCATGTACACCTCCTCATCCAGAACACCATGTAAAAATGCATTCTGAACATCCAGTTGGTGAAGAAACCAGTCTCGAGTAATAGCTAAGGAGAGCAGAAGCCGGGTAGTAGTAGGCTTGACAACCGGGCTAAAAGTATCCTCATAATCAATACCATACCGTTGCTTGAACCCCTTTGCCACTAACTGTGCCTTGTAGCACTCAATAGAACCATCACCATGCCTCTTAAACTTTGAAGAGCCATTTTGAATCAATGACATTGACACCAGAAACCGGAGGGACTAGCTACCAAGTACCATTAGCCAATAACACATGATACTCTTGTTCCATGGCTTGGTGCCAATGACGAATCCCAAGAGCAGCCTGAAAATGTCGGCAGAGGGGTCTTCTTTTAACTGTGCCACACAAGCTACAAGCCATGCAACCGTTCCATCTGTATGCTCCTTGGGACAAGCAATGCCAGACCAATTGTGTGTGTGAGGACGATGAGCAATTGCAGCCGGTGGCGTAGCAGGTGGTGATGGCAGCACTAGCGATGGCTCGTTCAGCGAGGCCTCCGAAGACAAGACCGCCGTCCCGGCTGAGCGAGGTGATGCAGCAGAAGTCGCCGACCCAGGCGACAGGGCAGAAGACACCGGCCCAGGCGAGGGTGCCGGCGAACCCAGGGTAGGCGTCGTAGGCCGAATCAACACAGCTGAAGCCGGCCCAGGGGAGGACAGCACGGGCTCATCCAGCGCAAAGAAGGCCGGTCCAGCACCAGCCAACGAAGGTGAGGGTGGTCGAGGTACGCATGGCGCATGCACTGCACTACTGCTCACGTCGTGACCAGACACAGCAGCCGGCTACTCCTGTTCCTTCAGCAGTTCGAGACGAGCACCACGACTTATACCTGCAGCATGATGAGGAAACAACGTAGGGGAGTATGCAATATCAACAAATTGACCACACAGTGGAGAGGTGGAAGGTGATGCCAGAGGGGCCGAGGGTAGCAAAAGTGATGAAAACAGGAACACATTCTCATCAAACACAACACCACGTGAGATGTAAACATGGTTGGACGGAATATAGAGACACTTGTATCCTTTGTGCAACGAGCTATACCCAGTAAAGACACACAGTTTGGAGCAAAACTCAAGCATACGCTTGTTATAAGGGCGAAGATGAGGTCACCATGCACACCCTAAGACTTTAAGGAAGGTATAATCTTAAGCTTCATTAAGCAAGAGTTCAAGTGGTGTTTTCATCCCAAGGAGTCATGTATGAAGCCTATTTATGAGAAAACAGGCTATCGAAAATGCAACACTTCAAAAGAGGAAAGGTACCGATGCATGAGCAAGAAGAGTTAGGCCACTTTCAACAATATGACGATGCTTACGTTCGGCTGCGCCATTATGCTGATGTGTATGAGGGCAAGACACACAGTCTGAAATGCCAAGCTTATTAAGAACGTATTGAGGTTGTGATACTCACCACCCCATTCAGACTGAACATGGATTATTTTATGCTTAAGAAGACGCTCAACATGAGCTTGGAATTGTAGGAAAACATCGAGCACATCAGATTTGCGCTTGATAAGATAAAGCCAAGTAAACCGACTATAAGCATCAATAAAACTGACATAATTGTTATTACTACTAACTGAAGTTTGGGTATGGCCCCTGATAACCCACAAGTATAGGGGACCGCAACAGTTTTCGAGGGTAGAGTATTAAACCCAAATTTATTGATTCGACTCAAGAGGAAGCGAAAGAATATTCTCAAGTATTAGCAGCTGAGTTGTCAATTCAGCCACACCTGAAAGATTAGTATCTGCAAGCAAAGTATCAGTAGAAAAGTGGTATGATAGCAACGGTGTCAGAAAAAGGTCTGTTGATGGCAGACTATTCCTGACTTGTTGTATCAATGGCACCAGAAAATAGTCTTGCAGCAGGTAACAACAAAGTAACAAGTAACAGCAGTAGTGACATCAGTAGCAAGTAACAGTAGTAGTGACAGCAGTAGCAAGTAACAGCGGTAGTGACAGCAGTAGCGGCAAAGTAACGTAGCAAGGACCAGTAGTAAAAGACTCATAAGCATTGGATCGGTGATGGATGATTATGTCGGATGTGATTCATCATGTAACAACTATAACACGAAGAGATAAGTAACTAGCCCCCGTTCGTCAATCTCATGTAGGCATGTATTCCGTATGTAGTCATACGTGCTTAGGGAAAATAACTTGCATGACATCTATTGTCCATCCCTCCCGTGGCAGCGGGGTCCTAATGGAAACTACGGGATATTAAGGTTCTCCTTTTAATAAAGAACCGGACCAACGCATTAACACTTGGTGAATACATGAACTCCTCATACTATGGTCATCTCCGGGAGTGGTTCCGGCTATTGTCACTCCAGTGTTGCCGGGTCATAACACATAATAGGTGACTACAACTTGCAAGATAGGATCTAAAACACACATATATTGGTGACCACATAATAGGTTCAGATCTGAAATCATGGCACTCGGGCCCTAGTGATAAGCATTAAGCATGGCAAAGTAGTAGCAACATCAATCTCAGAACATAGTGGATACTAAGGATCAATCCTCGTCAAAACTAACTCGATTACATGATAGATCTCATCCAACTCATCACCGTCCAGCAAGCCTACGATGAGATTACTCACAAACGGTGAAGAGCATCATGGAATTGGCGATGAAGGAAGGTTGATGATGACGATGGCGACGATTTCCCCTCTCCGGAGCCCAGAATGGACTCCAGATATGCCCTCCAAGTGAAGAACAGGAGGTGGCGGCGCCTCCGTATCGTTAAACGCGATGAATCCTTCTCTCTGATTTTTTTCCAGGCAAAACAGAATATATAGAGCTGAGTTTGGAGGCGGTTGATACGTCTCCAACGTATCTATTATTTTTGATGGTTTCATGCTATTATCTTGTCAAACTTTGGATGTTTTGCATGCCTTTTATATTTATTTTTGGGACTAACTTATTAACTAAGTGCCAAGTGCCAGTTCCCGTTTTTCCATGTTTTTGACCCCTTTCAGAGGAGATTTTGAAACAGAGTCCAAATGGAAGAAAATCCCCGAAAAGATTTTTTCTGGAATGGAAGAAGACCGGGAAGCTTGGGAGCCAAGGCAGGGGAGCCTCAGGGGCCCCACAAGCCCCCACCCCGCGGCCAGGGGGGAGGCTGCGCCATCTAGGCTTGTGGGCCCCCTGGACGCTCTTTGCCCTAGGTCTTTTGCCTATATATTCCCATAAATTCCAGAAAAAATCAGGAGATCACCGAAAGTACTTTTCCGCCGCCGCAAGCTTCTGTCTCCGCAAGATCCCATCTGGGGCACGTTCTGGTGCCCTGCCAGAGGGGGGATTCAGACACGGAGGGCTTCTCCATCAACACCATGACCTCTCCGATGATGCGTGAGTAGTTCACCATAGACCTACGGGTCCATAGTTAGTAACTACATGGCTTCGTCTCTCTCTTGGATCTTCAATACAAAGTTCTCCATGATCTTCATGGAGATCTATCTGATGTAATCTTCTTTTGCGGTGTGTTTGTCGAGATCCGATGAATTTTGGATTTATGATCAGATTATCTATTAATCTTATTTGAGTTTCTTCTGATCTCTCTTATGCATGATTTCATATCCTTGTAATTCTCTTCGAGTTGTGGGTTTTGTCTGGCCAACTGGATCTATGATTATTGCAATGGGAGAAGTGCTTGGTTTTGGGTTCATACCGTGCGGTGACCTCACCCAGTAACAGAAGGGGTAGCATGAAACGCATCGTGTTGTTGCCATCAAGGGTAAACAGATGGGGTTTTCATCATTGGTTTGAAATTATCCCTCTACATCATGTCATCTTACTTAAAGCATTACTCTGTTCGTCATGAACTCAATACACTAGATGCATGCTGGATAGTGATCGATGTGTGGAGTAATAGTAGTAGATGCAAAAAGTATCGGTCTACTTGTCTCGGACGTGATGCCTATATGTATGATCATTGCCTTAGATATCATCATGACTTTGCACGGTTCTATCAATTGCTCGGTAGTAATTTGTTCACCCACCGTAACACTTGCTATTTTGAGAGAAGCCTCTAGTGAACACTATGGCCCCCAGGGTCTACTCCACACCATATTTTCAGCCTTACACTTTTTACTTCGTTGCACTTTCCGCCTTCAGATCTCACTTTGCAAACAATCTTGAAGGGATTGACAACCCCTTTGAAGCGTTGGGTGCAAGCTTGTTTGTGTTTGCGCAGGTACTCTGGACTTGACGAGACCCTCCTTCTAGATCGATACCGTGGTTCTCAAACTGAGGGAAATACTTACTGCTCCTGTGCTGCATCACCCTTTCCCCTTCAAGGGAAAAACCAACGCAAGCCCAGCCTCTGTCAACGTGTCAATTTCTGGCACTGTTGTCTGTGGGATAGTGATGTTTGCTGTGTATCCCTTGCAACGGCGCCAGAAATAGTTGTGTCGACGGCACCAGGAATCCTTCAGCTACGGCTACGCCTTAAGGGACTTCCTAGGCAAGTATGCAAAGGATTTGTCCCGTGGCCTTGGAGCCTTGCGTTGGTGTTCCCTCGAAGCGGAAAGGGTGATGTAGCATAACGACGGTAAGTATTTCCCTCAGTTTGAGAACCAAGGTATCAATCCGGCGGAAGAGTATCTCAAAGATCCTGCACAAACACAAAATCTTGCACCCAACGCTATGAAGGGGTTGTCAATCCCTTATAGATTGTTTGCCAAGTGAGAACTGAAAGCAACAAAGTAACAAAGCAAAGTAAAAGCGGAGATGTAAACGATGGATGTGAATAGACCCGGGGGCCGTAGTGTTTACTAGTGGATTCTCTCATGAAAGCAAGTAGACGGTGGGTGAACAAATTACTGTCGAGCAATTGAGAGAACTGTGCAGAGTCGTGACGATATCTATGCAATGATTATTTCTATATGCATCACGTCCGAAACAAGTAGACCAATACTTTCTGCATCTACTACTATTACTCCACACGTCGACCGCTATCCAGCATGCATCTACATAAGAACAGAGTAACGCCTTAAGCAAGATGACATGATGTAGAGGGATAATATCAAACCAATGATAAAAACCCCATCTTTTTACCCTTGATTGCAACTACTTGATGTGTGCCTTGCTGCCCCTACTGTCACTGGAAAAGGTCACCACATGGCAGAACCCAAAACAAAGCACTTCTCCCATTGCAAGAATCATAGATCTAGTTGGCCAAACAAAACCCAAGACTCGGAGAGACTTATAAGGATATCAAATCATGCATATAAGAAATAAGCAAAGACTCAAATATATATCATAGATAATCTAATCACAAGTCCACAATTCATCGGATCTCGACAAACACACCGCCAAAGAAGATTACATCGGATAGATCTCCATGAAGATCATGGAGAACTTTGTATTGAAGACCCAAGAGAGAGAAGAAGCCATCTAGCTACTAACTACGGACCCGTAGGTCTGAAGAGAACTACTCATGAGTCATTGGAGGGGCGATGATGATGATGATGAAGCCCTCCAACTCCAAAGTCCCCTTCGGCAGGGCTTGTGGGCTTGTGGGCTCCCTGGAGCCCACCTGGCTTGGCCCAAAAGCCCCCTGGACTTCTTCCGTTCGGGAAAAAATCATTTCAGGGTTTTTCTTCCATTTGGACTCCGTTCCAAAATCAGATCTGAAAAGAGTCAAAAACACGGAAAAAACAGGAACTGGCACTTGGCACTGATTAATAAGTTAGTCCCAAAAAGATATAAAAAGGTACATAAAACATACAAAGAAGACAAGATGACAACATGAAACCATCAAAATTTATAGATACGTTTGAGACGTATCAAGCATCCCCAAGCTTAACTCCTCCTCGTCCTCGAGTAGGGAAGTGATAAGAATGAATTTTTGATGATTTCATGCTACCTAGCATAGGTGTCCTGTAATTCCTCTTATGTGACGTGAATGTTCAGATCCATTAGATTCGAAACAATAGTTTGCTATTGACGTGGAAACAATAATAATTCAAGCAAACTAGCAAAGTAATCATGAACTTTCAAAATAACAAGGCCAAAAGAAAGTTATCCCTACAAAAGCATATAGTCTGGCTATGCTCTATCATCATTGCACAACGAATTTAAATCATGCACAACCCCGGTATTGGCCAAGTAATTGTTTCACACCTTTACTTTCTCAAACATTTTCAACTCTCACGCAACACATGAGCGTGAGCCATGGTTATAGCACTATAGATGGTGTTTAATGTGGTGGGGGTTGCAAGACAAAAAGGAGAAGATAGTGACATTAACTAGGCATATCAATGAGCTGTGGAGATGCTCATCAATATATATCAATGTGAATGAGTAGGGATTGCCATACAAATGATGCACTAGAGCTACAAGTATGTGAAAGCTCTTAAAGAAAACTAGTGGGTGTGCATCCAACTTGCTTGCTCACGAAGACCTAAGGCAATTTTGACGAAGCCTATCATTGGAATATACAAGCCAAGTTATATAATGAGAATTTCCCACTAGCTATATGGTGGTGACAAAACGAGAGACTCTCAATCATGAAGATCATGGTGCTCAATATGCACAAGTGTGGAAAAAGTGGTAGCATTGTCCCTTCTCTCTTTTTCTCTCATTTTTTTATTTTTTATTTTGGTGGGCTCTTTGGCCTCTTTTTTTTATGGGCTTCTTTGGCCTCTTTTATTTCCTCACATGGGACAATGCTCCAATAATGATGATCATCACACTTTCAACTCAAAACTTAGAGCAACTCTGACTCTAGAAGGAATGCCTTCGGTAGTGTACCGTGGCAATGATCTAGCATGGCATAGACATCAATGGAAACATCACGTTAGCTATCTTACGATCATGCAAAGGCAAAGTAGACGTGGTCGCACATGTCATGGCGGTAGTTGCATGGCAATATATCTTGGAATGACTTTGAAAAAGCCATAGTAGGTAGGTATGGTGGCTGTTTTGAGGGAGGCTAATGGTGGGTTTTGTGCACCGGCGAAAGTTGTACGACACTAAGAAGATAGTGATGGTGGAAGGTGAAAGTCGCGCGATCCCGACCGCCACACAAAGGATGACAATCAAAATACTAATCATGCTTAGACTTCATCACATATCGGTTCACCATACGTGCATGCTACGGGAATCACTAACTTCAACACAAGTATTTCTAGATCCACAACACCTTACTAGCATAACTTCAATATTACCACAACCATATCTCAAAACTAATTGAGAGGAATCAAACTTCTCTAACTATTCAATGCACATGAAGGTGGAAGTTTTCGTATCCCTTTGAATAACTACCCCTTTTGAGACTACTTTCAAAGCATAGATCAACTACCAAGCCATGCACCGCTGTGCTCTAAAAGATATAAGTGAAGCACATAGAACATAAGTATCTAGCTCAAAAGATATAAGTGAAGCACATGTGAGCTGAATTGTCTACCAAAAGATATAAGTGAAGCTCGACAAAATCACGGTGAGTGCATGTCTCTCTCTCTAGGTGTGCAGCAAGGATGATTGTGACACAACAAAAATAAAAGACTCCTACGATATAAGACGCTCCAAGCAAGAACACATAACATGTGGTGAATAAAAATATAGCCCCAAGTAACGTTACCGATGGATTGAAGACGAGAGAGGGGATGCCTTCCCGGGGCATCCCCAAGCTTAGGCTTTTACGACATCTTTGAATATCTTGGGGTGCCTTGGGCATCCCCAAGCTTGAGCTCTTGCCACTCTTTATCTTTTTGTCCATAAAAACTTCACCCAAAACTTGAAAACTTCACAACACGAAACTTAAACAGAAACTCGTGATAACATTAGTACAAGAAACCAAACCACCACTTCCTTAGATACTATAGCAAACTTAAACTCTACTTGTGATGATGTTGGGTTAATGTACTTTCAATCTTCCATGGCTAATACCCCCCCGATACTATCCATAGTTTCATCAAAATAAGCAACCAACACATCAAAAACAGAATCTCTTAACAGGAGACCAGTCTGTAGCAATCTGTATGTTTCGTATACCTCTAGTACTTCACAAATTCTGAAAACTTACGACAGTCTGAAGAATTTGCGTAGCAATCCGCAGAAAAAAGAATCAACTCAAAATCTCTTACAGAAAAAAATGAAAATTCTTTCGTGAGCAGAAAGTTTCTGTCTTTTCAAGCATGACCAAACGATCATCCTCAAGACTAATCACAATGGTTTTGCTTGGCACAAACGCAAAAGGAAACACAAAAACACAATCATAATAGAATTATGAAAGTGTGGAAAACACAAAACATAAAGAAAAAGGATCGATTCGTTGGGTTGCCTCCCAACAAGCGCTTTTGTTTAACGCCCTTAGCTAGGCGAAAGTGATGGAATCACATATAGTCATCTTTGGTGCTCAAACCATAGGTAGCCCTCATCATAGATTCATAAGGCAATCTTATTTTCTTTATAGTAAAGTGCTCCATGCCCTTCTTTAAGGGAAATTGAAATCTAATATTCCCTTCCTTCATATCGATGATAGCACCAATAGTCCTTAGGAAAGGTCTACCAAGAATAATGGGACATGAAGGATTGCAATCTATGTCAAGTACAATGAAATGCATGGGTACATAGTTCTTATTTGCAACAATAAGAACATCATCGATCCTCCCCATGGGCTTCTTGATGGTAGAATCCGCAAGATGCAAATTAAGAGAACACTCTTCAATCTCATGAAAACCAAGAATATCACATAAAGACTTTGGAATCGCAGAAACACTAGCACCCAAATCACACAAAGCATTGCACTCATAGTTTTTGATCTTGATTTTGATAGTACGTTACCACTCATCATGAAGTTTTCTAGGTATAGAGACTTCTAGTTCGAGCTTCTCTTCAAGAGATTTCATCATAGCATCTACGATATGCGCGGTAAAGGCTTTGCTTTGGCTATAAGCATGTGGAGAGTTTGCAATGGATTGCATCAAATAAATGCATTCAAACAAGGAGCAATTATCATAATTGAATTCCTTGAAATCCAAAGTGGGAGTTTCATTACTACCCAAAATTTTGACTTCTTCTACTCCACTCTCCACACCTTTATCATCAAGATAGGTGGACTCCGAATCATTGGGGCGTTTTTCAACCAAAGTGGATTCATATCCAGCCCCTCCATAAGTAGGTTTGACACGCGAAAACAAAGATTCAAGAGGAGACACACCAAGCACTTTAAGATCTGCGTGATTTGCATCACTAGAACGCACCCTTTTAAACCATTCATGTCTAGCGCGAATTTGGGCGGTTCTTTCTTTGCTCTCATTCATGGAGATACGCATAGCTTTCAAAGTTTCATCCAAGTTGATCTTGGGAGTAGCGCATCTAACTTTCAAAGCATCAATATCACAAGACATCCTATCAATGCTTTTAGCCAAATCGTCTATTTTGAGTAGTTTTTCCTCTATGGACGCATTGAAAATCTTTTGAGAGTTGATGAACTCTTTGATATTACTCTCTAGATCAGAGGGTAATTTGTTGTGATTTCCATAAGTGTTGCTGTAGGAATTGCCATAATTGTTAGAGGAGTTACTAGGAAAAGGCCTAGGAACATAGTTTCCTCTAAAAGCATTGTTGTTGCCAAAATTGTTCCTACCAACAAAATTCACCTCCAAACTAGTGTTGCTACTCTCAATCAAAGAAGATAGTGGCATGTCATTAGGATCTACGGTAGCATTTCTACTAGCAACCAAATTCATCAACTCGTCCATCTTAGCACTAAGCGAGTTAATCTCTTCTATAGCGTGCACCTTTTTGCTAGCAGGCGACCTTTCAGTGTGCCACTGAGAGTAGTTGGTCATGATATTGTCTAGGAGTTTTGTAGCGTCTCCTAACGTGATTTCCATGAACGTTCCACCTGAGGCGGAGTCCAAGATATTGCAAGAAGCGAAATTCAAGCCAGCATAAAAGATTTGTATAATCATCCACAAACTCAAGCCCTGAGCAGGACAATTTCTAATCATAAGCTTCATCCACTCCCAAGATTGTGCAACGTGTTCATGATCAAGTTGCTTGAAATTCATGATATCATTACGTAAGGAGATGATCTTAGCAGGCGGAAAATACTTGGATATGTAAGCATCTTTGCACCTATCCCAAGAATCGATACTATTTTTAGGCAAAGAAGAAAACCAAGTTTTTGCGCGATCTCGCAACGAGAAAGGAAAAAGTTTCAAATTAATCACGTCATTATCCACATCTCTTTTCTTTTGCATATCACAAAGCTCAATGAAGGTATCGAGATGGGATGCGGCATCTTCATTAGGAAGGCCAGAGAATTGCTCTTTCATAACAAGATTCAGCAAAGCTGTGTTGATTTCATACGATTCCGCACTAGTGGCGGGAGCAATCGGAGTACTAATAAAATCATTATTATTAGTGCTCGAGAAGTCGCAAAGTTTGGTGTTTTTAGACATGATGTCTTCAACAAACAAACAAGCACACAAGCAAGCAAGAAACCAGCAAGGGAAAACGGCAAGGGCAAAAGAAAACGGCGAAGGAGAAAGGCGAATGAAAACGGCAAATGTGAAGTGGGGGAGAGGAAAACGAGAGGCAAGTGGCAACAAAAGTAAATGCAAGAGAAGAGTTTTTGAGACCTACTTGGATAGACCTTGATTTCTCCTCCCCGGCAACAGCGCCAGAAATACTTCTGATGTTTGCTGTGTATCCCCGGCAACGGTGCCAGAAATACTTCTGATGTTTGCTGTGTATCCCTTGCAACGGCGCCAGAAATAGTTGTGTCGACGGCACCAGGAATCCTTCAGCTACGGCTACGCCTTAAGGGACTTCCTAGGAAAGTATGCAAAGGATTTCCCCCGTGGCCTTGGATCCTTGCGTTGGTGTTCCCTCGAAGCGGAAAGGGTGATGTAGCATAGCGACGGTAAGTATTCCCCTCAGTTTGAGAACCAAGGTATCAATCCGGCGGAAGAGTAGTGAAGGGGTTGTCAATCCCTTATATAGTGTTTGCCAAGTGAGAACTGAAAGCAACAAAGTAACAAAGCAAAGTAAAAGCGGAGATGTAAACGATGGATGTGAATAGACCCGGGGGCCGTAGTGTTTAATAGTGGCTTCTCTCATGAAAGCAAGTAGACTGTGGGTGAACAAATTACTGTCGAGCAATTGATAGAACTGTGCAGAGTCGTGACGATATCTATGCAATGATTATTTCTATAGGCATCACGTCCGAAACAAGTAGACCGATACTTTCTGCATCTACTACTATTACTCCACAAGTCGACCGCTATCCAGCATGCATCTAGTGTATTAAGTCCATAAGAACAGAGTAACGCCTTAAGCAAGATGACATGATGTAGAGGGATAATCTCAAACCAATGATAAAAACCCCATCTTTTTACCCTTGATGGCAACTGCTTGATGTGTGCCTTGCTGCCCCTACTGTCACTGGGAAAGGTCACCACATGGCAGAACCCAAAACCAAGCACTTCTCCCATTGCAAGAATCATAGATCTAGTTGGCCAAACAAAACCCAAGACTCGGAGAGACTTACAAGGATATCAAATCATGCATATAAGAAATCAGCAAAGACTCAAATATATATCATAGATAATCTGATCACAAGTCCACAATTCATCGGATCTCGACAAACAGACCGCCAAAAAAGATTACATCGGATAGATCTCCATGAAGATCATGGAGAACTTTGTATTGAAGATCCAAGAGAGAGAAGAAGCCATCTAGCTACTAACTACGGACCCGTAGGTCTGAAGTGAACTACTCACGAGTCATTGGAGGGGCGATGATGATGATGAAGAAGCCCTCCACCTCCAAAGTCCCCTCCGGCAGGGTGCCGGGAAGGGTCTCCAGATGAGATCTCACGGAAACGGAAGCTTGCGGGGGCGGAAAAGTATTTTCGAGGCTCCCCTGATTTTTTCCGGAATATTTGGGAATTTATAGGCCAAAGACCTAGGTCAGGGGCGGCTAGGGAGGCCACAAGCCTGCCCACCGCCGCCCCCTGGTGGCGGAGTGGGGGCTTGTGGGCTCCCCGGAGCCCACCTGGCTTGGCCCAAAAGCCCCCTGGACTTCTTCTTCCGTTCGGGAAAAAATCATTTCGGGGTTTTTCTTCCGTTTGAACTCCGTTCCAAAATCAGATCTGAAAAGAGTCAAAAACACGGAAAAAAGCAGGAACTGGCACTTGGCACTGAATTAATAAGTTAGTCCCAAAAAGATATAAAAAGGTACATAAAACATACAAAGAAGACAAGACAACATCATGAAACCATCAAAAATTATAGATACGTTTGAGACGTATCAAGCATCCCCAAGCTTAACTCTTGCTCGTCCTCGAGTAGGGAAGTGATAAGAATGAATTTTTGATGATTTCATGCTACCTAGCATAGGTGTCCTTTGTAATTCCTCTTATGTGGCGTGAATGTTCAGATCTATTAGATTCGAAAAAATAGTTTGCTATTGACGTGGAAACAATAATAATTCAAGCAAACTAGCAAAGTAATCATGAACTTTCAAAATAACAAGGCCAAAAGAAAGTTATCCCTACAAAAGCATATAGTCTGGCTATGCTCTATCATCATTGCACAACGAATTTAAATCATGCACAACCCCGGTATTGGCCAAGTAATTGTTTCACACCTTTACTTCCTCAAACATTTTCAACTCTCACGCAATACATGAGCGTGAGCCATGGTTATAGCACTATAGATGGTGTGGAATGTGGTGGGGGTTGCAAGACAAAAAGGAGAAGATAGTGACAGTAACTAGGCAAGATAACAGCATGAAACCATCAGATAGCAGCGGTGGAGCCACATGGGCCCCACAAGCCTGCCAGGCGCGGCCAGGGGGGTGGCCGCGCCCCCTGGGCTTGTGTCCCACTGGCTCACCTCCTCCGGTGGATATTTGCGCAGGTATTTTTCATTAATTCTAGAAAATTTCTCAGTAAATTTTCAAGTCATTCCGAGAACTTTTATTTCTGCACAAAAACAACACCATGGCAATTCTGCTGATAACAGCGTTAGTCCGGGTTAGTTCCATTCAAATCTTGCAAATTAGAGTCCAAAACAAGGGCAAAAGAGTTCAAAAAAGTAGATACGATGGAGGCGTATCAACTCCCCCAAGCTTAAAGCCTTGCTTGTCCTCAAGCAATTCAGTTGACAAACTGAAAGAGACAAAAGAAAAACTTTGACGAACTCTGTTTGATCTTGTTGTTGCAACTATGTCTAACTCATATCCAGAGTTTCAGCAAGATCACAAGCAAACCACAAAAGCAAATGACATCTAGGTCTCATGGTAAACTCATATCAATGGCATAATCAACTAGCGAGCAAATAATAACAAGCCTCGAATGTCAACACTTCAATCAAAACAATCATGAAGCAGTACGAACAGATGGTATCTCGCTAGCTCTTTCTGAGATTGCAAAACATAAATGCAGAGCACCTTCAAAGACCAAGGGCTGACTAAACATTGTAATTCATGGCAAAGAAGATCCAGTCACACTCATACTCAATACAGTTAAAAGCAAAGCATAAAAATGACAGAGGTGCTCTCTAATTGGTGCTTTTATAAGAGGAGGATGACTCAAGAGGAACATAAATAGACAGGCACTTCGCAGAGGGAAGCATTGATTTGCAGAGGTGCCAGAGCTCAAGCTTTGAAAACAGAGATAATAATTTTGGGTGGCATGCTTTCATTGTCAACGCAATGACTAAGAGTTCTCAACATCTTCCATGCTACACATGCTATAAGCGGTTCCCAAACAGAAAAGTAAAGTTTTGACTCCCCCACCACCAATCAATCACACTCCACGGCTAGCCGAATCCTCGGGTAATGTCCATACCAACATCAATCCTGGGGGAGTTTTGTTTGCAATTATCTTTTCGATTTGAGCATGGAACTCGGAATTCCAATTACCGGCCCCTTTCTCGTGAATGATAGTGAATAAACACATATCGAGGATAACACGCCTAGCATGGAAGATACTAATAGCCCATGTCACCACATGAGCGGTTCGGGCATGCAAAACAGATTATTTCTTGAAGATTTAGAGAGTGGCACATCCAAATTTACTTGGAACTGCAGGTAGATACCGCACATAGATAGGTATGGTGGAGTCATATGGAACAACTTTGGGGTTTATGGAAGTGGATGCACAAGCAGTATTCCCGCTTAGTACAAGTGAAGGCTAGCAAAAGGCTGGGAAGCGACCAACTAGAGAGTGACAACAGTCATCAAAATGCATTGAGATTAACTAACATTGAGTGCAAGCATGAGTAGGACATAAATCACCATGAACATGAATATCATAGAGGCTATGTTGATTTTGTTTCAACTACATGCGTGAACATGCGCCAAGTCTAGCCACTTGAATCATTCAAAGGAGGATACCATCCTATCATACTACATCATAGTCATCTCAAAATTCATGTTGGCAACCAAGATAGACCATTATAAGCTCCTAGCTAATTAAGCATGGCATCAACAACTATGATCTCTAAGTTGTCATTGCAAACATGTTTCTCTCACAACAAAGCTGAATTAGGCATGATGAGCTAGTCATATTTACAAAAACAAAATAGATCGAGTTCATACCAACTTTTCCATGCTCAGTCACTTCATCATATATCGTCATTATTGCCTTTGACTTGCACGACCGAATGATATGAACAATAATAAGAGTGCTCGTGCATTGGACTACGCTGGAATCTGCAGGCAGACACAAAGGAGAAGACAAAGTAATATGTCTCTTTGACAGCTAAACAGGTATGCATGCAAGAGCCACTAAACAGTGTAACCATGGTCTTCTACCTTGACCCAAAGAAAAATAAAACTATATACAAGGGAAAGCTCCCAACAAGAAAAAGAAGAAAAAGAAAATCTTTTTGGGTTTTCTCAAACTAGACAGACACACAAAAAGAAAATGAAAAAAGAAAATAAACTAGCATGGATGATACAGTGGAAAAGTGTGAACACCGACGAACAAAGTGAAAGCATAAGCAAGAATGTAAAGTCGGTGAGAAACACGTACTCCCCCAAGCTTAGGCTTTTGGCCTAAGTTGGTCTACTCCCAAGGAGGGAAATAACCAGCTCCGGGGTACTCCGGAGTGGACTGAGGATGCTACTACTGTGTGAGCTCCTCTGGCTCCCACTGATAAACTGGCGTCTGGTACTCGACTGGTGGCTCGGGCACGGGCACCTGTGGTTGGGCTAAGCCCCAATATGCGTAGATGTTCGAGGGCATAATAATGTACCTGCCTGCATGAAGATTGAACAAAGAAGGAGCAGGCAAAGTAATAGTCTCACGAGTACCCTGACTAAATACCAGGTTATAAATCATCCTTCTATTTATATCTCTATCAAGAAAGTCATGGCGAACCATGCTATCGTAATATGGATATCTCTCGGGAAGAAGAATCTCTTCTTCCTCGTACAATCTAATAGGTATCTCAAAGTGTCTAGCAAGACGAGTAGCATAGATACCTCCATAGACAATGCCCTTAGAACTGTTCGTGTTCAACCGTTGAGCTACTATAGCGCCCAAGCTATAAGTTTTATCGTTATAAAGTGCTTTGTGCAAGACCGTAAGATCTGGGGAACTAAGTGACCCAGCTATCCCACGGACAATCAAACATTTTCCCACAAATAATGAGAAGTATCGAAGCACGAGAAAATGAATGCTAGCATCTCTAGCGCAAGACACTCCTCTCTCCTCTCCTACAACAATTGTATCGACGAAAGCTTCCAAGTCCCATGGACGAGGTTCATGAATATCACCAACGTAAGGTAATTTGCAAACATTGCAAAAATCCTGGAGTGACATGCGCTGGGGGATATCATAAAGTTTGAACTCAACCATATGAGGATTCTTCCTCGGATAGAAGTTAAAGCTTTGTACGAAGATATTAGTGAGGAGGAGGTATTGCGGACACTTATCTTCAACGAAGGCGGTAAGGCCTGCGTTCTCCACCAAGTGATAAAAGTCCTCATAAATTCCAGCGGGGCGTAAGAACACGTCGCTTGGCCACTCGCACGCTCGAACTTCTGCGACTCGAGGGACGAGATACTTGGGCTTCTTCTCACTCTCATCATCCTTGGGGTCACGGCTTGAAGAGCCTCTTAAGGACCTCCTCATCTTTTCCCTTTTCTATCTCTGAAAATTTCTGAAATTTTTAGTGACTCTAAGGAAAAGTGAACAAGGCTCAACAAAACTTGTAGGAACTACTCCAACAAGTGCGTAGAGGCCATATTACGCATCAAAACTACTTGGGACTGATGACCCACAAGTATAGGGGATCAATCGTAGTCCTTTCGATAAGTAAGAGTGTCGAACCGAACGAGGAGCAGAAGGATCTGACAAGTGGTTTTCAGCAAGGTAAAATCTGCAGGCATTGAAATTGTCGGAAACAAGTCATTGTGTGGTGAGATGATTCGTAGCAAGCAACAAGTAACAAAAGTAGAAACGGTGCAGCAAAGTGTCCCAATCCCTTTTGTAGCAAGGGACAAGCCTGGACAAAGTCTTATAGGAGGAAAAACGCTCCCGAGGACACACGGGAATTTCTGTCATGCTAGTTTCATCATCTTCATATGATTCGAGTTCGTTACTTTGATAGTTTGATATGTGGGTGGACCAGCGCTTGGGTACTGCCCTTACTTGGACAAGCATCCCACTTATGATTAACCCCTCTCGCAAGCATCCGCAACTATGAAAGAAGAATTAAGACAAAGTCTAACCATAGCATTAAACTAGTGGATCCAAATCAGCCCCTTAAGAAGCAACGCATAAACTAGGGTTTAAGCTTCTGTCACTCTAGCAACCCATCATCTACTTACTACTTCCCAATGCCTTTCTCTAGGCCCAAATAATGGTGAAGTGTTATGTAGTCGACCTTCACATAACACCACTAGAGGAAAAACAACATACAACATATCAAATTACCGAACGAATACCAAATTCACATGACTACTATTAGCATGACTTATCCCATGTCCTCAGGAACAAAAGTAACTACTCACAAAGCATAATCAGATTCATGACCAGAGAGGTAATGAGTAGCATCAAGGATCTGAACATAAACTCTTCCACCAAATAATCCAACTAGCATCAACTACAAAGAGTAATCAACACTACTAGCAACCTTACAAGTACCAATGGGAGTCACGAGACGGAGATTGGTTACAAGTGATGAACTAGGGTTTGGAGATGAGATGGTGCTGATGAAGATGTTGATGGTGACGAGTCCCCTCCGATGAGAGGAGTGTTGGTGATGACGATGGGGACGATTTCCCCCTCCGGGAGGGAAGTTTCCCCGGCAGGATCGTCCTGCCGGAGTTCTAGATTGGTTCTGTGCAAGTTCCGCCTCGTGGCGGCGGCGAATCCACGAAAAAGCCCTTCATATAGCAAAAGAGGGGGGCAAGTGGGCCAGCAGGTTGCTCACAAGCCCTCATGGCGCGGCCTGGGGGGTGACCGCGCCGTGCAGGCTTGTGGCCAACCCCTGGCGCCCCTCTCGCACTTCTTCGGCCCAGTATTTTTGATAAATCCGAAAAAAATCCTCGTTGATTTTTACGGTGTTTGGAGTTGCGCAGAATAGGTATCTCAACTTTGCTCCACTTTCAGGCCAGAATTCGAGTTGCCGGCATTCTCCCTCTTCATGTAAACCTTGCAAAATAAGAGACAAAAGGCATAAGAATTGTACCGTGAAGTGAAATAAGAGCCAAAGAAGCGATAAATATCAACATGAAAACATGATGCAAAATGGAAGTATAAGGCACTAGAGCAAAAACTAATTGGACCAATGGAGGAGTCACTTACCAAGGAGTAATTTCCGCAAAACAGTTCGGGGAATGGTGCTTTGAGCAAAGAGATCGAAAATCCCAGCAAGAGGAGCAAGAACACGGGTTTGAGCTGCGAAACGATTTTTTCTGGAGGTAAGAGAACCAGATGAGAGGAAAAATGAGTGGACGGGGTACCTGTGGGCCCCACAAGCCTGGGTGGCGCGGCTAGGGGGTGCCCGCGCCCCCTGGGCTTGTGGCCCACTGGTGCAGCCCCCAGACAAGCTCTTCGTCTCAATATTTTTCAAAAAATCCATAAAAATCATACTTGATTTTCACGATGTTCGGAGAACTTTTATTTTCGGGGTACTTTTCCACGGGACGCTAAGACAGAAAACAGGGAAAACTAAACTAAACCTATCATTTTTCTTCTAAGCAACCTAAAGTGAAACCTTGGAACAGAGGTTTGTGACTCCTTGATTCATCCATATCATGGTCATCGAAAGAAATCCGTCAATGGGGTTGATCAAATCCCCTTGACAAAACTTTTCGAATCGCAAAAGAGAACGGAGAATTTTCGAATAGTCACTAGGTTACCTCAATGGGGATGTGTATCTCCCCAACAAGCAAATCATACTTCATCTTGACACGAGGAATAGGGCATTCAAAGCTCCCAATAAGAATCGATGAAGTTTTTTCGATAGCATTGATGCAATGTACTCGATATTTTTTCTTCGGAAAGTGCACCGTATGCTCATTACCGTTGACATGGAAAGTTACATTGCCTCTGTTGTAATCTATAACAGCCCCTGTAGTGTTTAAAAAGGGTCTTCCGAGGATGACAGCCATGGCATCGTCCTCGGGAATATCCAAGATAACAAAGTCTATTAAGATAGTGACGTTAGCAACCACAACAGGCACATCCTTGCAAATGCCGATAGGGAAAGCAGTTGATTTGTCAGCCATTTGCAGAGAGATTTCAGTGGGTGTCAACTTATCCAGTTCAAGTCGGCGATAAAGAGAGAGAGGCATAACACTAACACCGGCTCCAAGGTCGCATAACGCAGTTCTAACGTAGTTGCCTTTAATGGAGCAAGGTATAGTGGGCACACCGGAATCACCTAGTTTCTTAGGAGTTCCACCCTTGAAGGTATAATTAGCGAGCATGGTGGAAATCTCAACCTCAGGTATCCTCCTCTTATTAGTCACAATATCTTTAATGTACTTAGCATACGGATACATTTTGAGCATATCTGTCAAACGCATTTGCAGAAAGACAGGTCTGATCATTTCAACGAAGCGCTCAAAATCCTCATCATCCTTTTTCTTGGATGGTTTGGGAGGAAAAGGCATGGGTTTTTGAACCCATGGTTCCCTTACTTTACCATGCTTCCTAGCAGTGAAGTCATTCTTATCGTATCTCTTAGTCTTAGGTTGTGGGTTATCAAGATCACGTTCAATCTCCACATCCTTTTCATTGCTAGGTTGAGCATCTTCAGGAACATCAATACTGATATTATCATTAGGCTCATGTTCATCACCAGATTGTGTTTCAGCATCAGAGACAGAGACATCGTTTGGACTCTCAGGTGTACCAGCAACAGGGTTGCTAGCGTGCAGGTTCCTATCATCTTTCTTCTTCTTTCTAGGATGATTAGGTGCATCAGTGCTAACTCCTTGAGAATCTTGTTCAATTCTCTTCGGATGACCCTCAGGATACAAGGGTTCATGGGTCATTCTACCGCCTCTAGTGACAACTCTAACGGAATTGTCATTCAACTCATTGAGCAAGTCATTCTGAGCTTTAAGTACTTGTTCTACCTGAGTAGTAACCATGGAGGCATGTTTACTCAGAAGCTTAAGATCATTGACGTTTCTGTCCACACAAGCACTTAAATGACTAAGCATACGAGCATTCTGTTCCAATTGTCCGCTAACATAATCATTGCAACTCTGTTGTTTGGCAACAAAGTTATCAAATTCATCCAGGCATAAGCTAGCAGGTTTAGCAAAAGGAATATCACTGTGTAAGTGCATCTAGTGCCCCTTAGTGATTTTGGTGGTTGGAAGACTTATAGGTTAAGTATCTAATGTGTTTGTAAGTGTACACAGGATCTATAAGTCACTGAGGAGTTTGAGATATTTGAAGAATATCGACCCCTAAAAATATGTCTTCAGTTGAAGAAATTGGTCTGAAGCTAAAGAAATGAATCGCGAGGAATCTGCGATGAAATTGATATTCCTCATGAAGATACTGATATTGAGAAGTCCGGTGGTTCCTGAAGAAAATCATTCTGAAGAATTTGAAGCATGAAGATTTACACTTTCTGTTTTACTTTCTTCGCATTTGAATAATAGGGACACCGTACTGTTAAAGGGGGTCAAAGTTACACTATGGAATGAATTTCCTCATGATGCTCAACCCAAGCCTAATCCTACCAAAAGCCTCAAGTGAGGAATATGAGTGACATGAAGACTCTCACAGTTGAGGGTTCCGACAATTTCGATAGCCACGCCAAGTCACTGGTCTTATCCACTCCAACGGTCATATTATTTAAGGGCATTAGTGTCGAATTGTGTTGGGATGCTCCCAGGCTATAAATAGCCACCCCCCACAACCACTAGCTGGTTGGCTGCTCCGTTAGAAACTGACAGTTGTCATAAGAGCAACCCAAATTCCTCAGAGCCTTCGAGAGTAATTCATCAGTGAGGAAATACACCACCCACCGAAACCACAAACCAAACCTAGTGATTGAGCATCACTGAAGAAGTTGTTCCTGTGTGGGACTGAAGCCTTTTACCTTTGAGGAGTGTGCATCCTCCAGATGGTTAGGCGTCATGGTCTAGAGCTTTCCAGCAGTCAATTGTGGATCGCCGGGTGACCAAGTTTGTGAGGGTTTGGAAGTCTGCCCTGAAGACTTACCACGAGTGTGGGGCGAGGACTGTGTGTCCTTAGCTCAAGGAGAATACGGTAGGGACTGTGTCTCCCGGGACTGGGTGTCCTTTGGTTTCAATACCAAGCCGCTCCAAACCAGATGTACGACTGTCACAGCAGTTGGAACTGGGTCATCAACGACTGTCTTCACTGAGAAACGGGTTCTAATTCCTCAACTCTTTACTTTCCCCGTATTATGTGTTGATGACTTTCACTGCGACTATTTGAAGAATTTGCTGAAGACTTTCTTTGAATTTCGTCAACCCAAATTCTTCCGTTAGTTATCCCTCATCTGTATTCTACGTGCCTGCTCACTGTGCAATCTGTTTTCACATTCTTCACTCTGAAAAACTGTTGTTGTGAAACTTTGCACTTCCGATCCTTTACTGTTTCCGCTATAAGTTAGTCATCAGTGAGGAATTTCCTCAAAAGGAATTTCCCCAGCGATGAAATTCTAAAAATCTCCTATTCACCCCCTCTATAGTCGATATAACGCACTTTCAATGGTATGAGAGCAAGGTACTCCCTTGTTCTGTGTGATTTTGGTTTAACCACCTGGAGTTTTAGTTATGTCGACTGCAGGCATGTTTAAGGTGACTGCAGCATGTCCTACCTACGAAGGAAAGAACTTTCCCTTCTGGAAGAACAAAATGCAAATGCATCTACAAGCTATTGATAATGATCTATGGTATATTGTGGAACATGGCGTCCCCATCATCTCTGCCAGTGTCTCTGCTGCTGATGTGAAGAAATTCAAGCAACTCGATTCTCAAGCGAAGAACATCATCTGTGGCCATTTGAGCCCAGGCCAGTTTGGAAGAGTAAGTGCTTTGGGCTCTGCAACACTGATCTGGGAGAGACTGTGCAAGGTAAATGAAGGAGTATCAACCCAGCGTGACTCTCGTGTTGATATTCTTCGCAATCTCTTCAATCGCTTCAAGAGACATGACAATGAAAGCTCCCAAGACACCTTTGATCGCCTCACTGACATATCAAATGAACTGCAAGCACTGGGAGCTCGAGACATCACTGATCACAAAGTTGTGAAGAAACTGCTGAGATCTTTGGATTCTTCATTTGATACTTTAGTTCTGATGATTCAAGAAAGACCAGATTACAAGATGCTTGATCCAGCTGATATACTAGAAAGGTTAAGTACTCATGAATTCCAGCTAGAAGAAAAGAGAGATCTATATGGACCAAGCTATTCCAGACCAGGTGCACTGAAGGCTAGAGCAATTTCCTCATCTGAACACGAAGACACAAATGACAGCATTTGTGACCCTGAAGAATTTGGACAGGAGCTTGCAATGCTCGTGAGGAAATTCCAGAGATTTACACGACGTGGTCAGTTCGGTAAATTTTCAAGAAGAGACATGAGGAAATCAGAATCTTCATCTGAGGACTACAAGAAACGAACCTCTCACAAGTGCAAGAAATCAGGTCTTTACATTGCTGATTGTCCCCGTTGGGGAAAGGAATCAAAGAAGAAGAAATACAAGGATGACAGTTCTGATGACTCGAAGAAGAAGAAGAAATCTTCAAAATCCTCATCTTTAAAGCCCTCATCGCACAAGAAGACTAGTTTCCGAAAGGCTCGGGCACTTATTGGCAAGGAAATGGACTCCGAGGCAGAATTAGAGGAATGTGATGAAGAAGAGGGTTCTGATGAAGACTCAGAATCTGGACAGGCTAGTCTTGCACTAGCTACCACCTTCGTTAGAAAGTCAATCTTCAATATTGAAGAAGATAATTGCACCATCCATACTGATGACTATGCTGATGACTTCGCTCCAACCTATTGCTTCATGGCAAAAGGTTCCAAGGTACCAAATAATGCCTCCTCCTCTGATTCAAGTGACTGTGAACCTAATGATTATAAGAAACCCAGTTACACTAAACTTGCTATCATTGCCACTAAACAACAAACTTCTCTGGAAAAGCTTCAGAAACTGCTAGATAAAAGTGATGATCTGTTGAATGATGAAATGAACCTTACTCAAATCCTCACTGATGATGTGAGAAGTCTCCAGTCTAGATTTGATAATCTTCAGGATCGTTATGATACACTCCTCACTGATCATGAGAAGCTTTCCTATGAATTTCTTCAAAGGAAGCTTGATCTTGAGAAGCTGAGGATGTCTCATGATGATCTTCGTATGGAAAATGATTCATTACTAGCTCAACAGATCAGCGTTGGTCAAGTTGAATTTATTCCTCCGTGTCTTAAATGCATTGAACACGAAACTGCTAATTCCTCATCATAATCATCAAATTCTACCATTGCTACAAATTCTTCAACTGCACCTGCTGTGTCTATTTCCTCACTTGAGGAAAACACAAATGTTACTGATGAAAATGCGGGGTTGAAGGAATTGTACGTGACAGGCATGTACAAAAGCCTCAAAGGACATCAAACCCTTTGTGATGTGCTCAAAAAGAAGATCTTGAACAGGAACCCGAGGAAAGAAGGAATTGCCTTTGAGAGGAAATTAAATGCTGATGGATCTTATTGGAAACCTGAGCAGTATCCCAAAACCTCATGGGTTGCTGCTACTGGGCCTCCTTTTGATCCATCTAATCTAACTGGTTTTTCATGTGAATTATCCTATTCCTCACACGAGTCATTTGACTCCAACTATAAACTGTTCAAAATTAAATCTGGAGAAGTATTTGCTCGATATGTTGGAACTAACTGCAGGAATGGCCCTCCTCTGAGGAAAAATCTGGGTTCCCAAAAGTTGTCTTGAAAATCTTCAGGCGAATGTCCTCATGACATCACCACTGAAGAATCTGAACCCCAGATCAAATTCCTCAGGAGGACCAAAGTCTTCAAGAGGATCAAAATCCTCAATTGGTCAAAACTATGCTCGTACCCATGCTAATGCGTCTAGAATGCACGGAAATTACAAGGAATATGAATATGAGCGTTACTCCTCAAATCATTATGTTCATAAATCCTCAAACCAGTTCTCTGCATATTCATATGAGTACTTTAATCCCCCTACTGTTAGGAGAAGTGCATTGGCTTCAATGCCACCTTTCTCATATGGTGCTCGCAGGATGATGAATGATTTGCCACCACTTCAGATGTGGGTGGTAAAGAAATCGAACTAATCGCTTCTTCAGGACACGTCTCCAGATGAAAATCATCATCTGAAGAATTTGCTGGAGACCTGAGGAAATGCTTGATAGGACGCAAGCTAATGATTGATGAAATAGAAATATTTCACACGTCCTTACAGTTCTGTTATGATGAAATTACTAATCTGATGAAATTAGTATCATATTCTTCAAATCTGAAGCATATGAGATGGTAAGCTGTACTAATTCATCTGCAGGATGACAAACCCAAGAATACTGAGTGGGTTCTTGATAGTGGTTGCACACATCACATGACTGGTGATAAAAGCTTACTGATGAATATGCCACTAACTCCATCACCTCTGAAGCAAATCACATATGCTCACAAAGGTAAAAGCAAGGTATTGGGACTTGGCAAAGTGGCTATTTCCAAGGATAGGCATATGGACAAAGTGATGCTTGTTGAATCCCTTGGTTTTAACCTTATGCCAGTCTCGATGCTTTGTGATCTTGGTATGATTGTTATCTTTGGTAGATATAGAAGCATAGTCATCATGGAATCTGACAGATCCAAAGTCTTCGAAGGTGTAAGAAGAGGGGATTTGTACATTGTTGATTTCTCTACAGGTCCTCAACCAGCCACTTTCTTACTAGCAAAAACCTCAGAAGGATGGCTGTGGCACCGAAGACTAGGTCATGCAGGCATGAGGAATTTGCACATGCTCGCGAAGAAGAAGCATGTATCGGCATCGAATCAGTCAAATTCCTCAGGGATCATCTCTGCGGTGCTTGTGAATCTGGGAAAATGACCAGATCCAAGCATCCCTCGAAGACTATCATGACCACTACACGTCCATTTGAATTGCTTCATATGGATCTATTTGGACCTACTCACTATGCCACACTAACCAATGCAGCATCTTTATATGGCTTCGTCATAGTTGATGATTATTCCAGATATACTTGGGTGCATATCATAGTGTATAAAACTGAAGTGCAGGAAATCTTCAAACGATTTTCTTCAAGGGCCTCGACGAACTTTGGCATCAAGATCAAACATATCAGGAGTGATAATGGAACCGAGTTCAAAAACACTGGTCTTGATGATTATCTTGATGAACTTGGTATTACTCACGAATTATCTGCTCCTTATACTCCTGAGCAGAATGGTGTTGTCGAAAGGAAGAACAAGACTCTGGTTGAAATGGCAAGAACTATGCTTGAAGAATATCAGACTCCTCGTCGCTTTTGGCCTGAAGCAATCAACACTGCATGCCATATCATCAACAGGGTATATCTTCACAAATTCCTCAAGAAAACCTCATATGAACTCCTCACTGACAAGAAACCCAATGTAAGTTATTTCAAAGTCTTCGGTGCAAAATGCTGGATTAGAAATCCTCACCATAGCTCAAAATTTGCACCTAAGGCACATGAAGGTTTTATGCTCGGTTATGGAAAGGACTCGCACACTTACAGAGTCTTCAACAACTATCACAACAAAGTTTTTGAGATTGTAGATGTGCGGTTCGATGAAACTAATGGCTCGCAAAGAGAGCAATTGCCTTCTGATCCAGATAAGATGTCTCCTGAGGAAGCTATAAAGCTCAAGCCTACTGAAGACATTGTGCCCACTGAGGAAATTGGTGAAGAAACGATCCCCATCACTGATAAAAATCAAGAAGATGCTCCTGAGGAAATTGCACCAGCACCACTTCCTCAGCCCAGACAAAATCCTCAACCATCTCATCCAAGGATTGCAAACGAAGTAGAACTTGACAAAATCCTTAACGACATCAACGCGCCAGGTCCTCTCACTCGCTCAAAAGCTTCACACTTAGTTAACTTTTGTGGGCATTTTTCCTTTGTATCCATCACAGAACCCTCAAAAGTTGATGAGGCTTTTCTGGAACCGGAGTGGATCCAAGCTATGCAAGACGAACTTCTTCAATTCAAGATGAATGATGTATGGGAGCTCGTCAAACGACCAGATCCTCGCAAGCACAATATCATCGACACCAAGTGGATTTTCCGAAACAAGCAAGATGAGGACGGTCAAGTGGTGAGGAACAAGGCACGACTTGTAGCCCAAGGCTACACCCAGGTTGAAGGAATAGATTTCGATGAAACTTTTGCACCTGTTGCTAGACTTGAAGCAATTCAAATACTACTTGCTTATGCTAATCATCATAACATCATCTTATATCAAATGGATGTGAAAAGTGCATTCCTCAATGGTAAGCTTGAGGAAGAAGTGTATGTTGCTCAGCCCCCAGGTTTTTAGGATCTAAAGAATCCAGACAAAGTCTTCAGACTCAAAAAGGCTCTTTATGGTCTCAAGCAAGCCCCTCGGGCATGGTATGATACATTGAAGGAATTCCTCATGAAGAATGGCTTCAAACCTGGTTCACTCGATCCAACTCTTTTCACTAAATCCTATGATAATGAGCTATTTGTGTGTCAAATATATGTCGATGATATCATATTTGGCTGTACTGACAAACGATACAGTGATGAATTTGCTTACATGATGAGTGAAGAATATCAGATGTCCATGATGGGGGAGCTGAAATTCTTCTTGGGTCTTCAAATTCGTCAAGAAAGCAATGGAATCTTCATATCACAGGAGAAATACCTCAAGGATGTTCTGAGGAAATTCGACATGCACGAATGCAAAGGTGCCAAGGCTCCAATGCCTACCAACGGCCACCTCGGCACTGATGAAAATGGTAAAGATTTCGATCAGCAGGTATATCGTTCTATGATTGGCTCTTTATTGTATCTATGTGCATCTAGGCCAGACATAATGCTTAGTGTTTGCATGTGTGCACGTTTTCAAGCAAAACCGAAGGAATCACACCATAAGGCTGTGAAACATATTCTTCGATACTTAGGTCACACACCAACACTAGGATTATGGTATCCCAAGGGCTCCAATCTTCATCTGGTAGGGTATTCTGACTCAGACTATGCTGGTGACCGTGTGGATCGCAAGTCAACTTCTGGCACATGCCATTTCCTCGGAAGATCACTAGTTTGCTGGTCCTCAAAGAAGCAGAACTGCGTATCACTCTCCACTGCCGAAGCTGAGTACATTGCTGCTGGTTCTTGCTGTGCTCAATTGCTATGGATGAAGCAAACCCTCAAGGACTACGGCATCAACATGAAGAATGTGCCTCTCTACTGTGACAATGAGAGTGCTATCAAGATTGCATACAACCCAGTACAGCACTCGAAGACCAAGCACATCCAGATTCGTCATCATTTTCTTCGGGACCATGTCCTCATGGGCAATATCCTCATCGACCATGTGAAGAATGAAGATCAACTGGCAGATATCTTCTCTAAGCCCTTGGATGAGAACAGGTTTTGCAAGTTGCGGTGTGAGCTAAATATCTTAGAATCTTCAAATGTTTTGTAAAAACATGCACACATCCTAACACTTATGCAAAGTTGATGACTTAGATTTGCAACACATGATGAATCGATTTTCTTCAACTGATGAAGAATGTCACTCTGAATGTGAAGAAATTAACGAAGAAATTGATTCTCAGGGCCCTACGACAATTGTACGCGACGTCTGTAATCAACATTCTTATATGGTGGGTCACGCCACCGCCCAATGTGAAATTCCTCAAGTTGTTTTTCTTCAAATGATCAATTTCCTCAAAATGTGTTTTTCTTCAAAACAACTGTTCTTCAGTGTGATGATTTATCACAAAATCTTCGGAAACACTTGATGACTTTCATTTGACTAGATAGACTGTGATTTCAAGTCCTCAACAACATTCACTCATTGCTATTTCTTCAAGTTGATATTTTTGCTAAGTGAATGTGATCGGACCCTACATTCCCTCTATGCTATACTCATCCAGTCTATTCAATTCTTCATATGCGTTCTACTTGAAACTTTGTTCAAAATCCTCACTGCGTCCGTGTCAGCTGATGGTTTTGTGACGAAAATCCTCAAATATTCAAAAATTGTTTCTTTAAATACACAGTAACTGAACCCCACTTCCCACGATCGGATAACCACGATCTCCACTATCTCCACCACACTATTCGGTAGCTACACGTGTCCTGCGGAGACGTAGAGGCAGGGGCGGTTTGGTCCGAAACTTTCGCGCCAACAGTAACTTTTGGCTATAAATATGTCCTTATCCCCCTCGGCATACCCTTCTTCGCTCCATTGCTCTCCTGCCACAGCATACACCACCTAACCCTAGCGCCATCGCTGGTAGTCTCGTCGCCGGTGAGGAAGAGCTTCACTGCCTCAACTTCTCCGTCACCGGAACCATGCCGGAGTCGGACCATCTTCGTCCGCCGCCGCCGTAGACGTCCTCTGTCGCCGGGTTAGGGTGGATTGGACACGCGACCGAAGAGCTTCTCCACACACAACTTTCTGTGGTCTTCGTGCGCACCTTCCAGGGTAAATAAATCCCATTTTTACAGCAAGTTAGATCTAAAATTTTACATCTTCTATGTGAAATCTGTTTTTCCTCAAGAAACGATAAGCTCTTGATTCCTCAAACACTGCCTATCACCACATCATTGATGAACTATACTAAGCATCTAAGATTTTCACGAGATTCCTCAATTGTGCGAATTTTCGGATCTGTACAACTCTGGAACCCAAGAACAGTATGCTTAGGCAAATTCCTCAACCACTGGTTATATTCCTCAAACTGTCAAACTTTTTCATTTTCCTCAAATCTGAGAACGCATATGACCTCTCCAAATTCCTCGCAACTATACTCTGTTCACAGGTACACACATGTCAGCTGATGAATCTCTCGGTTCTCATCACATTAACTCATTTGCAGCGTTTCTGGAAGAAACTCTTCAAGGCTCATCAGAATCCTCAAGATTCAAACTCATCAGCAAAATCCTCAACTGAAGAAAATGGAGGATGAAAGAAAATAGAAGGGAGGAAAGAAACTTGAGCAAAACACAGCTGTGGATATCCCTGAGGATATTTACTTGGACTACTGCACGCCTGATGAAAATGAGACAATGGCCAAGAGAAAAATACGGCTGCAGAAGATAGAACGCCGATGGGCAAAGGAATGGAAGGAATACAGGTTTGTGACTGCAAGTATGCAAAGAAATTCGCTCTGAAGCCCCCTGGCAGACGGGCCCCGCTTGAGAATCATCAAGTAGCACATCCCTCAAGCCTCAAGACCATTGATGACTATCCAGATGAGAAGGAAACGCATCTGGCTAAGCTCAAGAAGCAGGCAGAAGCTGCAGTTAGGAAATTCAATGAATCCTCAGCTGCTGCCACTTCCTCTGCCGCTGAGACCTCTGGTTCAGCAATTCTTCAACCACACTCTGTGTCGTCCAAGCCAAGGGCTCCAAAGCCTCAAGAGAAGTCTGCTCAGGCTTCAGTCACAAAACCCTCAACACCAAAACCATCTGCGTCAAAACCCTCAGTACCAATCTCCTTAGTACCAAAATCCTCAACTCCACCTCCAAAGCCTCAAGAGAAACCAGTACAGAAGCAGGTCATGAAGCCTACGACAGGCAGCTCCAGCTCCTCACTCCCAGCTGCAACCAGCTCGGAGACAAAGTCTTCACCACCTCCTGCGAAGACTTTGGTAACTGCTGAACATGCAACTCTGCCAAGCCCCAGCAAAATCATCACCGTCCCATCTGCATCAGATGACAGTGATGAATATGATGATCAAACCCTGCAAGCCATCATCAGAAACAAGCAGGAAAGAGTAGCTCAAGCATCAGGCATTGCCATTCATCTGTTCATGGACCCCAAGGTCCTCCTTGACTACATCAACATCTGGTATGAGGACCCAAACACTCCGCTTGATGATTTGAAACTTCCCCCTGGCATCAGCCACATGGTGGCCACTTTCATAAATCAAGCCAAGTGGAAAGAACAACCGGCCAGGCAGGCCAAAGTTGCAAACATTAAAAAGGAGAAATTCCTCAGGCAAAACCTCCTCAAATTGACTCTTGATGCACTGGTGACAACACAGGCAGAGCTGAAGAAATTGACTGACAAGTACGCCAAGCTGTCAGATCGAAAAAGCCTCAAGAGCAATTTCATCAAGCTGGCCACTAGTGTTGTTGATGACTACAACAAGAGAACTGCACCCCAGCACCAACTCCTCAGCCCTTGATTGAGGAGCCAGCAGATTAATCTCTTCATGATGAGGAAACTCCTCAAGCTGAGGAAGTACACCAAGAGCGCCGTGTTGATGAACCGGCTATTGAAGAAATCATCATGGAAACTCCAGCTGATGAATTTGCTGCAGCTGATGAGACTGTCCTTGACCCAGTTGCTTCGCCAAAGCAAACTGATGACTCTGTTCCAGCTGGTTCCTCAATACCAGCTGAAGAATCTGTCAAGAAAACCCCTTCACCAAAAGCTTCAACGGTGAAGAAGATGACTCCGTCTGCATCAGACGTGAAGAAAACCAGGGCTGTTGAGAAGGAAGCCAAGAAGAGAAAGGCCTCCTCAGCAGAAGAAGAAACAGAGGTCAAGCGCCTCAAAGCACTTGAAGAAACTACTCCTATGGACCCTGTGCCACTGAATATTGCTCCTTCCTATGAAATGATCATCATTGATGATCCAGCAAAAAAGGCAGATGAGGAAATGAAAGATGTCGCCTCTGAGGAACACACTGATGACGAAATTCAGATAGATGACAGTCCTCAACCTTTCAATCGTCAAACAGAAAATGTTCAAGCATCAGCTGCATCAGCTGATGAAACTGCCTCTGCCACCAAGCCAGCTGAGGAAGAACAAACTGAAAATCCTCAAGCTGATGAAATTCAACACTCTGAGCAGAATCCTCAAGATGAGGAACAGGCTGATCCAACTCCTCCAACTGAGCAAGAAGCAGAAATTCCTCACCCTGAAGCACAGCCAGAGCCATCTCCTCAGCCTGACGCCCAGCAAGCACCATCTCCTCAGCCTGAAGTACCAGTTGTTGAAATTCCTCACCCTGAGGAACATGCTGAAGAGAATGCACCTGCCCAAGACAATGCATTCGTTGTGCTCAACCCAGAGACTGCTATTGTTGTCTCCCCTCCTATTCCTCAGCAAAATCTTCAGCCAGTTCAGCGTCAGCCGTTCTCCAAGCGTCCAAAGTTTCAAAAGAAGAATTTCTTTGAAGAACGCATGTACTTCATCGGAGAGAACCCCTATGACAAGCCTCAAATGAGGCATCTGAAGTTTTGGACTAGCACCTAGATGAACTACTATGCCTCTGTGCTCTGTGGACGAAACAAGATATTCCAGCACAGGCATATTCCTCATGTTGAGCTTGAAGCAATACCGTGCCTGGAGCCAGTCCTCGGTGTCCTTCATGATGCAGGTTTACTCCCAATGTGCTCCGACATATCTAACTGGAACAGCGAGTTAATTCTTCAGTTCTATGCCAATCTTCACATATCTGGCAACCCTGAAGACATTAACACATGGGTGTTTGATTGGATGACCTAAAACACTCATTACGAGGCTCCTGCTACTGAACTCCTCAGAGAACTGCCCGTAGCAATTCCCTCAGATGAGGCTGTGAAGCTTTATGGTGAGCGTGAGCTGCCAAATGGAATGATGGAAGTCCTCATGAAGCCCTTGGCTGAAGGAAAATCTCCGAGAACAACCTTCCTCGTCCACAAGCTCAAGTACACACCCAGGTCTGTCTACAGAATCCTTTGCAGTGTGCTCGCACCGATCAAAGGTCATGACGATGAAGAAGATGTTGTAGGCCTCATGAAGAGTATCCTCTTCAACATCATTCATGGTATTCCTATCAACATCCATGATTTCTTCTTGAGGACTTTGGCCGACAATGCTATGTGTCCTTTTGATCACAAGATATATGCCCCATGGATCATGAGATTCATCAGGACAAGGACATGCATCAACTTTCTCGCTGAGTGCCAAAACCATGTTGGTTATATGCCTCCTATCCGGGTCAACAAGAAGACTTTCGAGTCCATTGAAGGCAAAGGAAAATCTGTGATTGAAGAAGGCAGTAGGCCCCTTGATGGCCAGTTCAGGGAGCCAGAAGCTTATTCTTCATGGGATGATACTGAGACTCGTCCGGCAAGCCCCGTTCCTCCTCGCGTGATGAATACCAGAGATCTCCTCACTCTTCAGCAGAAGGTGGATCGCAACCACAAATGGGTCAAACACCAGTTTGGTGCCATTGTGAAAACCCTCACTGAAACACAGAACTCTGTGAAGCTCAACCATCACTATCTGCATGAGGTTTTTGATCGCACCTGGGCTACACTTGCACATCTGAAGACTCAGAATGAGCTTGAAGAAATGGACTTTGAGCGAGACTTTGAATGGTCGTGGCCTCCCAAGAAGAAGTTCAGGCCTATTCCAGTGCCAGACCTTGAAGACAACTCCTTTTCTTCATTCCGCACTGCTACCGGTCCAAGGAAGAAGACTACCGCCAAGAAGCATCACGGCTCTTCCTCAACCGCCAAGGAGTGAAGTCTTCACGGGCGTTAGTCCTCAGTTTGTCCCTTTTTGTCACTTGATGACAAAGGGGGAGAAACTTGAGAGTTAGTCTTCTAGCGGGATATTTTTGGGGCGTATGAACTATATTTAAGTTACAAACTCTTGGCTCTTCTGAAGTTTTTATGTAATGAGTTGTAACTTAAGCCCGATGGTACTCTAACGCTTTTGAACGTTTTTCTTCGCATGCTTATTCCTCAAGTTTTAATGCATGCAAGCTGGAATTCGTCAGATACCATCTCTCATCATGCATTTTCATTTTCTTCATATGATATGTTATATGTATGCATGATTTACAAGACTCAGGGGGAGATCTCATTGATATAAATCATCAATGTGCATTTGCTGTAAAAAGCAAAATCCTCAAGATATGCACATCTTCAGGGGGAGTCTCTCTGAATCTTGACTTCAAATTCCTCAAAATGAGTATTTACACTTCATATGTTTGATCCCTGTTGAAGACTTAACCTAATTGTCATCAACCACCAAAAAGGGGGAGACTGTAAGTGCATCTAGTGCCCCTTAGTGATTTTGGTGGTTTGAAGACCTATAGGTTAAGTATCTAATGTGTTTGTAAGTGTACACAGGATCTATAAGTCATTGAGGAGTTTGAGATATTTGAAGAATATCGACCCCTAAAAATATATGTCTTCAGTTGAAGAAATTGGTCTGAAGCTAAAGAAATGAATCGCGAGGAATCTGCGATGAAATTGATATTCCTCATGAAGATACTGATATTGAGAAGTCCGGTGGTTCCTGAAGAAAATCATTCTAAAGAATTTGAAGCATGAAGATTTACACTTTCTGTTTTACTTTCTTCGCATTTGAATAATAGGGACATCGTACTGTTAAAGGGGGTCAAAGTTACACTATGGAATGAATTTCCTCATGATGCTCAACCCAAGCCTAATCCTACCAAAAACCTCAAGTGAGGAATATGAGTGACATGAGGACTCTCACAGTTGAGGGTTCCGACCGTTTCGATAGCCACGCCAAGTCACTGCTCTTATCCACTCCAACGGTCATATTATTTAAGGGCATTAGTGTCAAATCGTGTCGGGATGCTCCCAGGCTATAAATAGCCACCTCCCACAACCACTAGTTGGTTCGCTGCTCGGTTAGAAACTGACACTTGTCATAAGAGCAACCCAAATTCCTCAGAGCCTTCGAGAGTAATTCATCAGTGAGGAAATACACCACCCACCGAAACCACAAACCAAACCTAGTGATTGAGCATCACTGAAGAAGTTGTTCCTGTGTGGGACTGAAGCCTTTTACCTTTGAGGAGTGTGCATCCTCCAGACGGTTAGGCATCATGGTCTAGAGCTTTCCAGCAGTCAATTGTGGATCGCCGGGTGACCAAGTTTGTGAGGGTTTGGAAGTCTGCCCTGAAGACTTACCACGAGTGTTGGGCGAGGACTGTGTGTCCTTAGCTCAAGGAGAATACGGTAGGGACTGTGTGTCCCGGGACTGGGTGTCCTTTGGTTTCAATACCAAGCCGCTCCAAACCAGATGTACGACTGTCACAGCAGTTGGAACTGGGTCATCAACGACTGTCTTCACTGAGAAACGGGTTCTAATTCCTCAACTCTTTACTTTCCCCGTATTATGTGTTGATGACTTTCACTGCGACTGTTTGAAGAATTTGCTGAAGATTTTCTCTGAATTTCCTCAACCCAAATTCTTCACGTTAGTTATCCCTCATCTGTATTATGCGTGCCTGCTCACTGTGCAATCTGTTTTCACATTCTTCACTCTGAAAAACTGCTGTTGTGAAACTTTGCACTTCCGATCCTTTACTGTTTCCGCTATAAGTTAGTCATGAGTGAGGAATTTCCTCAAAAGGAATTTCCTCAGTGATGAAATTCTAAAAATCTCCTATTCACCCCCCTCTAGTCGATATAACGCACTTTCACACTGTCATCAAACCTACGCAGAGAATTTACTTCTACTACCTGTATCGGGTTATAAAAACCATGGATCTCTTCGATACGTGGTAGATTTTTGACATCTTCAGATTTAATGTCTTTCTCTCGCATAGATTTCTTAGCTTCTTGCATATCTTCGGGACTGAGGAATAGAATTCCTCTTTTCTTCAGAGTTGGCTTAGGAGGTGGTTCTTGAATAGTCCAAGCATTTTCATTGCGCAAGATGTTATTCAATAGAATCTCAGCTTGTTCTACGGTTTTTCCCTAAAAACACTACCGGCACAACTATCTAGGTGGTCTTTGGAAGCATCGGTAAGTCCATTATAGAAGATATCAAGTATTTCATTCTTCTCAAGAGGGTGATTAGGCAAAGCATTGAGTAGCTGGACAAGCCTCCCCCAAGCGTGTGGGAGACTCTCTTCTTCAGCTTGAGCAAAGTTGTATATTTCCTGCAAGGCAGCTTGCTTCTTATGGGCAGGGAAATATTTTTCAGAGAAGTAGTAGACCATAACCTCGGGGCTACGCACATAACCAAGAGCAAGAGAAGTGAACCAGGTCTTAGCATCATCCTTTAGCGAGAAAGGAAACAACTTGAGGATATAGTAGTGGCGGATCTTTTCCTCACTAGTGAATAGGGTGGCTATATCGTGCAGTTTCATAAGATGGGCAACAACCGTTTCAGACTCATAACCGTGAAAAGGATCAGATTCGACCAGAGTGGTTAACTCAGGGTCGACAGAGAATTCATAATCCTTATCGGGCACAAAGATAGGCGAAGTAGCAAACTTCGGGTCATATTTCATCCTAGCGTTGAGAGATTTTTCTTTCCACTTGCGTAGTAATTTATCAACATCATAGCTATCCTTACACGCAATAAAATCCTCAGCTATCTCTCCCTCCATAACATAACGCGTATCAAGCATATCAGGCAATTCAGGCATAGGAGAGCTAGTTCTAGCAGGCAAAATAGCAGGTTCTACTTCAATAGTATGAGCAGTTTCAGAAGTATCATCACATCTAGCAGCAACTCTAGCAATTTGTGCATCAAGGAATGCACCTATTGGAGAAACAGTATCAAGCATAGCATCATCAGGCATAGTATCAAGCATAGCATCATCAGGAATAGTATCAAGCATAGCATCATCAAGGGTAGTATCAAGCATAGCATCATCATAAGCATCATGGGAAACAGAAGTAGCATCATCAAGCACATGCGACATATCAAGATTTCTAGCAGGAGGTGATGTCGCAAACTTACTCATAACTGAAGGTGAATCAAGTGCAGAGCTAGATGGAAGTTCCTTACCTGTCCTCGTAGTGGAAGGCAAGACTTTAGTTCTTGGATCTATCGGATTCCTCATAGTGACCAGTAGACGAAAATTCCAAGTGACTCAGAGAATATAGTTGTGCCTCCCCGGCAACGGCGCCAGAAAATTGCCTTGATAACCCACAAGTATAGGGGATCGCAATAGTTTTCGAGGGTAGAGTATTCAACCCAAATTTATTGATTCGACTCAAGGGGAAGCGAAAGAATATTCTCAAGTATTAGCAGCTGAGTTGTCAATTCAACCACACCCGAAAGATTAGTATCTGCAAGCAAAGTATCAGTAGCAAAGTGGTATGATAGGAACGGTGTCAGAAAAAGGCCTGTTGACGGCAGACTATTCCTGACTTGTTGTATCAATGGCGCCAGAAAATAGTCTTGCAGGAGGTAACAACAAAGTAACAAGTAACAACAGTAGTGACAGCAGTAGCAAGTAACAGCAGTAGTGACAGCAGTAGCGGCAAAGTAACGTAGCGAGGACCAGTAGTAAAAGGCTCGTAGGCATTGGATCGGTGATGGATGATTATGCCGGATGTGATTCATCATGTAACAGCTATAACACGGAGAGATAAGTAACTAGCTCCCGTTCATCAATCTAATGTAGGCATGTATTCCGTATGTAGTCATACGTGCTTAGGGAAAAGAACTTGCATGACATATATTGTCCATCCCTCCCGTGGCAGCGGGGTCCTAATGGAAACTATGGGATATTAAGGTTCTCCTTTTAATAAAGAACTGGACCAACGCAGAAACACTTGGTGAATACATGAACTCCTCATACTATGGTCATCTCCGGGAGTGGTTCCGGCTATTGTCACTCCGGGGTTGTCGGGTCATAACACATAGTAGGTGACAACAATTTGCAAGATAGGATCAAAAACACACATATATTGGTGACAACATAATAGGTTCAGATCTGAAAGCATGGCACTCGGGCCCTAGTGACAAGCATTAAGCATGGCAAAGTAGTAGCAACATCTATCTCAGAACATAGTGGATACTAGGGATCAATCCCCGTCAAAACTAACTCGATTACATGATAGATCTCATCCAACTCATCACCGTCCAGCAAGCCTATGATGAGATTACTCACGAACGGTGAAGAGCATCATGGAATTGGTGATGAAGGAAGGTTTATGATGACGATGGCGACGATTTCCCCTCTCCGGAGCCCAGAACGGACTCCAGATCTGCCCTTCAGGTGAAGAATAGGAGGTGGCGGCGCCTCCGTATCGTAAAACGCAATGAATCCTTCCCTCTGATTTTTTTCCGGGCGAAACGGAATATATAGAGCTGAGTTTGGAGGCGGTGGACCCACGTGGGCCCCACAAGCCTGCCAGGCGCGGCCAGGGGGTGGCCGCGCCCCCTGGGCTTGTGGCCCACTGGCTCACCTCCTCCGGTGGATCTTTGCGCAGGTATTTTTCATTAATTCCAGAAAAATTCTCCGTAAATTTTTAGGTCATTCCGAGAACTTTTATTTCTGCACAAAAACAACACCATGGCAATTCTGCTGAAAACAATGTTAGTCTAGGTTAGTTCCGTTCAAATCATGCAAATTAGAGTCCAAAACAAGGGCAAAAGAGTTCGGAAAAGTAGATACGACGGAGGCGTATCAGCCCCATACATTAGAAAACACAAGCTCAAGTGGAGTTTTATCGACACGAATCGATTCGGAAAACGAAAGCTGGTGAGTCTTGCCTTGCTGATAGGCATCACAAACTATGGAAGCATCTTTATTGGACACAACTGGAAGATCATGACGATGAAGAATACTACGAACTATAAGAGTAGCAGGCTGACCAAGCCGGGCATGCCAATGAGTGGGCGAAACACGGACACCACTCAATGCTCGAGGAGTAGACGACATATCAAGTGCATAGAGTCCATGGCACAGGCGACCTTTAACTAGAACGTCCCTCGTGTCCTGATCCTTGATAAAAAAGGATGAAACTCGTGAAGACATTATTGTCACGAGTAAGTTGAGGAACGGACAATAAACTACGAGTAGCAAAGGGGGCTCTATGAACATTCCGAAGGTGTAAAGAATTGTGTTTATGAGTTAGAAGTGATGCCTGACCAACATGTGATATGTGCATACGTACTCCGCTGGTGGTGTGAACCTGATCATGATGACGATACGACTCCTAGACGAAAATCTTACCCATCTCTCCCGTCAGTGATGAGTAGCGTCTATATCCATGTACCATGTCGGGTCAATTGGATACGATGGAGTGTGTCCGGACTCATGGGTGGCCAAGGCAGCCTACTTGTCATTTCCTTTTCCGTTGTTGCCAATGCCGAGGACGTCCTTCTTGAAGCAACGATAACAACGGGAGGCTATATGGCTGGAAAGGCCACATAACTGACAGGGGAGCTGGATTCCACATGATGGACAACAGGCACACAAGCGGCGCCCCCAGTTGTGGGCATCGTGCCGGGGGCAGGAGGCCGCCGAGGCTGTGGTGTCGGAGATCCTGCCTTGCCTCCTCCTGCCGGCTTGAATGGCTTCCCTTTGCCGTGATAGGCAGCATTGACAGCCGCAAAACTAAGATTCGAGCGGCGGGACTTGACACACTGTTCCATGGGGAGGAGACATGAGTAGAGCTCACAAGGTTGGAGTAGAGTGTCACGACCATTAATGTTCTCGGCAAGGTTATCATAGTCGGTGTCCAATCCGTTCATAACAAAGGTGGTGAAATCCTCGGGACGGGGCGGTTGACCAATGGAGGCTAGAGTGTCAGCGAGGCGCATCATCTTGTTAAAGTAGTCGGTGATGCTCAGATCAAGAAACTTGGTCTCCCCCAACTCCGTGCTAATGGCGTAGGCATGCGCCTACTCTTGAGACGCAAAGCTCGTGTGCAGGGCAGACCACGCTTTCCGAGAGGTGGCAGCAAACAGAACCAGAGAGGAAACTCCCTCCGGGAGGGACGACTGGATCGCGAATTGGATCGCTTGATCTTGACACACCCATGCATGATCCGCTGGATGATGCGGCGGAGGGCACGACAGGGCGCCACCAAGGTAGCCCTACAAGTAACGACTGCGAAGGAGTTGCAGGACCTGCGCATGCCACCGTAGGTAGTTATCCGTCGTGAGCTTCACCGGGATAAGGTGCGCGAAGTAGAACGTTCAGCAGCAATATCATGATCATACGGAGGTGGTCCAGTAGTATGAGGCGACGAGTAGCACGCCGAGTGTGGGATACCACTGGTTGCACCAAGGACCAGATGTGAGGAAGTTGCCTCAGCCGACAAAGGAGCACTGTAGTATGAAACGGGCAACTGCGGATGGTAGTAGCCGGCGTGGGCAGTTAGTACGGGAGCTCTGTAGGGCACGACCATAGCGCCATAGGAAGTCGCTCGCGTGGCGCCGTACGTACCCGCTGGTGCAGCCGGATAGGGCATCATCGATGATGTAGTTGTAGCTGGGTAGGGCATCGACTGAGCCGGCTGGATCGAAGGAGGGGCTATCCAATGGTCGGCTGCGTAGCCGTAGGGTGTCAGAGCATCCATCCTAGACAGGGGAGGAGCAGACACAGCAGGCGGCGGCGGTAGTGGATCGGAGAGGGCACCGCCCATAGACGATCAGCCGGTGTAGACCGACACCAACGGGCGCGAGGAGAAGAGCGGTGAGGCAGGACTTGCGGAAGCAGGGGCCAGTGTGCTAGCAACAGCGTCGGCGGTTGGCGCGGCCGCGGCGATCGGGCTAGGTAGGGCAGCGGAAGACATAGGAACCTATCTGGTTGGATACCATGTAAAACATAGGGTTTGGGAAACTGCACCGTACCTCTTACAAGGTGGGCTATCTCGGATATATATAAGGGGGTACACAACATGTACAATACAATATACAAGATCTATACAGGAGCTACGTATAAATACATTCTAACACTACAAACTACCACTTTATGATTTTGTCGCCAAAACTGCTAGTTTTTTGCTAATGTGTAACTAAAAACTACCAAGTCTGAAAAGCGTCCTATTCGTCTCATTTAAACTCGATTATGACAGTGTTGTCCCACATGTCAGAGTTGAAAAATTCACCACCGTTAAGTTTGATCATCAACATATGCGGCCACATGCCATTTATATATCTTTCCTCTAAAATTCCTCATGAGGAAGACCAGGGGTAGTCCTCGTCGCCGGCAACGGATGACAACAAGAGAGACGACGGAGACCAACCGTCGTCGGGTGATTTAGTGACAACAGCCCCTCCATGGGCGCCAACAGCAGGTCACACGGGCCACCGAAGAAACTGATTGAGGCAGCAACGACCTTCATCGGAGGGAGAGAAGATGATGTAATACGGTGACACGGCCGCATCTGGAGGAGACGACTTGACCTACAGGTGAGGCGGGCGACCTGACGATGGCCAGGGGCCTCCCCGCGGAGGTGACCTGTAGGCGCGGTGGTTGGGGCCTCCCTGCGGCGGCGACCTACACGCGAGTTGGGCGCCCGGGTAACGGTTTGGGGCCTTCCTGCGGCAATGATGTCGGCCTGGGGGCTCCCCGTGGCGGCGACCTGCAGGCTCGGGTGCTCGACGGTCTCCCTGCGGCGGCGACCTGCAGACGAGGGCGCTCGGAGGCCTCCCTGCAGCGGCAACCTACAGGTGCAACGGTGACCTGCAGGCAAGGCGGGCACCAGGGCGGCAACCTCTAGCCTCCCCACAGCGATGACCTGCAGGCACGATGGCTCGGGACTCCCTGCGGTGGTGACCTGCACGCGAGGCGGGCGTCAGGGCGGCGGCCTCGGTGTGGGAAATATGCCCTAGAGGCAATAATAAATTAGTTATTATTATATTTCCTTGTTCATAATAATCTTTTATTATCCATGCTAGAATTGTATTGATTGGGAACTCAAATACATGTGTGGATACATAGACAACACACTGTCCCTAGTGAGCCTCTAGTTGACTAGTTCGTTGATCAAAATGGTCAAGGTTTCCTGGCCATAGGCAAGTGTTGTCACTTGATAACGGGATCACATCATTAGGAGAATCATGTGATGGACAAGACCCAAACTATGAACGTAGCATATTGATCGTGTCGTTTTATTGCTATTGTTTTCTTCGTGTCAAGTATTTGTTCTTATGACCATGAGATCATATAACTCACTAGCACTGGAGGAATGCCTTGTGTGCATCAAACGTCACAACGTAACTGGGTGACTATAAATGTGTTCTACAGGTATCTCCGAAGGTGTCCGTTGAGTTAGTATGGATCAGGACTAGGATTTGTCACTCCGTGTGACAGAGAGTTATCTCGGGGCCCACTCGGTAATACAACATCACACACAAGCCTTGCAAGCAATGTGACTTAGTGTAAGTTGCGGGATCTTGTATTACGGAACGAGTAAAGAGACTTGCCGGTAAATGAGATTGAAATAGGTATGCGGATACTAACGATCGAATCTCGGGCAAGTAACATACCGAAGGACAAAGGGAATGACATACGGGATTATATGAATCCTTGGCACTGAGGTTCAACCAATAAGATCTTCGGAGAATATGTAGGATCCAATATGGGCATTGATGACCCACAAGTGTAGGGGATCTATCGTAGTCCTTTTGATAAGTAAGAGTGTCGAACCCAACGAAGAGCAGAAGGAACTCACAAGTGGTTTTCAATAAGTTATTCTCTACAAGCACTGAAATTATCGGTAACAGATAGTTGTGTGATAAGATGATTCGTAGCGAGTAGCAAGTAACAATAGGAACAAAGGTGCAGCAAGATGGCCCAATCCCTTTTGTAGCAAGGGACAAGCCTGGACAAACTCTTATACGAGGTAAAGCGCTCCCGAGGACACATGTGAATTTTTGTCAAGCTAGTTTTCATCATGCTCATATGATTCGCGTTCGCTACTTTGATAGTTTGATATGTGGGTGGACCGGTGCTTGGGTGCTGCCCTTACTTGTACAAACATACCTCTTATGATTAACCCCTCTCGCAAGCATCCGCAACTACGAAAGAAGAATTAAGCCAAACTCTAACCATAGCATTAAACTAGTGGATCCAAATCAGCCCCTTACGAAGCAACGCATAAACTAGGGTTTAAGCTTATGTCACTCTAGCAACCCATCATCTACTTATTACTTCCCAATGCCTTCCTATAGGCCCAAATAATGGTGAAGTGTTATGTAGTCGACGTTCACATAACACCACTAGAGGAAAAACAACATACAACGCATCAAAATACCAAACGAATACCAAATTCACATGACTAGTTATGGCAAGACTTATCCCATGTCCTCAGGAACAAAAGTGACTACTCACAAAGCATAATTATATTCATGACCAGAGAGGTAATGAATAGCATCAATGATCTGAACATATAATCTTCCACCGACTAATCCAACTAGCATCAACTACAAAGAGTAATTAACACTACTAGTAACCTTACAAGTACCAATCGGAGTCGTGAGATGGAGATTGGTTACAAGAGATGAACTAGGGTTTGGAGAGGAGATGGTGCTGATGAAGATGTTGATGGAGATGAGTCCCCTCCGATGAGAGGAGTGTTGGTGATGACGATGGCGAAGATTTTCCCCTCCGGGAGGGAAATTTCCCCGGCAGGACGGCCCTGCCGGAGCTGTAGATTGGTTCTGCTCAAGTTCCGCCTCGTGGCGGCGGCGGCTCCTCCCGAAAGCTTCCTTATAATTTTTTCTGGGACGAAACCCTCCATATAGCAAAATATGAGCGCCAGAGGGGCAACACGGGCCCACAAGCCACCCAGACCCAAGCAGGGGGGTAGGCCGGGCCTGGCAGGCTTGTGGCCTCCTCGTGGCGCCCCTCTGGTACTTCTTCCGCACAGTATTTTTCATAAAATCCAAAATAATTCCCCGTTGATTTTCACGGCTTTTGGAGTTGCGCAGAATAGGTATCTCAAACTTGCTCCCTTTTCAGACCAGAATTCCAGCTGCCGGCATTCTCCCTCCTCATGTAAACCTTATAAAATAAGAGAGAAAAGGCATAAGTATTGTACCGTGAAGTGTAATAACATCCCATAAAGCGATAAATATCAACATAAAAGCATGATGCAAAATGGACGTATAAACTCCCCCAAGCTTAGACCTCGCTTATCCTCAAGCAGAAGCCGAGATCAACAAATATGCCCACATGTTTGGAGATAGAGGTGTCGACAAAACAAAGTACGGACATGCAGGCATCATGATATAATTAGAACAACAATATCATCATATAATCTCTTATGCTGAAGTGATAATTCCTTCACCAAGTAAAGTATGGATCAAGAACCTTATTGAGAATTAACAACCAATAGCCTTTAATCATTGAAGCAATTGCAATTTATTATAACATCAGAAAGAGTCAAATAAGAGGTTGTAAAGCAAATCCGCATACTCAATCATCCTTTCATCTTCTACAATTGCTAAAACTCGCGTATTCATGAGATCAAAGTTTCAGTTGGACACAGAGGAAGATAGGGGCTTATAGTTTCGCCTCCCAACTACTTACCTCAAGTGTAATGTCAAGAATAATAATTCATGAGTACTTACTTCCATGTTGACATACGAATATAGATCTTTCCCTAGCACATGACGTTAGCCAAGATAAAGGCGAAATAAGGAATTGGTGTCGATCACCATGACTCTTTTAAGGACAAAAAGTAAAGGTACAAGATAGGCCCTTCGCACAGGGAAGCAGAGGTTGTCATGCGCTTTTGAGGTTTGGATGTGTGGCCTCTTAGTGTGAAGGAACGCCACTTTATATTGCCTCCTATGATAAAGAACTTTATTATGCAGTCCGTCGCTTTTATGTCTTCCTCATCACAGGTTCGTACAAAGCTTATTTTCCACACACTAATAGATCCTACATATTTAGGGAGCAATTTTTATTGCTTGCACCGATGACAACTTACTTGAAGGATCTTCTTCAATCCATAGGTAGGTATGGTGGACTCTCATGGCAAAACCGGGTTGAAGGTTTGTGGATGCACAAGTAGTATCTCTACTTAGTGCGGAAGTTTTGGCTGATATGAGGTGGAAGCAAGCGTCACATGCTAAGGGATCTCTAGTCATATAACATTGTTCGGAAGCAAGCAAACATAATTCATTATGTTGTCTTCCTTGTCCAACATCTACTTCTAAGCATGTAATAGTTTAATGAGTGTTCACAATCATAGTTGATGCCCACGATGATATATTTATATGTGAACCTCTCTTTATTTATTACTTCCTATTAATTGCAACCATGACCAAGGTCTACGTTTGTCCACCTGCAACAAGTTTCCATCAACATTCTTCTTATATGTGAAGTAATCACTTCCCATAAGATCATTACATGATCTTTCATGCTATTGTTCTATTATCATTCTTTTCTATAGATCATGGCATGAGGCAAGGCCCTTAACTAAAGCACTCTTTATTATATGACTCACGAGCTCGATTACATCGGGGGTGACACAAAGCAAAACTCAAACCTAGAACATACTAAGAGCTTTATTCTACTAGAGAAAGATAAAACCAAAAAGGGCCGAACTAAGAAAAAGGGTAAAAGCAAAAGATGTGAAGGTGATACGATACTGGGCAACTCCCCCAAGCTTGGCTCAAGCCAAGGGGATTGCCCATACCCGTGCCCAGTTGTCTTCCTTCGAAGGTGATGGTGGTGGAGTTGTTGAAGCCTGGGTTTGATCCTCCGTCTTCCAAGGCATAGGTGCTCCATCATGGAAATATGACCGAGTCTCCGGAATCCTCAAATCTGCAGCCAACCGTATTGATTTAAATCTACACTCATACTCACAGTTTTGGTTCTGTAGGTCACACTACAAGAAATATGATCAATAATGACCAACCATTTTGGTCAAAGAATCGTCATTGGTATCATGTTACGACCTTTTTTTGACCAAATTCAGAGGGTCAACAGTTGGCCGTCAAGAACGAACAACCATGACCTTTTCAATATTTTGGTCATGTATTCCTTGACCAAAAAACTTAGGTCATAAAATCTTTGACCAATTTTTTTGGTCATTACATGTGTACCTGAACCACGTAGGAGCTGACATGGCATCAGCCACGTGGCTAAGCTGATAATGTGGCGGATCACCAATGACTGAAAAATAAGGTCACAATTTTACTAGCCCAATCCAAATCAGACAACTAAATGGGCGAGGCCCAACAATTCAGATCAATATTTGACATTTCAGCCCATTACTATTTTTATCTAGGACCAGGCCTTATTTTTGCATAGTTTTCATACACTAGGCATCGTAGATAATTCCGACGAAAAAACATTATGTTAAATAGTCCCGGTCATTTAAGCAATAAGCATCATTGCAGAAACTTTACAAACATGAACCACATAAAATAGTTCGGCCTTCAACTCCACTACAAATCCAGTTACAATGACACTTCATCCAGTTACAACTCCAGCCCTCGAACCTAGTAACAATTACTAAAATGAGCACATAAAGAGAATGAAAGGTGCAATGAAGCTTCATCTCAGTCAAACATGTTACAATGACTAACAATTAACTGGTCCTACATTACATTGTGAAATGAGCACAATATGTGATTTGACTTGTAACTATATTCATGTGTGTATAATAAGTGTGGGTGATACAATTGAAGCCCCAGCTGCCATATCTTCTTTATTGCTCCGGAGGAACGAAGGAACAGGTTTAACAGTCTCCATTATCTTCCCAGCCTAGCGTGATAAATTTCCATCTAAAATTCATGTGCACACATTCAAAATCCTTCTGCTACTTCTCAAACAACAGCGCCAGAAATTGGCACGTTGACGGAGACTTGGCTTGAGTTGGTTTTCCCTTGAAGAGGAAAGGGTGATGCAGCACAGGAGCAGTAAGTATTTCCCTCAGTTTGAGAACCAAGGTATCAATCCAGTAGGATAATCGCGTCAAGTCCAGAGTACCTGCGCAAACACAAAAGAGCTTGCACCCAACGCTATAAGGGGGTTGTCAATCCCTTCAAGATTGATTGCAAAGTGAGATCTCAAGGTGGAAAGTGCAACGAAGTAAAAGTGTAAGGGTGAAAATATAGTGTGAAGTAGACCCCGCATAACGGACTCGTAAAAAAGCATATTCGCCTCAGGTGGAACGTTCATGGAAATCACGTTAGGAGAAGCCACAAAACTCCTAGACAATATCATGACGAACTACTCTCAGTGGCACACTGAAAGGTCACCTACTAGTAAAAAGGTACACGCTATAGAAGAAATTAACTCGTTAAGTGCTAAGATGGATGAGTTAATGAATTTGGTTGCTAGTAGAAGTGCTCCTTTAGATCCTAATGACATGCCCTTGTCTTCCTTGATTGAGAATAGCAACGCTAGCTTGGACGTTAATTTTGTTGGTAGGAACAAATTTGGCAACAACAATGCTTTTAGAGGAAACTATGTTCCTAGGCCTTTTCCTAGTAACCCCTCTAATAACTTTGGCAACTCCTACAACAATACTCATGGAAATTACAATAGATTACTGCTACGGCAACAAAAGTCCTTCCTTGGCGCTAGGAATTCTTCTTGTTACTTCTCTGGTTTGCGTCGGTTTTTCCCTTGAAGAGGAAAGGGTGATGCAGCACAGGGGCAGTAAGTATTTCCCTCAGTTTGAGAACCAAGGTATTGATCCAGAAGGAGGGTCTCGTCAAGTCCAGAGTACCTGCACAAACACAAACAAGCTTGCACCCAACGCTTCAAAGGGGTTGTCAATCCCTTCAAGATTGTTTGCAAAGTGAGATCTGAAGGCGGAAAGTGCAACGAAGTAAAAAGTGTAAGGCTAAAAATATGGTGTGGAGTAGACCCGGTGGCCATAGTGTTCACTAGAGGCTTCTCTCAAAACAGCAAATATCACGGTGGGTGAACAAATTACTGTCGAGCAATTGATAGAACCGCACAAAGTCATGACGATATCAAAGGCAATGATCATACATATAGGCATCACGTCCGAGACAAGTAGACCGATACTTTCTGTATCTACTACTATTACTCCACACATCGACCGCTATCCAGCATGCATCTAGTGTATTGAGTTCATGATGAACAGAGTAACGCCTTAAGCAAGATAACATGATGTAGAGGGATAATCTCAAACCAATGATGAAAACCCCATCTTTTTACCCTTGATGGAAACAACACGATGCGTGCCTCGCTACCCCTTCTGTCACTGGGTGAGGTCACCGCACAGTATGAACCCAAAACCAAGCACTTCTCCCATTGCAAGAATCATAGATCTAGTTGGCCAGACAAAACCCACAACTCGAAGAGAATTACAAGGATATGAAATCATGCATAAGAGAGATCAGAAGAAACTCAAATAAGATTCATAGATAATCTGATCATAAATCCACAATTTATCAGATCTCGACAAACACACTGCAAAATAAGATTACATCGGATAGATCTCCATAAAGATCATGGAGCACTTTTTATTGAAGATCCAAGAGAGAGAAGAAGCCATCTAGCTACTAGCTATGGACCCGTAGGTCTATGGTGAACTACTCACGCATGATCAGAGAGGTCATGGTGTTGATGAAGAAGCCCTCCGTATCCGAATATCCCCTCCGGCAAGGCACCAGAACGTGCCCCAGATGGGATCTTGTGGAGACACAAGCTTGCGGCGGCGGAAAAGTATTTTCGCCGGTCACTCTATTTTTTTTAGGGATTTTAGGGAATTTATAGGCGAAGGAGCTAGGGAAGGGGAGGCCCAAGGAGCCCACAAGCCTAGGAGGCGCGGGCCCCCCTGGCCGCACCATGGGGGCTTGTGGCCTCCCCCGGGACTCCCTGCCTTGGTTTCCAAGCTTTCTGCGTATCTTGTGTTCCGGAAAAAATCTTTTCGGAAGTTTTATTCCGTTTGGACTCCGTTGAAAATCCTCATCTGAAAAGGGTCGAAAACACGAAAAAAACAGGAACTGGCACTTGGCACTGAGTTAATAAGTTAGTCCCAAAAAAGATATAAAAGGCATACAAAACATCCAAAGTTTGACAAGATAATAGCATGAAACCATCAAAAATTATAGATACGTTCGAGACGTATCAAGCATCCCCAAGCTTAACTCCTGCTCGTCCTCGAGTAGGGAAGTGATAAAGACTGAATTTTTGATGTGGAATGCTACCTAGCATAGTTGTCCTTTTGTAACTTCTTTCATCTGACATGAATGTTCAGATCCGTAAGATTCAAAACAATAGTTTTCTATTGACATGAAAACAGTAATACTTCAAGCAAACTAGCAAGGTAATCAAGAACTTTCGAAATAACAAGGCCAAAGAAAGTTATCCCTACAAAATCATATAGTCTGACTAAGCTCCATCATCCCCACACAACTAATTTAAATCATGCACAACCCCGGTATTGGCCAAGTAATTGTTTTCGCACACTTACTTTCTCAAACCTTTTTCAACTTATCACGCAATACATGAGCGTGAGCCATGGATATAGCACTATAGGTGGAATAGAGTGTGGTGGTGGTTGTGAGACAAAAAAGGAAGAGATGGTCACATTGACTCGGCGTATCAAAGGGTTATGGAGATGCCCATTAATAGATATCAATGTGAATGAGTAGGGATTGCCATACAAAGGATGCACTAGAGCTATAAGTATGTGAAAGCTCAAAAGGAGAACTACTGGGTGTGCATCCAACTTGCTTGCTCACGAAGACCTAGGGCAATTTGAGGAAGCCCATCCTTGGAATATACAAGCCAAGTTATATAATAAAGATTCCCACTAGTATATGGTGGTGACAAAGCAAGAGGCTCTCAATCATGAGGAACATGGTGCTATTATGAAGCACAAGTGTGGAAAAAGATAGTAGCATTGTCCCTTCTCTCTTTTTCTCTTTTTTTAATTTGGGCTCTTTGGCCTCTCTTTTTTTGTGGGCAACTTTGGCCTCTTTTTATTTTATTTTATTTCCTCACATGGGACAATACTCTAATAATGATGATCATCACACTTTTATTTACTCACAGCTCAAAGCTCAAAATGATGATGACTCTATAGGAAATGCCTCCGGCAGTGTACCGGGATGTGCAACAATCTAGCTTGGCGTATGACGTTGAAACATCTCGCTAGCTATCTTACGATCATGCAATGGAAATATGAGATTGACGGCACAAGTCATGAGACGGAACGGTGGGAGTTGCATGGCAATATATTTCAGAATGGCTATGAAAATGCCATGGTAGGTAGGTATGGTGGCTATTTTGAGGAAGGCATATGGTGGGTTTGTGCACCAGTGAAAGTTGCGCGGCACTAGAGAGGCTAGCAATGGTGGAAGGTGAAAGTGCATCTATACCATGGACTCACATTAGTCATGAAGAACTCATATACTTGTTGCGAAAGTTTCTATTAGTAATCGAAACAAAGTGCTAAACGCATACACCTAGGGGAAGGGTTGGTAGGTGTAAACCATCGCGCGATCCCGACCGCAACACAAAGGATGACAATCAATAGATCAATTATGCTCCGACTTCCTAACATAACGGTTCACCATACGTGCATGTTACGGGAATCACTAACTTCAACACAAGTATTTCTAGATTCACAACACCCTACTAACATAACTCTTAATATTACCAAATCCACGTCTCAAAACTAATTGAGAGGAATCAAAACTTCTCTTTCTACTTAATGCACATGAAGATGGAGGTTCTTGTATCCTCTTTGGGTACCAATCACCTTTGGGACTACTTTCATAGCACAAACCAACTACCAAGTCACGCACCGCCGTGCTCTAAAAGATCTAAGTGAAGCACACAGAGCAAAATTATCTAGCTCAAAAGATATAAGTGAAGCACGATGAGCATTCTAGCAAAATCACGATGAGTGCATGTCTCTCTCAAAAGTTGTGCAGCAAGGATGATTGTGACACAACAAAAAGAAAAGACTCCAACGATACAAGACGCTCCAAGCAAAACACATATCATGTGGTGAATAAAAATATAGCTCCAAGTAATGTTACCGATGGATTGAAGACGAAAGAGGGGATGCCTTCCCGGGGCATCCCTAAGCTTAGGGTTTTTGGTGTCCTTGAATTTGGCTTGGGATGCCTTGGGCATCCCCAAGATTGAGCTATTTCCACTCTTTATCCCTTTGTCCATGAGAACATCATCCAAAACTTGAAATCTTCACAACACAAAACTTAAATAGAAACTCGTGATATCATTAGCACAAGAAAACAAACTACCACCTCTTTAGGTACTGTAGAAATCTTGATTTCTATTTATATTGGTGTTAGATTACTGTATTCTCACTTTTCCATGGCTAGTACCCCCCGATACTATCCATAGTTTCATCAAAACAAGCAACCAACTCACCAAAAACAGAATCTGTCAAAAACAGACCAGTCTGTAGCAATCTGTATACTTCGTATACTTCTGGTACCTCAAAACTTCTGAAAAATTACGGCTGCATGGGAAAAAAGGCATATCAACCAGCATAAAAAATAATCAACTGAAAAGCTCTTTATAAATAAAAATGACAAATAATCTCGTGTGCGAAAAGTTTCTGTCTTTTTCCAGGAGGATCAAACAACCATCACCAACACTAGTCATAAAGGTTTTGCTTGGCTCAAACACAAAAAAGAACACACAAAAGACACTATCATAACAGAATTATGATGGTGTGGATGCAACAAAATAGAAAGAAAAAGATAAATTCATTGGGTTGCCTCCCAACAAGCGCTATTGTTTAACGCCCTTAGCTAGGCATAAAGCGATAGAATCACGTATCGTCGTCTTTGGTGCTCAAAGCATAAGTAGCCCTCATCATGGATTCATAAGGCAATCTTATTTTCTTTCTAGTAAAATGCTCCATGCCCTTCTTTAAAGGAAATTGAAATATAATATTCCCTTCCTTCATATCGATGATAGCACCGATAGTCGTTAGGAAAGGTCTACCAAGAATGATAGGGCATGTAGGATTGCAATCAATGTCAAGCATAATGAAATACACGGGTACATAGTTCCTATTTGCAATAATAAGAACATCATTGATCCTTCCCATGGGTTTCTTGACAGTAGAATCCGCAAGATGCAAATTAAGAGAACACTCCTCAATCTCATTAAAACCCAGAACATCACATGAAGACTTTGGAATCGCGGAAACACTAGCACCCAAATCACACAAAGCATCGCATTCATAGTTTTTGATTTTGATTTTTATAGTAGGTGCCCACTCATCATGAAGCTTTCTAGGGATAGAAACTTCCAATTCAAGTTTCTCTTCAAGAGATTTTATCATAGCTTCGACGATATGATCGGGAAAGGCCTTGTTTTGTCTATAAGCGTGTGGAGAGTTTAGCATAGATTGCATCAAGAAAATGCATTCAATCAAGGAGCAACTATCATAATTGAATTCCTTGAAATCGAAAGTAGTAGTTTCATTACTACTCAGGGTTTTAATATCTTCTCCTCCACTTTCAATGCTTTTAGCATCAAGATAGATGGACTCCGAATCATTGGGGCATTTTTCAACCAAAGTGGATTCATATCCAGCCCCATAATCATTTGGTTTGACAGAAGAAAACAAAGATTCAATGGGAGTCACACCAAGCACTTTAAGATCTTCGTGATTCTTATCACGGGAACACGCCTTTTTAAGCCATTCATGTCTAGCACGAATTTGGGCGGTTCTTTCTTTGCTCTCACTCATGGAAACACGCATAGCTTTCAAAGTTTCATCCATATTGATTTTGGGAGGAGCACATCTAACTTCCAAAGCATCAATATCACTAGACATTCTATCAACACTCCTAGCCAAATCGTCAATTCTGAGTAGTTTTTCCTCTATGGACGCATTGAAATTTTTTTGTGAGTTGATAAACTCTTTGATATTACTCTCTAGATCAGAGGGTAATTGATACGTCTCCAACGTATCTATAATTTTTGATGGTTTCATGCTATTATCTTGCCAAACTTTGGATGTTTTGCATGCCTTTTATATATTTTCTGGGACTAACATATTAACTCAGTGCCAAGTGCCAGTTCCTGTTTTTCCATGTTTTTGACCCCTTTCAGAGGAGATTTTGAAACGGAGTCCAAACGGAAGAAAATCCTCGAAAATATTTTTTTCGTAACGGAAGAAGATCGGGAAGCTTGGGAGCCAAGACAGGGGAGCCTTAGGGGCCCCACAAGCCCCCACCCCGCGGCTAGAGGGTAGGCCGCAGCCCACAGGCTTGTGGGCCCCCTGAGCGCCCTTTGACCTAGGGGTTGCGCCTATTTATTCCCTAAATATCCCAAAAAAAATCAGGAGATCATCGAAAGTACTTTTCCGCCGCCGCAAGCTTCTGTCTCCGCAAGATCCCATCTGGGGCACATTCTAGTGCCCTGCTGGAGGGGGGATTCGGACACGGAGGGCTTCTTCATCAACACCATGACCTCTCCGATGATGCGTGAGTAGTTCACCATAGACCTACGGGTCCATAGCTAGTAACTAGATGGCTTCTTCTCTCACTTGGATCTTCAATACAAAGTTCTCCATGATCTTCATGGAGATCTATCCGATGTAATCTTCTTTTGTGGTGTGTTTGTCGAGATCCGATGAATTGTGGATTTATGATCAGATTATCTATGAATCTTATTTGAGTTTCTTCTATGCTCTCTTACGCATGATTTCATATCCTTGTAATTCTCTTCGAGTTGTGGGTTTTGTCTGGCCAACTAGATCTATGATTCTTGCAATGGGAGAAGTGCTTGGTTTTGGGTTCATACTGTGCGGTGACCTCACCCAGTGACAGAAGGGGTAGCGAGGCACGCATCGTGTTGTTTCCATCAAGGGTAAAAAGATGGGGTTTTCATCATTGGTTTGAGATTATCCCTCTACATCATGTTATCTTGCTTAAGGCGTTACTCTGTTCGTCATGAACTCAATACACTAGATGCATGCTGGATAGCGGTCGATGTGTGGAGTAATAGTAGTAGATACAGAAAGTATCGGTCTACTTGTCTCGGACGTGATGCCTATATGTATGATCATTGCCTTTGATATCGTCATGACTTTGTGCGGTTCTATCAATTGCTCGACAGTAATTTGTTCACCCACCGTGATATTTGCTATTTTGAGAGAAGCCTCTAGTGAACACTATGGCCACCGGGTCTACTCCACACCATATTTTTAGCCTTACACTTTTTACTTCGTTGCACTTTCCGCCTTCAGATCTCACTTTGCACACAATCTTGAAGGGATTGACAACCCCTTTGAAGCGTTGGGTGCAAGCTTGTTTGTATTTGCGCAGGTACTCTGGACTTGACGAGACCCTCCTTCTGGATCGATACCTTGGTTCTCAAACTGAGGGAAATACTTACTGCCCCTGTGCTGCATCACCCTTTCCTCTTCAAGGGAAAAACCGACGCAAACCAGAGAAGTAACAAGAAGAATTCCTAGCGCCAAGGAAGGACTTTTGTTGCCGTAGCAATAATCTATTGTAATTTCCATGAGTATTGTTGTAGGAGTTGCCAAAGTTATTAGAGGGGTTACTAGGAAAAGGCCTAGGAAATAGTTTCCTCTAAAAGCATTGTTGTTGCCAAATTTATTTCTACCAACAAAATTAACGTCCAAGCTAGCGTTGCTACTCTCAATCAAGGAAGACAAGGGCATGTCATTAGGATCTAAAGGAGCACTTCTACTAGCAACCAAATTCATTAACTCATCCATCTTAGCACTTAACGAGTTAATTTCTTCTATAGCGTGTACCTTTTTACTAGTAGGTGACCTTTCAGTGTGCCACTGAGAGTAGTTCGTCATGATATTGTCTAGGAGTTTTGTGGCTTCTCCTAACGTGATTTCCATGAACGTTCCACCTGAGGCGAATATGCTTTTTTACGGGTCCGTTATGCGGGGTCTGCATCCGCGGCCGTGCGCGCCTGCCCGCAAAGGGGTTTTCCGTGAACTGCAAACACGTTTTGCAGGCCGGACGGATGCGGGGTCTGCTAGAGTTGCTCTTAGTGGGTAGGGTAGGGATGGCACTACGGGAATCAGGAAGTTTGCCGTGAGGCACTAATAGACAGTAAAGACATGTATACATACGGCAAAGATTTTGCTGTCTGTGAGTAGACAACAAAGCATGACGGCATACTATGAATGGGCAAAGAGGTTCTTTGCCGTCGGCTTTCCACCGGACAGAGGGCAAAGTCTTTGTCGTCATGCTTTTCCCCGTACAAGACGGCAACGTCGGTTTTAGGGCTTTCTGTTAGCATGTGGGCCCTCCCATCGTTTTGCCGTTAGCCTATATGTCAACAGACGGCAAATAAGTTTTTCTAAAAAAATGACAAGATAGCAGGATAATGTGGACCAGAGGCGCACACATGCTGCTTGCCGCTTCTCCCTCGCCGGAGCAGAGGTATTTGCCGCTTTGGACCTCGTCAGAGCAGAGCTGCTTGCCGCGCCCAACCTCGTTAGAACAGAGCACCTCGCTCGCCGTACTGCTCACTCACCGCTGCTGGAGGGAGAGGAGGAGGCCACGCTAGAGGGAGGTCATGTCGGAGGGAGGAGGGCCGACTCGGGGCAACATGGGATGGTCGGGGCCAGCGGCACCATGGCGGATCTCCTACGGCTGCTCGGGGCGATGGGCGTTGGTCGGGGCCGGTCGCGCCAAGACCGGTCGCCTACGGGTTCTCGGGGCGACGCGGGGAGGGCCGGGGCTGGTGGCGCCATGGTCGGACGCCTGCGGCTGCTCGGGGGGGTGGGGGGGGGGCGGGGCAGGTGGCGCCATGGTCGGCTGCATGTTGTTGCTTGGGGTGGTGAGGGAGGGCCGGAGCCGGCGGCGGCTTCTCAGGGCGAGGGACGGTCGGGGCCGACGATAGCTTCTCACAGCGAGGGAGGGCCAAGGTCGGTGGCTCCTGCTCAGGGAGGGAGGAGAGAGGAGGGAGAAGAAGTAGAGATGAAGGAGAACGAGAAGGAGAGAAGGGTGCATGCGACGTGGGGTGAGTGCATCGTGGGTGGACAAGTGCGTCCGATAGGAGCGGTGGGATGGGGTCGTGCGTTGTGGGCTGATGTGGCTAAGATTTTGCCATGTCATCGATCCGCACGATCAATCCGTGTGTTGTGCTTCTTCCTTACCCTCTGTCAAAAAATACACAAACGGCAAAGAGCTTAGTTTACCGTCCGTGGAAAAAAAACAGACGAGAAAGAATCTTTGTCGTTTTTTTTCGACAAAAGACAAAGATTATTTTACCGTGATACATTCTTTGTCACCTACAACTCACAGCAAAAGTTGTCTTTGCCATTTGCCCCAACCAAACATTGACGGCTAAGAGATTGACTAGCGGCAAACTTCCTGATTCCCGCAGTGTGGGTTAGTGGGTTGTTAGAATTAAATGGGCCACTAACCATTGGGCTTGCACGGTCAGATAAATCTAACTAGTAACTTGTATAAGTTTAAAAACCTTTCAAAATATTTACAAATCTAAGACTTACATGTGGGCCCTACATGTCATAACGGTCAATTTAACGAAGTTGACGATTGTGCCATGTCAACGTGACGTGTGGGCCAGCACTGTCATAATTGAGTTTAAACAAGACGAATCGAACGCTTTTCACACTTGATAGTTTTTAATCACAAATTAGCAAAAAAGTGATAGTTTTCGAAACAAAATCGTAAAGTGATAATTTGTAAGCAAGGTTGGACGAATTCTGGTAGTTTTTTTTATTAAATACTCCTTTGCTAGACAGTAGTACAAATCTCCCCTAATAATAAAGCACCGATGGCTTCTACCGTCCGTCGTGGCAGTTTTGCAAAAACGCCCCTGTTTTTCCAAAATCAACCCGGGGTCCTTCAATAAGTGAAAAAAATGTTTCGTCTTTAAAAAAACCTCTGTCCTCCATTGGTCCAGGGATTGGGTGGATCCGATCTGGCTGAGGAGGAGGCCGGTCCGACGACGGCGGCTCCGGCGCCGGCGAGCGGCGCGGCGGTGGTCAGAGGTGGAGGCGAGGCCGAGGGGCGCGTGGGGCGGCCGGATCTGGCGGCGGGCGCAGCGCACCATGCGGCGAGGCGGCGAGGCTGGAGGCGCACGCGTGCAGGGCGGCGAAGTCGAGCGCGGGCGGGCACGATCCAAATCCGGCGGCCCGAGTCAACTTCACCGCGTCGGCACGACTCGAATCCCTGCCCTGCTGCCTGCTTGCCGCCGGACGGGGGAGGCTCCGCTCCTCTCACTTGCCGCTTGCCACGGGCAGCGATTGTGCGAGGGGATCAATGGACGTGGAACCCTCGCGCTCCGCGGGCCACGACAAGCCCAGCGCGGCGGCGTGGGTGTGGATTCCGTTGACAAGTACATGATTGGGGTGTATGATCTCCAACGTGATGCCTTTGTGCCAAATAATGTCGTAGATGATCGTCGGCTGTGGCTGAGGATAGATTACAACACTTTGTATGCTTCAAAATCATTCTTTGACTCAAAAAAGGGCAGGAGGATTGTATGGGGTTGGTCCAGGGAGACAGATAGTCCGTCAGATGATCTTGCAAAGGGTTGGGCAGGACTCCATGTAAGGAAATCTTCCCCTAATTGGCTGTATTGAAATAGTGATGTAACTGATTTAGTAAATCAGTGTAGCATTTTTAACCTCAGTTTTTATTACATTTAGATGATCCCCGGGACAATTTGGTTACCGCCGATGGCAAGCAGTTGTTACAATGGCCAGTTGAGGAGATTGAGTACCTTCGAACAAATGAAATCAACCATCAAGGACTAGAGCTCAACAAGGGAGACCTATTTGAGATCAAGGAAGTTGACGCCTTTCAGGTAGTTTCCTTTTCACAGATGCTTACTCGGTCTTCCGAAGAATCCTTTTTTTTACTTAAGAAACGTTTTATGCCAGTAAAAGCTGCAGGGTCTTCTGGTAACAACTAATTATCGATAGTACTATCTCTGTAACTAAATGTAAGTTGAACTGCAAAAACGTCTTATATTTAGTTACAGAGGTAGTACATTTTTGGAAACAAAAGGATAGGCATACATACGTAAGCTTTGGTGTGTTGTGTATTTTTCAGAGCAACTGTAGCTAATCAGGCGCACATTTTCTTGAAACAGGCTAATGTAGAGATAGACTTTGAGCTGGCGTCCATCGATGAAGCCGATCCTTTTGATCCTTCCTGGCTTTTGGACCCCGAGAAGCATTGTGGGGAAGCGGGTGCATCGGTTCCTGGTGGTATAGGTCCATTTGGACTTGTTATTGTGGCCTCCGACAACATGGACGAGCACACTGAGGTGTATTGGAGAGTCTACAAGTCACAGGAAAAGTACATGGTACTCATGTGCTCTGACCTAAGAAGGTCAGTGATTATGTCTCATGCCGTAATTTTGGTTAGTCTTCTCTATAAACGTTTGAAAACTAAAGTGAAATATTATCTTTTGTGTGCACAGGTCTTCCCTGAGACCAGGACTGGAGAAACCAGCCTATGGAGGCTTCTTTGAATTTGATCTTGCAAAGGAAAGGAAGATATCACTCAGAACCCTGGTAAGCTGGGAGGCTCTGCCATTTCTCATGTTATTCATTTCCTACATGTCAGAACTGAAAATGGATGGTTGGATGCTGCCTTGCAGATTGACCGGTCGGCGGTGGAGAGCTTCGGCGGCGGGGGTAGGGTTTGCATCACATCCAGAGTTTATCCGGCGGTGCTCACCGACGTCGGCAGGGCCCACATTTACGCCTTCAACAACGGAAGTGCCACGGTCAGGGTGCCACAGCTCAGGGCATGGACCATGAGGAAGGCACAAGTGAATGTGGAGAAGGGGTGGAGTGTTATTTAAAACAGAGGAGCAATTCGATTTTCCCGATTCTTTTACTATCATTCATGAGCATTGCCTCGCAGAAATAAGGACATGCAGTAGGAAAAAATAGCCTGTTTACAGCTACTAATTATGACTAAGCTGGTGGCTCTGAATTTGGATTTTGGTGGAGTGTTCTTCTCCGTTTCACCTTTGGTAACTCATCAGCGAGGACTCTCTGATTCGCAGGGCTTTCTTGGTAGCGTCACTCCTGACTACGTCCCATTCCAGATGTGGGATACCTTACAGGTAAATCACGTTTCTACAGTAACTGTATGCAAGCTTGTTGGACCCCCAAACTACTTGGTCTTCGGTTCTTATATATGCCTTATCCATGGCTCTTTGTTATAGGGGCTCTCGACATACATCCGTGCAATGTTGTCTACTCAAGTAAGCTTGGCAGTGCTGTGTCTGTTCATCTTTGCTTTGTGTTTATGTCTCATCGTTTCCCGGTTTAAATGGAATGCCACCTGAACTGGTTTCAGGCCCTTTTAGGTGCCATTGGCGTAGGTGAGAAATCTGCTACAGTCATAGGTGCCACTTTATAGGTAAATTTGCTCCACCAATCTCCATATATATGATTCTTACATAGTATGCCTGGGCTTGCACACTTTCCTACGTGCTAGCAGATAACTTACGAATTATCTCATGAACATGTATGAGCGTCCCCCCACCCCCCCTGAAAATCTGAATTTTGGATACTAATAAAGCATGGTGATATTCTTGGTTTCGTCCCGCATCTGATCCTACGTTAAGTGTATTATAGTGCATGATTTCTGTAGCTCTTTCTCATGAAACTTCCGTTCCTGCAATTGTTGCTATATTGATTGGCATTCTATTGTTTTATAGGGTACACTAGATGCAGCAAGACGTGCCTCGGCATTTGTTCGGGGTGATGACGTCGTTCACAAGTTATTCACAGAGATTGCATATCGCTACAAGTAAGTTTTACCTATGTTATGGGTTGGTTTCTATTTTGGTCTGGTTAGCATGCTCAAAAGAACCTCTCAAGCTATATATCATATGTATCTTTGTTATTTTCTACTTATATCTAGGGCGTCGACTGATTTACGGTGTTGGCAATGCCCCCTCCAGATCTACATCTTCTTCCCGACCGAGCCCAAGCCCGGCGTGAAGACGGTCAAGAGCTACACCAAGAAGATGAAGCAGGAGAACGTGTACAATGGTGTACTCGTCGTGCAGCAGGCGCTGACCGCCTTTTCCCGCAACTTGCTGCTCGGGTTATCGCAGGAGAAATTGCAGCTCGAGGCACTAGTGGAAAACGGGCCTTTGGCCTGGACCCTTTAGTCTCGGCCTGCCTCTGGGCCGGGACTAAAGGCCCGGCCACGTCGCCCCAATTCTCAATGCCTCCCTCGAGGCTTTAGTCCCGACCCGTAAGGAGCCTTTAGTCCCAGTTCGTGTCCCAAACCGGGACTAAAGGGCTACGCGGTGGGCAGTGGTGGTGGCAACCGTTCGTATCCCCCTTTAGTCCCGGTTGGTGGCTCAACCCGGGACTAAAGGACTAACACGTGGCCTGCCGTAGTGGTGGCGACGGTTGGTATACCTCTTTAGTCCCGGTTGGTGGCTCAACCCGGGACTAAAGACCCAAACGGTTTGCATCCCGCGTCGTTTTGGGCGATGAAAAGCACGAACCGAAGCGTACAGTCGCCATTTCTCTGTTTCTTCTTCTCTCTCGCGTCGCCCTCTCTGTTCTTCTCCTCTCTTCTTCCCTTCTCTTCTTCCACCATGCCAACTAGCTTTCATGAGGTGCTCGCACATGGCACGACCAAGCTCCGTGTCGTGTGCACGAACCTAAGCAGGGAGGTGCCGTTTTTTCTTCAACAGTTGAAGGAACGATGGTTTGACCACGCGCGGATCATGAGAAGTTCTTGGGGCTTGATCTGGAGTACACGGCCGATCAACGCGGTGTTGCCGTCATCCAACTATGCTTCGCACGCCATGTCTTGATCTTCCAATGGGCGAGGTAAGTTTTGAGGCTTTCTTTGATCCAAGATAATGACATTGTAAGTTTATTTGTTTCAATCATAGTTGGTTCCCTTCAAATAGTTGTAGTGAAACAATTTTGATTAGTTGAAGGGGAGCACAATCTAATTGGAATAGTGTTCCATAATCTGAAAAATCGTATTAGAATCAACTAGTGTTTAATATGTTATGTTTCAATCATAGTTGGTTCCCTTCAAATAGTTGTAGTGAAACAATTTTTATTAGTTGAAGGGGAGCACAATCTAATTGGAATAGTGTTCCATAATCTGAAAAATCGTATTAGAATCAACTAGTGTTTAATATGTTCCATTGGAATCATAGTTGGTTCCCTTCAAATAGTTGTGCCTTTGAATGGTGCATTTTGAACACACAAAAAGTATGGAGTTCAAATAAGTTCAAAAAAAATCCCTTTGTAAGAGATGAGTTCTGGTTCAAAACCCTGCTACTTCGAGAGAGATTGTCAGTTTTGTACACGAACTGCATCCAGTTTTTGTCGTATCCCTCTCAACTTTTTAACACATGCTATGTGGGTGAAATGATGATAGCATGCCAACTTTCAACATTTTCAGAGTTCATTTGTAGTGCTTTTCAATTTCAGGGTCAACTAGCTCAAAAAAAAAAGTAAATGCACGAAATATACCAAATGAAGTCAGAAATTGTTGAAATTTTGTGATGTGCCTTTGAATGGTGCATTTTGAACACACAAAAAGTATGGAGTTCAAATAAGTTCAAAAAAATGAAATCCCTTTGTAAGAGATGAGTTCTGGTTCGAAACCCTGCTACTACGAGAGAGATTGTCAGTTTTGTACACGAACTGCATCCAGTTTTTGTCGTAGCCCTCTCAACTTTTTAACACATGCTATGTGGGTGAAATGATGATAGCATGCCAACTTTCAACATTTTCAGAGTTCATTTGTAGTGCTTTTCAATTTCAGGGTCAACTAGCTCAAAAAAAAGTAAATGCACGAAATATACCAAATGAAGTCAGAAATTGTTGAAATTTTGTGATGTGCCTTTGAATGGTGCATTTTGAACACACAAAAAGTATGGAGTTCAAATAAGTTTAAAAAAATGAAATCCCTTTGTAAGAGATGAGTTCTGGTTCGAAACCCTGCTACTTCGAGAGAGATTGTCAATTTTGTACACGAACTGCATCCAGTTTTTGTCGTAGCCCTCTCAACTTTTTAACACATGCTATGTGGGTGAAATGATGATAGCATGCCTGTTGGAAATATGCCCTAGAGGTAATAATAAAATGGTTATTATCATATTTCCTTGTTCATGATAATCGTCTATCGTTCATGCTATAATTGTATTAACAAGAAACAGTAATACATGTGTGAATGAATAGATCACAATGTGTCCCTAGCAAGCCTCTAGTTGGCTAGCTCGTTAGTCAATAGATGATCATGGTTTCCTGATCATGGGCATTAGATGTCATTGATAACGGGATCACATCATTTGGGGAATGACGTGATGGACAAGACCCAATCCTAAGCCTAGCACTAGATCGTATTGTTCGTATGCTAATGCGTTTCTAATGTCAAGTATCTTTTCCTTAGACCGTGATATTATGCAACTCCCGGATACCGTAGGAGTGCTTTGGGTGTATCAAACGTCACAACATAACTGGGTGACTATAAAGGTGCACTACGGGTACCTCCGAAAGTGTCTGTTGGGTTGGCACGAATCGAGATCGGGATTTGTCACTCCGTGTGACGGAGAGGTATCTCTGGGCCCACTCGGTAGAACATCATCATGAGCTCAATGTAACTAAGGAGTTAGTCACACGATGACGTGCTACGGAACGAGTAAAGAGACTTACCGGTAACGAGATTGAACAAGTTATAGGTATACCGACGATCGAATCTCGGGCAAGTTCTATACCGACAGACAAAGGGAATCGTATACGGGATTGATTGAATCCTTGACATCGTGGTTCATCCGATGAGATCGTTGTGGAGCTAGTGGGAGCCACCATGGGTATCCAGACCCCGCTGATGGTTATTGGCCAGAGAGGTGTCTCGGTCATGTCTGCCTGTGTCCCGAACCCGTAGGGTCTACACACTTAAGGTTCGATGACGCTAGGGTTATAGGGAATTGTTGTGCGAGGTTACCAAAAGTTGTTCGGAGTCCCGGATGAGATCTCGGACGTCAAGAGGAGCTCCGGAATGGTCCGGAGGTAAAGATTGATATATAGGACGGATGGTTTCGGACACCGGAAGTGTTTCGGGCATCACCGGTAACGTACCGGGACCACCGGGACCACTGGAGGTGGTCCCGGGGGACCACCGAAGGGGGCAACGACCCCGGGAGGCTAGATGGGCTAAGTGGGGAAGGGAACCAGCCCCTGAGTGGGCTGGTGCGCCCCCCACCCAGCCCATGCGCACCAGAAAAAACGGGAAGCGGGGGAACCCTAGCTTAGGTGGGCCTAAGGCTCACCAGAGGGGTGCGCCACCCCTCCACCTTGCCCTGGCCGCCACCCCTCTCCCATCTAAGGGCTGCCGCACCCCTTAGGGGTGGGAACCCTAAGGGCTGCGCCCCCTCCCTCTCCCCCTATATATAGATGAGGTTCGGGGCTGTTTGAGACACGGTTGAATCTCTCTCTCTCTCTCGGCGCAGCCCTGCTCCTCTCCCTCCTCCTCTCTGCCGGCGCTTGGCGAAGCCTTGCCGGGAGACCTCGTCTCTCCATCGACACCACGTCGTCGTGTTGCTGGACTTCTTCCCCAACCTCTCCCTCCTCCTTGCTGGATCAAGGTGCGGGGGACGTCACCGGGCTGCACGTGTGTTGAACGCGGAGGTGCCGTCGTTCGGCACTAGATCGGAATCGCTGCGAGTACGACTCCATCAACCGCGTTCTAGCAACGCTTTCGCTTAGCGATCTTCAAAGGTACGAATATGCTCTTACCCCTCTCTCGTTGCTGGTCTCTCCATAGGAAGATCTGAATAAGCGTAGGAAATTTTTTGAATTTATGCTACGTTACCCAACAGTGGTATCAGAGCGAGGTTTTCTATGCGTAGATTCTATGCAAGAGTAGAACACAAAAGTTGTGGGCGATGGTTTGTCAATTCCCTTGCCGTTACTAGTCTTATTCTTTTCCGGCGGTATTGTGGGATGAAGCGGCCCGAACCGAACTTACACGTACGCTTACGTGAGACTGGTTCCACCGACAGACATGCACATCGTGCATAAAGGTGGCTAGCGGGTGTCTGTCTCTCCTACTCTAGTCGGATTGGATTTGATGAAAAGGGTCCTTATGAAGGGTAAATAGCTTTGGCATATCATCATTGTGGATGTCACGTAGGTAAGAAGGCGTTCTTGCTAGAAACCCAAATCAGCCACGTAAAACTTGCAACAAAAATTAGAGGACGTCTAACTTGTTTTCGCAGGGTTTGACATGTGATGTGATATGGCCAAAGTTGTGATGTTGCATGTATGATGTATGAGATGATCATGTTATTGTAATAGGTTTCACGACTTGCATGTCGATGAGTATCACAACCGGCAGGAGCCATAGGAGTTGTCTTAATTTATTGTATGAGATGCAACACCATGTGCTTACTACTTTTACTTCATTGCTAACGGTTAGCCATAGTAGTAGTCGTAGTAGTAGTTGGCGTGGCGACTTCACGGAGACACGATGATGGAGATCATGATGATGGAGATCATGGTGTCACGCCGGTGACGATGATGATCATGCAATGCCTGAAGATGGAGATCGAAAGAGCAAAGATGATAATGGCCATATCATGTCACTATATGATTGCATTGTGATGTTTATCATGTTTTACATCTTATTGCTTAAAACGCCGGTAGCATAATAAGATGGTCCCTCTTAAAATTTCGAGGACGTATTCCCCTAAGTGTGCACCGTTGCGAAGGTTCGTTGTCTCGAAGCACCACGTGATGATCGGGTGTGATAGATTCTAACGTTCGCATACAACGGGTGTAAGCCAGATTTACACACGCGAAACACTTAGGTTGACTCGACGAGCTTAGCATGTACAGACATGACCTCGAATACAAGAGACCGAAAGGTCGAACATGAGTCGTATGGTTGAGTACGATCAGCATGAAGTTGCTCACCATGGTGACTAGTCCGTCTCACGTGATGATCGGACACGGGTTAGTCAACATGGATCATGTATCACTTAGATGACTAGAGGGATGTCGATTTAAGTGGGAGTTCATACTTAATTTGATTAAATGAACTTAATTGTCATGAACTTAGTCTAAAAGTTGTCTTTATAAATATTGTAGATGTCCAACGTCAACCTCAACTTCAACGCATTCCTAGAGAAAAACAAGCTGAAAGATGATGGTAGCAACTATGCGGACTGGGTTCGCAACCTGAAGCTCATCCTTGAAGCAGCTAAAAAGGCTTATGTCCTTAATGCGCCGCTAGGTGACCCTCCCGCTCCCGCAGCAGCCCAGGACATTCTAAACGTCTGGCAAGCGTGGAGTGATGACTACTCTCTGGTCAGGTGTGGCATGTTATACAGTTTAGAAACGGGGCTCCAAAGACGTTTTGAGCAACACGGGGCATATGAGATGTTCCAAGAGCTGAAGCTAGTTTTTCAAGCTCATGCCCGTGTCGAGAGATATGAAGTCTCCGACAAGTTCTTCAGCTGTAAGATGGAGGAGAACAGTTCTGTCAGTGAGCACATACTCAAAATGTCTGGGTTGCACGGTCGTCTGACTTCACTTGGAGTCGAACTTCCGGATGATGCTATCATTGACAGAATCCTCCAGTCTCTCCCACCAAGCTACAAAGGCTTTGTGCTTAACTACAACATGCAAGGGATGGAGAAAACCATTCCCGAGTTGTACTCGATGCTCAAGTCTGCAGAAGTAGAAATCAAGAAGGAGCATCAAGTGTTGATGGTCAACAAGACCACTAGTTTCAAGAAAGACAGAGGTAAGAAGAACTTCAAGAAAGACGGCAAAGTTGTTGCCGCGCCCGGTAAGCCAGATGCCGGGAAGAAGAAAAAGAACGGACCCAAGCCTGAGACTGAGTGCTTCTACTGCTAGGGAAAGGGTCACTGGAAGCGGAACTGCCCCAAATACTTAGCGGACAAGAAGGCCGGCAACGTTAAAGGTATATATGATATACATGTTATTGATGTGTACCTTACCAGCGCTCGTAGTAGCTCCTGGGTATTTGATACCGGTGTTGTTGCTCACATTTGCAACTCAAAGCAGGAACTGCGGAATAAGCGGAGACTGGCCAAGGACGAGGTGACGATGCGCGTCGGGAATGGTTCAAAGGTCGATGTGATCGCCGTCGGCACGCTACCTCTACATCTACCGTCGGGATTAGTTTTAAACCTTAATAATTGTTATTTAGTACCAGCTTTAAGCATGAACATTGTATCAGGGTCTTGCTTAATGCGAGACGGCTACTCATTTAAGTCAGAGAATAATGGTTGTTCTATTTATATGAGTGATATGTTTTATGGTCATGCTCCGCTGGTGAATGGTTTATTCTTGATGAATCTCGATCGTGATGTTACACATATTCATAGTGTGAGTACCAAAAGATGCAAAGTTGATAATGATAGTCCCACATACTTGTGGCACTGCCGCCTTGGTCATATCGGCGTTAAGCGCATGAAGAAGCTCCATACTGATGGACTGCTAGAGTCTCTTGACTTTGAATCATTTGACACATGCGAACCGTGCCTCATGGGCAAGATGACTAAGACTCCATTCTCAGGAATAATGGAGAGAGAAACCGACTTATTGGAAATAATACATACTGATGTGTGTGGTCCAATGAACGTTGAAGCTCGCGGTGGTTATCGTTATGTTCTCATTCTCACCGATGATTTGAGTAGGTATGGGTATATCTACTTGATGAAGCACAAATCTGAGACGTTTGAAAAGTTCAAGGAATTTCAGAATGAGGTTGAGAATCAACGTGACAGAAAAATTAAATGTCTATGATCTGATCGTGGAGGAGAATATTTGAGTCACGAGTTTGGCACACACCTAAAGAAGTGTGGAATCGTTTCATAACTGACGCCGCCTGGCACACCGCAGCGCAACGGAGTGTCTGAACGTCGTAATCGCACTTTATTAGATATGGTACGATCTATGATGTCTCTCACCGACTTACCGCTATCATTTTGGGGATACGCATTAGAAACTGCAACATTCACTTTAAATAGGGCACCGTCTAAATCCGTTGAGACGACACCATATGAACTATGGTTTGGCAAGAAACCTAAGTTGTCGTTTCTTAAAGTTTGGGGCTGCGATGCTTATGTGAAGAAACTTCAACCAGAAAAGCTCGAACCCAAAGCGGAGAAATGTGTATTTATAGGATACCCTAAGGAAACTATTGGGTATACCTTCTATCTTAGATCCGAAGGTAAAACCTTTGTTGCCAAGAACGGATCCTTTCTAGAGAAAGAGTTTCTCTCGAAAGAAGTAAGTGGGAGGAAGGTAGAACTTGATGAGGTAATTACACCCCCTCTCGAACAGGAAAGTAGCGCAGTGCAAGAAGTTGTTCCTGTGGTGCCTACACCGACTGAAGAGGAAGTTAATGATGATGATCATGAAGCTTCGGATCAAGTTACTACTGAACCGCGAAGGTCCACAAGGGTACGCTCCGCACCAGAGTGGTACGGCAACCCTGTGATGGAAATCATGTTGTTAGACAACGGTGAACCTTCGAACTATGAAGAAGCGATGGCGGGCCCGGATTCCAACAAATGGCTTGAGGCCATGAAATCCGAGATAGGATCCATGTATGAGAACAAAGTATGGACTTTGGTGGACTTGCCCGATGAACGGCGAGCCATAGAAAATAAATGGATCTTCAAGAAGAAGACTAATGCAAACGGTAATGTAACCGTTTACAAAGCTCGACTTGTCGCAAAGGGTTTTCGACAAATTCAAGGAGTTGACTACGAAGAGACTTTCTCTCCCGTAGCGAAGCTGAAATCAGTCCGAATTATGTTAGCAATTGCCGCCTTTTATGATTATGAAATTTGGCAAATGGACGTCAAAACAGCGTTCCTTAACGGGAACCTTAAGGAAGAGTTGTATATGATGCAACCAGAAGGTTTTGTCGACCCTAAGGGTGCTAACAAAGTATGCAAGCTCCAACGCTCCATCTATGGGCTGGTGCAAGCATCTCGGAGTTGGAACATTCGCTTTAATGAGGTGATTAAAGCGTTTGGGTTCATACAGGTTTACGGAGAAGCCTGTCTGTACAAGAAAGTGAGTGGGAGCTCTGTGGCTTTCCTCGTACTATATGTGGATGACATATTATTGATGGGGAATGATATAGATATGTTGGAGAGCATAAAGGCCTATTTGAACAAGAGTTTTTCAATGAAGGACCTTGGAGAAGCTGCATACATATTAGGCATCAAGATCTATAGAGATAGATCGAGACGCCTTATAGGTCTTTCGCAAAGTACATACCTTGACAAGATATTGAAGAAGTTCAATATGGAAAACTCAAAGAAAGGGTTCTTGCCAGTTTTGCAAGGTATAAGATTGAGTAAGACTCAGTCCCCGACCACGGCAGCAGATAGAGAGAAGATGAGTTCTGTCCCCTACGCTTCAGCCGTGGGCTCTCTAATGTATGCCATGCTGTGTACCAGACCTGATATAAACCTTGCCATAAGCTTGGTAGGGAGGTACCAAAGTAATCCCGGTGCAGAACACTGGACAGCGGTCAAGAATATCCTTAAGTACCTGAAAAGGACTAAGGAAATGTTTCTCATTTATGGAGGTGATGAAGAGCTCGTCGTAAAGGGTTACGTCGACGCTAGCTTCGACATAGATCCGGATGACTCTAAGTCACAAACCAGATACGTATATGTGTTGAATGGTGGGGCAGTGAGCTGGTGCAGCAGCAAGCAAGAAGTCGTGGCAGCATCTACATGTGAAGCGGAGTACATAGCTGCTTCAGAAGCGGCTCATGAAGGAATTTGGATGAAGGAGCTCATCACCGACCTTGGAGTGGTTCCAAGCGCGTCGGGTCCTATGACACTCTTCTGTGATAACACTGGATCCATTGCCATAGCCAAAGAGCCCAGGTTTCACCGGAGGACGAAGCACATCAAGCGCCGCTGCAACTCCATCCAGGACCATGTCCAGAGTGGAGTGATAGATATTTGTAAAGTACACATGGATCTGAATATTGCAGACCCGTTGACTAAACCTCTTCCACGAGCAAAACATGATCAGCACCATAATGCTATGGGTGTTCGATACATCACAATGTAACTAGATTATTGACTCTAGTGCAAGTGGGAGACTGTTGGAAATATTCCCTAGAGGCAATAATAAAATGGTTATTATCATATTTCCTTGTTCATGATAATCGTCTAACATTCATGCTATAATTGTATTAACAGGAAACAGTAATACATGTGTGAATGAATAGATCACAATGTGTCCCTAGCAAGCCTCTAGTTGGCTAGCTCGTTAGTCAATAGATGATCATGGTTTCCTGATCATGGGCATTAGATGTCATTGATAACGGGATCACATCATTTGGGGAATGATGTGATGGACAAGACCCAATCCTAAGCCTAGCACTAGATCGTATTGTTCGTATGCTAATGCTTTTCTAATGTCAAGTATCTTTTCCTTCGACCGTGAGATTATGCAACTCCCGGATACCGTAGGAGTGCTTTGGGTGTATCAAACATCACAACGTAACTGGGTGACTATAAAGGTGCACTACGGGTACCTCCGAAAGTGTCTGTTGGGTTGGCACGAATCGAGATCGGGATTTGTCACTCCGTGTGACGGAGAGGTATCTCTAGGCTCACTCGGTAGAACATCATCATGAGCTCAATGTGACTAAGGAGTTAGTCACACGATGACGTGCTATGGAACGAGTAAAGAGACTTACCGGTAACGAGATTGAACAAGGATAGGTATACCGACGATCGAATCTCGGGCAAGTTCTATACCGACAGACAAAGGGAATCGTATACGGGATTGATTGAATCCTTGACATCGTGGTTCATCCGATGAGATCATCGTGACGCTAGTGGGAGCCACCATGGGTATCCAGACCCCGCTGATGGTTATTGGCCACAGAGGTGTCTCGGTCATGTCTGCCTGTGTCCCGAACCCGTAGGGTCTACACACTTAAGGTTCGATGACGCTAGGGTTATAGGGAATTGTTGTGCGAGGTTACCGAAAGTTGTTCGGAGTCCCGGATGAGATCTCGGAGGAGCTCCGGAATGGTCCGGAGGTAAAGATTGATATATAGGACGGATGGTTTCGGACACCGGAAGTGTTTCGGGCATCACCGGTAACGTACCGGGACCACCGGGACCACCGGAGGTGGTCCCGGGGGACCACCGAAGGGGG